>NC_133795.1:41939274-42566774 GCF_043250625.1 Sebastes fasciatus | reverse complement strand
AACATAACGCATTCTAAAATCCAAACTGAACATTCCGGAATTGTAACATAACACATTCTAATATCTGAACTTAACATTCCGGAATGTTAACATAACGCATTCTAAAATCCAAACTGAACATTCCGGAATTGTAACATAACACATTCTAATATCTGAACTTATCATTCCGGAATGTTAACAAAACATTCTAAAATCAGAACTTAACATTCCGGAATGTTAACATAACACATTCTCAAATCCAAACTGAACATTCCAGAATTGTAACATAACACATTCTAATATCAGAACTTAACATTCCGGAATGTTAACATAACACATTCTAAAATCCAAACTGAACATTCTGGAATTGTAATTCCATAACACATTCTGAATTCCGAACTAAACATTCCAGAATGTTAACATAACACATTCTAAAATCCAAACTGAACATTCCGGAATTGTAATTCCGTAACATATTCTGAATTCCAAACTAAACATTCCGGAATGTTAACATAACACATTCTAAAATCCAAACTGAACATTCCGGAATTGCAACATAACACATTCTAAAAACTGAACTTAATATTCTGGAATTGTAATTCCGTAACACATTCTGAATTCCGAACTAAACATTCCGGAATGTTAACATAACACATTCTAAAATCCAAACTGAACATTCCGGAATTGTAACATAACACATTCTGAATTCTGAACTAAACATTCCGGAATGTTAACATAACGCATTCTAATATCCAAACTGAACATTCCGGAATTGTAACATAACACATTCTAATATCTGAACTTAACATTCCGGAATGTTAACAAAACATTCTAAAATCAGAACTTAACATTCCGGAATGTTAACATAACACATTCTCAAATCCAAACTGAACATTCCGGAATTGTAACATAACACATTCTAATATCAGAACTTAACATTCCGGAATGTTAACATAACACATTCTAAAATCCAAAACTGAACATTCTGGAATTGTAATTCCATAACACATTCTGAATTCCGAACTAAACATTCCAGAATGTTAACATAACACATTCTAAAATCCAAACTGAACATTCCGGAATTGTAACATAACACATTCTAAAAACTGAACTTAATATTCTGGAATTGTAATTCCGTAACACATTCTGAATTCCGAACTAAACATTCCGGAATGTTAACATAACGCATTCTAAAATCCAAACTGAACATTCCGGAATTGTAACATAAGACATTCTAAAATCTGAACTTAACATTCCGGAATTGTAACATAACACATTCTAAAATCAGAACTAAACATTCCGGAATGTTAACATAACACATTCTAAAATCAGAACTTAACATTCCAGAATTGTAATTCCGTAACACATTCTGAATTCCGAACTAAACATTCCGGACATGATAACATAAAACATTCTAAAATCAGAACTTAACATTCCGGAATTGTACTTCCGTAATACATTCTGAATTCCGAACTAATAACATAACACATTCTAAAATCCAAACTGAACATTCCGGAATCTTAACATAACGCATTCCGGAATTGTAATTCCGTAACACATTTTGAATTCCGAAATAAACATTCCGGAATGTTAACATAACGCATTCTAAAATCCAAACTGAACATTCCGGAATTGTAATTCCGTAACACATTCTGTATTCCGAACTAAACATTCCGGAATGTTAACATAACGCATTCTGAAATCCAAACTGAACATTCCGGAATTGTAACATAACACATTCTAATATCTGAACTTAACATTCCGGAATGTTAACATAACGCATTCTAAAATCCAAACTGAACATTCCGGAATTGTAACATAACACATTCTAATATCTGAACTTATCATTCCGGAATGTTAACAAAACATTCTAAAATCAGAACTTAACATTCCGGAATGTTAACATAACACATTCTCAAATCCAAACTGAACATTCCGGAATTGTAACATAACACATTCTAATATCAGAACTTAACATTCCGGAATGTTAACATAACACATTCTAAAATCCAAACTGAACATTCCGGAATTGTAACATAACACATTCTAAAAACTGAACTTAATATTCTGGAATTGTAATTCCGTAACACATTCTGAATTCCGAACTAAACATTCCGGAATGTTAACATAACACATTCTAAAATCCAAACTGAACATTCCGGAATTGTAACATAAGACATTCTAAAATCTGAACTTAACATTCCGGAATTGTAACATAACACATTCTAAAATCAGAACTAAACATTCCGGAATGTTAACATAACACATTCTAAAATCAGAACTTAACATTCCAGAATTGTAATTCCGTAACACATTCTGAATTCCGAACTAAACATTCTGGAATGTTAACATAAGACATTCTAAAATCCACACTGAACATTCCGGAATTGTAACATAACACTTTCTAAAATCCGAACTGAACATTCCGGAATTGTAATTCCTTAACACATTCTGAATTCCGAACTAAACATTCTGGAATGTTAACTTAACGCATTCTAAAATCCAAACTGAACATTCCGGAATTGTAATTCCGGAACACATTCTGAATTCCGAACTAAACATTCCGGACATGATAACATAAAACATTCTAAAATCAGAACTTAACATTCCGGAATTGTACTTCCGTAATACATTCTGAATTCCGAACTAATAACATAACACATTCTAAAATCCAAACTGAACATTCCGGAATGTTAACATAACGCATTCCGGAATTGTAATTCCGTAATACATTTTGAATTCCGAAATAAACATTCCGGAATGTTAACATAACGCATTCTAAAATCCAAACTGAACATTCCGGAATTGTAACATAACACATTCTAATATCTGAACTTAACATTCCGGAATGTTAACATAACGCATTCTAAAATCCAAACTGAACATTCCGGAATTGTAACATAACACATTCTAATATCTGAACTTATCATTCCGGAATGTTAACAAAACATTCTAAAATCAGAACTTAACATTCCGGAATGTTAACATAACACATTCTCAAATCCAAACTGAACATTCCGGAATTGTAACATAGCACATTCTAATATCAGAACTTAACATTCCGGAATGTTAACATAACACATTCTAAAATCCAAACTGAACATTCTGGAATTGTAATTCCATAACACATTCTGAATTCCGAACTAAACATTCCAGAATGTTAACATAACACATTCTAAAATCCAAACTGAACATTCCGGAATTGTAATTCCGTAACACATTCTGAATTCCGAACTAAACATTCCGGAATGTTAACATAACACATTCTAAAATCTAAACTGAACATTCCGGAATTGTAACATAACACATTCTAAAAACTGAACTTAATATTCTGGAATTGTAATTCCGTAACACATTCTGAATTCCGAACTAAACATTCCGGAATGTTAACATAACACATTCTAAAATCCAAACTGAACATTCCGGAATTGTAACATAACACATTCTGAATTCTGAACTAAACATTCCGGAATGTTAACATAACGCATTCTAATATCCAAACTGAACATTCCGGAATTGTAACATAACACATTCTAATATCTGAACTTAACATTCCGGAATGTTAACAAAACATTCTAAAATCAGAACTTAACATTCCGGAATGTTAACATAACACATTCTCAAATCCAAACTGAACATTCCGGAATTGTAACATAACACATTCTAATATCAAAACTTAACATTCCGGAATGTTAACATAACACATTCTAAAATCCAAAACTGAACATTCTGGAATTGTAATTCCATAACACATTCTGAATTCCGAACTAAACATTCCAGAATGTTAACATAACACATTCTAAAATCCAAACTGAACATTCCGGAATTGTAACATAACACATTCTAAAAACTGAACTTAATATTCTGGAATTGTAATTCCGTAACACATTCTGAATTCCGAACTAAACATTCCGGAATGTTAACATAACGCATTCTAAAATCCAAACTGAACATTCCGGAATTGTAACATAAGACATTCTAAAATCTGAACTTAACATTCCGGAATTGTAACATAACACATTCTAAAATCAGAACTAAACATTCCGGAATGTTAACATAACACATTTTAAAATCAGAACTTAACATTCCAGAATTGTAATTCCGTAACACATTCTGAATTCCGAACTAAACATTCTGGAATGTTAACATAAGACATTCTAAAATCCACACTGAACATTCCGGAATTGTAACATAACACATTCTAAAATCCAAACTTAACATTCCGGAATGTTAACATAACACATTCTAAAATCCAAACTTAACATTCCGGAATGTTAACATAACACATTCTAAAATCCGAACTGAACATTCCGGAATTGTAATTCCTTAACACATTCTGAATTCCGAACTAAACATTCTGGAATGTTAACTTAACGCATTCTAAAATCCAAACTGAACATTCCGGAATTGTAATTCCGGAACACATTCTGAATTCCGAACTAAACATTCCGGACATGATAACATAAAACATTCTAAAATCAGAACTTAACATTCCGGAATTGTACTTCCGTAATACATTCTGAATTCCGAACTAATAACATAACACATTCTAAAATCCAAACTGAACATTCCGGAATGTTAACATAACGCATTCCGGAATTGTAATTCCGTAACACATTTTGAATTCCGAAATAAACATTCCGGAATGTTAACATAACGCATTCTAAAATCCAAACTGAACATTCCGGAATTGTAATTCCGTAACACATTCTGTATTCCGAACTAAACATTCCGGAATGTTAACATAACGCATTCTGAAATCCAAACTGAACATTCCTGAATTGTAACATAACACATTCTAATATCTGAACTTAACATTCCGGAATTGTAACATAACACATTCTAATATCTGAACTTATCATTCCGGAATGTTAACAAAACATTCTAAAATCCAAACTGAACATTCCGGAATTGTAATTCCGTAACACATTCTGAATTCCGAACTAAACATTCCGGAATGTTAACTTAACACATTCTAAAATCCAAACTTAACATTCCGGAATTGTAACATAACACATTCTAATATCTGAACTTAACATTCCGGAATGTTAACAAAACAATGTAAAATCAGAACTTAACATTCCGGAATGTTAACATAACGCATTCTAATATCCAAACTGAACATTCCGGAATTGTAACATAACACATTCTAATATCTGAACTTAACATTCCGGAATGTTAACAAAACATTCTAAAATCAGAACTTAACATTCCGGAATGTTAACATAACACATTCTAAAATCAGAACTTAACATTCCAGAATTGTAATTCCGTAACACATTCTGAATTCCGAACTAAACATTCTGGAATGTTAACATAAGACATTCTAAAATCCACACTGAACATTCCGGAATGTTAACATAACGCATTCCGGAATTGTAATTCCGTAACACATTCTGTATTCCGAACTAAACATTCCGGAATGTTAACATAACGCATTCTAAAATCCAAACTGAACATTCCGGAATTGTAACATAACACATTCTAATATCTGAACTTATTATTCCGGAATGTTAACAACACATTCTAAAATCAGAACTTAACATTCTGGAATGTTAACATAACACATTCTAAAATCCAAACTGAACATTCCGGAATTGTAATTCCGTAACACATTCTGAATTCCGAACTAAACATTCCGGAATGTTAACATAACACATTCTAAAATCCAAACTGAACATTCCGGAATTGTAATTCCGTAACACATTCTGAATTCCGAACTAAACATTCCGGAATGTTAACATAACACATTCTAAAATCCAAACTTAACATTCCGGAATTGTAACATAACACATTCTAATATCTGAACTTAACATTCCGGAATGTTAACAAAACAATGTAAAATCAGAACTTAACATTCCGGAATGTTAACATAACGCATTCTAATATCCAAACTGAACATTCCGGAATTGTAACATAACACATTCTAATATCTGAACTTAACATTCCGGAATGTTAACAAAACATTCTAAAATCAGAACTTAACATTCCGGAATGTTAACATAACACATTCTAAAATCAGAACTTAACATTCCAGAATTGTAATTCCGTAACACATTCTGAATTCCGAACTAAACATTCTGGAATGTTAACATAAGACATTCTAAAATCCACACTGAACATTCCGGAATTGTAACATAACACATTCTAAAATCCGAACTGAACATTCCGGAATTGTAATTCCTTAACACATTCTGAATTCCGAACTAAACATTCTGGAATGTTAACTTAACGCATTCTAAAATCCAAACTGAACATTCCGGAATTGTAATTCCGTAACACATTCTGAATTCCGAACTAAACATTCCGGAATGTTAACATAACACATTCTAAAATCCAAACTGAACATTCCGGAATTGTAATTCCGTAACACATTCTGAATTCCGAACTAAACATTCCGGAATGTTAACATAACACATTCTAAAATCCAAACTGAACATTCCGGAATTGTAACATAACACATTCTAAAAACTGAACTTAATATTCTGGAATTGTAATTCCGTAACACATTCTGAATTCCGAACTAAACATTCCGGAATGTTAACATAACACATTCTAAAATCCAAACTGAACATTCCGGAATTGTAACATAACACATTCTAAAAACTGAACTTAATATTCCGGAATTGTAATTCCGTAACACATTCTGAATTCCGAACTAAACCTTCCGGAATGTTAACATAACGCATTCTAAAATCCAAACTGAACATTCCGGAATTGTAACATAACACATTCTAATATCTGAACCTAACATTCCGGAATGTTAACAAAACATTGTAAAATCAGAATTTAACATTCCGGAATGTTAACATAACACATTCTAAAATCTGTACTTAACATTCCAGAATTGTAATTCCGTAACACATTCTGAATTCCGAACTAAACATTCTGGAATGTTAACATAAGACATTCTAAAATCCAAACTGAACATTCCGGAATTGTAACATAACACATTCTAAAATCCGAACTGAACATTCCGGAATTGTAATTCCGTAACACATTCTGAATTCCGAACTAAACATTCTGGAATGTTAACTTAACGCATTCTAAAATCCAAACTGAACATTCCGGAATTGTAATTCCGGAACACATTCTGAATTCCGAACTAAACATTCCGGACATGATAACATAACACATTCTAAAATCAGAACTTAACATTCCGGAATTGTACTTCCGTAATACATTCTGAATTCCGAACTAATAACATAACACATTCTAAAATCCAAACTGAACATTCCGGAATGTTAACATAACGCATTCCGGAATTGTAATTCCGTAACACATTCTGAATTCCGAAATAAACATTCCGGAATGTTAACATAACGCATTCTAAAATCCAAACTGAACATTCCGGAATTGTAATTCCGTAACACATTCTGAATTCCGAACTAAACATTCCGGAATGTTAACATAACACATTCTAAAATCCAAACTGAACATTCCGGAATTGTAATTCCGTAACACATTCTGAATTCCGAACTAAACATTCCGGAATGTTAACATAACACATTCTAAAATCCAAACTTAACATTCCAGAATTGTAACATAACACATTCTAATATCTGAACTTAACATTCCGGAATGTTAACAAAACAATGTAAAATCAGAACTTAACATTCCGGAATGTTAACATAACGCATTCTAATATCCAAACTGAACATTCCGGAATTGTAACATAACACATTCTAATATCTGAACTTAACATTCCGGAATGTTAACAAAACATTCTAAAATCAGAACTTAACATTCCGGAATGTTAACATAACACATTCTAAAATCAGAACTTAACATTCCAGAATTGTAATTCCGTAACACATTCTGAATTCCGAACTAAACATTCTGGAATGTTAACATAAGACATTCTAAAATCCACACTGAACATTCCGGAATTGTAACATAACACATTCTAAAATCCGAACTGAACATTCCGGAATTGTAATTCCTTAACACATTCTGAATTCCGAACTAAACATTCTGGAATGTTAACTTAACGCATTCTAAAATCCAAACTGAACATTCCGGAATTGTAATTCCGTAACACATTCTGAATTCCGAACTAAACATTCCGGAATGTTAACATAACACATTCTAAAATCCAAACTGAACATTCCGGAATTGTAATTCCGTAACACATTCTGAATTCCGAACTAAACATTCCGGAATGTTAACATAACACATTCTAAAATCCAAACTGAACATTCCGGAATTGTAACATAACACATTCTAAAAACTGAACTTAATATTCTGGAATTGTAATTCCGTAACACATTCTGAATTCCGAACTAAACATTCCGGAATGTTAACATAACACATTCTAAAATCCAAACTGAACATTCCGGAATTGTAACATAACACATTCTAAAAACTGAACTTAATATTCCGGAATTGTAATTCCGTAACACATTCTGAATTCCGAACTAAACCTTCCGGAATGTTAACATAACGCATTCTAAAATCCAAACTGAACATTCCGGAATTGTAACATAACACATTCTAATATCTGAACCTAACATTCCGGAATGTTAACAAAACATTGTAAAATCAGAATTTAACATTCCGGAATGTTAACATAACACATTCTAAAATCTGTACTTAACATTCCAGAATTGTAATTCCGTAACACATTCTGAATTCCGAACTAAACATTCTGGAATGTTAACATAAGACATTCTAAAATCCAAACTGAACATTCCGGAATTGTAACATAACACATTCTAAAATCCGAACTGAACATTCCGGAATTGTAATTCCGTAACACATTCTGAATTCCGAACTAAACATTCTGGAATGTTAACTTAACGCATTCTAAAATCCAAACTGAACATTCCGGAATTGTAATTCCGGAACACATTCTGAATTCCGAACTAAACATTCCGGACATGATAACATAACACATTCTAAAATCAGAACTTAACATTCCGGAATTGTACTTCCGTAATACATTCTGAATTCCGAACTAATAACATAACACATTCTAAAATCCAAACTGAACATTCCGGAATGTTAACATAACGCATTCCGGAATTGTAATTCCGTAACACATTCTGAATTCCGAAATAAACATTCCGGAATGTTAACATAACGCATTCTAAAATCCAAACTGAACATTCCGGAATTGTAATTCCGTAAACCATTCTGAATTCCAAACTAAACATTCCGGAATGTTAACATAACGCATTCTAAAATCCAAACTGAACATTCCGGAATTGTAACATAACACATTCTAATATCTGAACTTAACATTCCGGAATGTTAACAAAACATTCTAAAATCTGAACTTATCATTCCGGAATGTTAACAACACATTCTGAATTCCGAACTAAACATTCCGGAATGTTAACATAAGGCATTCTAAAATCCAAACTGAACATTCCGGAATTGTAATTCCGTAACACATTCTGTATTCCGAACTAAACATTCCGGAATGTTAACATAACGCATTCTGAAATCCAAACTGAACATTCCGGAATTGTAACATAACACATTCTAATATCTGAACTTAACATTCCGGAATGTTAACATAACGCATTCTAAAATCCAAACTGAACATTCCGGAATTGTAACATAAGACATTCTAATATCTGAACTTATCATTCCGGAATGTTAACAAAACATTCTAAAATCAGAACTTAACATTCCGGAATGTTAACATAACACATTCTAAAATCCAAACTGAACATTCTGGAATTGTAATTCCATAACACATTCTGAATTCCGAACTAAACATTCCAGAATGTTAACATAACACATTCTAAAATCCAAACTGAACATTCCGGAATTGTAATTCCGTAACACATTCTGAATTCCGAACTAAACATTCCGGAATGTTAACATAACACATTCTAAAATCCAAACTGAACATTCCGGAATTGTAACATAACACATTCTAAAAACTGAACTTAATATTCTGGAATTGTAATTCCGTAACACATTCTGAATTCCGAACTAAACATTCCGGAATGTTAACATAACACATTCTAAAATCCAAACTGAACATTCCGGAATTGTAACATAACACATTCTGAATTCTGAACTAAACATTCCGGAATGTTAACATAACGCATTCTAATATCCAAACTGAACATTCCGGAATTGTAACATAACACATTCTAATATCTGAACTTAACATTCCGGAATGTTAACAAAACATTCTAAAATCAGAACTTAACATTCCGGAATGTTAACATAACACATTCTCAAATCCAAACTGAACATTCCGGAATTGTAACATAACACATTCTAATATCAAAACTTAACATTCCGGAATGTTAACATAACACATTCTAAAATCCAAAACTGAACATTCTGGAATTGTAATTCCATAACACATTCTGAATTCCGAACTAAACATTCCAGAATGTTAACATAACACATTCTAAAATCCAAACTGAACATTCCGGAATTGTAACATAACACATTCTAAAAACTGAACTTAATATTCTGGAATTGTAATTCCGTAACACATTCTGAATTCCGAACTAAACATTCCGGAATGTTAACATAAGACATTCTAAAATCAGACCTAAACATTCCGGAATGTTAACATAACACATTCTAAAATCAGAACTTAACATTCCAGAATTGTAATTCCGTAACACATTCTGAATTCCGAACTAAACATTCTGGAATGTTAACATAAGACATTCTAAAATCCACACTGAACATTCCGGAATTGTAACATAACACATTCTAAAATCCAAACTTAACATTCCGGAATGTTAACATAACACATTCTAAAATCCGAACTGAACATTCCGGAATTGTAATTCCTTAACACATTCTGAATTCCGAACTAAACATTCTGGAATGTTAACTTAACGCATTCTAAAATCCAAACTGAACATTCCGGAATTGTAATTCCGGAACACATTCTGAATTCCGAACTAAACATTCCGGACATGATAACATAAAACATTCTAAAATCAGAATTTAACATTCCGGAATTGTACTTCCGTAATACATTCTGAATTCCGAACTAATAACATAACACATTCTAAAATCCAAACTGAACATTCCGGAATGTTAACATAACGCATTCCGGAATTGTAATTCCGTAACACATTTTGAATTCCGAAATAAACATTCCGGAATGTTAACATAACACATTCTAAAATCCAAACTGAACATTCCGGAATTGTAATTCCGTAACACATTCTGTATTCCGAACTAAATATTCCGGAATGTTAACATAACGCATTCTGAAATCCAAACTGAACATTCCGGAATTGTAACATAACACATTCTAATATCTGAACTTAACATTCCGGAATGTTAACATAACGCATTCTAAAATCCAAACTGAACATTCCGGAATTGTAACATAACACATTCTAATATCTGAACTTATCATTCCGGAATGTTAACAAAACATTCTAAAATCCAAACTGAACATTCCGGAATTGTAATTCCGTAACACATTCTGAATTCCGAACTAAACATTCCGGAATGTTAACATAACACATTCTAAAATCCAAACTGAACATTCCGGAATTGTAACATAACACATTCTAAAAACTGAACTTAATATTCTGGAATTGTAATTCCGTAACACATTCTGAATTCCGAACTAAACATTCCGGAATGTTAACATAACACATTCTAAAATCCAAACTGAACATTCCGGAATTGTAACATAACACATTCTAAAAACTGAACTTAATATTCCGGAATTGTAATTCCGTAACACATTCTGAATTCCGAACTAAACATTCCGGAATGTTAACATAACGCATTCTAAAATCCAAACTGAACATTCCGGAATTGTAACATAAGACATTCTAAAATCTGAACTTAACATTCCGGAATTGTAATTTAGTACCACATTCTAAAATCTGAATTGAACATTCTGGAATTGTAATTCCGTAACACATTCTGAAATCCGAACTTAACATTCCGGAATTGTAATTTGTAACACTTTCTGAAATCCGAACTAAACATTCCGTAATTGTAAATCCCTTCTTGACATTCCGGAATTGTAACGTAACATGTTCTAAAATCCGAACTAAACATTCCGTAATTGTGACGTAACACGTTCTAAATTCCAAACTGAACATTCCGGTATTGTAATGTAACACGTTCTAAAATGCAAACTGAACATTCCGGAATTGTAACGTAACACGTTCTAATATCTGAACTTAACATTCCGGAATGTTAACATAACGCATTCTAATATCTGAACTTAACATTCCGGAATTGTAATGTAACACGTTCTAAAATCTTTCTGACACACGTTATGACTTTTCTTGTTTCAACTATTCATACTTTTTAAAATATTAAGCTTCTTCCACATTTTTTTTACAATGTAAGTCAATGGAGAAAATCTTCAAATCCTCTTAAACATACTCCACTTTTAAATGCTACTGCTTCCGCATACTTTCAGCTACACACTTTATTTAAACTTTAAATAGGTTACAAGTCTTTATATTTTTCTTTCTATTATGTTATGGTACCCAATTATACAGCACGTGTTCTGACTAGAACAAGAAAAAGCGATCATATTACTCCTGTATTAGCTTCTCTGCACTGGCTCCCTTTAAAATCTAGAATAGAATTTAAAATCGTCCTCTAAAGCGCTAAACGGTCAGGCCCCATCATATCTTAAAGAGCTCATAGTACCCTATCACCCCACTAGAGCACTGCACTCCAAGCAGGGTTACTTGAGGTTCCTAGAGTCTCCAAAAGTAGAATGGGAGCCAGAGCCTTCAGCTGTCAAGCTCCACTTCTGTCATGATTTGACGTGATATAAAAATAAATTGAATTGAATTGAATTGAATCGCTGTTTCTGATGTGTATGTACATGAGTGTGTTGGTACATTTCTATCTTTGTGGGTGTGTCTGAAAGGGAGCATATACACGCTATTACCCACTCGACTTCAGCGTTTTGTACAGAACTGTAGCTTTTGTCCTCTATTTCTTATTTTTCCTATTATTATTTCTTATTTTAACTTTGTTTCTGATAAATCACGTTTGGTCCATCAGTTTGGCGTAGCAGACGGTTCTTAATACTACAATACCCAAATCTCAACTCTCTTCCAATGAAAGTAGCTCACAGCACTCGCCACAAAAGTCGCTAAATCTAGCGAGAAAGTTGCCAAATCGGCAACACTGACAGCCTGTCCCTTCAGGCCTCCCTCCAAAGCCACTTCCCCAAAATGATCATTATGAACGTAAACATATCATAATGAATGGAAGTAATGAACTTAGAATGCAGAATGTGTCTGTGTGTGTGAGAGACAGAGACAAAAAGAGAGAGAGAGAGAGAGAGATCCACTGAAATCCACACTGAACATTCCGGAATTGTAACATAACACATTCTAAAATCCAAACTTAACATTCCGGAATGTTAACATAACACATTCTAAAATCCGAACTGAACATTCCGGAATTGTAATTCCTTAACACATTCTGAATTCCGAACTAAACATTCTGGAATGTTAACTTAACGCATTCTAAAATCCAAACTGAACATTCCGGAATTGTAATTCCGGAACACATTCTGAATTCCGAACTAAACATTCCGGACATGATAACATAAAATATTCTAAAATCAGAACTTAACATTCCGGAATTGTACTTCCGTAATACATTCTGAATTCCGAACTAATAACATAACACATTCTAAAATCCAAACTGAACATTCCGGAATGTTAACATAACGCATTCCGGAATTGTAATTCCGTAAAACATTTTGAATTCCGAACTAAACATTCCGGAATGTTAACATAACGCATTCTAAAATCAGAACTTAACATTCTGGAATGTTAACATAACACATTCTAAAATCCAAACTGAACATTCCGGAATTGTAATTCCGTAACACATTCTGAATTCCGAACTAAACATTCCGGAATGTTAACATAACACATTCTAAAATCCAAACTGAACATTCCGGAATTGTAATTCCGTAACACATTCTGAATTCCGAACTAAACATTCCGGAATGTTAACATAACACATTCTAAAATCCAAACTTAACATTCCGGAATTGTAACATAACACATTCTAATATCTGAACTTAACATTCCGGAATGTTAACAAAACAATGTAAAATCAGAACATAACATTCCGGAATGTTAACATAACGCATTCTAATATCCAAACTGAACATTCCGGAATTGTAATTCCGTAACACATTCTGAATTCCGAACTAAACATTCCGGAATGTTAACATAACACATTCTAAAATCCAAACTTAACATTCCGGAATTGTAACATAACACATTCTAATATCTGAACTTAACATTCCGGAATGTTAACAAAACAATGTAAAATCAGAACATAACATTCCGGAATGTTAACATAACGCATTCTAATATCCAAACTGAACATTCCGGAATTGTAAAATAACACATTCTAATATCTGAACTTAACATTCCGGAATGTTAACAAAACATTCTAAAATCAGAACTTAACATTCCGGAATGTTAACATAACACATTCTAAAATCAGAACTTAACATTCCAGAATTGTAATTCCGTAACACATTCTGAATTCCGAACTAAACATTCTGGAATGTTAACATAAGACATTCTAAAATCCACACTGAACATTCCGGAATGTTAACATAACGCATTCCGGAATTGTAATTCCGTAAAACATTTTGAATTCCGAAATAAACATTCCGGAATGTTAACATAACGCATTCTAAAATCCAAACTGAACATTCCGGAATTGTAATTCCGTAACACATTCTGTATTCCGAACTAAACATTCCGGAATGTTAACATAACGCATTCTAAAATCCAAACTGAACATTCCGGAATTGTAACATAACACATTCTAATATCTGAACTTATTATTCCGGAATGTTAACAACACATTCTAAAATCAGAACTTAACATTCTGGAATGTTAACATAACACATTCTAAAATCCAAACTGAACATTCCGGATTTGTAACGTAAACCATTCTAAAACCTGAACTGAATATTCCAGAAATTTAACGTAACAAATTCTTAAGTCTGAATTTAACATTCTGGAATGTTACTTCCGTAACACGTTCTGAAATCCGAACTAAACATTCCAGAATTGTAAGGTAACACATTCTATAATCTGAACTTAACATTCCGGAATTGTAAATCCCATCTGAACATTCCGGAATTGTAATGTAACACATTCTAAATTCCAAACTGAACATTCCGGAATTGTAATGTAACAAATTTTAAAGTCTGAACTTAACATTCCGGAATTGTAATTCCGTAACACGTTCTAAAATCCAAACCGAACATTCCGGAATTGTAACGTAACACATTCTAAAACCTGAAATTAACCTTCCAGAATTTTAACGTAACATGTTAAAAAATCTGAACTTAACATTCTGGAATTGTAATTTAGTACCACATTCTAAAATCTGAATTGAACATTCTGGAATTGTAATTCCGTAACACATTCTGAAATCCGAACTTAACATTCCGTAATTGTAATTTGTAACACTTTCTGAAATCCGAACTAAACATTCCGTAATTGTAAATCCCTTCTTGACATTCCGGAATTGTAACGTAACATGTTCTAAAATCCGAACTAAACATTCCGTAATTGTGACGTAACACGTTCTAAATTCCAAACTGAACATTCCGGTATTGTAATGTAACACGTTCTAAAATGCAAACTGAACATTCCGGAATTGTAACGTAACACGTTCTAATATCTGAACTTAACATTCCGGAATGTTAACATAACGCATTCTAATATCTGAACTTAACATTCCGGAATTGTAATGTAACACGTTCTAAAATCTTTCTGACACACGTTATGACTTTTCTTGTTTCAACTATTCATACTTTTTAAAATATTAAGCTTCTTCCACATTTTTTTTACAATGTAAGTCAATGAAGAAAATCTTCAAATCCTCTTAAACATACTCCACTTTTAAATGCTACTGCTTCCGCATACTTTCAGCTACACACTTTATTTAAACTTTAAATAGGTTACAAGTCTTTATATTTTTCTTTCTATTATGTTATGGTACCCAATTATACAGCACATGTTCTGACTAGAACAAGAAAAAGCGATCATATTACTCCTGTATTAGCTTCTCTGCACTGGCTCCCTTTAAAATCTAGAATAGAATTTAAAATCGTCCTCTAAAGCGCTAAACGGTCAGGCCCCATCATATCTTAAAGAGCTCATAGTACCCTATCACCCCACTAGAGCACTGCACTCCAAGCAGGGTTACTTGAGGTTCCTAGAGTCTCCAAAAGTAGAATGGGAGCCAGAGCCTTCAGCTGTCAAGCTCCACTTCTGTCATGATTTGACGTGATATAAAAATAAATTGAATTGAATTGAATTGAATCGCTGTTTCTGATGTGTATGTACATGAGTGTGTTGGTACATTTCTATCTTTGTGGGTGTGTCTGAAAGGGAGCATATACACGCTATTACCCACTCGACTTCAGCGTTTTGTACAGAACTGTAGCTTTTGTCCTCTATTTCTTATTTTTCCTATTATTATTTCTTATTTTAACTTTGTTTCTGATAAATCACGTTTGGTCCATCAGTTTGGCGTAGCAGACGGTTCTTAATACTACAATACCCAAATCTCAACTCTCTTCCAATGAAAGTAGCTCACAGCACTCGCCACAAAAGTCGCTAAATCTAGCGAGAAAGTTGCCAAATCGGCAACACTGACAGCCTGTCCCTTCAGGCCTCCCTCCAAAGCCACTTCCCCAAAATGATCATTATGAACGTAAACATATCATAATGAATGGAAGTAATGAACTTAGAATGCAGAATGTGTCTGTGTGTGTGAGAGACAGAGACAAAAAGAGAGAGAGAGAGAGAGAGATCCACTGAAATCCACACTGAACATTCCGGAATTGTAACATAACACATTCTAAAATCCAAACTTAACATTCCGGAATGTTAACATAACACATTCTAAAATCCGAACTGAACATTCCGGAATTGTAATTCCTTAACACATTCTGAATTCCGAACTAAACATTCTGGAATGTTAACTTAACGCATTCTAAAATCCAAACTGAACATTCCGGAATTGTAATTCCGGAACACATTCTGAATTCCGAACTAAACATTCCGGACATGATAACATAAAACATTCTAAAATCAGAACTTAACATTCCGGAATTGTACTTCCGTAATACATTCTGAATTCCGAACTAATAACATAACACATTCTAAAATCCAAACTGAACATTCCGGAATGTTAACATAACGCATTACGGAATTGTAATTCCGTAAAACATTTTGAATTCCGAACTAAACATTCCGGAATGTTAACATAACGCATTCTAAAATCCAAACTGAACATTCCGGAATTGTAACATAACACATTCTAATATCTGAACTTATCATTCCGGAATGTTAACAACACATTCTAAAATCAGAACTTAACATTCTGGAATGTTAACATAACACATTCTAAAATCCAAACTGAACATTCCGGAATTGTAATTCCGTAACACATTCTGAATTCCGAACTAAACATTCCGGAATGTTAACATAACACATTCTAAAATCCAAACTGAACATTCCGGAATTGTAATTCCGTAACACATTCTGAATTCCGAACTAAACATTCCGGAATGTTAACATAACACATTCTAAAATCCAAACTTAACATTCCGGAATTGTAACATAACACATTCTAATATCTGAACTTAACATTCCGGAATGTTAACAAAACAATGTAAAATCAGAACATAACATTCCGGAATGTTAACATAACGCATTCTAATATCCAAACTGAACATTCCGGAATTGTAACATAACACATTCTAATATCTGAACTTAACATTCCGGAATGTTAACAAAACATTCTAAAATCAGAACTTAACATTCCGGAATGTTAACATAACACATTCTAAAATCAGAACTTAACATTCCAGAATTGTAATTCCGTAACACATTCTGAATTCCGAACTAAACATTCTGGAATGTTAACATAAGACATTCTAAAATCCACACTGAACATTCCGGAATGTTAACATAACGCATTCCGGAATTGTAATTCCGTAAAACATTTTGAATTCCGAAATAAACATTCCGGAATGTTAACATAACGCATTCTAAAATCCAAACTGAACATTCCGGAATTGTAATTCCGTAACACATTCTGTATTCCGAACTAAACATTCCGGAATGTTAACATAACGCATTCTAAAATCCAAACTGAACATTCCGGAATTGTAACATAACACATTCTAATATCTGAACTTATTATTCCGGAATGTTAACAACACATTCTAAAATCAGAACTTAACATTCTGAAATGTTAACATAACACATTCTAAAATCCAAACTGAACATTCCGGAATTGTAATTCCGTAACACATTCTGAATTCCGAACTAAACATTCTGGAATGTTAACATAAGACATTCTAAAATCCACACTGAACATTCCGGAATTGTAACATAACACATTCTAAAATCCGAACTGAACATTCCGGAATTGTAATTCCTTAACACATTCTGAATTCCGAACTAAACATTCTGGAATGTTAACTTAACGCATTCTAAAATCCAAACTGAACATTCCGGAATTGTAATTCCGGAACACATTCTGAATTCCGAACTAAACATTCCGGACATGTTAACATAACACATTCTAAAATCCAAACTGAACATTCCGGAATGTTAACATAACACATTCTAAAATCAGAACTTAACATTCCGGAATTGTACTTCCGTAATACATTCTGAATTCCGAACTAATAACATAACACATTCTAAAATCCAAACTGAACATTCCGGAATGTTAACATAACGCATTCCGGAATTGTAATTCTGTAACACATTCTGAGTTCCGAACTAAACATTCCGGAATGTTAACATAACGAATTCTAAAATCCAAACTGAACATTCCGGAATTGTAACATAACACATTCTAATATCTGAACTTAACATTCCGGAATGTTAACAAAACATTGTAAAATCAGAATTTAACATTCCGGAATGTTAACATAACACCTTCTAAAATCTGTACTTAACATTCCGGAATTGTAATTCCGTAACACATTCTGAATTCCGAACTAAACATTCCGGAATGTTAACATAACACATTCTAAAATCCAAACTGAACATTCCGGAATTGTAACGTAAACCATTCTAAGACCTGAACTGAATATTCCAGAAATTTAACGTAACAATTTCTTAAGTCTGAATTTAACATTCTGGAATGTTACTTCCGTAACACGTTCTGAAATCCGAACTAAACATTCCAGAATTGTAACATAACACATTCTAAAATCCGAACTGAACATTCCGGAATTGTAATTCCTTAACACATTCTGAATTCCGAACTAAACATTCTGGAATGTTAACTTAACGCATTCTAAAATCCAAACTGAACATTCCGGAATTGTAATTCCGTAACACATTCTGAATTCTGAACTAAAGATTCCGGAATGTTAACATAACACATTCTAAAATCCAAACTGAACATTCCGGAATTGTAATTCCGTAACACGTTCTAAAATCCAAACCGAACATTCCGGAATTGTAACGTAACACATTCTAAAACCTGAAATTAACCTTCCAGAATTTTAACGTAACATGTTAAAAAATCTGAACTTAACATTCTGGAATTGTAATTTAGTACCACATTCTAAAATCTGAATTGAACATTCTGGAATTGTAATTCCGTAACACATTCTGAAATCCGAACTTAACATTCCGGAATTGTAATTTGTAACACTTTCTGAAATCCGAACTAAACATTCCGTAATTGTAAATCCCTTCTTGACATTCCGGAATTGTAACGTAACATGTTCTAAAATCCGAACTAAACATTCCGTAATTGTGACGTAACACGTTCTAAATTCCAAACTGAACATTCCGGTATTGTAATGTAACACGTTCTAAAATGCAAACTGAACATTCCGGAATTGTAACGTAACACGTTCTAATATCTGAACTTAACATTCCGGAATGTTAACATAACGCATTCTAATATCTGAACTTAACATTCCGGAATTGTAATGTAACACGTTCTAAAATCTTTCTGACACACGTTATGACTTTTCTTGTTTCAACTATTCATACTTTTTAAAATATTAAGCTTCTTCCACATTTTTTTTACAATGTAAGTCAATGGAGAAAATCTTCAAATCCTCTTAAACATACTCCACTTTTAAATGCTACTGCTTCCGCATACTTTCAGCTACACACTTTATTTAAACTTTAAATAGGTTACAAGTCTTTATATTTTTCTTTCTATTATGTTATGGTACCCAATTATACAGCACGTGTTCTGACTAGAACAAGAAAAAGCGATCATATTACTCCTGTATTAGCTTCTCTGCACTGGCTCCCTTTAAAATCTAGAATAGAATTTAAAATCGTCCTCTAAAGCGCTAAACGGTCAGGCCCCATCATATCTTAAAGAGCTCATAGTACCCTATCACCCCACTAGAGCACTGCACTCCAAGCAGGGTTACTTGAGGTTCCTAGAGTCTCCAAAAGTAGAATGGGAGCCAGAGCCTTCAGCTGTCAAGCTCCACTTCTGTCATGATTTGACGTGATATAAAAATAAATTGAATTGAATTGAATTGAATCGCTGTTTCTGATGTGTATGTACATGAGTGTGTTGGTACATTTCTATCTTTGTGGGTGTGTCTGAAAGGGAGCATATACACGCTATTACCCACTCGACTTCAGCGTTTTGTACAGAACTGTAGCTTTTGTCCTCTATTTCTTATTTTTCCTATTATTATTTCTTATTTTAACTTTGTTTCTGATAAATCACGTTTGGTCCATCAGTTTGGCGTAGCAGACGGTTCTTAATACTACAATACCCAAATCTCAACTCTCTTCCAATGAAAGTAGCTCACAGCACTCGCCACAAAAGTCGCTAAATCTAGCGAGAAAGTTGCCAAATCGGCAACACTGACAGCCTGTCCCTTCAGGCCTCCCTCCAAAGCCACTTCCCCAAAATGATCATTATGAACGTAAACATATCATAATGAATGGAAGTAATGAACTTAGAATGCAGAATGTGTCTGTGTGTGTGAGAGACAGAGACAAAAAGAGAGAGAGAGAGAGAGAGAGAGAGAGAGAGAGAGAGAGAGTTCATGTGTTCCTGTGTGTATGTATAGCACAATAGAGAGAACTATGTGACTGTGTGAGTGCATGTGTATGTGACGAAATGTGTGAGTGTATAAAAAATGTGTGTGTGTGAGAGACAGAGGAGACAGAGACCAGCCTTTGTCCTCTGAGGATTAAAACAATCCCAACCTCTGTTCTCTTTCTCTCTCTCTTTCACTGTTTGTATGTCTCCCACTCTTCCCTCACATTGTTACATAATACAGTTAGAATCCAGCTGCCCCTTTTGAGAACACCAGTGTGTGTGTGTGTGCGTGTGTGTAGGCGCATGAGAATGGGGGAGCATGTGTGTATATGACTGTACTGGTGTGTTTTTACATGTACCCAAGGTTTTGTTTTTGTCATTTTAAGTACGTATGAGCTTTTCAGAGTGTGTGTGTGTGTGTGTGTGTGTGTGTGTGTGTGTGTGTGTGTGTGTGTGTGTGTGTGTCAGAGAGAGCTAAGTGGTGTACATTTCATTGTACAGCGGTGATGTTTTTCCGGGCTTTGGGCCATTCCGAAACCCTGATGAGATGTGTGATCATCCATACTCCATATGCATTTCTGGGTCAAAGGTCAGTTTAAAGCCCAATCCGGAATCGTAACAAAAGTCCCACGGATGTGATAAGTTTAGAGGAAAATATAAACATTCATCACAGTTGTATAATGTATTAAATGACACATTTATAGTTAAGAGGTTGAAAATGTAAAAATGAAAGAAAAAAAACATTCAATTACTGTGACAATCAACAATCATGTTATATTAATATAACATGATTGAGTCACATTGAATTTTGAGGGAGAAATGTGGCACTGTCAGAGTGAAGATTTGATGACATGACGCTACACTGCGTACATAGCCTGTTGTCATTGTCCCTGAACCCCTTGAAGAATGTCATTACATTTGACGAGTTGACATTTATACACATACATACAGTATCAAAATCTGATTTTATGATTTAGCATGTTTTCCAGACGACCATAGCATCTGTTCAACTAGTCTGGCATAGTCACACCTATCTCCAGAGTGCTCTGTCAGCACTTCAGAAAAGTCTGGCTTCATACATTATCATTCTGGTACGGGCTAAAAAACACTCTGGCTCCGAGATAGATACACGCATGCAAAAAAAAGCACATGGCAACACTTCTGTCATATCTGAACAGAAGACCCCCCCCAACCCCACCCCCCTGTTTTAAATGCTGCTTTTCCGTCTCTTTCTTCCACCGTCTTACCCCCATGTGGGTTTTTATGCCTGATTTACGTTTGGTCTTAAAATTAGATCGTCTCGGGTGGTGCTAAGCACATGGTGCAGCGAAAGTGCACTTGCAAAATAGATAGCGGACAAAGAGGAGAATGCCAGCTGAAATGTGCGGCCAATGGCAGACGTCTTCTATATTCACATGGAATCAGGCAGACGCTAGATGGTCTCCTGTTAGTGGACGAGAAGAGGACGGTAAAATTAGGCGAGGCTGGCAGAGAATACCGGCAACAGTAGCAGTAGTTGGCATTGCCATCCAAAGTTAAAACATTTAAACTTTTTGCCGTCCTCCGTGATATAATTTATAACTGGATGTTACATAGCTCCCTCACGTCGGAAAACGTTGTTTGCAATATAATATTAAGAGAAAGCTGTATTTTATAGCTTCATGCGTTACCAGAATAGTTACATAAAAAAGTAGACAAAAATCATTTGATTTAGTTTGGTTTATTTTATTCCATCACCGTAGCGACATATCGTCATGCGTGTTTAGTTTTGCCATCCTGCCGTTCCGTCGGACTGTTTGTTCTTCCTGTGTTGTCCAGACGGTGTTGTCCATCTGCCGTCCACCTTCAGCCTGATTCTATGTGAATGCAGCATTAAACCCACAGTTAGCCTGTCACCCAGAAAACTAGAGGTAACATTTGATTATTATTAGTTAAATATGAGCTTATTGTCTAGATATAGACAATGTTTACATTATTTCCCATTATCCCATTATTGTTTTCAAAGGTTCTCTATACGATATTCACAGTGCACTGCGTTCATGTGGCGGTTACAGCCGATAACGCCGTCCCGACCGGCGGTGTCGTCACGGAAGCGTAGCGCCCACCCTCCGGTTCCGCTTCAGGTAAACACTGTTAGGTATGTCAGCACTGTTGTTATTTTTTGCACTGTTAACACTGATAGCACCATTAGCTGCGAGCTGCCTGCTCAGCCGTCATCATGTTGAGAGCCGTGTGGAGGCAGCTCCGTGTTGAGAGCCGCGTGGAGGCAGCTCCATGTTGAGAGCCGTGTAGAAGCAGCTCCGTGTTGAGAGCTGTGTGGAGGCAGCTCCGTGTTGAGAGCCGTGTTGAGGCAGCTCCGTGTTGAGAGCCGCGTGGAGGCAGCTCCATGTTGAGAGCCGTGTGGAGGCAGCTCCGTGTTGAGAGCCGCGTGGAGGCAGCTCCGTGTTGAGAGCCGTGTGGAGGCAGCTCCGTGTTGAGAGAAGCAGCTCCGTGTTGAGAGCCGTGTGGAGGCAGCTCCGTGTTGAGAGAAGCAGCTCCGTGTTGATAGCCGTGTGGAGGCAGCTCCGTGTTGAGAGCTGTGTGGAAGCAGCTCCGTGTTGATAGCCGTGTGGAGGCAGCACCATGTTGAGAGCTGCGTGGACGCAGCTCCATGTTGAGAGCCGTGTGGAGGCAGCTCCGTGTTGAGAGCCGTGTAGAGGCAGTAGAAATGCTCTGAATTTCCAATTATGCTCTTTTAATGATTACTGCAAGTTTTGGAAATTTAAAAAAATGGCCGGGATAATCATACATCGATTCAAGAAGTTTCCTCTATAGTTATAGTGTCTCGTCAACTAACCATTAACTTAACTTATGTAGGGACCTCACGAGACAAAGAGCGGCCTAGAGCAGAGCTTAGGAGTAAGCCTAAGCTACCGGCCTACATGGGTGATTTAAAGCCTGATAACAGAACAAAGACTAAACCGCCAGCTCGTGAAATCTCGCGTCTTCACGCGAGATCTCAGTTGAATCCAAACGGGAGCAGCCCCATTGGATGAGGCTAACAGGAAATGTGGGGTCTTTTCCGGGAAACGCCCACTATCTCAAGAGATAAAAGCACGCTACCTGAGGAGCTCGTCCCTTTCCAACGCGAACAACGTTTGCTCCAGGAGGTACCCAACGCTGCAGCGTTCCCTTTAAGATCGAGCCACAGTAACTGACCTCGCCGGACAAGTAAAGACATTGTCGCGTTCATCAGACGTCCAGACCACCATACCTATAGAAGGAAGACCCGGATCCGCGTCCTTCACCAAGGAAGAGACGACCGCCCCACCGTCTTCACATCAGCTGCTTCCATCCGCTGCCACACGGAGAGTCAGCCCTGCCGTTCTTCCCCCGCTGACGAGCATCAAAACGGCCCGTTATTGTCCGAGCCAGCACGACGCCGCCGGACCAACTAACGACGATCTACACCACTATCGCTCCGAAGAAGCGATTCAAGTAAGAGGCTTGTATCTGGGCAGAGATTAGTGAAAGTGTATCACAATAGTTCATAATTATTGTGCTTTATAGTAAACGTACGGACCGCCGAGTCCGCTTGTTTTGCTTGTGTACTTTGTTTGTTGCTTGTTGTTGCTTGTTGTTGCTTGCTTTGCTTTGCTTTGCTTTGCTTGGCTTGCTGTGTATTTTTGCTGTGTATTTTACTGTATTTTACTGTGTTATACTGTGTTATTGTTGACTACTGTGTGCGCCCCGCCGTGGGTTTTCCTTGAAAATCTCTTTGTGCTGCACCAGAGCGTCTCGGTTTCCCTCTCTTTCATCGACCACGCGGGACTTAAAACTCCCGTTCGTGCGCGGTCGTTGATTTCCGTGGCGCCTTCGTCACCAGAGCAACCCCCACTCCTACACACTTTCTTTCTTTCTCTTTCATCGACCACGTGGGACTTAACACTCCCGTTCGTGCGCGGTCGTTGATTTCCGTGGCGCCTTCGTCACCAGAGCAACCCCCACTCCTACACACTTTCTTTCTTTCTCTTTCATCGACCACGTGGGACTTAACACTCCCGTTCGTGCGCGGTCGTTGATTTCCGTAACTCCTCCCTCGTGACGTAACCACTTGCGTGGTGACGCCGCCTCGGAGTTTCCCTAACTCCTCCCTCACGTGACGTAACCACTTGCGTGGCGACGCCACCTTGAGCTTCCCCTCTTGCTCCTCCTCTCTCTCACACACCTCTCTCTCTCGCACACACACACCCCTCTCACAACATACCAACCCACACCTTCGCTCACCTCTCACTCTCTCTCTCTCTCTCACTTTGTGTTTTGTTTAATTCTAGTTTAGGGCTTAGAGCTGCATTGTAGAACATCCATTTGTTTATGAAGTGTTGTTAATTAGTAATTACTGCTGTGATAAATATTGATTTAGGTTAATGTTGTTAGAGTGTTTATTGTTGATTAAGATCACTGTATTTAAATAAATGGTCTTATTTTAAATAGCAGTTGTCTGTGTTTATTGTGCATTCATATTGTAATAACAGCTGGTTACGAGAGTTAGTGCTCGGATTCACCCTTCGCTATTCACCTCCTAAGAGTAAAGTAGTGTCAAAATACTGGCCTTTGGAGGGAATATTTCCCTTTTGAGACTGGATTAACGTTTTGGTTATTGGTCCCTGATTCCAGGGTGGTGCCCCGTTCATTATTAATGTTGATTAATAATTTTTATTAATAATAATAATTCTATGAATATTATTTATTAAATTAGCTAATAACCAAACCTGTTCCATTTGTAAATCCCTTACACTTACAACCAAGATACATTTAGCTTTATTCTAACTATAGCATTAAGGCTGCATTCAGACCAAATCGGGGAAACGCCAGTCCTCCCATTCATTTCAATGTGGGTAACGCGCAGTGTTGGGTACCACAGGGGATGCCGAAAAGTTGAAACATAATCAACTTTTGGAGAAACACAACCCAACGTCACGCTGCGATGGCCAATCACGTGACCAGCGATCCGACTGGAATATGCCCACAGGAAGAACAGCAGCATGAATGACCAAAACACAATGGAGTGTAGCATCATATTTCACATGTAGTCACTCAATTTGGCCTCGTGCACCAGTTTAAAAGCCACCGTCTTGGTAGGCCTTGGCATCACACAAATGGGCCATTTAAGTGACACACCAACGCACAACCCTTCGCTAATCGCTGAAACGCCTGATTTGGTGCGAATGCAGCCATAGTCAGCCAACCAATAGCATTCTGCCGAGAGAACTACAGTTCAGTAGCTAACAATAGCTGTGACTCCACTAACTAAAAGCGTGTTGCATCATTTCCAAACGAGCACATTTCAGTGTCTCTTATGATCTGTTGGTCATGAATGTGTCCAATCTTTGCTTCACATTTATGATAAATCCCACGAGAACTTTTTGCATATAAGTTATTGGATTCATGCAGGCCTGTATTATTCATTATTCATATTGTATTTTTGTATGACAATATTATTCTTCCGAAACATGGGAGAAAATAAAAAAACATAAATTATCAGAAGGAAAATAAAATGTATAACTTTGTTGTTGTGGTCTCTTTTTTTCATTTTCTATGGAACAAAGAGTGGAGTGTGCTGCTATACTTCTCTTTTCTAGAAGAACGTGAGAAAAGATCATAAGTAAGAACAATAAAATGTCTAATTTTATGTTGGGTGACTGGTCTGAAGTTATTTTCATGTGTCTTTGTGAACTTTAATATAACCCAAATAATCCAGTGCTAACACTGCATGGTCATGTGTGTGACTGACATGCACACATTTTCCATCCAGAATCAGGAACTTGTTCTAGAATTAAGAACTAAACTGGTTTAAATGTTTCTTCCTTGCCATAGAACCACAAAAAGTGGCTGAAGTGAAGGTTATACTTCTTAGGAAGGCACAAACTGTCGGGGAGTCTTAAATCTTAACATCACAAGCTTCTACCTTGCAAACACAAACATGCTCGAGGAACTTTGTGCAGAATTTTATAGTTCCTGAATGTTTTGGAGGAAACAAGTCATGAGTCTCTGTGTGGAGGAGGAATGTTGGGTAAGGGGTGGGGGTATATACACATTTACATGTAATGTTCTGTGTGTATCTTATTTGAAGTGTGTATATTTGTGTCTGTGTGTGTCTGTTTGTGGAAAAGAATGTTTGAATGCAAGTATTTGAGCCTCTTGGTAATTTTTTGTCCATGTGTGAAGTGTGTGTCTACACGTGATCTTTTTTTTCTTCCACTGTTCGCTAAAAAACATTCTGTACATTCTGCTTCTGCTGAATTAATTATCCCCAGGAGCGGACTGTTACATAACAGGTCCAACACACACACACACACACACACAAGCACAGCAGTAACATATGGAAAAGTAGTTAAAGACCCAACGGCACACTATACTGTATGTACATTTACACACACACACACGCACACGCACACGCACACGCACACGCACACACACACACACGTAAGTATGCACACTCCCATCTAACAGATTTACTAACATGCATGCAAACAAGCCACCCTTAAAAAAGGAGTTCTGTCTCTGGATTGTATCACGTCTTCATCATGCCTTTTTCCACTTCCACCAGCAGTGATGGAAAGTAACTGAAGCTGGGGAAAGACCTGAAGACCAGCTGAAACCCACAAAAACTGGACAAACGACATTAACAATTGACTTCCACCATCAAAGGCAGATTTTTTGTTGAGGTATTGGCAGCCAGAAAGGAGCACATAGAGACGACACACTGAGCGACAAAGTATGATAAGAGTTGAATTACTCAGCAAAAGGCCAACACAGGTTATTGTGTATTTCTGTACCAAAACATAAATGGACATCCAAATGAGTTAGAGAAATGAGAGATTAGAAGGCGTCTCTGCCAAATCCTATTTTTAACCTACAGAACAATCGTAATGTGTATCCACACTTTAAAGATGCAATGTGTAAGATATGGCCATGTGCTCCAAGGAAATAGAGGGCAGCATTTCACCTCTACTACTCACTCCATACAATCTAAATTCACAGTTATCAGTTATTAAAAAACTAATTTAAAAGCCAACTACTGTATAACAGCAGCGCAAGAATACGCAAAATTCAAACAAACTGCTGAAACTCAGAGACGGTCAAATATAACACTGCTATGTTCTAATCTTCAAGTGTTTACTGTGCCACTAACCAGGGGCTGTACAATCCATGTGTGTGTATTTCATAGTTTGTTTGTTAGATTAAATCCAAACTGGTAGAGACAATGTCAGAGTATAGTATGCAATAAGAAGTCATACTATAGTATGTCATAAAAAAGTAATAGTTTAGTATGTCGTAAACCTGTCAAAAAAACTCATAACAAGTCGCCAGATAGGCCTAATTCCTTCATAAGCTAAAAGAGAGTGAATACTGGACTTCCATTCATCCGGTGGATACAAATATGATTCCAAATGAATGATAATGTTGCTGGATGCGTAAATAAGCAACAGTAGTCAAAAATAATTGTTATTGCCGGTTTAAGTAAAGGATAATTGAATACTTTTTCCACCTCTGGACAGGTTTTGCGAACTAAGATAAAATAAAGACGGTTTATTGGCTCATACTCGACAATGTGAGGCTTGTAGGTGGTGAACTGTCTCCCAGTGCATTATGCCCAGGTGAAGCTCACTGGTGTCAGGTGCAAAAAAGGCAAAATCTTGTGTCGACAGTGCTAACCACTGCACCGTGCTGCCCCAGTAACCACAACATCCTGCAATCAAAACTGGCCACACTTGATTTTCACATACGATACGATACGATACAACTTTATTGTCAGTTTGCACTGAAATTCATTTTGCATTCCTAGGCAGCTCAGTTTGAGAAAAAGTACACATCCAATAGACATATTGTTATCATAGACAGACAGACAAGTAAGACCCATCAGACAAAAAACAAAACACATCACAAGTATTCATACATAACCCATTACAAAATGACCACCTGTCCTCTGGATTTACATATCTTTAGCAGCACATGCATTATTATTTAGCAACAAGATGGACTGATGGACAAAAGCGTTCTTTATCCTGATGCAGGTTAAATGTCGGGACTCTGAATGGCCTCTTGGAGGGCAGAAGTTGATGTTCCTCATTTAAAACTAGTAAGGGATCAGAAGAGATGCTGTTGGCAAGTCTGAGCATGCTCTTGTTGTGAGCTGCTTGAAAGGAGGCTGTCACAGGTTGGCCAATGATCTTCGCCCAGATTTTGATTTGGCTATAAAGTTTAGTTTGAAGTTTTACAGATATACTACTGAGCCAGGCTGTGCTGCAGTACAACAGGACACTCTGAATCACTGAACTGAAAAATAGAAAAATAATCTGGCTACTGGCTCCAAATGATCTGAGTCTGTGAAGAAAGTAAATGCGCTGCTGTATCTAATCAGACTAATAAACATCATCCCTCGCTTGCCTTGTCCTTCCATTTCCTGTTCTATTTTTGACTGTAGAACAAAAGGCTAAAGTATCATGAAACACTCATCTTAAAAACACACATTTGTTTTTGCTTGCTGCTCTGTGTGAAAGCCAAAAAATCTGTCATAAAGATGAAATAGGAAAAGAAATTCACAGGAGCAAAGTCTATTCTTGGAGCTGGCAGGCAGGGAATGGAAATGTCAGTGTTGTGTTTCTTTTTCTGGAGTGCCAGTTATTTAAAGCTCAGACTGCGGCAATACAACAGCTAAATGAACATGATTCAACAGCAGGTTCAAGCCAACAATTTCCTCTGTATCCCTGTTGAATGAAGGGGCTTTTGTTGGATCAGATGGGAGTAATAATCATAATTAACGTGGTGGTATTTGTGTGCCTCTTTTCTGGGCAAAATTATAAATGAAGACAAAATAAGGAAACTTAACTGGATTTGTAGAATGTCTGAAAGAGGCTTCTGGCTTCACTGACTTCTTACTGTGAGGCATAAACAGGACTCCTATTACTTTGATGGGAGTCAGTTTAGCGTGTTTAGATTCAGTTTAGCTGTGTTTAGTACCCAGCCTCTATTAATCACCAGCTGTGAAACGGATGTTTGGGTCAAAATATTCCAGAAGCTGAATGTGATGTGTGTCTGTTTACTTTTTTCTTTATTTGGTTAGGTAAGGTTGGATTGTTTTAGCTCACTTGTTGTGGGTTGTAGTGCCACCATGAAGCCAACACTAACCCCTACTTTGGGAAAATACTTTAATTAAGGGGTGAAAAAACAACAGTTCCCAGAGCTGCAAAGGTTTTTGCATCAGATGATTCACTCCAAAACACAACACACACATAAAAACATAAGTTGACTTACAGTAGACTAAAGTTGTGACTTTTAGAAAAAGGAGAGGAGGAACCAATGACCAACCAGGAACCACCTGGGCAATCATTCAACCCAACCAATCATAGCAGCTCACCTGCAGCTTAACAGACACACAACACAGGCCTGGACTACGAAGCAGGATTAGGGGTTAGCGAGGTAACTTCAGGGTTAACCCTTCAGGGTTTTCAGTCCTGCGACAGTGGTTCACTTCTTACCGGATCGCATTGGTAACTTATACTGCACACCTAACCCGCTACGGAGCAGGTTAGGTTCAAGATAACAGATCAACTCGTATAAAAGCACCGCCTACTGACCAATCAGAGCTCCCTGTGCAGATCATAAGATAATATTACACAACTACAAAGAAGTTAAAGTCATAAGGCTAAAAGCAACACAGTTTAAACCATAGATATAGAAACGCAGATACCGCATTTAGGATTTCACGTACACCTGCATGGCCGCCATATTGGGGAGGTCAAGAGTGCCAGCGCAGAGAGTAGACTGCTTTGAAAAATGCCACAGGCATGTGCTGCATTTGGCTGTACAAACAGACGAAACATTCCAAACAGGCAACGTGGGATAACTTCTCACAAGTGACTGTTATGTAAGTTAGTGACTGTGAAATCTGGCTTTAGACTATCCTGAAAATGACCTGACAGCGTCATGTTGATGGTGTTGATGGCTAACTTTAACGTCAACATACTGAGTAACGTTATTATTTAAGCACTAAGGTTACGTGGCTAAGGGTAAATGTGATATTTGCAATGACCTCATTCTTTGTATAATTTACTTCATAGAAAATGACCAGCTGGAATGTGTACTCATGAGATGATTATACATGCTAGCTAATGTTAGCCTAAATTAGCTAGATCTAAAAAGCCTTATTTATGCTGCTAGTTTAATACAAATTATCATTTTGTAATTTGAGTAATGTTAAGTCATTTTGAGATGGCCTTGTTTTTGTTAAAGGTTCCTTGACTAAGGAAAGCTTGGACCATGGCTGCCAGATGAGAGGATTTTGAGCCTAATGATACCAAAGATCTCTGTGGCTGTCATTTAAAATATTCTTCATTTAGGGTCAAGGTAAGAATAAACAGTGGGTTTCACTTCACACAGGCAAAGATAGTGGATATTGAATCAGGCTACCAATAACATTTTATTTGTGATCTGAATTGCACTATAAAAATGTCAAAACTATCATGTTTCACCCCTACAAAAATATTATTAATTATTACACGGCTTTGTTGAATACTCAATTCTAATTGGTCAATCACGACATTCTACGGTCTGTTATGTCTTTGTAGCAGACCTTTCTATGTATAACAGACCGTTGCTATGTATAGTAGACCGTTGCTATGTATAGCAGACCATTGCTATGTATAGCAGTCCTTTGCTATGTATAACAGAGTGTTACTATGTATAACAGACCGTTGCTATGTATAACAGATCGTTGCTATGTATAGCAGACCGTTGCTATGGGCGCAGTTCTGATGTCGGACCCTGGCAGACTGTTTTTGTGTTAAATTATTGATTTCTTAAGTAAGTAGCCATGTAATAAGAGGGATAATGTACAGCTAGCGGGTCATTGTTGTGAAAGAAACCCCGACAGGGCGATGAGAGACCACTCGGCTTCGCGTCGGGGTGCGGTACGCCCTGTCGGGTTCTTTCACAACAACGACCGGCTCGCTGTACATTATCCCTTACTTGAATCATTATCAATTATCATTAACTGAAATCAAATTTCATATTTTGGGTCTGTTTTTTCTAACATTTCAAATCTTCCAGTTGAACTTCTGAAACAGCATCATGCTTACACTCCAGCTCAAAGGGAGTTTGCTTGGCACTTCATTTGCAAAGCCTATTTAACCTTTTATATTAACCTATTTAAAGGTCTCATATTATGCTCATTTCCAGGTTCATAGATGTATTTTAATGTTGTACTAGAACATGTGTACATGCTGTAATGTTAAAAAAAACCTTTATTCTTTTCATACTGTCTGCCTGCATAAAGTGTGACGGCCCTGCCTCACTACTGAGATGCCAGTGTGGATTTGCCATTTATTATTTCCCTGTGTCCTTGAAGGTATCACGGGAGAAGATGCCTGATGCAGAGCACCTGATGCTGGCGCGCCCTGAGCATAAAAGCCCCAATCAAGCGTTGCTCTCGTGTCTCTCGCCTTCACCTGGACTCATCCCTGCCAGAACCTGCCGGGCTGCCTTTGTTTGGCTATTCTTTAGTTTTCACTCACAACACATCACACTTCATCATGCTCACACATCCACACCTACATTACTGATGTTACTGACTGACACACTCCACATTTGTAGTTATTTCTGTACTTCCTTAATTTATTTATAATAAATATCTTTAATTTACAATCATTCACTGCATCCTTTCCCGTATTTGTCATGGCCTAGGAGCCGGGCTATGACAAATTTTGGGCTCATCCAGCTTTTTCCCGTTGGTGCCGCGATGTGTAGATAAGATCTGGTAATGTGTATTTTTGTGCTTTTGGGCATTTTGGTAATTAGTCGCGCTCTTTGTGATTTGTTTGGACAATTTGGGTTAGTTAAACGGTAAAAACTGTATGCAGCAGAAGTTTGATCATGGCCTGTTTGTGTGTTTCAGAGAATTTGGTGCGCGTATGCGTAAAGTTTGTTTGGAGCGCCCGCAGCGCGGCCTGTTCCTTTGTTTACCTAGTACCGCCGGTAATCGTGTCGGCTTGTGCGTGCGCGAATGTTGGTTTGAGGGAAAGGACAACGCATTTGGGATGCTTTACAGGGTAAGTTAAATGACTTTTGTAGGACTTTGATTTTGTAGTCGTTTCTTACCCGGATTTTGTGGAGAGAGGAGTTTGTTTTCCTGTCCTTGTTTACGCTGCAATCAGCTGGCCCAGATGACACTTGCGAGTTGCTCTGTGCGTAATTGTTGCAAAGTGGTGCAGAGTTTTCCCTTGTAGGCACTAGCGACGTTCCCTTTGGGTTTGTTTCTGCTGATTTATTTGTAGTGCTGTGGCAAAAGTGGTTGAAGCTTCCATGCTTCACGGGAGCATGTCCGTGGTTTCTGGGGGTTGCTAGCTTGCTAGTCGCTCTGCTGGGCCAGCGGTCTGGAGTGCATAAATACCCTCCGCAAGTAGCTGCATGAAGAATAGGGATGAGCCTAGTTAGCTGGGTTTGTCTTTAGATAGCGGGGAAACTCTAAACCGTGTTGAGGAGTATTCCTCTTTGAGCGCAAGAGTAGACATTGTGGTGTCTGCCTAGTGCGGTTGTGTTCGCAACGGTGAATTTGCTCATTTTGTCAGTTTTGCCTTTTGACTTTGTAAATGTCTGAGATTGAGGCGTTCGTTGCTGCTCCGTCTCAGGAGTCCCTGGATACCTGCACAAAAGAGCAGTTGCTCTTGATTGCCGAGCATTATTCAGTGGTTGTTGTAGGAGACAAGCACATTAAAGAAAATATTAAAGCGTCTATAAAATCAAAATTAATTGAAATAGGAATTATACCCGGAGATGAAGAGAAGTCTTCTCCAATTCCTACTGCCATGTCCTTTCAGACTCAAGGACTAACTTTTGAGCAACAGAAGGACATGACAAAATGAAACATGAATTGGAAGTTAAAAAGCAAATTGAAGTAGAGCGAATCCGTCAGCAATCAGAGGCAGAAAAATGAAATATGGAGGTGAGGGTGTTCTCAGTCGTGGGATGGGGTTGAAAATTCTCCCTGTTCCTTTGCACAGGATGGTTCTCAACTGTGAGCTGGTTAAAGGCGAGGTAGCTGTTGGTGTGCGTCCAGCGTTGCCTATTGAAGGTGTACATTTTATTTTGGGCAACGGCTTGGCTGGTAGCCGAGTTTGGACCGACACTCATCCTGCAACTGTGGTTACATCTTGTCCAACTGATTATGTGTGACGAGAGCTCCAGGGTGTTACCAGAGGTCTTTTCATCCTGTGTGATTACACATGCCATGAGCAAAATAGACCCTGACGTGTCATCTGATAACAACAGTGGTGATGTACTTTTGGAGGTCCCATCTCTGTCTCAGCTTCCGTTGTCGCTGTCACACAGTGAGGTGTTAAAGGAGCAACGTAGCGATTTTTCTTTGAAAGAAATATTTGAGCGTGTTTTGCCTGGCTCTGAGATAAATAGTGCTGCTAATGGATACTTCTTATGTAATGAGTTGTTGTTTAGAAAATGGGTTCCTGTTGATGAGGATGGTGTGAAAAATGATGTTTTCCAGATGGTGGTGCCAACTAAGTTTCGTTTCCTTGTTTTGAAAGTGGCACAGTGCCCGGAAAACATATTTGAACATCCTTAAACATTTCTTTTGGCCACGTCTCAAAAGGGATGTGGCTGCATACATTAAAATCTGCCATGTGTGCCAGTTAACCGGAAAACCTAATCAGAGGGTCAAGCCTGCACCACTGCAGTCTATCCCAGCTTTGAGTGTGGGTCCGTTGCCGTGTTCCAAGTCTGGTTGTAAATATCTGCTCACGGTAATGTGTCAGACCACCAGGTATCAAGCTGCCTATCCGTTGAGGTCGATTACGACTAAGGCTGTGGTTAAGGCCTTGTCACAGTTCATTTCTATGTTTGGTATACCTGAGGTGATCCAGAGTGACCGAGGGTCAAATTTTTCATCTCATTTATTTGGACAAGTGTTGAAGTTGTTGCGCATTAAACAGAACCAATCATCAGCTTATCATGCGCAAAGCCAGGGGGCCTTGGAAAGATTCCACCAGACTCTGAAGTCTCTTCTACGTGCACACTGTACTGAGCTAGATAGAGACTGGGAGGAGGGGCTTCCATGGCTGATGTTGGCTGCGAGGGAGGCTGTACAGAAAAGTACAGGCTTCATCCCTAATGAGTTAGTCTTTGGACATTCTGTGCGTAGTCCCTTGGCAGTGTTGAAAGATGGCTGTGTTGACACTGAGCCGCCAAGGAGCCTAGTTGATTATGTCAATGGATTCAGACATCATTTGTTTGTTGTGGGTAGTATGGCACAGGAAAAGTTGTGCGTGTCTCAAGGTAAGATGAAGAAGCTGTATGACCGTCTTACAGAGCGACATGAGTTCAGTCTAGGAGACCAGGTTTTGGCACTTATGCCTATTATTGGTTCGCCATTTCAGGCTAAGTACACAGGTCCATACACCTTCACAGAGAAAATGTCTGATTTGAATTATGTCATAGCAACGCTAGAGCAGAAGAAAACCAAACGTCTTTGCCATGTCAATCTCCTGAAACCATACTATAGGCGTGTAATTGACACAGACCTAGGTCAAGAGGTGAAGGATGGTGTGCATCCAGCTCTTACTGTGACTTCGGAGGGTTTGGTGCATGAGGGAGCTGGAGTGTCAGAACCTGACGATAGTTTGCTGTATGGAAGGTTGAACAATGCAGAATCACTTGGTAATTTGGACAAGTTGCTGGCTCATCTGTTGGAGTCGAAGCGTGAGCAATTGTCAGAGTTGGTATGCAAGTATCCGTGTTTGTTTGGTGACATTCCTTCACAAACTGACTGGGCGGAGCATGATATTGATGTTGGAGATGCAAAGCCGATTAAGCAACACTTTTACCGCATGGCACCAGCTAAACGTGGTTATTTGGATGCTGAGGTTGAGTGCATGCTTCAAAACAATATTGCTGTACCATCTTCATCTAGTTGGGCTTCTAGATGTTTTTCTCAGTGTATTTTGGTGCCCAAGCAGGATGGAACACCTAGATTCTGTACTGATATGAGGAAAGTGAATTTTGTGACAAAATCTGACTCATTTCCTTTGCCACGTATGGATGATTGCATAGATCAGGTGGGCCAAGTATGTTAGCAAATTTGATTTGCTTAAAGGTTTTTGGCAAGTACCTTTGTCCAAGCAGGCGCAAGAAATATCTGCATTTATCACACCGTCTGGCCTGTATTCCTACAAGGTGATGCCATTTGGGTTAAAGAATGCCCCCGCAACATTTCAGCGTTTGATGAACCGTGTCGTGTCTGGGTTAAAAGGCTGTGCTGTATATCTTGAAGATTTGGTAATTTACAGTGATACCTGGCACTTGCATCTTCAGCGCATCCGTGCGTTGTATGACCGTTTGGCCGAAGCAAAGCTCACCATTAATTTGGCCAAATCTGACTTTGCAAGAGCTACAGTGACATACCTCGGTTGTGTGGTGGGAAACGGTAGTGTAGCGCCAGTCCGGGCCAAGGTTATGGCAATAGCTGGATATCCAAAACCCATGACAAAGAAAAAACTCCAAAGGTTTTTGGGTTTAGTGGTTTACTACAGGAGCTTTTGTAAAAACATCTCCACCATTGTTTCCCCTCACTGAACTGCTCAAAACCAAGGCAAAATTTGATTGGTCGTCAGAATGTCAGACAGCTTTTGATAACATGAAAACTCTGTTATGCTCTTCTCCCGTTCTAGCTGCTCCTTGTTTTGATCGAGCGTTCATGCTCCAAGTAGATGCCAGCCAGGTGGGAGCAGGTTCCGTCTTGCTCCAGGGAGACAACCAGGGGGTGGTGAGGCCAGTTAGTTTCTTCTCAAAGAAGTTTAACAGTTGCTATCAAAATTACTCTGTTATTGAGAAGGAGGCTTTGTCTCTCATTTGGGCATTACAACATTCTGACGTGTATGTAGGAGCAGGAGGGCCAACTTTGGTTTACACAGACCACAATCCTCTGACGTTTTTGCATTTTCTTAGAGGCCCAAACCAGAGGCTGACAAGATGGTCCTTATTTCTTCAGGCTTACAACCTTGATATTAGACATATTAAAGGAACAGACAACATTATTGCTGATGCGCTATCACGCGCCCCTCTGCATTGATTAGTCACTAGTGTGACTGTCTAGAATAATATATTGTCCTGTCATATTGTTTTATCCACCTGTTCTTTCTGTGCCACCTTCTTAATTTGCTTCTCAGGTACCGGAGTTGCTGATGATGGGGTTGAAAGCTACGGGAAGAGTATTCCGTACGGAGGTCGTATATTATTTCTGTTATTTGTTTTTTTGTTTTTGTTTGCTTTTGGTTTGTTTTTTAGTCCTCTTGAGTAGCAGTATTTGTTGACGGCCCCTGCCTCACTACTGAGATGCCAGTGTGGATTTGCCATTTATGAGAGAAGGAGCGGGAGAAGATGCCTGATGCAGAGCACCTGATGCTGGCGCGCCCTGAGCATAAAAGCCCCAATCAAACGTTGCTCTGGTCTCTCTCTCCTTCACCTGGACTCAACCCTGTCAGAACCTGCCGGGCTGACTTTGTTTGGCTTTTCTTTAGTTTTCAATCAAAACACATCACACTTCATCATGCTCACACATCCACATCTACATTACTGATGTTACTGACTGACAAACTCCACATTTGTAGTTATTTCTGTACTTCCTTAATTTATTTATAATAAATATCTTTAATTTACAATCAATCACTGCATCCTTTCCCGTATTTGTCATGGCCTAGGAGCCAGGCTATGACAAATGCCTCTTTCACCCTCTCTCTGAAAAACTCTGATTCAGAGCCTGTCTCCTCCCAGTCTGCTCTGATTGGTCAGCATTTCCTGGTCTCTGCTGTCAATCAAACGCCCTCAACACAGCGTCACTTTCTTCCTCGCCCTGCAGCTCGCCCTGAGCTAGAGAGAGAGCAGGCAGCAGGAAGAGTTTCACACTGCAGTTAAGCTGTGAACAATAAACTAATTAAAAGTTTATAAACCAGAAACTTCACACAGCGCACGTTCCCGGAGGAATCTGATCCGAAATCAGCGAGAAATGAACAAAATCTGCGGCCAAGATTCCAGGTTTTCTTGACGGTTTTGCTCCGGTAAATAATGCTATTTATGTTCTGCATAAACTCTGTAAACTGTAAACATACACTCTGTTTTACGTTTGTCTTTATAGATCCATCTGTGAGAAATGACCGACAGAATCATCCCAGAGGAGGAGAAAACATTTGCTGTGAGCAGATAATTCTATTTACATGGGAGATACAGAGCTAACATGTTAGCATGTAGCTACATGACAGAGCTAACATGTTAACTTGTAGCTACATTACAGAGCTAACATGGTAGCATGTAGCTACATTACAGAGCTATCATGAGTGATGAGGACACCGGGTGATGAGGATACCGGTTGATGAGGACAGGGGGTGATGAGGACATCGGGTGATGAAGACACGGGTGATGAGGATACCGGGTGATGAGGACACCAGGTGTGTCGAGTCGGGTCGGATGGCCCGGCTAACACTAGGCTAGCTCTCAATCCGCTGATCATGACGGAGAAAGTGAGATGGAGGAAGGCGAGGAGGAAGATATTCCACTCATGGCTGAGCCGATGATGGCACACAATGTCTCTGATTATAGTTATTTAAAGGTCTCATATTATGCTCATTTCCAGGTTCATAGATGTATTTTAATGTTGCACTAGAATATGTTTACATGCTGCAATGTTCAAAAAACCCTTTATTCTTCTCATACTGTCAGCCTGAACATGTCTGCTCAGAGGCTCTGTTTGACAGACCCTGATTCACAGCATGTCTCCTCCCACTCTGCTCTGATTGGTCAGCGTTTCCTGTCAATCAAACGTCCTCAACACAGCGTCACTCTCTCCTCCTCCCCCGAAGCAGGGCTGCGTTCGAATAGTCAAATAATTACGTCCTAACGTCTTTTCCTAACCATTTTTCCTTGAACTCGATGGAAAACGTCATGAGGTCAAGGAAAGATGAGAAGGAGAATTCAGAAGGACTTAGGAAAAGACAACAGCGGTGTTAAGAGAATCCGACTGCTCTTTCACTAGACTCCATCATTATGATGCGACGGGGGCGGATGTTAGTGACGTCAGTTTGCTGTGGTGAAACTACAATGTTCTGGAGATTGACTACAAAAGGCGCTGCTTCTCCCCGTGTGTTATTAAATAGGTCTTTCAGTGACAGACTCCTTCACCTGCGGTGTGTGAAAGAGAGAAACCACAGCTCCTCCTCCTGCTGCTGGAACACTCTATCAACAGATAATAAAGATCATCTGACCTAACGTGGAAAATATCACTTCATTACCACGGTTGGAATTGAAATAAACAGGAATAAATGATAAATATTGAGTTAACTGTTGGAGTTATGGAGAAGGGGTAGGACCAGTAAGTTTAGGCTGCACTTCTTCCAACTTCTTTTCGAAATATTCGTAATATGTATTTATGTTGATTATTTGTTAATTGGTTGTTTACTGTTCATTTTATTAATTATTCTTGTTTTGTGTTTTACTGAGGTATTTGTTACATGTTTGAAATAAATAATTCATTAAAAATAAAGTGAAACAAAATGGTTGTCACTGTCCACTCATATTAAACATGAATCCCAATTAGTGTATGAGCGTATGAAAATAATATGCAAGATAAGCATATAGTTTGTTATCATGAACGGCCGGATGGTGCGTCACTTTAAATGCTACGGCCGCAAGGAATTGTGGGATGTTATTCTCTCGTTTCCTTTGGTAAAGGATGCTCCAGTGTATCCTCTGCTAAAGGAGATAATAAAGGAAGCATTGAAGCTCCTTTCCTTAACTTTTGGTGAATTCGATCGGCTCTTATCACGGCTGCTAATGAGGTACTGAGAGGGTCATTTCACTCAGTTAGGAACCTTCCTAAGCAAAAAGGACTATTCGAACGCAACCCAGCTCTGCGCTCACGGAGAGAGAGAGCTACCTGTAGGTCTGACTGTAGCTCGACTGCAGGGAGAGAGAAGCAGCTAGGAAGAGTTTATAAACTACTTTAAAGTTTATAAACCAGAAACTTCACCCAGCGCACGTTACCGGAGGAATCTGATCATAAATTGGCGATAAATTAACAAGCTACATGCTAATGGGTTAGCTACATGCTACCGCTATGAGACGGTGTGTAAACACAGCGAACATCAGGGTGGAAAATAGAAGATGTGAAACAGTAGTCAGTTCATTATTTCTGGTAAAAGACACCTAATAAACGTATGGAAGTAATCAGAGTAATGGTATATTATTTACTGTCTCTGTGTTACCATGACTACAGGCCGGTTAACGTTATACTCACCGGAGCTCACCGGAGCTGAAAGACTTTCTATTGGACTTTCTAGTGGGATAATTAAAAATGCTGTGAATAATTAATATTGTCATCTGTCTACTCAAATAAAGTTTGACTGTGAAACAGAAATGTGTTGTGTTGCTTACAGTCACTATTTACTGCCTGTACTCTTCTACATGCATGACATCAAATTAACGTTTCATATCAGCTGTTTAAACAGTGTAATTACATAAAGCCTTTGTGAAAGAACATGTTCTATTTAGATGATGGGAGTACATGAAGACTTTTCTGCTGGTTCTTGCAGACTAACAGAAGTAGGTGATCTGCCCTCATCATAGAGTCCCCTTCCTTAACTAGACAGACAGATAACTCTTCAACACACTGTAGTCAATAAATGATGGATTTATTGTGTACCACCGTTATTATTGACAGCATGAGAATGGAGTAAAACTGAAATGAAAAAGAAAATAAAGGAAACAATGAGTGAGATAAGCCTCATCAATATACATTCCCATCATGCCTATCACATGCCTCATAAGCATATATGCTATATATGGCTATCAATATAGTTAGCGGAAAGCCATTAACAGAACAGGTTGCATGGTGAACAATGAGTAGTGCATTACACATAAAAAACATGGTTTAATTTAGCCATCCACACAAAATATAAACATTGATGTAAATATGGGCATCTTATAAAAGCAGAACTTACAGACAATGCTAATAAAAGTGATTCCAAAAGAAGGTGGATGTAGATGCTGACTGGACAGTTTCACAATGTGCTTTCTACTCAGGAATGCAAGGAAAAACAAAGATGGCAGCCAAAGTCAAGGGTCAAAGGTCAAGAGATAAAGTCTGTAGTAAAAATAAACAGCACCCCCTAGTGGCTGCAGAAATAAACTGAAAGTTCCTTTCCTCAGGCCAGAACAGTAGGAGCAGACTTTGCTTATAGTTACGTGGCAGACGACGAGAGAGACACTCTGTGGGCGGGGTCACCTAGCTGGAAGTTGTTCTCGTTGTTCTAACCGTTCCACCAGGAAACCATTATATGGCCTGAAAAATGTTACCAACGTCACCAGCTTAAGGAAGCGCTGATCAGTGTTTTTTCAGACCCATTTTCTGAGAGATGGAGCAGGAGAAAAAGAGAGAGGATGGTCTTTTATGACACTATGGTGGCCTGTAGGCACACTGGGGACAGATATTGATGTTTAAAAGACATGGAAAAGTGCATTTTGCATAATAGGTGACCTTTTCGCATATGCACGCTCGCGTGTGGCCGCTGCCTCTCCTCCTCTGCCTGTGTGCCTTCACTCAGACAGCGCATGCGTTCTCGCGTACTCGCTCCACCTCTAGACGTGAACGCGCGCTCACTCCACACTGCAGAAGAGTTAGTTTAGCTCTGAGAATATCTAGTGAATGTACAGTTGACGTTTGTGCAGAAATAACTGCTGCAGTTCCTCCAGACCAACAGAGGTTTCCCGTGTCTTGTGAAGTGACAGGGCTCTGCAGCGAGAAATGTTGTCGTCTGGTTACCGACCGGGTGCCGGTGTCTTCCTGCTCTCTCCGGCTGCGGGAGGAGACAGCAAGTTACTTCCTGCAGAGCAGCTCTGGTGTTTCCCTCTCCGGAGGGAAACACCAGAGGCTGAAGCAGGAAAAGCCAACACTAGGATCAGCATTGATTCATTGAGAGACCTTCGTCTGGTCAGCTAACATTACTGCCAAGCAGCTGAAATATAGAGTGATATTGTGCTTTTAGCTGACGTGTGTCTCCTCACTGTTTTGAGCGATGCTCCTTCAGGTATATTTAGAGCGAGCAAGCGTGAGCCCGACGCTGACTTTCATTGACTTCACGGCCACAGGTGTCGCTGTTAACAAGACATTTCTGAAAGTTACAAATAGTCCCTTTAAGAGAAACAATCAGAATTCCGCTTCCTCATCCTCACGCACTTCAAAGGTAAACATACTAATATATTCTACATAAGTATTTTTTGTAATAGGTGCAATAGTGTTGACTGTTCCCACATCCACATCCTTTAGGTATATGCTGCTGAATTTTCATTTGCAATATCGGCAAATCTATTAATTTTATAAATGCATATTTATATAACTGTACAGACATTTTGATTCTTGTCTCTCATCGGCCTTAAGCTGTATTAGACTTTGAGTATTGCTTGCTCTTTAAAGTTCTTGCTGTTTGATGTTCAGTTCTATGAAGTTTGTTTGATGTTCCAGTTTGGGGGTGTTGTTTTTTTTGTTGCCTAATATTCTTTTCTCTTCCCAAGAAAATAGGAGAGGCTTGAAATCACAGGTGATAAAGCAGCTTTCATGTGATGTGTGCTGAAACAGTTTGGTGACTGATGCTGTACCAGCATCATTTTATGAAAGTTACCACCTGTTGACCTTGAAGAACAACGGAGGCCGGATGATTCCATCCATGGGTACTGTCAAGGTGGGCAGCTCAGCAGAGTGCTGTGTGAGGTTCTTATTTGGATACCAGCAATGAAAAGTGTTTCCACTGTTAAGAAGGACCCAAAGCACCATAAACAGTTTAAAAGATTTATTTAAACTGCTAAATAAATACATAAATGTCCTTAAAATGGGGGTGCTAGAGTCCAATGGCACAGCGGGCAATAAACAGTTAAAAAAGGGGAGTGTTTAAGTCTCAGTTTATCAAGAGGGGAAGGGGGTTCCTTAGGCCGGCGGCTTCTCTGCTCTTCTGCTCCTCTGCTCCGGCCCTGCAGCTCTGCTGGACCCTCATCCGTTGTTGACGCTGCGGAGAGAAAAAGGAACCTCAGTGGCCAGCGCACACAAAATAGCAGATCACACGCACACATCAGGGTAGATTGCTTGGTTCACTTTCCTTTACTCATCACATAGTAGGCGTTGAACCAAGTCTTTACACTTCCGTCTTGCTCGTCCCGCAGCGGTTCTTCTGGTACCTCGTCCTGGCCGCCCTCTCACTGTCAGCCCGTGTTCTTGTAGCAAAACGTACCGGTGAAGCAGCCTCCGTCCCACACTCCAAACTCGCGTGTCAAGCTCGGCGTCCTCGCTTCCTCGTGTCTGGACGATTCTCTTCCTTTGTCCAACTCCTGCACACCTGTCCACAATCAACTTAAAAGAAGCACAGCATCTCTGTCTGCCAATCCGGAGCTGTCACGGGTGTGTGAAGCAATTTGTCACAGCTGTTTCTCATCAGTTTATCAACTTGATCCATAGTCTAATTACAAACAACTCAGTAAAACCAGATATGAAATATAAAGACCCATGCAATAATAAAACTGGCAAACATGCAACACCACAAAATCAATAAAAAACAATATAGGAAATATATGTACACACGTGATAAAACCCATAATAATGAATAAACGGGCAATACTGGATCAAGTGATTGGAACAACTACATCTCACTGTGACGCGCTGCATTAGACAAACCACAAACATTTGATCGGCAGCTCATCAATGCAGCGTCTCCCTTGTCAACCACATGGTTCGGTCAGACATAGGGTCAGAGGATGTGTTCAGTCTTGGTAACCATGCTTATATGGGGCAAAAAACACCCCTTTTAAGTGAACACGCTCATAGCCAGCTTGAGAAACCCTAGGTTGATTTAGTTTATAAAGTTTATAACCACCATTGTGGAACCGCTTAGCGTGATCGCGGTTGTTCAACATGTTCTCATCCCAACGTGTCACATACTGCTGCTTTGTTAGACCCCTCTGCGCCATTCTTTGCGGTTGCACAAACACATGCTTAACAAGCCCACGGCGTCACTCTTTAGTCGCAGTAAACACGTGCTTAATGTTGTGAAGTAAACAAAAGCACATGGATCAGGCAATAAAACACTATAGTTCGGTTTAGGAAATATCAACACAAACTACTGTTTGTACAGTGAAAATGACACTGAACATTGTGAACCGGGGACATGAACGAATAGCTGATTGTGATGTAACGCACGGAACACTAACAGCGGTCTACAGAGGCCTGTAATACGAAGCAGGATTTGGCGTTATCGAGGTAACTTCAGGGTTAACCCTTCAGGGTTTTCCGTCCTACGAAGGTGGTTCACTTCTTACCGGGGTAGATCGCCATGGTAACTGCTGAACAGCTGACCTGCTCCAGAGCAGGTTATGTTCCAGATAAGAGATCAACTTGTATAAAAGCACCGCCTACTGACCAATCAGAGCTCAGTGCAGTGATTGTATGATAATTTCACAAAGTTTAAATCATAATCCAGACTAAAAACAACACAGTTTAAACTGACAGATGCAGGAAGGACAGCTGGCCGTATGCTGTGGGTGTTTACCTCTTTGAATTATATTTTTATATTTATTCTTTTTACTTGCTCTTGAGTCTGTTTCACACTGCCGGAGACGGGGCCGCAGCTGAAAGAAGGTTCAAATAGTCATAGATGACACTTTTGAATCATGGGGTTAAAAGAAGAGTAACTAATTCATACAAAACATTTCCTAAAAGCTATTTATATTTAGACGACTATATCCGACTTTTGAGTGTTCTGTTAAATTAATAAGTCTGTTAATTTACGCATTCACACACCGTGAGTTGTTTTTTTTGCAGCTGTCCTTACTGCATCTGGCAGCTTCAACTGTGTTACTTTTAGCCTGGATTATGTGTTTAACTTTGTTAAATGTGTCTCTGCCTGGTGGTCTGCAAGTCTGTGGACTTGTCCATGTCTGTGATTGGTCAGATGCTGCAAACACCGCCCCGTTCATGTGAACGCGCTCACAGCCAGACTGAGAAACCCTGGGTTGATTTACTGATAACCAGCGTCGTAGGACTGCTTAGCGAGATCTCGGTTGTTAGGTGAGTGAAGCCAGATAAGGAGAAGATACCCTGGGTATGCTGAACTCTCTTCGTAGTACAGGCCTCTGGACTAAAGCCTTGTGTTTGTTGGACCCAGCCTCCTCCTCTCCTCCCCTCCCTCCCGCCCTATGTGTGTCTTTTCGCTCGTAAAGCTATGTCACCACACTCCCGGCGCACTTTCCCTGAGTGTTAATATCGATGTGGATGGATTTACTTTGCAGTTAAAGCAGCAGTGGGTAGAAATGGAGCAAATATGATTAAAAAAAGTTAGAAGGTCACTATATCCTGACAGTAGTGCATGAGACAGGTAATCTGAAAAAAATCATGTTCCTCTGTGTCCTCCGGTGTCCTCCGGTGCTTCTAACGGCATCTACAACATTTCACAGACCGGAGGAAAACAACCAATCAGGGCTGATCTGGAGTCTGCCGCCCAGCTACCGTCTATGAGCCGGCTGTCAATCACTGGCGAACTCCGACCAAACGGTCAAACTAGGCAGATCAAATAAATCAATATTCTGTTACGTTAATGCCTATTTCTCTCCTCAGATGTTTTCAGAAAGAGCTTGTAGTGCACGGTTTAGCTGTACACTGAGAACGTTTGTGACCCGGCAGCCATGTTGAGATCTGATGAGGAAATATCAAGCACCACCCACCAGCCGGAGCACAGCCAATAGGAACGCTCTCTCTCTGAAATGACCTGTGATTGGTCAAAGTCTCCGTCATGGACTAGATGTTCTAAAGTCTGAAAACAGAGCCATGAGGAGGAGCAGAAGTCTAGTTTTTTCTCAGAAAACTTGAATTACAATATGCTGAAAGGTTATTATGGGATTAGAGATAGATAGATCTGGACAGTAGCCTACTGTTCTTCCAACTTTGTGGCAAGCTCTTTCTTGCTTTTTACTTGACAATGCCCCCCCATGCACAAAGACAGATCGATAAAATAATAGTTTTCCCATTTTGGAGGACTTTTTGCCCAATGAGTCCAAAAACGTTCTGCCTACTGATGCTTTAATGGAAAGCTCGGTGCGTCTCATACCGACGCTAAAGGGTGCCTTGTGCATCGGTATCTAAAGCCTGGGGCACACTGCCCGCTTCAGGCTCGCCTGACGGCAGCGTCACGTCGTGGCCGCGTGATGCCCACCTAGGGTGTTCACACTAGATGCGAGTTAGCTGCCTCTCGGGAGCGTGTCAGCTACCTGTCAGCTGTGTTTCTGATGCTGCTGTCAGCCCTTTCTTTCTACATAGAGTTTGCCTTTTAATGGCCATTTAACTTCATGATAAATATAATTTATATTTATTTTAGACAGAGAAAGGTTCAGAACGTGTGGTAATTTGTAAATAATAGTAGTAATCCACAATTAAAACTCCGTACTGTATTCATTTATGATGCTTTTCATCTCTCTGCTTGTTCCACATCACTGTCCGGCACATATTTCAGAATAAAAGCCTCGTGTTAACAAATGAAGGAATTCTGTGCAAAGAAAACCCGCTTTAGGGCTTTTATTTCTAAATGAAAGCAGGAAGTGTTGATTTAAACCCCAAACTTTATCAATTTTTGGAGCCCCCAAAGTGATTGCGTTTTCCACAGCACTGCCTGCTCATATTTCAGAATAAAAGCCTCGTGTTAACAAATGAAGGGATTCTGTCTATAGAAAAAACGCCTGAGGGCTTTTATTTTGAAATGAAAGCTGGAAGTGTTGATTTAAAAACAAGTTTACTTAACTTTACTTTTTTTTTCATCTCCGTAACATATTCTACAGATAAACCTCGAAACTGTAGTAAAGTCTTGCTGGTATGAAGTTAATATACAGTCACTAGATCACTTTCACTGTCTGTGACATATTCTACAGATGTCTAGACATGGAAACTGTAGTAATCTTGCTGGTATGATGTTCATATACTGTCAACAGATCACCTTCACTGTCTGTTGCTGCTGGGACACGCAGCCGAGAGGCGAGCGGCTCGCATGTAAAATAGGCGAGCCTTCTATTCTATAAAATAGACGCGCGTCTGACGTGCGTCTGACGCGCGTCTGACGTGTGTCTCATGCGGGCAGTGTGTCTACTCTAACCTGTTAACATGGACGCCGAAATAAAAAACAACACGCGACGCTGCCGTCACGCGAGCATGAAGCGGGCAGTGTGCTCCAGGCTTAACGCCGATGGCCATGACAAAGCATCAGTATTTGACGCCCTGGGAATGAGAACGGGCTGAGTTTGATACCCTGAGTATGCTGAACTCGCTTACAGGCCTCAGGTCCACAGGCACGAAGCAAAGTTCCAGCTCTGGAGGGAGTTCAGCATACCCAGGGTATCTTCTCTTTGTCTGGCTTAACTCACCCTAACAAAGGAGATCCCTCTAAGCGGTCCTACGACTCTGGTTATCAACTCGGTAAATCAATCCAGGGGTGTAAATCTGGCTCTGAGTGCGTTCCAATAAAGGGGGCGGTGTTTGCAGCATGTGACCAATTACAGACATGGACAAGTCTGTCAGCAGAGCGGCACATTTTACACAGAGAGAACAAACTGTAATATTAGACAAATATGAAGATATTACACATTATCCAGTCTAACAGTAACACAGATGAAGCTGCCAAACGCAGGAAGGACAGCTGGCAAAAGAAAACATCGCTGACTGTGTGAATGCGTCAATTATAAGATTTAAAATATCACTGCCCCATCTAGAGCATGATAGATCTGACTATATGATGCTTCTAGAACATATTTGAAGAACAGGAATGATTTTATGAGTCCCTTGGAGATAAATGTGGCATGTATGACAATTTAACCTTCTTTCGGCTGCATCCACGACTCCGCTGGTGTGAAACACACCTGGGAGCAAATAAAAAATGATATACAGTATATATATATATAATTCAAGTGATAAGCAGGCTTATGAATGAATGAATGAAAGACTTTATTTCGAACATAAATAAATAAAAACAGATACAAAATAATAACAAACAAAACAAGAGTTATATTGTCCGAAAAGGAGTAGGTAGAAGAAAAACTTATATTTCCCTACCCCTTTCTCACTTCTCCTCTTATAACTCATATATCATAGAATGATAATATAATATAATATACAACTATCCCAGATTTATTTACATCCCAAGTTGAATATATGAACAGCATCCCAAGTTTATTTACAACCCACAAATCCATCCGGAGTTAGAAGTATATAACCAACCTTTAACACAACTCTTCCTCAACCATATACCTCCCAAAAATATCTTTCTTGCATAGCTTTTTAAATTGATTTATATTTGTGCTCCCCTTCGACCCATCACCCAACCCATTCCACAAATCCACCCCACAGACTGAAATACACATACTCTTCTTTGTTGTACGAACACAATGCTTTTTAAAATTCAATTTTCCTCTTAAATTATAACCCCCCTCCCTGTCACAAAATATTTTTTGAATATTGCCCAGAAGTGAATTATGTCTCGCTTTAAACATAATTATTGCGGTTTGAAATTTGACCAAATCCATGAATTTCAATGCATGTGACTTTAAAAACAGTGTGTTCGTGTGTTCCTTATATCCCACATTATTTACTATCCTGATTGCTCTCTGTTGTAGTATGCATAATGGTTGTAAGTTGCTTTTGTAAGTGTTACCCCAAACTTCCACACAGTAATTCAGATATGGTGATACAAGTGAAGAATACAGAATGTGCAGTGATTTATGCTCCAGTATGTGTCTTGTTTTAACTAAAACTGCTATGCTCTTTGCCAGCTTTGTTCTTACATAATTTATCTGAGGTTTCCAGCAGATTTTGTGGTCCAGTATTACACCCAGAAATGTATTTACATATACTCTTTCAATATTCACATCATCTATTATCATTTGTACTTGTATGTCTATTTTTTGGTTTCCAAATAACATAAATTTTGTTTTATCCAAATTTAATGACAATTTATTTCTGTCAAGCTTACTCTCATATCCAGCTGTCCTTTCTGCATTTTGCAGTTTAAAGTGTGATGCTTTTAGCCTGGATTATGAATTTATCTTCTTTGTTTTTGTGTAATATTATTTTACAATGTGATTACCGAGCTTTGATTGGTCAGAAGGCGGCATTTTTATACCATGGATGTATTAAGAGAACTGGATACAGCGTTGGAGGCGGGGCCCCGTTCATTCCTATGAAAGTTGCTTAGTGGCGTATGAAGCACTGAGTATAAAAGTGTGCTCAGGGTGCAGATTCCAGGCAATAATGCCCTTCATTTAGCCTATTTTTACATCTACTACCTTATTGGCTGAGGAACACTCCATCATTAGCACAGACCAATAGCATTAAGTAGTGCACAAGAAGCCGCCCTCGTAGTTACTGGTACATTCTTTCATCTCCAAAGACAGACAGCTGTGTGGACTTTCTCCTGAACCAAGTAGCCTAAAACTTAGTTGAGAGTCGTTGAAGATAAAGTGAGTAACCTACCGTTCATATTGTCCAATCCTGTAATATATCTTGATGCACTATATTAAACTTAGACCTGTGTTGCTGACACAATTGAGCAGAAATGGCAGTAGGCATTGTTTTCCTCGCTACAGTTGCTCTGTTGTTCGTTACTGGTGTAGTTTGATCGTTTAAAGGGACTCTATGTGAGAATTAGAAATGTCTTGTTAACAGCGACACCTGTGGCCGTTAAGTCAACGAAAGTCAGCGTCCTGTTGCTCGCGCTTGTGCTCGCTCTACATAGACATGAAGGAGGATCGCTCAACACAGTGAGGCGACACACGTCAGCTAAAAGCACAATATCACTCTATAATTCAGCTGCTTGGCAGTAATGTTAGCTGACCAGACGAAGGTCTCTCCATGAATCAATGCTGATCCTAGTGTTGGCTTTTCCTGCCTCGGCCTCCCGACCGCGGCCGGAGGGAACAGGGGAGACGCCGGAGTTTTGGTCGGAGACGATAACGTTTCTCTCTGCGGAGCCCCGTCACTTCACAAGACACGGGAAACCTCTGTTGGTCTGGAGGAGCTGCAGCAGTTATTTCTGCACAAACGTCCACTGTACATTCACTAGATATTCTCAGAGCTAAACTAACTCTTCTGCAGTGTGGAGTGAGCAGCATGCACGTGAGAGTGGAGCGAGATAGAACGAGCGTGTTGTGTGAGTGAAGGCAGGCAGAGGAGCAGAGTACAGCAGAGACTCCGGTCCTGGAGACCAAAGCTACGGTCTCCCCCGCGTCCTCCGACCGCGGCCAACACTGTTTAACAGACGGGCTTCACTAGATACAACTAAGGGGGTTTGGTGCTTCACTGTAGTTTGTGTTGGAGTCTGAGTCTAAACAGCGTAGACACAAGCGAGCGACAATGAGACACCGACCCACAACGATTTATACGTGGAAGAAGTTACAAACAGTCCCTTTAATGCTGTTTGCTGCAATTTAGCTGGATGGCTTTTACCTTCCACATGGGGCTGGGGTGCGGATGAAAAGGTGCGTCGCGGTGGTATGTGTGCCTTTGGTGGTGAAGTATAAGGCTCCATATTTGGGTCATCTCCCAGTAAATAGTTTCTCTTTTTCTAAGCTGGTCAATGTATGTGTTGTTCATTGTATTGAGATAGGTTAGAGTATTGTCTGGCGGTTCAAATGTATCGCTAATTGATGTAGGTTGGAGTGCATTTTGTATTACGTGCGCTGCCACAAGAGGGCACTATGACCTTGGTAATTATTCCTCCTTAAGACAGTAAGCTATTGAAGTGCCTATCATTCCTTCACTTTTACCATTGGTGCTATTGTGCTATGTTACCTTTGCTGTACATCATTTATATCCTTTTCACCTTGTTGTTACTATCTGTAGTATTATTATCATTATTATTGTTTTATAATTATTACTAGTATTTGTTAGTGGCTTTGTTATTGTGGAGATTCACAGTTTAAAGTCTTATTAGGTTATTCTGCTTCCTATAGACCACACCTACCAATGATGTGTCTTCTTGTACCCTTTACATTAGTATTCCTGCAGTGAATGAGAGAAAGAGATACCTGCCTCCCATGTTCTGACAGACACCCCACAGAGACAGTCACTTTAGTGTTTCCTAAGCCAGCTACCTACCTATTCCAAAACACTCAAAAGGAAAAGTACCCAGGTCTTCTATTGGGCCCATGGAGCAGGTGCAGTAGCGTCCCCTCGGTCACATGGCTCGGTCACGAAGCAGGTTAGGTCAGGTTAGGTGTTTAGCACAAGTTTCAATCTAACCTGGTAAGAAGTGAACCTCCTCGTAGGACTGAAAACCCTGAAGGGTTAAACCTGAAGTTATCTCGCTAACCCCAAATCCTGTTTCCTAGCACAGGGCCCAGAGACATGTGTAGCACATTGTTTTGTTTGTGTTTTTATAAAAGGCTTTTCTGTTGCTAACGTATCAGTGAAAGCCCCCAACTCACATCCAGCCATCACTTACATGTCCGTCTAAAAGTCAGCACAACCTTCTGGCTGTGTAGACCTTGTTGTAGTGTTGTATGTGGTGGTGTATTGCAATGAAATCTACTATCTTATTTACCCACATGTATATACATGTGGGTAAATAAGATAGTAGATGGACATACTACATACTTACTTAGATAGTAGACAGGGGAAGCAGAACCTGGTACAGAAGTGATTTGGGGGATTTGCAGGTTAAGTGATTTCCAGATGAAATCTGCAGTCCTCATGCTATTCTTATTCTACTATTAACGTGTGTGCACACAAAATAAACAAAATATATATTTTCAGACTTTGAGAGCTCCACTTGGTTATTAGTGTAAACCATGTATATGTAACTGCTGTCTCAACAGCATTCAAATAATGTGTGTCAACATGTAGTTTGTCTTTCTGAAAACAAAGTGAAACAATAGTTCTATGCAACATCTAAAACATGAACTTTAGTCTGGTTTTAGAGCTGCTTCTCACCTACTCAGTGCTCACTGGGAACAACACAGTTAGTTAGTGTTGTCCCTGAATCAGCTAGCAGTTCTACCTTCTATGCTTTGCATTATGATAAACCAAATAAACACAAATAGAATCAGGTGCCAGATGACATATATCTCAACTAGATACAGGTTACAGTAGTCCTGTTATAGAAATAACCCAGTTGTCTACTTTCTCATATTTAAGGAAAAGTGTGCAGCAGGGAATGTGTTGGAATGCCCCCCACCCCACCCCCCGTGTTGGCTTGAATACCTTCAATCTTGTATTACAAGCTTTGTAGGATTAGAGTTTATTATGCTGTCGAGGGGATTTAGGAACATGAGTCCCACGAGTTGGGAAATTGAACTTGAATCGAATGATCTTTGTGTGTGTGTGTGTGCAAAGTGTCTATGTACTTCATATGTTTACACCACTTGAAAATGAACATCATACAGGACACATAAAACTCAAGAGCTCATTTTCTGAAGACACATTTTTTATTAAGAAATAAAAAAAGTTTTACACATTTGTAAAACCTGTTGAAACATTTTTTTTTTTTTTTACTTAGCTTACAGGTTGGCCATAGAAATAAAAAATAAAATCTTTCAAATTCTGTTAAAAATGTTTTTTTCTTCTCCAAGAATTAAAAAACATTTTCTCATGTACATTCTGAAAAAGGAAGGGCTGGCATACAGTCTAATTCAGGAGAGACAGAGGCGTTGTCATTGGAGACCATGATCACAATGAGTCTGGTGACAGAGGACATGGGGAGGATGAGTGGGACTCAATTTCCCAGAGGACTTAGCCCTGAGATCGTCGTTAAGTGAGTGAAAAGGAGGAAAGATGATTTTACAGCCTTTCCTGTCATTGTTAGCATCTCGTCTTCACGAGTCAAATCTGGAATCAAAGCTAGAAATGTAATTAGGTTCTGTTCTCTGAGGAAGGACCACATCTTTTTCAAACTTCAAAGAACCAAACCAAAGAACGAAGAGGTTCTTTGCACCAATGAAATAAAGCCCACAGAGTCACAGAGATGATCATTGATGATCATGTTCAATGATAAAACAGATTCTGTGTCACCTCTACACAGCCCCAACATCATGTACGTGGTCTAATGCTGCATCTATATCACAGAAAAAGACAATCCGATTGAGAATCCTGCAGATATGGTGGTGTTTTTATACCAGTAATGAACATGATGTAGGCAACATGGGATTTCAAATCAGGTTCTCTGTAGTTTGGTTCTTTAATAAAGCACTAAGGTTGCAGGGTTTGGTGAAGACGAGTTGGATTTAGATAGAAATGTCGGAATAAGCAGAATGTAGAAATTGCATACAGGTTTTAAAAGAAAAGCCCACATTTGATATGGTGTAATCTGTTTTTTATTGGATTTACTGCGTTTGTTGTTGAGGGGCAAGCTTCCCAAAAGCAGCAGGAATGACTTCAAGGTATTTGTTCCATCACAAGCAGATTAGACCTACAAGTCCTATAGGGTACTGGTTTGATTTAGAAAATATCACTGTTGTGTTGTAGATTAGAGACGGTGACCTTTGGTGGTGGCGTGCTTTTGGAAAGCTGCCTGATTTTTAGCAGCACAGCAGTACTGAGATAAACATAGGCAGGTAGAATGATGGTGGGCTTAGTGGCAGTGTTACTGTGTTTCATACCCCTCACAAACTCACTACTTAGCAGTCGGTCACAAAAATAAAACACATTTCACTAAGAAATTCAGTTTTAGTATCATTCTCAGTGCATTTCAAACCACAAGATCTTTGATGGAATAGTGGTTTCGTTTCGTTTGGTTCCACACTGCAAAACATTTTGTGGGGGGGGGGTTAATAGAACTGGACCCTGAATATTCACAGGATATCTTCTTACATCAAAGGTTAATACCCCCTCTTGGAAAAACAGCGAGAAAAAAAAAGTATTCTACAAAGTATTGCACGTAACAAATCTTTTTTTTTGATTGATAGTTGTACATGTTACTCCAATGACAGAGGATCAAATACACTAGATTTGGAATACAAAAGGCAAATGTGAGAGACACACAGTCAAAAATAAAATAAAACAAGAAACGGCTTCATAAAACAAGATCAATAAAACTAAAAAGAAACATTTTTTTTCACCCTAAAAAATAGATCTTCAGAAACTTTTACATTCACCTACAGGTGACTTTCACATTTCAACATTCGGCGGTAAAAACTTGTGCATCGCTAATGCTTCGATTCTCTTGCAAATTCATATTCTCTGAGAAAAATGGGTTAGGTTAGGTTAACGGAAGGTCTACATAGGCTAACTGAAGGGGAGTGTAAGAAGGTAGAGGGACTGGTACAAACTGTAAATATACACAGAGAGGCAGAATAAACCAAAACATGACTGCATTAGTTATTATTTCTGCTTCATGTTTCCCCACCAAAAGAAAGATCTTAGCACTAGGGACAGATTTTATTCAGTTGTGAGAGTATGGAAGTTCAGCCATATTTACAGGCCTTAATCTGTTTCTGTGTCTCTTTGCAACAGATATTTAATGTTCAACATTGCTACTGACAGCTACTTCTCCAAGTCCCCACAATATTAAACATTTCTTTCCATTTCGTGCATCTCAGAAATGATCAATCTGTGTAACAACCCAGAAATGTGGACATTTCATAGATGCACCATGCAGACCAAATAGTAAGACAGAATAGTTAACTGTCCATAGGTGCTCTGTGCAATTTGTCTTTTTAAAATTCAACATGTTATTTCACGTTTCTGATGGTGTTGTTCTTATGGGAAGGTGCTGACAGATCTTTCTTTTTAGCATTATTTCCATGTTTTTGACCTTAGTGCAAAGATCCTTCAGGGGAATTGAGAACCAGATCTGTACAAAAGATTAAGAATAAAATGAAGCTTTGTATCTGTATTAAAATGGGAGGTCTGCAATGTGAGCTTAGCTGTACAAAGACGACTTCTATAGGAAAAGTTGTGTTACTGTATGAAAATAGATGTCTGCTGTGGATTTGGTTTCACAAATCCCTTTTAATGATATGAACGACTTCATTCTATTTGAAGAAACAAAATAAATTGACAAAAAAAAATCAAAAATCAAAAATCAAAAATCAAAGCTCAGATGAGAAACCAAATGAGGCCCTGCTCACACGATCACTTCTGATGTGATGTTGTTGGTCAGATTCCTGCGATGCATGTGTACTGTAGAACTGCATATTTGATACCAATGAATATCTTATTAACATTTTGATCTCTTTTAATATGTCTTCTTTTGGGAGAAGCACTTAAATCAAAAATCTTAAGGGTTTAAACAATATTCTGATTTTTTTTTTTTTTTTACTATGGAGGCCAACGAGGACCCTGAATAAAAAGATGGCAGTTTTTTTTTTTATGTTGGCCTCTTCATTTGATATGAAGTCCAAATACACAAATAACGTGCAATAACAACTTAATTTGACTCTCGCCTTCGATTGTGGATAACATAAGCAGTTAAGGTTTGTGATTTTCCATTCTGTGTGGCAAAGACCTGATCCAACAAAGACCTGATCCAACAAAGACCTGATCCAAAAAAGACCTGATCCAATGGCTTCTTAAGCTGGACAAAAACAACAGTTTGGATTGCTACCATTAAATGTGTAATTTTTGGGATGCTGGTTTAATGCAGCTCTAGTGAAGGTCCTGAGTGGATGGTCGCTGGTGACACAAACACATGGGAAACCTCTTGTTCCACAGACAAAGTGAATGGAACAGTGGTTAATGTCCTACTTCTCAGATAGTCCACTTTCAGTTGTTAATGGATCAGTGATCAATGTTCTGAAGTTCAGGCTCTAAAGCATTAACATATGTCAAGTACAGGATGGGGGTGTCACACACAACTTCCCAGTCTTTAATATATCTTATATAGTGCCCAATTTCCCAGCTTCCATTAACTAGAGTACAGTATATTGGATCAGAAGTTAAGTTTACTATTCTCTTCATATCTGTTTTTGGTTAGGCTTGCTTAGAATTCCAGGCAGCAATTTAAGGTCTTAACAAAGTCTGATTTTACACAACATTTCAAGTTTTTGAATTATTGGAATGTTGCAAATGGTGTTGTATTTACTGTTGCTATGCAGACACCCAATTACCACCAACTTGCAGGGAATTTAAGTTGCAATGGGTACAACTGTCAACTACCTTTTAACTGCCTGTTAGAACAGTTGAGCTTTTCAGCTCTCATTTGAAGTGAAGTGGAGTAACATGGTGACTGTGGGGAAAAGACTCTTTTATTTCACTGGCTCTGATTTGTCTGCAGCCAGCTGCCATATTTCACAGTGTCTGGAAAGGAGTTTGACACTCAGACGAGTCGACAATCTGGCGCTAGTCGATTTGTTGGGAGCGTCACCAGACCAATAGTTGCTTTGAGTCATTGAGTTGGTGACATGTTGTTTTACCATTGGCTACAGAGCCCTGTCGGACTGAATTTATCCAAATGAAATACTGTCCCCTGGTATTTACAGAAGAGGAAAAGCTATAAACCAGCAACACCTACCGACATACACATGGAGCCATCGTAGAACTCCCTTTTTTTTTTTTTTTTTTACTGTACATTGAACTACTCGCTGAATGTTTAACCCACATCCCCAGAAGAGAAAATATTTGGGAAAAATAAGCTGCATTTTTTGGTTTGTTTGTTTGATGCTAAAGACAGAATTATTGGCAGGACCAACGCTGGGGAAATGAATGATGAGGATTATTACTACCATGGCTGCCACTGTAAATGGATGATTTGTATAATAGCTTAGTATTTTCACCCAATGAAAGAAGTGTTCCTTCTTCTATGTAAAACTACAGCAATTATCATCAACAGTGAATAACAATAACATTATAGCCAGTCTTAATAAAAAAATCTAAACATTGACAGAGGAAAAACTAATAATAATGGAACTTCCTCTGTAGAAAATAAAATAAATCCAATCCAAAATTGTAAGCCAAGATTGCCTAGTGCAGTCACTAAAGTACTGTAAACTGGTCTAGGACAGAGAAAGATAGATAGAGAGATAGATATAGATAGACTGATTAGCTACTACTGTACAGTACGTCACAGACAACACACTCTCAAGGGTTCAACCTCCACACTTCAAATCCTTTCAGATACCTCTCTCTTTGTGCAGGAGCAGGTTTCCCCGAAGCAGCAATGCTACTTTTCTCTTTGACCCATAGTTATGGCTATGGACCATGGGGATATTTGTGCTAAGGTGCATTTAAAAACCAGGATCCTGGTTTGATAAGGGTCATCGGCAATCATGGCTGTGACAATTATACCTTTATTTATTTGTTTCTTTTTAGCTGCACCAGGCATTTATGTGTATTAGTAGCTCCAAGCTAAAAAAAATTAATCTACAGGGTGAAACATGTTATTTGTGGAATTGAGACAATTTCCCTGTGACAGCTACATTTTACAATTTAGGTTGCTAAGTAAGCTGAAATATCATCCAAATGTTTTCTTTTGTCAGAATTCCTGATTACTGAGTGGGGCATGCAACTTTATACCAGTCTATCTGTGTGACATGAGTAAAAAACTAAACAGGTTTTTTAATGAATTAAAGGCTGGTTTTCATGGAACCAATGGAACATCAATGTACCAGCATATAACCTATATATATATATATATATATATAAGCAGATGCTGTCGCTAATTGTCCACTCTGCCTTTAAACAAGACACTAGTGGGACATGTACTGTAGTCACATGGATATTACAAATAGGATATAAGGACCAGTACCAGTAATTGTGAGTAATTCAGAAATAGATTTGAAATGTGATTGCTACCCTTTTAAGAAAACCCACCAAAAGTGAACTACTTCCAAAGTATTCCTACAAGATTTGAAACGGGAACATTTTTTTTTCCTTAAAACCCTTCTAGGTCCACCAGACAGACAGATAGACAGAAAACTAGCTAGCTTTAGAAGCATTTTAGAGGACAGGACAGGAGAGAAGAGGAGAGCGAACTCATGGAGAGCCTCCGCCTCATTCCTTTACATCATGGTTTCTACGATGGTGTGGGTGGGGGCCTTCATCAACTGGCCCTTGTTCCCATTGGGGTCCAGAGGGTAGGAGAGCTCCTTGAGGCCACGGTGGTCTGCGGGACGGGAGCTGGCCCCTCCGCGAACTGGGGCTGCCACCGCCTTAATCCTCTGCAGGAAAGGAAGGGGGGATGGATTGGTAAGTATGAGTGAAGGGCAGGTTAAAGGAGAGGTTTAAATAACAGAGAGAAGGAGGGAGGAGAGGGAAGAAGCAAAGGAAAGAGGTAGCAAACCACAAAAGGAATGATGGATAGAAGGGAAGTGAAAGAGAGGAATGGAGTGAGCAATGATGGAGAGGGGAGAGAACAAAAGAGAGGAGAAGGGATAGAAAAAAATGCAAAAAAAAGATAAAAGAGGATAAGAACAAGATCTAAGCTTCACATTTTGACAAAAAAATAAAAGCATATAAGCAAAACCTACAAAATGTGCATCTGAAAAGGTAATTCAAATAATCCTTTTGATTTGTCCTTCGCAGGAATGAGCATCTCTCATCTTAACCAGCCTTAAAAACCACGATATGACGGCTACATAGCTACCAAATGGCGACTCAAATACGCGTAGAGACGTCATTATCCGTCTCTGTAGCCTGTTCAACCAATGAGATGATCCTAACTGTAGCCTGTTCAACCAATGAGATGATCCGTATCTGTAGCCTGTTCAACCAATGATAGGATCCGTATCTGTAGCCTGTTCAACCAATGAGATGATCCGTATCTGTAGCCTGTTCAACCACTGATAGGATCCGTATCTGTAGCCTGTTCAACCAATGAGATGATCCGTATCTGTAGCCTGTTCAACCAATGAGATGATCCGTATCTATAACCTGTTCAACCAATGAGATGATCCGTATCTGTAGCCTAATCAACCAATGAGATGATCCGTATCTATAGCCTGTTCAACCAACGAAATCATCTGTCTCTGGATCTGTCTCTGGATGTGGATAGAAGACCAGAAGTGGGTGTGGTTTGAACTGGAAGTCACGTTCATTCCGGCAAATGTTCTATTTTTTAACCTAATATTCATTGACAATGCAATTGTTGTACCTTCAAAGCAGCAAATTGATTAAATACTGCCATATAATTCATTATGAAAGATATTTACATATCTGCATACTGTACTTTTCTTCTTTCTCTCTCTTTATTTTTATTTTGAACAAAACTAACAGTCCGGACACACCAGGAACCTTAGGAGCGCGTGGCGGCTGCGTGGCGGCTGCGTGGCGGCTGCGTGGCGGGCGGCTGCGTGGCGTGTTGGCTGCGTGATTCGCGCGTCGGGCGTTCACACCAGCTGCACTTCAGATGCGTTTCTGCTGCTGCAGCTGCTGCTGTCAGCCCTTTCTTTCTACCTAGAGTTTGCCTTCTAATGACCATTTCATTTCATTATAAATATAATTTATATTTATTTTAGACCGAGAAAGGTAAAGAAACGTGTGGTAATTTGTAAATAATAGTAATAATCCACTATTAAAACTCTGTACTATATTCATTCATGGAGCTCTCCAAGTCACTGCATGTTCTAGAACACTGTCCGGCACATATTTCAGAATAAAAGCCTTGTGTTAACAAATGAAGGAATTCTGTCCACAGAAAAAAACGCTTGAGGGCTTTAATTTCAAAATGAAAGCAGGAAATGTTGATATAAACCCCATACTTTATCAATTCATGGAGCTCTCTAAGTCACTGCATGTTCCACAGCACTGACTGCTCATATTTCAGAATAACAGCCTTGTGTTAACAAATGAAGGAATTCTGTCCATAGAAAAAACGCTTGAGGGCTTTTATTTTGAAATGAAAGCAGGAAGTGTTGATTTCAAAATAAGTCTTTACTTTTTTTCATCTCTGTGACATATTCTACAGATAAACATCGAAACTGTAGTAATCTTGCTGGTATGATGTTAATATACAGTCAATAGATCACTTTCACTGTCTGTTGATGCTGTGAGACGTGCGCGGCATGCGTCAAAAATAGGCGAGACCTCTATTCTCTAGAAGAGACGCACCTGAGACAAGCGTCTCACGCAAGGAGTTATCTCTAGACGCTTTTCATATAGAGCAGGTATAGACCGCACCCAACAAGAGATCCTCCATGAGCATTGTATTGTTCTGGTAATGGATTGTGGCAACCAGCACTCCCCTTTAACTGGGGGACATCGAAACAATCACAAACTGAATTTTCCATGAAACCTATGGCTCATACAGCATGTTACATCTTAAATGGATGAATATTAACTGAAATCAGGGCTGTCCTTCACCAAAGAAATTCTTAGTCAACTCTCATACAATTTTGTCGAATATCGATTAATTGATTTAATCGACAGCTCTGTAAAACTGAGTTTCTCGACAAAGAATCACACAAAAGCGCCACTTTAAATCTTGTGATTACCAGAGATGTGCTCAATAGTTTCTTGTAAATAGTCATTCAGCGTGAAAAAAGGTTGAAAAAATGGCAAATTGACTAAAGAAATCTCAGTAGATTAGTCGACTAATCGATCGTTTTGGTCTTAGTCGACTAAGAGGTGGCAGCCTTAACTGAAATACAAATTAAAACCTCATTTTTATTTCAGTATTTCGACTGGGTTTTTAAATGGAGGAAATACACCTAAAAGCCACAATTGTCAGCTTAATTTTGATGTGTAGTTTGTGGGGGTTTGAAAGATATCCAGCTGCCACACCAGGCTATAGTCTTGCCTCCTCCTTCTCGATGCCAGAGTTTCCCTGAATGATAGAACGGTCCACAATCGGTGCTGTGCCGTTATTCCCAAACCCCAATAGTCAGAAAAATGTCCAATTGGACCGAAAGCCCATATCTGACAGCCACTTATCCCAAAAAACAAACGGCCATTGCTCCGAACATACACACTCTCCCTGCAACAAACAAAAGCAAATGGCTAATTATTATGCAGAATGATGTCATCACACCTTGCTGCAGACTGGTGTGAGCAACTACATAATATAGCCATCTCTTTTCAATAACGTGGAGCAAATGAAATGACTAGCAAAGTGCTATGCTGCAAAAAGAACAGGCATTTTTTTTGTCTCGTGGCAGTCGACATCAATCATGCCGTTTTTCCCGAATAATAACAAGCAACTTTGGGAAGAAGAAATATCTATTTCCATCACATGACTTGTGCTTTCCCGGATAACAGATTCAGATTTGGGTACATCCCTGTACTCCACCCACCTCAATGAGCGGCCCATCAGATCGGATGATCTTGATGACAACTACCATGGGGATGCAGATCATGGAGGTCAAGGCCAGAGTCCAACCTATTCCGACAGCCCAGTCAGGATACTCGTAGACCTTGTTGTACGTCAGTGGCTTGTATTTGACCAAGGAGAAGATGAAGCAGCTCTGGAGAGGAAGAGGAACAACTTTTAGAATACAAATGTAACCCTATAAAGGGATAGCTTCAAATTTTAAACATTTTTGTATCTGGTCATTTGGATTCCTTCAAAAACCTAAATTCAATGCACCAAATTCACTTTACAACAGGTAACATGGTGCCAATGACTCACGGGTTGTCAATGTGGTATATACTTTACTCAATTATGTTTGGAGGATTTGAAATGAAATAATTAAGTACATTTTTTGGTAAATCATCTATGGAAGGTTCAAGGCAAATACTGTATATTGAATTTCATGTAAACTGACCAAATCAAAATGGCGACATTTCTCTTTAAGAAACATGTGCACATCATGGTGACACTAGTACACGTTTCAGGAAGTGGAAGAATGTTTGTACTAAAAATAGAAAGAAGAAGTCAAACTCTTGTCTTAGGTCATCATCTGCAGACTGATGATTATGGTTTACTGTTTATTACAATAAAAGCAGCGTCTTACCATGCACAGTACAGGAGTGATAATAGTCCAGCTCCATTTCATCCAAGCATTTGGTCTGTAGCCAAGCATGTCCTCAAGTGCATCGTAGAAATTATCAACGCCTGTAAAGACGGTAAAAAACATTCAGATGATTTTTTGCAAGTAGACTCTTGCTCAGTCCCAGAGTGCACCAGGGCTACTTGTTTCAAAACAATTAAAAGGCAAGACAAGGTAATTTGTGTATCACATTTCAAACACAGAGAAGTAATTCAAAATGCTTCACACTGGGCTAGTAAAGGACATAATGAAGAGGAAAATACAATTTAAAAAATGCAAAATTAAAGTTCAATGCAGAGAATCCCATCAACCAAAGGTACAGAGAGTAGCATTAAGTCTTGTGCATGGATGATCTTCAGCTACAACCTACTGTAAGGTAGGATTGGTAACCATTTTACATTTTTGTTACATTTGTATATCAATTTTCATTACATCCCAACAGCATCAATAAATCAAATGCTCCAACAACAAATACAAAAAAACTATCTGGTGTCTGTGGCTGTCGCAGGACAGTAATAAACCCGTCCAATCATTTCATTACTGAATGGAATGATGGGACATGTCTACCTGCCTGTCTACCTGCCTGCGCAGTCTGCCCGTGCACTCATTGTGCATCCTGTGTTCTATGAAAACTACTATAATGTAAAAATGTATCTGATTTCAGGTGTGCAAAAAAGCCTCTAGTATTTGCAGTTGCATCCCCAGCAATTGACACGTTATCTGATAAGATAGATTTGCTGTTTCTAAATGGACTTTGCTGTGATAGAGCTATCTATCCAAAGAGAGTGCAAAGACATCCGGACAGCTCATTCAGTGCACGGAGACATTACAAGGCCATACATTAGAAGCATTCATTTCCTGTGCACTAAAGTTGGTTAGTAAGTTGTTAAGTATACATCCTTTTGGCTCACAATATTCTGTTATATTTGGAAGAATGGTACTTACCATAAACCCAGGCAACAGCTATACATTCAAAGAATGCCACCCACAGAAGGCACACACCGCTAGCTGCATAGTAATCAAACAGCTGGAAAACATACATGCCACCCTGCAATGAAATAGACAGACAGGAAAATGTCACTTTAAATAGAAAAACCTGTGACGGGTCTTTATTCTTGTGTCTTTTAGTGCATACCCTTTTAGTTTAGTCTTCCTCAATACACTCAGCTTCTGCAACACTCACTTAAAGGGACTGTTTGTATGAATCAGAAATTGGTTGTAACAGCGACACCTGTTGCCGTTAAGTCAAAGAAAGTCAGCGTCCTGTTGCTCGCGCTTGTGCTCGCTCTAAATAGACACGAACGAGCATCACTCAACACAGTGAGGCAACACACGTCAGCTAAAAGCACAATATCACTCTATAGTTCAGCTGCTTGGCAGTAATGTTAGCTGACCAGACAAAGGTCTCTCCAGGAATCAATGCTGATCCTAGTGCTGGCTTTTCCTGCTTCAGCCTCCCGACCGCGGCCAACACTGTAGTTTGTGTTGGAGTCTGAGTCTGAACAGCGTAGCCACACGCGAGCGCGCATGGGACACCGACCCGCAATGATTTATACGTGTAAGAAGTTACAAACAGTCCCTTTAAGTGCAAGAGCTTGTAAATGAAACATGTAATTCTTAAGAGATCATATAATGATCATTAACAAACATAGTGAGGAGACAGAGATATGTTGAGACTAACCAAATGTGAACAGCTGACATGTCCACATATGAGAGACTGCTACTTTGTCTGAGTGTGTAGTCACGTGTGTGTCCAGTGTGAAAAGTGTTTTAACAATCATGGGAATCCTAAACTTGAACCAGGCCACCACAGCCATAAAAAGATGTTGTCATGGGAACGACTGAGGGAGAGAGCGAGCGAGGGAGGGAGGTGGGGCGGAAAATAGAATGACAGTGAGAAGGTTGAACGTTGTGTGAGACCAGGTTTGAGAGGAGGGAGAGGATGAGGATGGATGAAGAAAAGAGTGACGATAGATGGTGAAAGTATGATCATCTTGGAGACAGAAGGAGAGGGGGGGGGGGTGTTAAGTGGAGGAATTGGAGAAATTGGATGAGCAGAAACACTTTAACACTATAAATAGCAAAATCAATATTTATTTTAAAAGTCTTAATTGCTTTTTTGCACCATAACTGATGAAACCTACATATATTTCATCTAAGGGTTTCCTGTTTTAAAGTATGTTTTTCACTAGAACAAAAGCCTGTAGCTCCGGGGGAATTATGTATTTTACAAAGGGACTCATCATGCTAACTGCATTGTGTAAGACAGCACTTCCAGTCAGCTAGTTATCTGGTATTCATGCCTATTGGTCAAAGGTTTTAACATCAAAACAACCTTTATTTGAGAGACATGTTTGTGCAATGAAGGTGCAAGGAATCTGGTAAAACGTGTTGCTCTGTCTCCATCAGGCTATTGTTTTCTTTTGGTTTGGTTTGTCTCCCCCTGCTGAGGTTTTTTGCAGCATCAGTGTATGTATTTAATCATGTGACCTTTGTACCAAATGACTCAGTCAGGAAGTCAATTGAGAACAGGACAGCCTCATGTTTCTTTTGTCTTGACTTGCCTTTTTCAGTCCACTGCAATCTTCAACGTTCCATGTCTTTGGCAGCGTTCTCGGTATGTGACATGTTTACCGATATCCTTTTCCTGCCTCTCTATTGATTATTATTACGTAGTTTGATGTTCAACGTGATTATTTATTACATTGTGTTAAATTACTGCTAATAAGCTTTTACGTTAGCTACAGCAACACAGTGCTATAACCATGTGTAGTTATATTTACGGAGGAAACATCTTGAACAAAGTGTTCAGATGTGCAAGATCTTCCAGTCCCTTCACGTTGGTACTAAATGTGATTACTACATTATGAAAATGCCCAGTGATTGGCAGTTTGGTTATAGCAAGTTCACTCTACTCGGCTTTAGCCCTGATTTTCCACTTCCCAACGAGCGACTAGAAAGGAGCCTGTAAATTTTGAAATTTGATCTGAGATCTACAAAAACTCTCGTGAGACTCGCTGCCAGACGACCTATCCTAGCCTCAACCATTCGAGGCATACGACATGACACATCTGCCCCAAACTTCACAAGCTGGATAAGAGTCCCGGCCTGAAGACATATACGTTCCATTATTGAGTTATGGTGATAGTGCCACCTACTGGCAACAAGAGATGGTTGTATATTGCCACCTCCCCTCATAGAATTGCCTTTTAAGGATGCCCCACTGGTTCTCAACAGGATATTTACAGTGCCACGCGCTCCACGCAGAAAACACCCTCTAACTGTTGCATGCAGTGTCCGACTTTCATGGAAATGCACGGCAGCGGGTACTCCTGATGTGTGCAAAGGGGCGAGGGCCCGTTCAACGCTGTTTGCAGCTTTAATTCCTTTTATTTCTTTAGACAATTATAATTGTATGGTGTTTGTTACTCATCTCATTATTAAAGTAACTTTAGTAATTATTTCATTTCTCAGTTTCACCCTTTCTCCGTCATTAAACTGACATACGACGAATCCAGTCTCCAGTGCTTGATGGTGGAAGTTGTTTAGCTGCTCGTCAGATTGCACAGGGTTTCGTGCATGCAGGACAAGACAGTGAAACAAGAGCTTTGTAGCGGGCTGGACTACAAGGTTGAGCTGGTTTGAGTTACTGCTGCTACGTCACAGAGAGAGAACACTATGATAAAGGCAGCACTAACACAGGTAATCTCATCCTGCACAATAAAGTGGAAGACAAACAGGCAACCGCATTTGAAACCAGGTCCGTCAGCGCATGCTCTGGTAAAAGCTCAAGCAGTTCATCTACGACCGGTCGAGGCAGATGGCCGCCCACCCAGAGCCCGGTTCTGCTCGAGGTTTCTAGCCGCTAAACGGGGAGTTTTTCCTGGCCACAGCGCATTAACATAACAATGCAATGCTCATGGGAGATCTCTTGTTGGGTTTCTAAACTATAGAGTACGGTCTAGACCTGATCTATATAAAAAGCGTCTTGAGATAACTTCTGTTATGATTTTACTCTATATAAAAATAAATTTTATTGAATTGAATGCAGCAGCCGTTGCATGTGCTAAAAAAGAAATGCAAATGAAAATAGAAAGGGCACATATAGATGCATCACTAGATGTATTGAACATGGAGAAAGAAGAAATAGCTGCCACTGCTGAGGCAGAGGTGCTTGAGGCAAGCGCAGACACAGATGGGGAAAAACATAGCTACAGAGTAGACCTCCTACTCAAACCCAAAGACCCCGAAGAGCGTACTTCTGAATATGTACTTCAGCATCCCACGTCTCACAATAGCCTTCAGTCAATGCCAGAAATGAAACCCATTCCTGGTACGAGTTTGGATATGGAACCTATGCCACAGCAGATAGCATTGTTCCAGCTCCTAACCATAGCCAAGAGAATGACAATAACACCTTCCTTCTGGATAATGTCCCTACAAAACAGTCAGTAAAGGTGGAGTAGTAGAACAGATCAGACCTATACTGCTGAGGAGAGACAGGATGATGGTTGGATCAGGACAGGAGGACTCAATGACCGCAACCATCCACAAGCTCCACACAACAGCACTCCATTAGCAGGCAATCCACATGAGAGGTAAAGCATGACAAACATTTATGAGGTTCTTTGCTCGCTGCGAACTTGTCAGCACAGGACTCATACAGTTTGACGATCGCCCGGAAAGCTTCAGAGCCTGGCGTGCTTCGTTCCTTAACGCATTCAAAGGCCTAGACATATCAACAGGCGAGGAGACAGACCTCTTTGTCAAATGGCTAGGAAATGAGTCTGCTGGACATGTGAGGCGCATCTGGGCAGTTATTGTAAACCAACCTGAAAGAGGGCAAACAATGGTGTGGGAAAGACTGGAGCACTGTTATGTATCACCAGAGGCCATAGAGAGCTCACTCTTCAAGAGACTCGACTGGTTCCCCAAGATATCTAATAAGGATTTTCAGAAGTTGAGAGAGCTGGGTGATCTGTTGAAGGACGTCCTTTCTGCCAAGGCTGAAGGACAATTGACAGAAGGGCAAATGATTACCAAATCGAATCCCTGGATGGCCAGGTGTGCCTACCTCTTCATACGCTGATCGAATGTGATCAGATCCCCAACAATCGATCAGATATCCCCACTCCAGATGCAGCGCTCCACCATGCTCACCTGAAATCTGTAGCTCTTCAGATTCCTGAAATTGACCACCAAGCTCTAATTCTGCTAGTCCATGGCGGGGACATCATAAGAGTGCACAAGGTGCGGGAACAGATCAATGCTCCTCCTGACGCCCCGTATGGTTAAAGGCTCGATCTAGGATGGGTCATTGTGGGAGACGTCTGTTTGGGAAATGTTCACAATGCATCCATTGTGAAACCTCTCTTCCCAAGCACACTAGAGAATGGTCGTCCATCTCTGTTTCAACCTTGTCCTAATCACCTCCTCATCAAAGAAAGATACAGCGACTCTCTGTCAACTGACCTCATCAAGAGCTACCTCAGAGATAATACCGCCTGCGACAAAGAGGAAAACCACATTGGGTGTACAGTTTTCCAAAGGACAACAAGATGGCTCCGTCGATCGAAGATGAGGCCTTTCTAAAGATAATGGGACAAGGGCTCCAAAAGGATGATGCCAATAATTGGGTAGCCCCCCTCCCCTTCAGGACACAGAGGCGCGCCTTCCCGAAAATCAAGCACAGGCGCTAAAATGTCTCTCTGCACTCAGATGCAACTTGGAGTTGCAACCAGATATGAGAGACAAGTTCTTTCATTCATGGGAAAAATACTTGAAAATGACCATGCAGAGATTGCTCCTCCTCTGAGGGAAGAAGAGGAACATTGGTATCTTCCGTCCTTTGGTGTGTACCATCTGAGAAAACCAAGTCATATCTGTGTGGTATCCAACTCAAGCGTGCAATACAAAGGGGTTTCGCTGAATAATGTCCTTTTAACATGTCTGGATCTTAACAACACCCTACAACGTCCTGATTAGCTTCAGAAAAGAGTCCATCAGGGTGACAGTGGACATACAGCAAATGTTTCACTCTTTCCTGGTCAGAGAGGTGAAATCTTGAGATTCCTTTTGTTTAGGGATAACAACCTCAACAAGATCATCATTGAGTATCCCATGAAAGTGCATGTCTTTGGCAACAGCCCCTCTCCAGCTGTTGTCGTCTATGGCCTTGAATGTTCAGCGCAAGATGGTGAGGCTGACTTCGGGTTGGATGTCAAGCAGTTCATAGATCGGGATTTCTATGTGGATGACAGCCTGAAGTCACTGCCCTCCGAAGAAGCTGCCATCAGCTTGCTGAAAAGAACACAGGATATGCTCGCCTGCTCGAACCTCAGGTTGTATAAGATTGCGTCAAACAGCAGTGAGGTAATGAAAGCCTTCCCCTCACAAGACTACGCAAACAACCTGAAGGATCTGGAGCTCGGCACAGACATGTTGCCAATGCAGCGTCGCCTTGGACTAAATTGGGACCTGCAGCCGGACACGTTCACATTCCAGGTCGTAGACGAAGATAAGCCGTTCACTCGTTGGGGTGTCCTATCTACAGTTAACAGCTTATACAACCTAAACCTAAAGATCTCATTATTCGCACAGTGCAGCAGGAAACCTATGCCACAGAGCTTAAATGCCTAAGGAACCAGGAGTCCCTAAAGACAGCACTCTCAAGAAACTGGATCCATTCATCGATGAAAACGGCCTAATGAGAATTGAAGGCCGCATCACAGAGGCAAAATTGGAGCGTGATGAAAGGAACCCTCTAACAATTCCCGTTAGCCATCACATCGCAAGGTTACTTGTGTTGAACAAAGCCGACATCAAGGGCACCTCCTTACAGAGGGTGCTATTCGCACTGCTGGCCTGTGGATAGTTGGAGTGAGAAGGCATGTGAGCAGCATCATCTATAAATGTGTCACCTGCCGCAAGCTACGTGACATATTTCAAGCCCAGAAGATGGCCAACTTACCTGCAGATAGGCTAAGCATTGAGTTTCCCTTCACTAATGTTGGTCTGGACGCGTTTGGGCCCTGTACTGTTCTTGCAAGGTACACAAGAAGTGGCCACTCCAACAACAAATATTATGCAGTGATCTTTACCTCTCTAAGTATCAGAGCAGGGCACTTTGAGGTTATTGAGTCCTTGGATACATCAAGCTTTGTGAATGCCCTTAGACAGTTCATTTCATTTCAGACCATTCGTGGTCCAGTGAAGCATATCCGCTCAAATAGAGGCACCAATTTCATTGGGCCCTGCAAGGAGCTCAAGGTTCCTTCAAACATAGATAGTGTCTTTATGGAGAGGTACCTATCTGAACAGGACTGTACGTGGATATTTAACCCACTCCACTCCTCTCACATGGGCGGCGCATGAGAGAGGATTATAGGCATAGCCCGGAGAATCATGGATTCCATGTTCCAGCTGGAAGGATCCTCAAGGCTCGCTCATGAGGCTCTCACAACTCTTCTGGCAGAGGTAGCGGCCATCATGAAAGCAAGACCCTTGGCTCCAATATCTATTGATCCTGCGGATCCAATGATGCTTACCCCTGCTACCCTTCTCATGCAGAAGATAGGTACATTCCCTGCTCCTCCTTATGAATTTGACATCAAAGATCTTTACAAGCAGCACTGGCGTCAGGTTCAATTCCTTGCGGATGCTTTCTGGAGCAAATGGAGGAAGCAGTACCTTTCAACATTGCAGATCCGGAGCAAGTGGCATTCAAGCAAGCCAAACATTGATGCTGGAAGTATTGATCTCATTAAAGACTCCCAAGCCAAGAGGAATGAATGGCCAATGCCATTGGTCACTAAGGTATTCCCAGGCAAAGATGGAAAGGTCCGCAGTGTTGAGATCAAAATCTCCAGACAAGATGGTACCAAGCTCTTTCTCGGGCCTGTGACGAACTTAGTCCTCCTTCTCTCCGAAGAAGACTACAAGAGCAAGTTATGTGAATGGGTGTTATCTATAGATACCAGGCAGGGAGTGTTCTGTCTCCATCAGGATATTGTTTTCCTTTGGTTTGGTTTGTCTCCCCCTGCTGCTTTGGGTTGGTTTGTCTCCCCCCTGTGCAGCATCAGTGTATGTATTTAATCATGTCACCTTTGTACCATGTGACTCAGTCAGGAAGTCAATTGAGAGCAGGACAACCTCATGTTTTTTTTGTCTGGTCTTACCTTTTTCAATCTACTGCAATCTTCGACGTTCCATGCATGTTTATACATCTCATGTGTAGTTATATTTCCTTTTATTTCTTTAGACAATTATAATTCTATTCTATTCTATAATTGATGGTGGAAGGTGTTTAGCTGCTCGTTAGATTGCACAGGGTTACATGCATGCAGGACAAGACACGTGTCTTTTGATGAAACTTGAAGGGATGATGCATCACCACACTGTGTTCTAGTACGAGTCACTTTGTTTGATGTAATGGAATTTGGCTGTAATTCGAGGTAACATTTCTCTACACAAATTTCTTTCTTAAGTGTACAATCACAGAGGCCATAGGTGACAAAATGTCAGTGGTCTCTGTCTTGGAGATGTCTCTCAAAAAAGATGGACAGGCAAAATCCAATATGACTGCACTTGTCTAATTTTGACCAAAACAAATGATGCATTAAGCATTTTGGCACTGGATTCTGGTGTCAAAAACACTCCACTGATTGACCTAATAGTGCTTTCAATAAAGGTCAACATGTCAGACTTTTAGAAGCCTTAATAGACCTTTCTCACACCCAACTGTGCTATTCTATGACTTGCCATGAAAAATGCAGGCAAAACAAATGATAGGGGATTTGGTTCCATTTTGTAAAGGTGTCCTGCTAAGCCGCAGTGAGCCAGCATGCACATACCAGAACCCTGGGACATTAGGACAGTTACACTTGTATTTGGCAAGTCCAAATGTCCTCAGTGAGAAGGCTGCATTGGTACAGTGTTGGGAGGATGATACATCACAATGATGTGTCTGTATAGTTCAAGGGGGAGGAAATGTTGCATTTTTGAGTTAGAGAAAAGGTTGAAAAAGAGAGAATGAACAAGGGTGAACCAAAGAGGAAGGTTGAAAAACAAAGAAGTTTGGAATAGAAGAGAGAAAAAGGCAGAAGATTTATAGAGAAGGAGGAATTGTGAATTAGAGGACATGAAGGACAGGAGTAAGACATGATGATAAACAGGGGAAAACAGACAAGAGACATAGGAGAAAAGAGAGGGAGCAGAAAGAGAAAGATTTGGAAAAGCAAAGTTAGGTCTACTAATACCAGAGGAGGGAAGGGAAGTTCTCATGACTTGACAGTATAAATAGCCCTCTGTCATCTCCCCCCAGGGACCAACACTGATAGCTGTATGAACCCTGTTGTTCCTGCTGTATTGAGCTTTGGGCTACACTATATATATACACAGTATATATGAAAGCATTAGGGTTTATACCTTGGTAACCATGGTGAGTCCAAGCAGGTAGCTGATGCAGCAGATGATAGCGATGAAGATCTCTCTGCGGTAACCCTTCCTTAGGAAGGACGGATACAGATCCACCAGTGATGTGATCTGCCCTTCCACCTCCACAAACTGCAGGGGGACACAGAGACACAGTGGTGTATGTTGTCCTCTGACAACATGGCCTGCCATTTTAAACTTACAAACTATTAGCTTTATATCTTTGGTTCTCATCCTTTTAGTTTCCTTTGGTATATAAAAGCATTAATTATGTCATATTACAGGATTTACTTCTCTTGCTGTTGTTCGGAGAAACTGAATTTGGGTAAAGCAGCTTCAAAAAATTATTCTGGGAAGGTTTAGTGAGCTTACATGATCATTTGTGACACAAAGTAGAAAGCCCCAGAAGTAGTTATTTATTTTTTCTTGTTTGTTTACGATGGTAGAAATTCTTGTTTTCTTGTTAGCCAATATAACATGTTAGTGGGCCTCGTTCCCTGATATGTTTGGTATATAAAAAATAAGAACATTTGTATTTTGTTTGCGGCTGCACGGTGGTGCAGTGGTTAGCACTGGCGCCTCACAGCTAGAGGGTTGCAGGTTCGAATCCGGCTTGGGACCCTTCTGTGTGGAGTTTGCATGTTCTCCCCGTGTTAGCGTGGGTTTTCTCCGGGTACTCCGGTTTCCTCCCACAGTCCAAAGACATGCAGGTTAGGTTAATTGTGGACTCTAAATTGCCCGTAGGTGTGAGTGTGAGCGTGAATGGTTGTCTGTCTCTATGTGTCAGCCCTGCGATGGACTGGCGACCTGTCCAGGGTGTACCCTGCCTTCGCCCAATGTCGGCTGGGATCGGCTCCAGCCCCCCCGCGACCCCTAACGGGATAAGCGGTTGCAGATGGATGGATGGATGGTATTTTGTTTGCCTAAAAATTAAGATGCACTGAAACACCAAAAAGTAATATGCAGCAGAAAGTTTTTTTTAAACACCCTTAAAGTTTGTGCACAGGCTTCTGTAGGCTAGTGTTTTGCTCATGGGCGCCTCAGTTTGTGTGTGTTATCACCACTTCCTTAGTGTCGAGGCTCCTGCAGCTCTAACAGCTGTAAATGTGTGAAAGTTCATGTTTCTGCTAACCTGACTGTCGAGGCCAAGCAGCAGCAGCATAATGAAGAAAAGAATTGCCCAGGCTGTAGGAAAAGGCATCATGGTTACAGCCTTAGGGTAGGCAATGAACGCCAGGCCTGGACCTACAGAGGAAGGGGTGTGGGGTAAGAGCACACAGAGGGGGGTGGGGGTGAGGGGTGGGGGTGGGGGGGCAACATTAGTATCACGATAAGTTCATCTGAGCTGCCTCCCTGTGGGAAGAACAATCCCAAAACACTGGAAATGCAAAACCAGATATAAATGCAAGATCAAACATGGGTTACAATACTGCACACGTGTGTGTGTGTGTGTGTGTGTGTGTGTGTGTGTGTTATGTATTTGTATGTAGCTAGGTGTTGTCAATAAATAGGTATTAAGTGTGTCTAACACACATCTTTACTTACCTGTTACTTCCTTCTTTGTAAACATTACTTATGACACATCACTAGTTGTATGCACTTAACACATGACACAATTTCATACATTTATAATGACATAATACAAGGAAAACTTAGAATATTAAAACAAAGGAATACAGCACAATAATAAAGAAAATGTATCGCGTAACTGCATCTCTGTGGAAGTAAGTCATGAGAGAAATCGTGAAGCTTCCTATAAATGGATGCATGTAGAGTACGTAATGGATCGTAACTAGTATATGTGTTGTGTGGAGTTAAGTTAATAAAAGACCATAGATTATTGTAAACATTGCAGCAATTATATGAAATATTTAACCTACTTATGCTTGATTCCCATTTTCCTGGCAGCTAAAGACAATCAACTGCTAGAAAAAATTAATGGAGTGTAATCTTGGTTTCTTAAATTGTTTAGTTAAGTATGCCTACACCTACGTCACTCTAGCCATTTTGCATCCCTGACTGAATTAAGCATGATATGAGGAATGCAAAATGGCCGTAGCAAAACAGAAGCAGGTGCAAACTGGGATGTCAAATAAAAAGCAAAAGTGTTTTTCCCCCCTGAGGTCTAATTTGACATTGATGCTACATTGGGAACTGTAAAACAGAAGTTAAGAAACAAGGAAACAGCCGTAACAGCAAAACAGCATTGCAGCTGATAGCAAGATGTCCAAATATGTTCAGTTTTTGTTGCAAATTATGACAAGGCATCCAACCAAACACCGCGTTGACTCCAAAAATAGTACCAATTTCCATTCCCTGAGGGGAAATGCTAGCAGAACGTTAATAAAGTAGATTAACTCATGAAATGGGATCCACATTAAACAATGTGATAAATCATTAATTGACTGTACAAAACATAAAACACTACATATTAAAACTAAAGTTCTCATAGTGTATTTATTTTTATTTTTAGTACAGTCTTGGATCAAGAGAAGCCGTAGCATGTGTGCTTCTATTGCAATGTGAAAAACAGCATTGTACACATGTTTTCTCTGTGTATTCAGTTAGCATAGTTTCTCATGCTGAAAACATTCATTTATCCGTCAGCTAATTCACAATCAAGCAGTCGTGGTTAAAGCAGACTTACTTGTGATGTTCCTAGACTTTCAATAACTCTATTCTTGTGCCCACAGCACATGGACATGGACACACTTTCTCAGGCTGGAAAATTACCTCTTCTTTAGCTACCTCTATTCTTTGGTAACCTGTGGAGCATCAACCCACTCGCTAAACACAACACTGATATTGGAGAATTCTACTCAAATTCATTTGGCACTGGATGTAAATTGGAGACTACAGAATTGTTCAATATTGGTATTGACTGGGCTGGCAGCATGGACAGTGTTTGAGTTAGCAGAATGCGCTAATCTAAATTTACTTTTATCAACCTGGATGATCTTGGGGCAACAGATGAAGCCTGGATTTCAAAAAGCATTTGATGCTAACAACATCATTGTTCTGTGGCAGTTCTATCATTTTGCTGCAGTTCAGCAAAAATGACACGTTTCAAGTTTGTGTCTCTTTTGATGTCAAACAAGATGTCTAAGATGTCTAACAGAAGCATGTCAAATCTAGAAAAGAGGCGATTCAAACTTTCCAAACAAGTCCCATTAGTTCTAGTTTCACTTCTAGTTTCACTTCTATGTTGGTGTCTTAACACCTTTCTTTGAGTGTAATCTGGAGTATATTTTCAAAGAACGAGCCAACATGAATCTTTAATCTGCTTTGGGATGTGAAAAACAAGTCTTAATGAAGCCCTTGTGTGATTCTTATGTAAAAACAGGCATGACTTCCACCTTAAACTGGGCTAACTTTGTCTCCTCACAAAAACTAAAGTTGCATTTGCAGCTTCATAGAGTAATTGTAAGATATCATAAGGTAACACTGTATACTGTAATAGATACAGTTTAAGTCCATGGAAATTATGTTGGGACTTACGGTTGCATGAAAGCTTTTGGAAAACACCTCAGTCTCATTTTATCATGAAAAGACGTTTTCTTACTTTGCTGAAATGTTCAGTAGTTCATGTTTACCGTGGAGTTTTCATGGCTGTGGGCCCTTACATAAATTACAAAAAGATGAAGTTGCCAGATCTAGAAAAGAAACCTTTTTGTAGAAAAAAGGACTAGTCCCATATGTCAAATAGATAGGAACCACAACAATGGTGACGTCAGTTTGTCACATGTAGGTAGAAGAGGAACCTCTCAGGACCTAAACTCTGATAGCATATTTAAGCTGGCACTCTGGCACTGTAAATCATCACACAGCTAGTTCTAAGGATACATTCTAGCTGATTTTTTAAACGTCTTTTTTAAAATGAATATTTTCCCAAAATGAACTTTTGTATATCATTACTCACCCCGTTACCGGGAATTCTTGAAGAACAACTGTTTTTTCTCGCATGTCTCCATAGTGAACCAACAATCAAAAAACAGAGAAAAATCTTGATGAATTGAAGTAAATGGAGACCGCATTTAACAACAGCAAAACTATTTCAAAACATCCATTTACGTCAACTCTCTCACAACTCCATCCATCCATCATCTGTAACCCGGGGGGAGGGGGAGGGGGTTACAGATTACTCTGTTTTCAGATTCTCCATTCACCGTGGAAGCATGCGAGAAAAACTAAGTTTTCTCCAAGAATTCAAGGCAACATAATGTGAGTAGTTCATATACAAATAGTCATTTTGTTGGTCATTTTGTAGGTGAAGTATTCCTTTAATGTCTCTAACTGTTGCTCTTCAAAATCAAAATCATTTTCCCAACATCTGTGTCTTAGCCTTAGTCCATTCAACTCGCTTTGCTCGAATGATGCACTAATAAACCGATCAAATATGTTCATATTTTATCACATTCTGCTTTTGTCAAGTAGTGTTTGATTGCGGAAACTTCCATATTCCGATGCCGTCATTTGTATCTAATCAAGGAATACATTTTATACCAAGTTGCCATTCAACTGAAAAAGAAACATATTGGCTAATCGTCTTTAGGGATTCATTGCTGTTTTTCTTTGTAATTACTGTTGTTTTATTTGTTAACCAGGAAGCAGCGCCCACCATCACTGCCGCCTTTACAGAACCCTCGTACCTGACTCTGCCACATCAGCAATGTCCACCCCTTGCTCTTGTGCCATGAAGCCCAGGACGGAAAATATTGCGAAGCCAGACACAAAACTGGTACCACTGTTGAGGGCTCCCAGCAGCAAACAGTCCCTATGTCACACATATGTCATGAGGAGGATTTGTTAATGAACACACAAGGATCCCTTCACTCCCCTCTCTCCCCTACCGCTAACCCCCTTACTGAAAACGGATAACCCTCACCTGTAGCAGTTGTATTTGTACTTGTTGTAGCTCCCCAAGGAAGTCATGGCGCCCAAACAGATGGCATAGGAGAAGAAGATCTGGGTGCCGGCGTCAATCCACACCTGTCAAGTAGGGAGAGAGAGTGGGGACAGAAAGGCTGAGGCCTGCTGATCAGGGGAAGCACAGGGCAGGAGTAGCGTGGAGAAGCTAAAGGGGGAATTAAGTCATGGCTAACACTAGGTGTGTTTCCATTCAATCGTCAAGCGAATGTCAAGGTTTGTATCCATCTAATGCTTTGGAGCAAATAAAGTTCAAAACTGAAACTTAATTAGAATTGTCATTCATACAGGTACATAAATGAAATGTGACCTCTGCATTTAAGCCATCCTAAGCATTTAGGAGCAGTGGGCTGCTGTATGGCTGTAATCCGCCAGTAAACACAGTAGAAGAAGTACAGGTTATCAATCGGCTTAGTTATCTAAACATCTACCAAAGAGAAATGAAGAGAGGTCTTCGAGAATTTGTTTCCATTGGGCTAGTTTGAATTGTTCTTTTATGTCAGCTAGTATTGGTCATGTTTCATGTTGTCCGGAGACAGAGACGAGCATTTGCAGATTATGGGAATATCCAAGAAGAAGCAGACAGCAGATACAGCTGATCAGTCATGTGAGTTCAATGTTACATACAAACGATACATCAAAATGAAATCTGTAACTGGAATCACAGCTACTGATGGACTAGGGAAGTCAGGGTCTGTAGTAATTCTGTTGTGACTAAACTATACCCGACGTTACTGAATGTACGCCCACTGCCTCTCAAAGTGGCATACATTGTTGTATTCTACCAATGGATTGTTAGATTAACATTAATAGATGCCACGGTTTCCAATTCAATGTTGTCCACTTTATGTGCAGCCAGACAGACGTTTGACTTGTTCAGCAGGGAGCAACCCGCAGAGATGTTTGACTAGACACAGTGACTATAACAGGAGCCCACTGATGGGCTTTTCTCACTCAGGCAGCACAGGGGCACCTACCTCTGGGTCCTTCAGGCGAGCAAGGTCAGGGTACAGGTAGAACTTGATGCCTGCATAAGCACCCGGCAGTGTCACACCACGAATCAACAGCACAATGAGCATGACAAATGGGAATGTGGCTGTGATGTAGACCACCTGAGGGAGATTCAAAAACAGAAAAGCAAGGTCACACATTATGGAGACACTCTAAATCATCCAGTCTGTATTATTCTACAAGGTCACACCTTATGGAGACACTCTAAATCATCCAGTCTGTATTATTCTACAGAGGAAGGCTATTACCTGAAACTCTGAGTCTGCCTTGGCAGAATGTATGAACTTATTGAAACATTCTTGGATTATGACAAGAACAGACCACAGGCTGTCCCTTAAATCAATAGCAGTGTATCATTTTCTGCTGTTTGGAAAGTGGTGACCACAGTTGGCCTTGCAGGAGTGACTTTATTACCAGAGTTACAACTTGGAGCAACCAGAGAGCATAAATCAGGCCAGACCAATCAATAAATGGTGTTGAGGTTATAAAAAGAGCAGTCTTGGCTTGACTGAGCTGCCTCTGGTCTCGGGCGAGTGCTTGTTGTTGCTGTGGCAGCAACTGAACAAGGTGTGAAATGTTTCCTGAATGCATTCATCCAAGGCTACATCCATCTGCAGTACTGGACAAACAACAGCCATCATCCCAGCCCTACTTTGTTTTTCTCTTGTTAAGCTATCAAAAGGAGACATATGTATACTGTAATACAGAATATGAATTCTCAAAATGTCAGACCATTTCTTTCACATTTAGATAATTACACAATGCCAATTGCACATATCAATAAGTGAAAGATATTGCTGTAGCGATATGTTTTAAAAACAGTGTGTCCATTCCATAGTTGTTCCAGATGAGAGCACTGTGTTTTTAAACTGTAAAATGTCCCGCTGTTTCCTGTTCAACTTGCATACATTGGAGAACATTCAACCGTTGGTTTCTGTATGGAAGTCTTAAAGATCAGCTGATATACAGTATATGGCGGAGGAAATGCTGCTTGGAAGCACAGTATCTTTGGGAGGATCTACAAGAGCAAAGTGGAACCAGATGTTGGCCTGACAGTATTGAATTATTCCTCCTGAGAACTACTGCCACACAAGTCAAGCCTTGCCTAAATAAACACATCAGCTCAGATCAGACTATTTGTAATGCTATTTTTGTGTCTTTCAATTATTCTGATGTCTGGGCTCAAAAAAGATTGTTCAATTTCTGTTTTATCAAACAGGGAAAGAGAGATTTAGACCCACAAAACTGGAAGCGCAGGCATTTGCCACTTCCTCAGCCCACCCAGGCCTTTAGAAAGACTTGACTTTCCCTGCTCTCAGTTTGAACATAGCCCCTATTGTCCTCTTGGTAAGACCACAGTGAACAAGTCATATGAGCATCACCCTGTCATGGTTTCCGGCAGTCACGTATGATAGAGCAATGCTAAAAGTTGGCATTTCAGTTTTTTAAACTATTTCTAGTTCAGCAAGTTGAAGAGGAACAAAATCTTGGTTTTCTTGATTGACAGTGTAAAACACAAGCAGTAATAAAAAAACAATAAATACAGGACAGTAGAGGGTAACAGGAACATTGATTTACCTTGCCAGTGGACTTGACTCCCTTCCAGATGCAGAAAAAGCAGATGACCCAGACGAGCAGTAAACACAGAGCCAGGTCCCATTTAACAGGACCGATATCCTCTATACCATTGGAGATACCCAGCACATTATGTCTGCAACATAGAGGAAAGTTCTATGAGCGTGCGTGTCCATCTGTGCAATCATAGCACTTCATGACACGGTGACCAAAAGCTAGAGACCATTTCATCAATTTCAACTTATTGGAAGTGTTTCTATGTGTAATGACCAAATAACTGAACAAGACCCATTTTTAGGCCAAAATGTTCCACTAAACTTTCATGAAGTGAAAACACACGGTGAAAGGGTTAAAGTTATAAGACTGGACGACGCCGTGGTAGCATCAATCACAAGGTCAGCCACGTCCTGAACCATACCTCACACTAAATGGGACCATCATTTACTAAATGAACATCACGCTGTATTGAAGAAGACTTAAAAATAGTGATTGAGACCATAAACAAATGTTTACAATTTACTGAGGTAATAAATCAAGTGAGAAGTAGGCCCATTTTCTCATAGACATCTTTAGCAACCAGAGGAGTCGCCCCCTGCTGGCTGTTAGAAAGAATGACAGTTTTAGGCACTTCAGCACTGGCTTCACTTCTCAGACCCGGAGGTTGCCCACTGGTGCAGCCAGACCTTTAGAGCTGACACAGCGCTGTGGAGATAGGTCTGGGTATGCTAGACTAGACCTCAACTAAACAGAACATGACACATCACATATGATGAAATGTTGTGTGGTTATGCAAGTGAGCCTGTATGTGTGGTCTTATGGAACTCACTCCCAGAACTCGGTGACGGGGGAGGTGAAGTTGGAGGCGTTGGCAGCCAGCCAAAGGGATTTGTTCTTGCGGTAGGTGTCCTCGATGCAGCGGGGAGTGTTCCAGGGCTGATTGCACTTGGCCCAGGGCAGCTCCGGCTGAAAACACTGAAACGCACACGTAAAAAAAAACAAGTTCCATTTGAAGTCAACTTAGCTTTGAGACTTTGCGTCCGATTGGCTGGCGTGTGTTTTCATAGTTCCACTCGACAGTTTAACCTCTTTGAAATCATTGACTAAAGACATACTGGGTGAATGGAGCTTCTGTTTTTGTCAATGATAGGTGGTCATGGCCTCAGTGTGATAACATACTCTAAGGTGTCCTGATATAGAAAATAATAAACCAAGACACTTCCAACTGTGTACCAACAAATAATGCATTCTATTATGTTTGTACCAAGTTTGGCAGCTGAGTTTTCCTCGGGGATTCAACACCTTCTGTCCTTTAGTACCATAAATATGAACCACCTTCATTGTAGTCTGTCAAGACTCAAAAGGCCCCTGCTCGGGGTTACGGGGCAACATCACAGGGATTTAGGTTATTGGATCAGCCTTAAAGCAGTTCTCAAAGACTTCAAGGAGGCTGTAGGATAGATAACAGAGTACTCTGAACATGGGGCATTAATATGAACACTGTTCTTTGCTAACATTTTACTGTACTTCAGTTCAAATACAGCACAGCAGTTGGTTTGGTTTCATTTGTAACACGTTAAACGCTTGCTGCCACAGTGAAAACTCAGATAATGCTACAAAACACGATCAATCTTTTCCCAGTTTCTGTGATTCTTCTCTTTTTTTCTACTTTATATGTTCTAGTTTGACTTTACTCAGTTATTACATTTATTTGATGTTACATTTGCTTCTTTACTCTCTTTTTCTCTCACAAGTGCAACATAATATATTAGAACAGCCATTTGGCCCTCTAGGCAGACTGAAGAACAACACAGATTATTATTTCCATCAATACACACACATGCACTTTGTTGAGTGAGATACGATAAGTTATTGATTTGAATCTTGTATGCTTTGACCTGATACACAAACACATCCCTATATATTATGTATATACACACACACACACATACACAGAGATCTTCATACTGCTGCGTGCGGGCATTAGGGACACTGGATCGGCCAAATTGACCTGATACACTCTTGGAAAGACTGAGTCATTACAAAAGCAAAAGGGATGTTTTTGGACTTGATTTATATTTTGTCAAACAAAAGAGAGTTTGCAAAATAGCAATATATATATATATATTGACTTCCAATCAAGTCCCGCATCACCTATAAACTCCTCCTTTTCACATACAGATTCCTCCATGCCCTTGTCCCTCAGTACCTAACCGACCTTCTCCACCCCTACACTCCATCCCGGAAACTACGATCCTCTGACACTTGTCTGCTCTCCATCCCCCACACCCGGCTGAGAACATTCGGCGACAGAGCCTTCAGCGTCGCGGCCCCCGCCCTCTGGAACTCTCTCCCTCCTGAAATAAGAAATGCTTCACCCTTGGACACTTTCAAAAAACACCTCAAACACCACCTGTGCATCAAGGCCTATGACCTCACATCACTCTTTTAATTACTTAGCTATAGTTTCTCCTCTGTGTTATTTATTAGTATGATTTTGTGTGGCCCCTTTGTAAAGCGTCCTTGGGTTTCTGAAAGGCGCTATATAAGTCCAATTTATTATTATATTATTATTATTATATATATATTTATAATATATTCCTTCTAAAAAGCAGGAATAATGTGGTTGGCTTACATTGTGTTCATGGATGGGTAGGAAATTATGATTTAAGCGTCTTTGAGTTCCAGAAAAGCGTTTAAATGAATTTATTATTATTATTATGATTTACTTTTTATTAAATATTCATTTTGCTGCACCACTGACATTCCTGCTAGCCAGTACGTAGAGGGTTGAGAATCAATAAACATCCTGCAGTATTTCTACAATGGAAGTCATTTCTGGATGGAAGTGATAGAAAAGGAAATGAAAGAGAGATGACTTTTTTATTTTTCCCCCCAACCTACCTGGAACAGGTAGTAGAGCCCCCAAGCCAGGATGACGATGTAGTAGATATTCAGCAGGGACACGATTATAATGGAGGCATAACCAATACCTGGAGAGAGGAGGGAGGAGGGAGGTCAAGGGTCAAAGTGATGATACAAGAAGACTTCAGCTGAAGGTCACAATGTCATCAACTTTTCTGGTAACACGTCAGCAGAAGAGATAGCAACAGATATAGATAATACAAATAAATAATGACCTAAACTGAACCCTCTTCATGTCATCACTTCACAATTTCATCATGTCAGAAATTTGTGTGAAATTGTCATAATTAGCATTTTAATTCTTGAGTTATGGCCAAAAGTGTAATCCCAGTCACTTCCACACAGTGAGGCATACAGCTTATTAATTAAACACCGGTATCGGATCAGTACTCTGAATCGTCAAATACCCAAGGCCCAGGTATCGGATCAGTACTCTGTATCGGCCGATACCCAAAGCCCAGGTATCGGATCAGTACTCTGTATCGGCCGATACCCAAAGCCCAGGTATCGGTATCAGGAATGAAAAAGTTGGATCGGTGCGTAAAGTGGATGTTTTGATGGAATGAAATTCCCTCCAGGCGTTTCTGCCATATTGCTCTCAAGAGAACGGAACGGATGTAACATCACAGTGACCTTGAAATCAGATCACTTCATCCTGGAGTACAAGTGGACATTTATTCCCTCAAGGTGTTCCTGAGATAACAAGTTCACAAGAATGGTTGGGACGGACGAACAGATGGACGTACGGACGGACGTACGGACGGACGAACAGATGGACGTACGGACGGACGTACGGACGGACGAACAGATGGACGTATGGACGGACAACCCAGAAACAGAATGCTTCCAGCCACGGCTGCTGCTGACGCCGAGGCATCAAAAGCAACAACATCTGGGGCTTAAACTGAGGGCCAAATAGAGGATACTGACATTTCACGGTCAACTTCTTCAAACCCCCTCCATTTCAACACGTTCGTCCCTCTAGTGTCACATTTAGTGCAACAGGAAGGTTTTTAGTGCTGAACTTGGATTGTCCAGAAAACAGGATTTAACAGTAGTGAGTTCATGATGAAACAAGTGTCACATTTCATGAAATGATACCGGACACAGATGATGTTCGGTGGATAAAAGATACATACTAATTGTGTATCTTCACTTCACTTTCACAAACAATTGTTTGTACATTTTTCTCGAGAGATGAACAGGATGACACTTAGATTTGTGCTTTTGTTTGTTGGTCGTCCTCGTTGATTCTGCCAGAGCCACGTTTCTTCAGACCCACACAACTGTGTTATATAAAACATGGTCCTCAGGCTAAATGGCATGGAAATGCTATAAAATGATGTCAATCTGATGCAGTGCTTTAAGAGGTTTAAGAAATTGAATTATAAAAACTCAAATGTCAGAAGCATCCATGTTGATATATTTCACATTAGCATAATTACACAGAGTACATTTAGTCTCCTCGAGGTCTACAGCAATCAGCTTTTACTGCGTTGATACTGGCCTTGAGACAGAACTGGTGGTAAACACAGGATCAGGGCTGTGTGTGTGTGTGTGTGTGTTTTTACTACACAAGGATATAAAGATAAGAAAATGGGAACAGGTGTAGGAGTTGGGATTTGGGTCCAGATTGGAACATGTATTAGGTTTTAGGTTAAAGGTTAAGTAATGATTGTGGTCAATGAGGGTCCTCACAAGTATATTAGTACAACTTCTGTGTGTGTGGTTGTGTACTAATCAGTTAGAACACACTGCTGACAATTAATGTCCTTCAACGTCATTGGCCATCTGTGTGTGTGTGTGCGTGTGTGTGTGTGTGTGTGTGTGTGTGTGTGTGTGTGAGAGAGTGTGTGTGTGTGTGTGTGTGTGTGTGTGTGTGTGTGCATGTGTGTGAGAAAGTGTGTGAACGTGTGAACTATTCCAACATCACATCATGTTCTTTTAATCACTCCGCTAATTAGCAGCTGCCAAGCATCTCCATTACTAAACAAACAGACACACACCTACACACACAGACGCACACACACCTACACACACACACACACACACACACACCTACGCACACACAGACACACACATACACACACCTACACACACAGACACACACACGCACACACACACACCTCCACATGAAGACAATCACGTGCTCGGATCACAAGGAACAATGCCGATCAACCAAACATGCGACCTCCTCCATGATGTCATTTCTTGTGCACATTTGCTGACCTCGGCTGACCTCGCTCAGTGTTTTTTTACATTTACAACTGATCCTTTAAACGTACATAACCACTGAAAGAATATCCAGTGTCACTTCCCACGTGATGCTTCCCAGTGGAATGTGGAAGGATAGAGTATCTCTGCAGGATTGAGCCTGAAGAAAGAACTGTCTGTAATATTGTTTAGTGTCATGGTGATACAACTTGGTGCTATTGGCCTTCTTAGAATTTTTTTTCCATATCTGCCAATAAATCCCTGAAATATTGTCTTGATCATGCAGATATTAAATCAACCAAGTAATCAGTACTATACTGGTTTTGAAGGAAACCCTAAAACCAGAACTGATCTTTTTGATAAACCCTGTCACTGACAAGAAAAAAAGCTCAGAAAAACGCTGAACTTGTTTCACAGTCAGGCTGAGGCCACTCCAGTACTGTCTTGACCTTACTGGGGTCCATCCTCACGCTGCCCTGTGATACAATATACCCCAAAATGCTGACTGTGGAGGTGTGGAACACACATTTTTCTGCCTTGACGTAAAGTTGGTGCTCCAACAACATCTTCAGCACAAGTTTTACACATGCTCCTCGTAGGACTTAGGAAAAAACGTAGGAAAAAATAAGGATGTCATCCAAGTAAATGTAAAGAAATTGTTCCAGCATGTCCCTAAGAACATCGTTAACGAATGCCTGGAAGACTGCCGGAGCGAGGTACTCGTCATGCCCTTGATGGGTGTTGAACGCCGTCTTCCACTCATCCCCCTCACGTATGCGCACCAAGTTGTAGGCGTTCTTAAGGTCCAAATTGTTGAAGATGGAAGCACCTTGCAAGCGCTCAAACGCCGTGCACATGAGGGGGTAGCGGTTCTTCACAGTGATGTTATTAAGTCCTCTATAGTCAATGCAGGGTCTAAGCTCCCCATCTTTCTTCCCCACAAAGAAAAACCCTGCCCCTGCCGGGGTCGTAGAAGGGCAAATGAAACCCGCAGCTAGAGCCTCATCTATGAAGTCCTTCATGGCGGCTGTTTCAGGTCCCGACAAGGAAAACAACCGGCCCCTAGGAGGTGTAGAGCCTGGGAGGAGATCAATGACACAGTCGTAAGGCCTATGGGGAGGTAGGATAGAGGCATTCTTTTTACTGAACACCTCGCTAAATTCAGCATACTCTACAGGAACCCCAATGGGAGTAAGAGAGCCCGTAGGCCCTGGCGAGTTTGCACAAGAAGGAGTGAGGGGCTTAAGAGCCTCAAGAGTCAAGAGATCACAGGGGTCAGGGGAGGAGCAGTCTTCAGGAGAGGGAGAGTCAGGAGAAGGAGAGACAAGAGGGGTATCCATCGCGGAACCAGGAAGCTCAAGAGCAGAGGAGCTCAATGCTGCAGGAAACATGAGGGCCAAAGGGCTGGGTGGGACTGAATTGGAGAGGAGACAGCAAGATGCACATTCAAGTCCCCAACTCAAAACCTTTCCCGACCTCTAATTAATCTGAGGATTGTGTTCCTCGAGCCACGGGTGTCCCAGAATGAGGGGTAACCGGGGTGTCTCAATCATGAAAAATTGCATATTTTCCATGTGGTGGTCAATGCAAATCCTAAGGTGACCAGTGATCTCTTTAACCCACCCTATCCCAAAGGCCGCCCATCCACTGCCGTGATGGCAATTGGACGAGGGAGGAGAGATACTGGCAGTTTAAGATTTTGGGCCAGGGTTGAGTCAATGAAACTAGCAGCCGCAACTGAATCTACAAAAGCGGGAAGATTGTATTTGTCATTACCAAATGACAATTCAGCGGACAGAAAGGTGCGGTTATTGACTATCGGGAGGGGATTATTCAGACTCGGCAGAACCTCCCCCTGTTCTGATGAGTCTACTCGTTTCCCAGTACCTCTTTCTTCTGCATTACTGGGCACGTACGAATGAAGTGGCCAGCCTTCCCACAGTACAGACAGGACCCACTGTTCATCCGCTTCTCTCTTTCTGCCCGACAGAGCCGTGTGTGCCCAGTTTGCATGGGTTCGTCACTGATCGAAGGCCCCCGGAGTGGTTTGGGCGTGAGAGATGATGAGTGAGAGATGCCAAAATCCATCTCCGACATAGGGCTGGCATGAACATGCTTTCTCTCTCTGATGCGTTCACAAATTCGATTATCTACCCGAATCGCCAAGGAAATCAGTTCCTCGAGCGAGTCGGGGACATCGCGGGAGGCTAGCTCGTCTTTAACCTTCTCTGATAAGGCATGGATAAAGGTGGCCGTCAGAGCTTCCCGGTTCCACCCTGATTCAACAGCTAAGGTGTGGAACTGAATAGAGAACTCCGCTAAACTGGAGGAGCCCTGACGTAACCCAATCAGACGTTTGGCCGCTTCCTGGCCGCTTATATCGCAGTCAAAAACTCTCCTCATTTCGGCCACGAAGAGGGCGGCATCAGAACAGGTCGGAGTCTGTTTCTCACACATTGCAGTAGCCCAAGAAAGAGCTTTATCTGAGAGAAGCGATATAATATATGCCACCCGGGCTCGTTCTGTGTAAAACATGGAGGGTTGTAACTCGAACACCAGGCTACATTGGGTAATAAACCCTTTGCATTTCCCTGGATGCCCGTCGTAGTGGGCAGGTGTTGGCATCTTGGGTTCACTGGCTGCTATGGAACTGTGGGGCGGAGCTGGAGGTGCTTTGAGGATTACTGAATTTGGTGCTTGGATTCCGGGTGGAGTCTGCCCAGCTTTCTGCAACTGGGTAAGTATTTCTCGCAACATATTATCATGGAAAACCTGTTGTTCAGCGATGGCACGTAGCATCTGCTCATGGGAGCCTAACAGGGCTCCCATGAGCTCCCAACGCCATGTAAATATCGTATTCTTCTGGTTGTTGATTGGTAATGACCCCAGGGAGGATGGCCTCCCTTCGAGCATCATTTTACATATTTTGGCCAATCACAGATTAGCATGTGAAAAAAATTAAATGTATTGAATTGATAGAAGAGGTCCTGCCTCAAGGCAGGACAGCACCCGCTCGTCCTCCCTTGCCCCAACCATCACTTTCTTACCTGCCCTGCAGGTGTCACTGTTGAAGCATTTCAATTAGAATTTATTAAATGATGGATTTTTTCCAAAGATGAGAGAAAAATATTTTATAAATGACTATAAATGATGAGATTAGGTACTGGTGTATGTCAGCTAATTAATTTTATTAATATTTGAATCTCCTCCTCTGCCTTTAATCAACCTCCTCTGCCTCGATGGACCAGCCTCCACTGATGTGCTCCTTCCTGGATGCAAAGACCAACACATACATGTATGTTGGTGGAAACAGTTGTTATGAGTGTAATCGTTGTCGGTGTCAATCATTTGTTGTTTAATTGAAATAATCTGCCTGTTCCCAGGTTTAGGCTAATCACATGTTGCCTGGTAATTAGATTGAATTTGGTTTTCCATTGAGTGTTCAGTCATTGTGTTCATGCTGTGTTAGCCACTTTCAGTTTGGGACGGAATCAATCAGTAGTGACCGGTGTACAGCCTCCATCCTGTGTATATCATTTTCAGTCTGCACAGAAGCTAAGGGCGTCTAACTTGAAGAGTTTTTTTTTTCTGTAGATGGACTTAGGGTTAGGACAGCTGCTCTGATCTCATCAGCGTATTTTGTATTTTTAAGCCAAACCCTGTTTTTTTAATAAACCTAACCAAGTAGTTTTATTGTGTTTTATTTTGTTTCAATTTACAACGTTAACCATGTGTTTAAAACTGTTTAAAACTGTTTAAAACTGCGGCTGTAATCCTGTAGAAAATACATTTCCCTGGAAACCTAATTGAGAATGCAGTTTATTTGTATGGGAACATCATTGTATATGAGACAGGGCTGACTGGGATGGACAGCAGCAGCTCTGATTGGCCCGGTTGTTTCTTATGAGCACAACACGAGACCCCTTTCAATCCATGAAAAATCAGAGATGTCTGGAACCACATGTCTCCATTCTCTCTTTCTCATTTCACTTCAAATCCATAATTCTCTATTAGCATGTCAAGACAAGACATTAATATTTCCAAACCATGTTTATAGAGGCTCTCCATCATCTATCGAACTGTTCTTATTCTCCCTCTCTTTTCCTGCTTTCATTCTTTTTATTTTCCATTCTCTCCTCATTTCCTCCATTCTCTCTCTCCCTTTTCAGTCACTGACTCCTCTTCTCTGTCTCACTCTTTTCCTCTCAGTCTCTCCTTTTGTCCATTCACCCTCTCTCTTTGCCTTTATTTATCTCTCGTCTTCTTATCAGTCCATCTCACAGCTCCTTGGATCTCGCTGCTCTGCTTCTTTTCTTTCTCTCTCCTCATCTCTCTGATGTGTTGTCTCACTGTTGCTGTAGCAACGTATGATTTGGGACACTCTGTACACCGTCTCCGGTGTGTGTGTGTGTGTGTGTGTGTGTGTGTGTGTGTGTGTGTATGTATGTGTGTCTGTGTGTGTGTCTGTGTGCGAGACAGTGGAGGGATAATGTGTCTGAAAGGAAGAAAGTGAATGCGAAAGCGAGAACAGCAGCATAAGTAAATAATGAAATGAAGATAATGAAACGAAAAACGGTTACAGCAATACGATTACTGAAGTAAATTTACACATGAGGTCAAATTGGACGTTTAGGTCTGTTTGCTCAAGACCAATCGCCAGTATGAATATGAAAAAGGAAAAAGAAAAAAAATAGTTAGAGCAGATAGTGATTAATCCATTAACCTTAATCAGCTGCTAGTGAACAGGAGGAGAGGGGGAGGTGAGAAGAAGTGATGAAAGGAAGGAAATATGATGGAAGAAAGGAGGAGATAGTAGAGGTTAGACTGAAGAAGGAATGGCTGAACAGGCAAAACAGAAAACAACACGTCTCACTCCTCCCAGAAGTCAAATCACGGAATACATCGAAGAACTCTAAATGTGCTTTCTGAGAAGAGAGAAGGTTTTCACGGGAGAGGAGGTGAGAGCTTGAGAAGATTGAAGCAGAATAGAGGCCGCAGTGTGTTGGTGTACCAGTGCAGGCCGGTTGCCTGGTAACGGTTGCAAGGTAGAGTCTCAGCGGTCTGATTGGAGGAGAGTCTGGTATGACTCAGCCTTATGTTGCACAGCCATTCCTCTGTGAAAAACAACAGAGGTCTGGAAAAATGGAAGCCCAGTTGGACGGGAGAAGGCTGGCGACACCGTGCTGTGTGCTCATCAGTCGTCAGTGAGATGCCACGAGGGGGGTGGGGGGGCAGTGGGTGGAGCTATAGTCAGAGCTGTGGGTGGAACTGACTACAACAGACCACAGTTCCATCAACTATTGCAATACGTTGGTTGTGTTTGCAGAGGAGCGCGTACTATAAACAATAGTTTGACATCTACTGTATCCAGTATAATATGGATGTAATATAATGTGTATCATGTGGCCAGACTAGAACTAGAGTGCTATTACATACACCCTCTGAAGTAGACAAAACCTTCCACAAGAAATATCTTTTTTAAGTCTTCACAAAGAATAAAACACTTGATGTGATCATACAAAGAATTGTAGTTTTTGGACAAAAACATACTTTGAACAAATGATAAACCTTCAATACCAGATGTTTTGGCCCCCAGGGGGCTGCACCAACAAGTTGGGTACAGAACATTGACTCCTTTTAAGTTGAAATAACAAACAGTTGTATTGTTATTATCATTCATTTGGAGTTGTGTTTCTGTCAAATGTTACGCCAATATTCTCCCTTTTTCAGCTCTGGTTTTGGTCTCTACCAACAGCAGTTAGTTTACAGTGGGATTTTAGAGTTGTCTTTGCTGAGAACAGCTGCCGACTGTAAAAGCTATGAGAGTGTTGAGAGTGAACCAGAACAGTAATGTTGTGGGCCGGACAGCTAAACTCAGTATGAAGCTGTGTATAGCCGAGGGGAGCGGCAGATTTACAGTCATAATTCTCTGTAGGTTTATCACTACAAGCCAACCCTTTCACATTGTCACATACGACAAACTACTTCATATCCACTCAAAGTTATTTCAATCTCTGTGTTCAATTTATCAATAAATTTGCAAGATTGTTTAATGTTTTTTGATAACTATGCACAACCTCATCCAAGTTATTAAAACTTTAAAAGAACTCCGTGGACCATACACAACATTTAGGGTTTGAGTTTGGTCTCCTCCATGGTGTTCAGTGAGGGGTTTCCAGGAGCAGCGTCTAAGAGTCCCCATGAGAAAGGACACACCTCGGACACTGTTGATGAGGGTGAAAACGGCATCCACCCGCCACCCTTACCTCCACCCCCATTCTGTCTGCTACTCTTTAAAACTAGTCATATTATGACCAACTTTATGTTATGCTACCCAATAATCAATTCAATTGAGTGGTGACATACCAGTAAAGATGGGGCAGAGCTTCTCCCAGCAGGTGATGCCACCCTCAGAGGTGAACTGACCCAGGGCAACCTCCAGGAAGAAGACCGGCAGACCTCCGCCAAACAGGAAGATGAAGTAGGGGATGAGAAATGCACCTGGTGGAGTGAAAACATGATCAGCCTGAATTCAAAGAAGAGCAATGTGGAAAAGCAGAGCATGTTTGATGAGCATGTCTTCCCTATATGGAAACAAATAGTTGAGATATTTGAAACACCTTACCTCCACCATTCTTATAGCAGAGGTACGGGAAACGCCAGACGTTCCCTAAACCAACAAAGCCGCCAGCCACGGACAGAACAAAGTCCAACTTGCTGGACCACTTCTCCCGCTGAGGATGTTTGCCCTCTGCCTCGTCTTCAGGCCGGGTGCCAGGGCTTTTACCAGGAGATGGCTTCAGAGTGTCCTTATGGAAATCCTTCAGGCACTGAAGTTTCTCTTTTTGTGCCATTCTGTAGAAACAGCACAGAAAGAAAGAAAGAATTGGGAGTGAGAATTGGTCTGAAACAAACCCACTAACAGCAGCCTTTAAATACTGCTGTCAATACATCAAAAGCTCAATAGTTCCACATTTGAACAGAACCACTTGACGGTGACTGGCTACCTGCCTAAGTGGCTGCTAGACCAACACAGGAGCCACAACTCCAGATTTCCCAGCATTTGACTGGTGACTAGTGGTAGTTTTAGTTTCTTAGTCTGGGTTAACCAATTGAAATCAACAGCTTTAAAACACGTGCTGAAAGTAGAGAGGAAAAATTAGATGGTATTCCGAGCTGTAAGGGCTGTTTGGAAAAATAAAGACGAGGACGTTCACTTTAAAAATTAGGTGATTAAGTATATGCCTATACTATCTACACTTTTAGAGCTTTTGTGTGTTTTACTTTCTGCTCATACTTCGCTGACAGTTCAGAGGTCAGAGACATCTTCAGGATGGAGTCAACTGCACTCTGGTAGATTAAAAAAACAATGTTAGTTTTAATGGGAATCAAACTTTTAATCTTATAGCTACAGGAGCAATATTTGTCCCAAATAGAAGTCCGCTGCACAAACAATATCTCTTGAGCATTCAGTTGATGTGGCAGTAGAGTACACCTACAGTAAATGTCAAGTCTGGCCCAAGGAGTAAGGAGTGTAATGCTGACTTTCATGACTTGTTCTTCACTCCATTTGAAGCAATGATGATGTTTAACATGATTATAAATACCTTTATATTGCTTATGAACTGCCAGAAACCTGTTTTAAAGGTTAGTGGGTAACTTCAGTCTTCTATGTGTACATGTGCAAGACATTCTAATAGAGAGGTGAAATAGAAAAGTAAACTCTACTCTACCCTTCCTCTTCCTCCTCCCTCCCTTCCTCATTAAAACTATTAAATAGGACTCTGTGATTGGTCAGAATGCTGAAGCAGTAACACAACCACAGCTGTAAATTTCCACCTGCCAAAGGGCACGAGAGAGTCCGAGGGAGAGACAGACATACTTAGTAGTCAGCAGACGTCTGTCATTGTGGAAAATGTCATGTCTTTATCTCTTTCCATCTGCCAGACTGCTGTACCCTTTCTCTTTTTCTCTCTCTTTCATTCCCTCACTATCGGACTTTCTGCAACTTCTCTACACACGGTTAAGGACAAGACGATGATGCTTTTTCTGTTGCTACCTATTGATACATATATTTCATTTTCCATGATTTCTTTACAAAATAATGTTTTTACCATGAATATATTCTACACACAGAAGCCACTTTTACCTTGCAATTAAAAAAAAAACCTGATGAGAAACGACGGCAAGACAAAGATATGAAATACATCATTAGGATGAGATATTATATTATTTCTATAGATCTGCACAAAGATAAAGGAAAGAGGCGATGAATATAGAAAAAGGAGAAAAAAACAAACGTTTCTGGTTTCAACAGCTCAACCCATTTCTTCTTTCCAGAGTTTCTGTGGATTCTCGTACAGATCTGCCCAACAAAATCTGCTTTTTCTTCCAGAGTTCAACTGTCCTTTCTATTTCTATGTGTATGTGTATATGTCCAGTATATCTGCCATCTATCTCATAGTGCAGCTAAAGACTCCTAAAAGTAGTTAATGATTTCACAAACACACACACCATCATTCATTCCTCATTTCATGACCAACTTCCTGGACAGTTAATTAATAACACTAAGGACACTGAGAGCATGTGTGTGTGTGTGTGTGTGTGTGTGTGTGTGTGTGTGTGTGTGTGTGTGTGTGTGTGTCAGTATTTCCTGCTTGAAGAGACAGTAGACTATGTCTGTGATAAGCTGTTAACAGCAGTAGATAGTAATGGCCATTAGTGATAGTAATATTCCTTCCGCTATAGAAGCGGACTGGCATATTGATGTGAATATAGTTTATAGATTATAGTACGGCTGTACAGAATATTTAAAAAGCTTCGAAGATGCATTCATAACGTTGACATTCAAATTATAAATCAACATTTGAATTTCATGTCTATTCATTTTAAGTTACATTTATATAACCACAATAACACCTTTTTTTCTTTTATTTAAGGGTGATGATGTCATAAAATATGACGACAGACATTCACAGCTTCATTTGAAAACATCACTGGAGGCTTTGAATATTAAAAAAATACATTCAGTACAGCCCTTGTTTATAGAAACACTTGAATGAATTCCAGCCCTAATTTATAGATGTATTTTAGTATAATTGTCTCGTTTGGTTCATTTTGGCTAAGCGAAAAAAATAAAAATAATAATCTTGTCAGTCCTGCTGTTAATATTAAAAACAGATATACACCACAATAGAGTTGGGTGTCATCAGCAAGTAAATGAGAGTCATAACAACCTCAATCCTTGCAAATGATGACCTCCAGTGGTAACACCTAAAGATTAAGAAGTAGAGGATTCACAATTGAGCATTGTGACACTCCGTGGAAGCTTTTAACTCATCTGTATGACAGCTACCACTGAAAGTAGGAGTGAAATGAGTCTCAAACGAGACTTCCACAGGCTTGGTAACATAGATCACCAAAAAAAAACATCTTTCCTGGTTTTCCTCCCATCTCTATTTCACTTATCTTAAAGATTCCAGAACAATAAACAATTTGTATTTGAAAAAAGGTTCATCTCCAAGACTTGAGCCTTATTTTCACATTGAGCTCATTCAGCCATCTATAACAAATAACAATCTATATATGTTGCGGAACTACAGGAAGAAGAAAGGGGAGATACAGAGGAGGAGGATGAAAGTTAATGAGATCCACAATCAATACTGATGCACATTAATATAAATGTTTAAAGAAGTAATCTGTGTGTAAATATAAATAGATGTTTGTTTTGCTACTTTATGTTTCTGCATCCTCCTTCAACCTTGTTGAGTTCACATAAGCGTTTAAAATGTGTAACACATTTACCCTCTGGTTGTCCTTTACAACATTAGCAACCAAGCAACACAGTAACAATCACTAACTTCCTCTCAAGATAAAGGTTGCATGCAAAATTCTAAACTAACGTGCTATTTAGTATGGTAAAACAGTATGTGAGATATTTTAGTTTGTACGAAACCTTAGTATGAAACCAATATGCAAATTGCATACTATTTCTGGTGAAATATTACAGTGTGCAACGCTGCACACGACAGCAGCATAAATATCCCACAATGCAACGTGGCAGTAACGACAACGTTCATAACAGACATTGACGGACAGCTCTGTAACATTAATAACGCTTCAATTTAACTGTAAGTATAAGATTTCAATTTTATATATTTTAAATTAGTTCAGACTTTGATTCTCACAAATCGTTGTTTTCGTCTCATGAGGCTGGGACGGGTTACCATGGTTATACTCTGCAACCGGCAAGGAGGCTCTCAGGAAGTGACGATGACTACTCAGTGCGTCCGAAAAGATACATACTACAGTTTATTCACATAAAAGTAGGTTGAACGATAGTACGCCTATTGAGTATGTAATGCATAGTATGTGATTTTGGCTTGATCAGGCTTGATCAGTGGCCCTACGCTACCCCTCTAGCGGTACCCCTCTAGTGTCAGTTTCGGCTCCTTCCATGCAAAATACACTTCCAATGTAGGTTTACTTAGTTTTTAGGTTTCCTTATGCAACAACACCACGTGGTTAGGTTTAGGAAACAAAACTACTTGGTTAGGCTTCAGGAACGAAAGTTGGGTTGAACTAAATGTGTTTTTTACATAAAATGACTATCCTTGTTATGAATCTGTTGTTAGTAAAGTCTGGAAGTTACAAAGCAAAACTATGGTAAAATAAATCAAAGTTGCTTTCACACGGTACACAAACATCCATCCAACCTCCCCTTCCACCAGTCCTACTCGGACTTTGTTGCTATTTAAACTACCTCATTTGCGCTGACCGTCTAATAATGACACGGATGGGTTAACATTGGCGTTAGTTGAAAGCCCGGTGCGTCCCATACAGACGCAGAGGTGTGCCTCGGCGCGTTGCGTTCACACACCGAGGGGCACTGACCAAGGTGCGCTACTTGCAGTACTGTGGCAGACCCTCGGTGTGGAAGAGCAGGAAGACATGCCTGGGGAGAAGGACGCACGGGCTACCTAGATTACTTTGCTGACACAGGCAACAGAGAATGGATGGAAATGAGCGGTGAGCATGAGCAGAAGTAGCTGCCATGGCTAATCTGCCGAAGAAAAGAGTGCCACCCAGAAAAGCTCCATCAGAAGACCCAAAGTAGAAGATGTCACCACCATACTGTTTGAAAGGTTGGTTGTCAGATGGGGAATTTGCAGATTCACATTGAAAGCGAGTTGTTTGAAGGTATGAAGGCGGTGAAAGTCATCAGCAGGAAACGTTGGTGTTGCACCGTTGCCTACAGTACAAGCTCCAGAGAGCGAGACTGGCCGTGGGAATCACAACGGAACTGAGGGATGATGTAAAGCTCATGCCAAAAGCTGGGTGTATAACATAGAGACTCATTGTATGGCATCTGTGTGTGTGATTTCTGGCCCAAGACTCATATAGTGACTTCAGAACCCAGCCAGCATTATACACACACACACACACACACACACACACACACACACACACACACACACACACACACACACACACACACACTCTCTCTAACCACTTACATAACATACTCTCCTATTTTAAGACCATGTACATTTCCACTGGGCTGACCACCTATTAAGTCTCTCCTCTCCTCCCTCCTCCTCCTCTGCTCCACATTTCTTTCACTCCTTCTCCTCATCTTCCTTCTTCTCTTTGTCCGATATCATCCTTTCCCTTTTTGTTTTGATCACATGTAAATGGATCATTGATTGATTCATTATTGCAAATGAGCTATTTAGGCCTTTCTGAACAGTGACTGGACTCGTTCCATTCTAGCTTTAAGGATGATCAACCGACTAAAAATCACAAGTGATATTTTACTCCTTTAACTCCCTCTCTCTTTCCATCACTATTTTCTCCTCATCTTCTTTCTCTTCTTTCATCTCTTCTAGATCTCCTGAAGTTGACTTCATCATATTTCACCATCTTTTCCCCTCCCCCTCGTTTTATCCTCCTCTCTACTCCTCCTCTTTCAACTTACTCCCTCTCCTCCATATCTTCTTGTTTTTCCTCCACTTTTTTACCTCTCCTCTTCATCAAACCCCCTCTCCTCCTCCACCTCTTCCCTCTACTGTCCCCATCCTTTCTGTCCTCCCTCTTTCCTCTTTTGTTTTCCTTTTGACCCACATCTTCTTTTTCATTTATTCTACGTCCTCCTCCCTCTCTTTGCATCTTCCTTTTCCTCCTATACCCATTTCTTCTCTCCTCTGCCTCCTTCCACATACACCCTTGTCCCTTCTTTTATCACTTTCATTTTAGAGAAATAGAAAGAGACAGACTTTATTGTGCATACAATAGTGTGAGAGAAAGGGATATGAGGAGAGGAAGAGGCAGGGAAGGGCAGGGAAAATGGGTGAGGGGCAGTGGGACAAACTAAAAGAGGGTCTAAGAAAGCTGTTAAAAGTTAACTGAGAAAAGGGGAGTTAAAAAAGAAAAAGGGAGGGGTATATAGGAACAGACAGAGGTTACTAAAAAGAGAGTGACAAGTTACATGCAGATAAAGACAAAAATAAATATGACAGATACAGATACAAAGAAAGCCAGCAAGATTAGAGACAGCACAAGATGACGGATAGAAAGTCAAGTATAACAAACAGTACCACTACAAGAATGAGTGCACATGAGAGAGATAGAGGAACAAACGGAGATAACAGGAAGAATAAAAGTTAAAGAAAAACAGAGAGGTGCATACCTTTCAGTCTAGAGTCAATATTCACTGTTGATTCTTGGTATTCTTTTTGTTATTTTGCATTCTAGTACAGAATGTCATGCAGGTCTTTAGGTTTCAGTCCTGTTTACACACACACCGCCAACATCCATCTCATTATCACACATTCCGGGACTTAAGTTTAAAGAAGATTTGTATCTAGCCTATCATATCAGAATGTGACTTGGCATTCATGAAATGATGTGAAACCAACAGATCAGTATGTGTAGTAGTATCACTCCACATTTCCAAAGAAGCCTTACTAGGGTCATAGTGGTTGTTCAGAGGAGGTTTGCCCTGACAGAGATCTCTGCTCTTATCCTGAGTGAGTCAGTTTAGTATTAAGCTGGGGTTTATCATGAATTACATGCTGGCTGGAAGACTGCGCCAGCTTTTATCATTTTAACCCTGCATTCATGTCATATCAGATATGTGGGGAGTACAAACTGCTAACTCTCAAAATTTCACATGAACACTGTGTCACCGAGTCAGATAACAAAATATTCTGCTGCCAGTAAGTCTGAGTCCTTAGATTAAGATAGAAATAAAGAGGAACTGCTTTACCAGCAGATGGCACTTAAACTACAGTTCATGCTAAATGAAATATCATCAATAGAGATCTTTTCAAAATCACAATTATTTCCATACCAAATGTGATAGTTTGTCAACTATAATGGTGATCATACCAGCATCAACAACAATATTCTTTTTTTCTGTTTACCCTCTCTGCTGCTGGAGGGCGCTTGTAGATTGAGTGATCCATTGAAGGGAATGGAGAATTATCAGTCAAGTATATCTCAGTCATAATCATAGACTGGATACAAGTAGTGGACAAAGTCACCGAGACGTCACCCATTGGTTTGTGGATTGACGTTTTGAAGATTAGGGTTAAGGTCTGCAATTGTTTATAGATATTTCACAGATTGATCATCTCTCTTGTGCTTTCTCAACACAATCCCTGCCCCCAGAAGAACAGAGCCACCGACTTTCTTTACTTACTGACCAAAGATAGGAATTGGCCTGGAAAAGTTAGCCCCTAAATACCAGACAAATATCACACTTCTTCAGCATAAACTAATATAAAGCTTTACATTGTGTAGAATAATTGACATTTTTTGTTTGTTGACATAAAGCATTCTCCACCAACTTGTTTGTTCTGGCAGATTGAGTTTGCTCAGTTGTCATGGAAGTGTAGATCTTCAAACTTTAGAATTTCATCCATGCTAACTTAAAGTGGTTTAAATATATGTCTGTTAAGTCACTATTAAAAGCCAAATGAAGTAACACAATGGTGACTGGGCCTATGGCCCGCACGAAGCCACCGGCAACTCTAGCAGCTACTAAAGTAGCACAAACGCACACACTGTTTGTCAGGACAGACAAACTAAACTAAACTAAATGTGCAGTGGAGACTTTTATAGAGGCTGCCTGCTAAATTAACGCTCCCGTGCGGGTGAACTGGAGACAGTGAACTGGAGACAGTGAACGCAGCATACGCTCCCGTACGGTTGAACTGGGTTCTCAGTTGTCTGTTGTGCTCATACACTGCAGCTGGTGCACCGATTGTCGGTTAACGGTTAATAATCGGTTAACAAGGATCGGTTATCGGTTAAGAAGATATGATCAAAATTAGCATCCCTACTGGAGAGACTATCCCAGTCTCAGTGTCCTGTCCATCCACTCCGTTAACATACGGGTGCGTCGCCACTCTTCGTAAAACTGCATGAGAGGGCGAGCCACCATCTGTGATGCAACCGTTAGAAAGCTGTGATATCAGGTGCCCTGTCCCGCCGTTTTTCTCGCCTTCTCACCGTTGCGTTGTTTCACTTCGCCTCAGTCTTCTTAAATGACTGGGCGAGAGGCAAGAGGCAAGTGACGAGAGGCAAGTCAGAATCAGAATCAGAATCAGAATGGTGTTTATTGCCAGGTGTAAGGGGTATACACGAGGAATTTTCTTTGGCTTATTGGTGCGAGGCAAACAGTATAATAACAAAGAATAGATAAACGTTAGAATAAAATAAGAATAAAAAATGTACAATTTACAAAATAAGCTATAAAATAAACATGGTATAAACAGATAGCGCAAGTGGCGACTGACCTGCGATTTCTCCTCCTCTAAGCATTTGAAGCGCTGATGAAACAGACGAAACTGACCCAAAGAGCCCCTCTGCAACAATGAGGGCTCCAAGGAGATCATCTTGGTCCTTCTGCGGAAGAGTCATGAATCCAAGCCCCTCGTGACTTTCTTCTCTCTGACCAGCCAGCTGATTGTGGAAGCAGGTGGGCCAAGAGGCCTTCGTCTATGGGGGGCACGCCGGGGCAAGACGCCTCCGTGCGGGCCTGAACCCTGAGAACATCCACCATACCTGCTACTGGGGCTCTCATCTTCAATGGATGGCGCCAGGACGCCTCGAGATGAAAGCTGTCTGAGGTGGATGAGCTGGGCCGTAAATGTCGTGGCAAAGATGGCCATAGCGGGCATCTCGGCAGCTTCAAGCTCAGAGTCGCTGTCAACACAGCGGAGTCTGACTCTGCAGCGTTAAAAATGATCCCATTTCTGCTCTCATCGAATCTTGGGAATCGACCTTCAGGCCAGGCGGTCTGGAGGTTGCTGAAGCCCTCCTCCGAGGCATAGGAAGCAAACATTGTGAAGATCCATCCCGGCGATGAGGCCAGGGCACGATGGGCACTGGCAAGGTTCTTGTAGAGGCGGCTTCAACCCCTGGAGATGAAGCAATCGGTCGCTGAAGAGAAAAGGATGCCAGGCAGTGCTGGACACTGCCTTATAGGGATGTCACGGTACCAGAAATCTAGTAGTCGATACCAATACCAGTAAATTTACACGATTCTCGATACCAATTCGGTACCACGGTAAAAAAACAATAAATCCCATGTAATTCAACCCGCACTCCTTTTATTAAAACATTTGAACATTACAAAAAACAGAAGCATGTAGCCTTTAAGTAATAAATAAAAAGAAACATCTATTAACATTGCAAAACAGAACAGAGGCATGTAGCCCTCAAGTATCTAAAACAAACCATATTGTCTGGATGTCTGTCTTTGAGGTGCTTTGCTAAATTGGAAGTATTTCCTCCTTTGGAAAGAAAAGTACGACGGCACCGTTACTGCACCGAATACTGTTTTTTGCAAATCTATTGTAACATTGCGTGTGGCTCACTTGTAGAAGAAGGGAGACTGGAAACGGTTCCTCTTTTGCACTCAACAGAGCTGGATTTATTCCCTGCCGCAGCTCACAAACTACCCGGATTTGGAGGTGTGTCGGAAAATAATAACAACTGGCCGGTCGGTTGCTTAGCGTTTTCGCTCTTGTTCATTGCACGTAGCTTGGCTAACTAGCCGCTAACTGCTGTTACCATGGCTGTTACGGCGTTCTTCTTCTTCCTTCATTTCACAGCAGATGAGAACACTTGTAAGCGTATACTGCCCACATTAGATCCGGAAGAATCGCATCTCCAGGACCTCCACTCCGGTACCAAATGACCATTACAGGAATCGTTCGGTACCTTTGGTACCGAAGAAAACGAGTACCGTCACATTTTTAGAATTTAAGTACCGAGTTGGTACCGAAGTATCGGGTCTCATGACATCCCTACTGCCTTATATACTGTGGTGATGCATGTATTCAGTAGACACGTCCTGATTAGCAGGCTATGTTTCTGCAAATCTCAGTGGGCAAACACGTGCGTGTGATTGGAAGAAAGTATTACCCATAGAGTCCAGTAGAAGGCAGAGCCTGTGTGAGTTAGAACTGTTTTTGCATACCTTCACTGATGTATACGGTATATGATGGCCCCAGGGGGAACATCTTGTTACTAAAATGAGAATACCTAGAATCAGTCTGTATTTATGAGGGGATTGAAAATCATACCGTCGGGATTTCTAAATACCCTGGTATACCATAATACCACCCAACCCTAACACACACACACACACACACTCACACAAACACACGGAAACACACATTGCATTAGCTTCAGCGTACTGAATTAATAAATAAATGATTTAACAGCAAACAAGCCTGCAGTTAATACAGCAGATCAGATCAGTGCTGCTTTGATCAACTGACGGGAAGACTACCATTCCTCAAAAACTACAACATTCCAGTACATTTTCACATTGAATAAATATATAAACATGCAACTGGATACATGAAAATACCCTGTGACATGCAGGCAGTGATGCATTTTGTGTGTTCAAGTGATGCTTTTTTTTCTCATAATCAGGAGCAAGAAAAAGTGTTCCACCTACAGAACCCAGCACAGGACACAAAGACAGCATTCTAGTCAACCCTGAGGTGTGTCTCTGGATGGGATGCAGTAGTTCTAATGCCATCCCAAGCTCACAGTGGCCCATTCACAAGAGTGAACATCAGAGTGAACATCAGCTTGTCGAGCTTGCCAGGAGCTCACACACACATCTACCCAGGTAGGACCTTTATAGCAGTTTATCAGCCAGTCAGTGTGATCCAGCCCAACTACGGCTACAACAAAACAGTCCCAAAAATGTAACGTTACATTTTGTTTCAGCATTTTCTCAGCCACCTTCTACATTTCCCTCAAATGATGACTAGGTGTGGTTGGTCACCATATTTTGAAGAGCTGCCAACTAACAACAACGTCTTTCCTCTAGGTTTCAGGGCAGGGTTTTATTGACCCATGAAGAACTAAATGCTGCTTCAGGGGCTTTTCCACTACAATTCTTGGCGAAAAATGCTGAATCTTTGACATTTTGGGCACAAAATACCAGCAACTGACAGCTGTAAATATAAAAGAAAAGTATCTCCCTTCAAAATTCCATATCAGTCTGACCTTGGTATGTACTGTGTCACTAAACAGAGTCATCTTCAAAACTACAGGGTTGGCATTTGATAACATTGAGTGGAATCTAAAGCTTCACTTTTCACCCTATTTAGATTGATGAAATGACTTTACATATAGGATGATAATTATGTTTATAGGATGTTTTATACGGGGCTCTTTGCTAACCTAAATAATCCATGATAGGTTTGTTGGACTCTGAGCGTTAACAACTCTGGGTCAACTCTGACATTTGTGGTGTACTAGATGGTGGAAACTATGGCTATACTTCCCATACACTGTCAACAACTTCTATTTGCCAAATTATCCAAAATAATGCATTTCTTCTTCATATTAAAACAAAACTCTAATATTCATATTCCATATTATTATATATTCCAAAATATCTTCATCATTGTCACTAGTGGTTAATCACTGAGGCTGTTCACCAAAAAGGCCAAACAATATATATACATATATATATATATACAGTATATATATATATATATATATATATATATATATATATATATGTATATGGTGCTGGGGTGGTGCAGGAAAGAGAGTGAGAGAGCGAGAGAGAGAGAGAGAGAGAGAGAGAAAGAAGGATAGAGAAAGAGAGAGAGAGAGACAGAGAGAGAGCGAGAGGGAGAGATATAGAGAGAGAGGGATAGAGAGAGAGAGAGAGAGAGAGAGAGGAGGGGGGGAGGGGGGACTCGTGGTTAGAGGAAGCAGCGCACGCTGTGCAACGTGCGACTGACGAGCATCTCCTCACCGCTCTGATCTCTGATCTCTTCACTTCCCCTTTCTGGTTTAGTTCAATAACGGAATTTAATGAAATAAAGTCAGAATAAAGTACACGAGTCTTCCTTCCGTCTGAACATCTGGACATGTGGACAGATGTGAAACAGAAACACACTGTGTACTGTATAGAGCTTATACAAGAAAAGGACCACTGAAGACCTGAAAGTCTATAACATGGACTGCTCCATATCCTCCACAAGACGGATATATAATAATATATAAATCAATAAATCAATAATATCCCTTCAAAGCATTTGGTGCACGCACGGGGAAATAGTCTGCACGGAACACGTGAAGAAGACGTGGAAAATAAAACACCAGGTTGCATTTAAAGCTGTTCACAAATTGAAAATCCACCAGCACAGGAACCAACGCACGGAGAGAGGACAGTGCGTGTCCAGCAGCATCTCCACCACGCTCACACACACTAGCACCAGTAAAAGCATCCATAAACATAATAAAGCATCATAAGCTACTAATTGATTAAATGCACGTGGACAACTCGTCTTAACTGCTCCGCTTGATATAAACATCATCTCATTGAGCCACAATACAGATAGAAATAAAGGCATTCAAATCACAGTTATTATAATAATGGTAATAAATGACTGAGAGCAGCCCAGTCAAACCCCCCCCCCCCCTCTCCCCTGCTGTAGAGGTGTGTATCGAGCATGTCTGTCTCTAGGTTGTGTCCGTTACCTGCTCTGTTGATGGAATAATAGCTGTTATTTTGTCCTTTTAATGTCCTCTGTGCGCGCTCCCTGCTCCGTGTCCTGCTGTGTCCGTGAGAGCGACTGAGGGTTGTGCGCGTTGGTAGCCGATATTTTCGCTTGTTTCTAAGCCTCTCTTTCTGACCTTTGTCTCTGAAAACGGGGGGACATGAGACATCCGCGGCAGTGGAAAAACACCGGCACTGCCTCCTCTGCTCTCCGAGCAACAGGAGAGCTGGTGACGCGTTAGAGCCCGCCTCTCAGCTCTGGCAAGTGCGCCATTACACGAGTGAGAGTGGAACTGGAGCTGATGCGAGCTGTGCCAAGCCGGGCCATTCTCCAGGTCCGCTGGTGACCTCTAACATGTCCTGTTGCCCTTCTTCTCCTCGTATTCCACCATCACTAACCCACTGGGAGAGCCTCAACACTCCGCCAAGTCATACAGACATATTTCCAAAGTAGGAAGTGGAGGTTTACCAGCACCACGTGAATGCAGCCCCCCCACACACACACACGCACACACGCACACGTTTCACATTGGTTGGTATCTGAAGCGGCTCTCATGGGTCCACACTCAGCTTCTTAGCTGCTCCTGGATACCCTCATCCGCCCACCCCCAGTACGCACGCGCCCGTGAGCAAGCGCTGGAGTGCACGCGGGGGTGGAAATAAAGGAACACAGTGTGAGGAGTCTGTGCAGCTGATCCACCACACAGAGGAACAGCAGCAGCATTACTACCACCTATAAACACAGCTATTCATTAACATTACTACCACCTAAACACAGCTATTCATTAACATTACTACCACCTAAACAGCTATTCATTACTACCACCTAAACACAGCTATTCATTAACATTACTACCACCTAAACAGCTATTCATTACTACCACCTAAACACAGCTATTCATTAACATTACTACCACCTAAACACAGCTATTCATTACTACCACCTAAACACAGCTATTCATTAACATTACTACCACCTAAACACAGCTATTCATTACTACCACCTAAACACAGCTATTCAGGGACATTACTACCACCTAAACACAGCTATTCAGGGACATTACTACCACCTAAACACAGCTATTCATTAACATTACTACCACCTATAAACACAGCTATTCATTAACATTACTACCACCTAAACACAGCTATTCAGTAACATTACTACCACCTAAAAACAGCCTATTAACATTACTACCACCTATAAACACAGCTATTCATTAACATTACTACCACCTAAACACAGCTATTCATTACTACCACCTAAACACAGCTATTCATTAACATTACTACCACCTAAACACAGCTATTCATTACTACCACCTAAACACAGCTATTCAGGGACATTACTACCACCTAAACACAGCTATTCAGGGACATTACTACCACCTAAACACAGCTATTCATTAACATTACTACCACCTATAAACACAGCTATTCATTAACATTACTACCACCTAAACACAGCTATTCAGTAACATTACTACCACCTAAAAACAGCCTATTAACATTACTACCACCTATAAACACAGCTATTCATTAACATTACTACCACCTAAACACAGCTATTCAGTAACATTACTACCACCTAAACACAGCTATTCACTAGCATTACTACCACCTAAACACAGCTACTCTGTAACATTACTACCACCTAAACACAGCTATTCAGGGACATTACTACCACCTAAACACAGCTATTCAGTAACATTAACATTACTACCACAAAACTAGACTTCTGCACCTTCATGGCTCTGTTTTCAGGCTTTAAATAATGTAGCCCGCGACAGGAGACTGGTCACTGGTCGTTTCAGAGAGTTCCTATTGGCTGTTCATTCAACAGGCAGCTGTCAATCACTCGCAAACTCGATCAAACGGTCAAACTTTATTTTTGAGACACGTACTGTGAAGTTTCAGTGCATTGTCTCCCCATACATTACTATACTTTTCCCTGCGGAATTTGTAGTTTTGTGGTAATATTTGCTTAATAGATTTATTGCAAATAAGTTGAGAATAATAAGGATCCTTAGTGGATGAATCACAGGGTGGCTGTGGTTCAGAGGCAGAGCAGGTCGGCTACCAATCGGAAGATTGGTGCTTCGATCCCCGGCTCCTCCAGTCTGCATGCCGAGGTGTCCTTGAGCGAGATTCTTGTGAACATGTGAATGAGTATTTACCTGCAGGTTGCTACCTTGCATGGCAGCTTCTGCCATCAGTGTATGCGAATGTGTGTGTGAATACTGAAAAGACTAGAAAGGTGCAAGTCCCTTTAGCATCCTAACATTTTGTTGATTTTGCTGACCGTCTAGACAAGGGGTCTCCAAACTTTTCTCCTCTGAGAGCTACTCTGACAAAATGAAAGTGTCCGAGAGCTCCTCATATTTTATATTATTAGTAACATTTATTCACGTGCCCCAATGGCTAGCTCACAGCCGCTGCTCTGCACTGTTCTCATGCAGCTGTTAAAGATGATAATGTCTGGAAGCGTAACACCCACCCTCCAGTCCCCCCTCAGGTAAACACTGTTAGCTGTCTCTCTGTCAGCACTTTCACTGTTAGCACCGTTAGCTGCGAGCCGATGGCTCGCCGTCGCCATGTTGAGAGCTGTTGAGAGGCAATAGAAATGCTCCCAATACTGTATTTAGCACCTTTAACAAAAGGTGTCCCATTTTATAACAAGTCAGCTTTTATAGCTGTTGCATCAAAGAGCACTCGGCAGAACAATCAGGGTGAAGAGAGTCCATTTTAAAACAGACTTTTAGCTGAAAGCATTCATTTGTTCCCCCTCTGCTTCTTTTGCTTCCTGTGGCCCAGCATTTTCATCCATCCATCATCCCATTGAAAAGAGGTGAACCATTTGAATACTTTGACAGACATTTTAAGACTGCAACATGTCCGATAAGGAAAAGATCAAGAGCAGAGGCTTGTTTTATATCCTACACTATATTCAAATAAGGCACATAAAAATGATTTTTCAAACTGTTTGTTGTTCATTATGTTCCAGAGTTAGACCCTGGCTCAGCTGACCTACGTCTGTCATGTGTAAAAAATTACCACGAAGGCTCAGCCATCTGTGTGAATGAGTATTTACATTAGATCCTGATGGGCAGGTTGGCACCTTAGCAGCCTCTGCCACCAGTGTATGCATGTGTGTCGAATGTGTGTGTGAAGGGGTGAATGCTGACATGTAGTGTAAAGCACTTTGAGTGGTCGGAAGACTGGAAAGGCGCTGTATAAATGCAAGTCCATTTACCATTTACCACGTCTAAGGACATTTTGGGTATGTTTACATTTTAAAACTAAGAATTAAGTGATTTCTTTACATTTCTCACACAAATTGATGTTCCAGATGTTTGATTTTTGCTCTATGCTGATCATATAGCTCCACCTTTCTGCCTCTTGGCTTTTAATAATTGTATTCACTTTTAGGTAGTTTTGAAAAGCCTTTCACTGAGGCCATGATGGAGAATCTATTGGCCAAAATCATCTTGACTAGGTCATTCCATTTACATCTCTAGGGGCAATGTCAGTGTTAACCTCCGTCCTAAAAACTCTTTATATCCACGTCTTATCTTGAGCCCTTGATAGGTAGTGAATGTCACCCCTCCACTGTTTTTCAAACACTATCTTACTGTTGTATTTGTGCTGGCGTTAGGTGATGACAGAGAGTAACCTCCCAGATATAGGTTGTGGTTTTGGGAGGCACAAATGAGGAAATTAGATTAACGCAGCCAGCTGAGTAAGAATGACACATTCAGGCATATGTAAAATGATCTAAATAGTGGTGTTAAGAGAGGAAGCAAACCTGGATGTTTAAGACCATATACATGTTTTAATAAAACCAGAAATACTTTTCTTTGCCTAAGGTTGGGACACATTAAACAGTCTAATCTAAGAAATTCAACAGTAGACATATTCATTCAACTAGGCAGCATTCGTCTTTGAAGATGAGTGAGTGAGTAATGAGTGAAGCTTTAATAATAATACATCAGATTTATATAGTGTTTTAGATAAGATAAGATAAGATAAGATAAGATATACTTTTATTGTTCCCGTGGGGATATTTTTCCTGGACTCTGTCCAACTGCAGTTCCAAACACTAAATTAAAACAACATCAACAAGAATAATAAACGATTCCACATAAGACAGGGAAACAGTTTCACAGAAACAGATGTTTCAACACATACACAGTCCACGTACATAATGGCACATACCATCACACACACCATGGCAGACATTGCACCCAGGTAGTGCACTGCACCGTCTACCGGCTTGCCCATATTGCACAGACAATAGCCCAATATTACACAGATGCAACATATTGCACTGTCCCTATTTAACATAGTGCACTGTCCCTATTTAACATATTGCACTGTCATTATGATAGCTTTATGTTACGAGTTGTGGAGAAGTTTAATAGACATCGGCAAGAATGAATGTTTGTAACGGTTCAATCTGCACCGTGGGACTCTATATCTCCTGCCGGAAAGTAAAAGTTGGTACTCCTGATGTAAGATGTGAGTTGGGTCTGACACAATTTTCTGTGCCTGTTTGATGACAGACTGCTCATAAAGCAACTGGAGGGTAGGGTGGTTTTTGACCCAAATAATCTTCATGGCAGTCTGCACCAGGCGAGAACTCTGTGACCTCAACTGCACAGTCAGGTTACCGTACCAGGCCGCGAGGCAGTATCTTATGATACTTTCCAAGACAGCCCGGTCCTTTTCAAAGTTCTCAAAGACGCGTTACATACTGTAGGATGAAATACAAAAACAAGCAGTAAACTCTTTAATACAGACAGAAAAAAATAAGAATAAAATTAAAGAAAATATTAGAATAAAATGGTATCGACTGAAAAATAAAAACATGAGGGCAGGGAGCTTGGGAAGGCAAGTCTGAAGAGGTGTGTTTTGAGGGCCTTTTTGAATGATGACAATGTGGAAAAGATATAGAATTCATTCGAAAAGAGATCTCCACCACTCTAATCAGTGTTGATCATCAGAGATGGTACCCTACTTGAGAGATTACTTTTATTCAAGTAGAACACCAATTAAAGAAAGCTTGTTCAGTTTAAACCATTTAGATCAAAGTAAGAATTTGCCTCAGGAATAAGTGTGGGAAAATGTTTATGGGAAATAAATATGCTAGTGTCATCAGCAAAAAGTTAAAAAAAAAATAATAATAATAAAAGAAAATATATATATATATATATATATATATATATATATATGTATAAAGATGAAGATGCAGTGATGAAGTTATAAATGCAAATGTAATGTGAATTACCATGAATTAACAAAAACAACAAAAAAAAAGCTTCACTGTTTCTTGGGGGCTTAAAATGTCGACTCCATATGACTTGAGCTGACCCATGACCCATCACAAGCCTCTTGAAAGGAAGAAAGAGAGGAAAAAGAAATAAAGAAAGATTTCCTGGCAGTTCAACTAAGCTCTATTATCATCAAAACTAAATTAACTTTGTGGGCTGGGGAATAACAGCAGACATAATTTCTTGAAAAGCATTTTAAAATAGATATTTTTGCTGTTGATGTTTATTACCGCTACCAGTTCATGCGCACAGGCATCTCGTGCACTCTGAGCCAGGACACCCACATGCACCCATAGCTACTGGAGCATTATCTATTCAGAGCAAATTGGCAGGGTCCATGTGTTGCTAAAGTTAACCAAGAAAAATTGGCACGACGTCGCTCACAGGCGAAAGCAGCGGGATGAAGATAAGGATGGTTTTACTGCTTCATGTCAACAGTCAACAGTCAACAGTCAACAGTCAACAGTGCCTTATAATGTGTAGAAAAAGTAAAGAGACAAAACAAGCTAGTGAATTGCTAAATTTTTATTAGTGAAATAAAGTTGTCTGTGGAAATTGTGTTGAATCCTGGACATTCTGCACCTTCCTGCAATGAGCTGTGTCATTGGACGGCAGTGGGCAGGGACAGTTCATTTTCAGTACGTGATGATGAACCCATTGACCTTACACTTAGTATGGGGTGTCAAAATACACCAGAGTTTCGTCTCTTTGCTTCCATACTCTTTGATTTGAATATATCACCCACGGCTTGAAAACTACCTTTGCATCTGTGCAACATATTTTTCTCACAAGCCAATCAGAGCAGGCCGGGCTTTTTTGGGAGGGGGGTCTTAAAGGGACAGGCGCTAAAATGGAACGTTTCAAACAGAAGGTCAATACAGGTATATTCAGTCAGACAGTATGAGAAAAATAGTGTTTTTTGAACAATAAAGCATGTAAACATGTTCTGGTAGAAACCCCAAATCCAAGTAGGAACCTGAAAATGAGCATGATATGTCCACTTTAATGCTCTCCAGTTTGCAAGCAGAGTGGACACAGTTGAAAACCTGTGCTTGAATCAAGAATTGCTAAAATGAAAAATGTGCAAAAGTTCACATACATTTTGGAAACACTGGCAGGAACATTGTTGTCAGTGTTACGATGATGGTCTGTCCACACTGTGTGATTTAAAGATACGGAGGCAACAATGGAACTGTCCTTGTATTTTGCATATAACCCTAACTTTGAAATAATGTTTTATTATTTGTTCACAAATAAGTTATGACGAACACTTCACTGATTATTTGACACAGTCCTCCCACTTGGAGCACTGGCAGTGACACAAACTCTCAACTGAGTACGCATTTGCACACGTTCATAGCCTATAGTGCATGTGGGGGTGGGACTCATGCAGACAGATCTCAATCATCATCAGCCTGATCTTCCTGTTATATGGGCCGGTTAGTAAAAAAAAAAAAAGAAAAGACAGTTGCGTCGGCCCAAAAGGCACGTGGCCCACGGGGAAAGTACCTGGTATTCCAGATGGCAGCAAACAACTTTTTCTTAAGATCTAGTGGAGTAATGGCATCCCTAGCAGAGAATGAAATCACTCTCCCTCTGTGTGTGTTGTAATCCGAGCTTCCGTGCTTTGTTTCCATAGCTGGGCCGGCCGTGCGTGCATGTAAGTGTATGTGAGTCCCTGTTTGTGTGCCCCACTGGCTAGCTAATGGCCGCCGCTCTGCACTGTGCTCATAGTGGTGGTTACCGCTGATAACGCCGTCCTAATCCTCTCAACATGTTAAAACAAAAGCTGCAACAAGTCATAGTTGACTGCTGTACTTGCTGACCAGCCCTCACTTCTCTCTCTCTCTTCCATTTTTACAAAGAACATCCAGTAATCCGCCTTTTTTTGTACATAGTGTTTATTAATTTACCTATGCTGTTTTTAGCCATTTTCTCATGTGTTTGTCATACTGTATTGTATCTGTGCTGTTTGTGTCGCTTGTGTGGACTGTGTCTTTATGCTATTGCTACTGCCTCTTGGCCAGGTCATCATTGTAAATGAGAATTGGTTCTCAATTGATTTTACCTGGTTAAATAAAGGTCAAATAAAATAAAATAAAAATAATAGACGGCGTTGTTGCGGAAGTGCAGCGCTCATACTGAGGAAGCAATCCCTTTTAAACTATATAAAAATGTGATAAACAATGATAAAAGTATTAATCCTATAACACTGTTTTTACTACTGAAACAGCATACAATCATAGTGCTGCTGTATTGATCCCAGTGCTGTAATACTCACACTGGCCACTGTAACTCACAGCTCTAGTGATGTAATGCTGATCCAAGCAACCTTGCAGCTGCAGGGGGCCCAAAACAGGGAATCTGGCAGAGGAGGTACCAAGATCATATGTATGGCAGAGGTCATATGCTGATTAGTAAGACAGAGACCAGTAGAATTGAGGAATACCACAATTTACGATGACAGGAAAATAGGAGGTGAGTTCTTTGTTCCAAGTATATAAGGTTATGATCTAAAGACCGCGGACAGTTGCGTCCGGACAGATGTGTCCGGACCTGCTCGGGTTTTGGTTGTGTTTGTGTCTGTTGATATTAAACACGATGAAAACTCTGCTTTTTGCAAAATACTTGTACAGCATTATGTGATTCATTTGAGTAACCTGTGTTGACTTTCTGACTCCATTAAAATTTAACCTGAAGAATATTGAGCTGGGATCTCTGCCGTTCCTGGCCCAAGGCTTGAGATTTCCAGACTCAACATTTGGTGAGCTGAAGCCAGGAGTGTCGGCGCTGCCGAGGACCTGAGGACCTGGGAAAACCACGCCCGCACCGAAACACACCAGTTTTGTGGCCACAAAAAAGGTAGGAAGAGCTTTTTTCTTCTAAATTGACTCTGTGTTTCGGTGTGGAGCTGGCAATCCGCCGGTGTTTAAGGTACCTTTGCTGCCTGCTACCAAAAGAACCTAGTTAACCATATTTAAGTTAAAATTGCTAATATTTAAATAAACAAGTCACACATAAATTGTCTAAAGTATAAACTGATTTCACTGGCTAAAACAAGTCCATTGCAAATGCATGCGCTTAGTGTTTTTATAATTTACCATGGTGAGGAAAGTATGGAGGAATGAATGTTGAAAGTAAATGAGCCTATTAGAGAATAGGTTGAGTGAGGGTAAAGATAAGTAGATTAGGGATATTGACAGGTTGTTTAAAGATAAGAAGGGCTTGTATATTGCAGCTGTGTTGTTATTGTTGTTGTTATATCATTTATGGTATTTAAATAGAGTTTTGATTTAAAAGGGACAGGTTGATTCCCTAGAGTTTTGATTTTTGATTTAAAAGGGACAGGTTGATTCCCTAAAGTTTTTATTTAAAAGGGACAGGTTGATTCCCTAGAGTTTTGATTTTTGATTTAAAAGGGACAGGTTGATTCCCTAAAGTTTTTATTTAAAAGGGACAGGTTGATTCCCTAGAGTTTTGATTTTTGATTTAAAAGGGACAGGTTGATTCCCTAAAGTTTTTATTTAAAAGGGACAGGTTGATTCCCTAAAAATAGTAAGTGAATAAGCCGGCATAGTTTCTGCGGATACCGCGTTTTTTTTTCTGCATGAGTTCTGGCCATTTCTAGGATTTTGTCAGATCAAGCAACGGACTGAACGGGTAGATAACTAGTAAAGTTTGGTTTTATTGATTAGCCTGTTTGAGCTAAGAGTTGATAAAAGTAAGTGAATAAGCCGGCATAGTTTCTGCGGATACCGCGTTTTTTTTTCTGCATGAGTTCTGGCCATTTCTAGGATTTTGTCAGATCAAGCAACGGACTGAACGGGTAGATAACTACTAGAAGAAAAAAAAACGTGATCACTGTAAATAATCTGTACAAATATACTTTAAACCATTTTTTGATCAACTTTCCTTTGTTCATAGCCCCCCCCCCTTTGTCTTTTTCTCACTCCAGCCCTCCCTGCTGCACCCTCCTCTCCCCTTGGGCTTCTTTACAAGCCCCCACCCTCTGTCCCCCTGGGCAATCCTCCGCCTCTTGTACAAGCCCCCACCTTTTTTTTTTCATCCTACTCCCTGCTTCATGTCCTCTCCCATTTGTTCACCCTCTCTGTCTTGTGTAAAACATAGAGTGTGAGGAATATAACTCGTGTAGTAGAATAAACACTGAGAAAATAGCATTAAAAGTAGGAAAAGAGAATAACAAATTGGAAGATAATAAAGTAATATAAGATAACATTATAAAATAAAAGTACTGTTTATAAAACTGACTAGATAATAAATAAAACAAGTATTTAAAGAAACAAAATAAGAGTACCGTTTATAAAACTGACTATATAATAAATAAAAAGTATTTAAAGAAATAAAAATTGAGCAGACTGATCCACCCGGTGACTGCAGAAATAGAAAACTAATTACACGGCGGGCGTAGTATATTCTGTGGGGGAAACATAAGCTGTTGATTGTGGGAATTTCTCTGGATCAGAGATCGAAGCGCACCCTCTCTGGATCACTGTTGTCACTCACGCCGTTGGGCGTGATGACACGGCCGGTAGGAGTGGACGCTTGTTTTCTCTGCAAAAGAGGGATTTCCGGGAGATACAGTAAAAAGAATGAAACGATGAGCCACTGAAATGAGCCTGGTTACGATAAACGCATACACATAAGATAAATAACTATAAACCAGGACAAATAAAGTGGAGTTGTGTAACTGCAGTACCCGTATGACCCTCGGAAAAGAATAGAAATATATAATAATAATAATAATAATAAATAAAAAACCCTAATAGATACTAAGATAAATACATATATAATAATAAGATCGGTTACCGTGGTGACCTTTCTCAGAGAAAGTTGAAATAAAATCTAACTAAACTCTGCTAATAAAAGCCCACATTCCCAGAAAGAGTAACAGATACTAATAAACTATATATTAAGGGAAGTGCAAGAATTTATTTTGGGCATTTCCCCCTTTTGAATAAAACCTTTTAAATACCTTCATAAGCCCTGGCATCACAGGATACACAAGGCTTCATGGGGACCGAGCAGGGAAAACCATATAGCTCAGAAAAAATCCGGTAGAACCGATTATATCACGTCATCCGAGTCACAAACGGTGTATTCACCAGTGCATGACTAAGTGGTATAGGAGGACAGCAGGTAACTCCCGCTGGCCTAAGGAAGGAAGTTTCGAAATGGCACGTTGTGAAGAGGTGGAAACACAAATTAGAAACAAAGAGACCCAAGATAATAAGAAAAAAGAAAAACAAAAGAACTAACGGACGAAAGAGAGGCAGGTGCTAAGCTGGTTTAAACAAGAAAGCTACAAAAGATAAATGACGCTAAAATAAAAGACAAAGAGGAAGAACAAAAGTGACCCCCACAGCACCGCCCTTGCCCGAGCATCCTCCTCCTTACAAAAAAAAAAAAAAAAAACGTCAAGTAAAAGGACTGTACCCCGTGAGGACACCGAACCCAGATTGCGAAGACAGTGACACAGTAGGGGAGATGAATATGGCAGGAAACATGTCCGGAAAATTCACCATGAAACTTAAACTATGAAAGAATGATGACAACGATGGAAGCGATGGCAGACCATCCCCTAGAACCAGCAGAAGCATAGAAAGGGAGGCGACTAGAGAAGATACCACTGAGTCAGAATCAGAACCCACTACTGATGAAGATACATCAGGCTTGGACCAGTTCCAAAAAAGTGACAGACAGCAATATAAATCACTTAGGCAGCAGAAAACCAGATCCCGCAGATCATCAAGAGACAACAAAAGCGCAGAGCGCCGCCAACTCCTTGAACAGTCACGACGAGAAGCAAAGTACCTGGAAACTTCCCGCCGACGTGTGATGGGAAAAAGCTACGAAGATAATGAAGACGAGTCCCTCTACGAAAAGACTAAAAGACAGGAGCGACGATCACACAGCACCCCCAATGTGCCCAGGGCACTACGTGAACACGACGCAGGCTCCCTCCGTGACGAAGAAGCTGCCACACGACCCAAAGAATCTTCATGTCCCGCCCCCAGGTCCCCAGACGGGCGGACTGAGCCCTTCCCCAGGGCTATTACAGGCCATGTCTACCTGGAGGAGGCAGAGGCCGCCCGCCTACGATATCAGAGATTGGGAAGAGACAGAAGCAACAGAATAGAGGACATCAATAATCAGATGGACCGCACAACAGCAGAGATCAATGACATGATGAAAACATACGAGGACGGAAAGCGTGCGGCTCGTGATAGAGAACGCCAAGAACAACACGCTCTACGAACCCGAAACCAATCATATCCTCGCGACCCACTAACACAGTCGCAAGATCGATTCCACTACGCTGGCTTCAAGAAGGACAAGAGGAACAGGCACAGGTGAGAATATGCCCAATACTGGACAAAACAGGTGGCGAAGTGTACGTGCTCTGGTCTTTTATGGACATGATTGGCTTGGCCAATAGACTGCCAGATCTCACTGGAGGAGCTAACAAGTGGATAACAGCTGTGGAAGAAAGTACGGTTGGAATACGACTAGCCCTAGGAGACCTCAAGGCTCTGCTGATGCACATGTCTGTAAGAACCATCACAGATGAAGTACTCAACGGTGCAGGACTGACTAGAGCTGTGACAGGACATACGGCGGACAAAGTGGGATTCGATGGATTCCGAACAAAGTTATGGGAGCAACTAAGAAGCCAATACGCTGAGAAAATGGAAATGTCCAAACTGGAAGGAGAAACACTGGGAGATGAACAATGTCCAACCACATTTCTACACGCTTTCCAGCGCAGATGAAGAGAAGAAACAGGAAAGTCCTGTGGGGAGACAAACCTAAAACACAGATGTCAGTAACAACAGAATAAGAACATTTGTTGGATCTAGTTTCAGCGCACCTATGGTCGCAACACAAAACTGACGTGGGTTTTGTAAATCAGCAGCACCAGCTAAATTTAAGATAAAAACAGGGGCCAAGTTGCCCTGCCAAAAGCAGTATCCACTTTTACCACATGCCATTGCAGGAATACGACCTACCATTGAGGGGTTGGTAAAAGCAGGAGTATTGGTTAGAACCAATAGTCTGTGCAATACCCCAATTTTTCCTATAAAGAAAACACATTCCAAAGATTACCGATTGGTACATGATCTAAGGGCAATTAATGCTACTATAAATGCTGAAGTACCTATTGTTCCCGATCCACACACTCTGCTCTCTAACATCCCACCTGAAGCAAGATGGTATACTGTAATTGACCTCTGCTCTGCTTTTTTACAGCGTACCAGTACACCCAGACTCAAGGCACCTGTTTGCCTTCACGTACGAAGGACAACAATACACGTACACAAGATTACCACAAGGTTTCTGTGAAAGCCCCACATTGTTCAACTGTGTGTTGATGCAGGACCTTCAAAATCTAGATGTCCCAAGTACCATCTTACAATACGCTGATGATTTGTTAATATGCAGCCCCTCAAAAGCTCAATGTGAGACTGACTCCATCGCAGTGCTAACTACACTGGCAGAAGGGGGACATAAAGTAAGTAGGGATAAACTTCAGTTCTGCCAGCAGACGGTAGAATATCTTGGCAGACAACTAAGTGGGGAAAAAAGGCACATTTCGCCATCACAAGTGGAAACTATAACACAAGCTCCACAACCTAACACTGTAGGACAAATGTTGTCCTTTTTGGGAATGACTGGGTTTAGCAGGCCCTGGATATGTGACTATGCGATAAAAACTACACCTTTAAGAGCTTTAATAAAAGCAGCTGGCCAAATAAATAACTCTGCCCCTCTCACATGGACGGAAGAGGCTCTGGGTGCCTTTCAAGCGTTGAAAAATGACATGCAAACGGCACCGGCACTGGGAAACCCAGATTATACAAAGCCGTTCCATCTATACGTAACAGAGAGAGCTGGATACGCATGTGCTGTACTAATGCAAAATACACCAACAGGCAAACAGCCATTAGCGTACTACAGTACTAAACTTGATAACATTGAAACTGGTTTGCCACCCTGCTACCAGGGACTGGCAGCAGCTGCATTTGCGTACCAAAAAGCTTCGTCACTCACTATGGGACACGCAGTGGTTCTGTATACGTCACATCAATTACATGCACTACTCACAAGTCCTCGATTTGTTTTGACGCAAGCTAGACGCACCGGATATGAGATATTGGTCTCCATCCCAGAGCTCATCATCCAACGATGTAACACAGTAAACCCCGCAACAAAGATGGTTTTGCCAGTAGATGGTACACCACACGATTGTGTACAAACAACAGAGAAATTTATCCGAGCACGAAAAGACCTTCACAATCAGCCGATCCCAGCCGATCTCACATTGTTTGTAGATGGCTCATATTTTCGTGACGCGACCGGAACCCGCGCAGGGTGCGGCGTAGAGTAATTGAATGACCAAGATGGTACCTTTACCACATTGCAGTCCCGCCAGGTTGATCAGCCCTGCTCTGCTCAATTAGCTGAAATCAAAGCTCTTGCAGCCGCCTGTACCTTGACCGCTGGTAAACGTCTTAATGTTTATACAGACTCTGCCTACGCTTACGGAGTTTGTCATGTTCATGCTAACATTTGGAAACAGTGAGGATTCTTCAGAGCAGACAGCACTCTGTTAACGCATGGAGAAGCCATTTCTCATCTTTTGGAAGCATTGCATTTCCCAACTGCTCTAGCAATAATCAAATGTCCCGCACATCAAAAGACCAACTCTTTGATAGCTAAAGGAAATAATTTGGCAGATGAAGCTGCTAAACAGGCAGCACTGGGCTGCAAATAGCCCCGGTACTCATAGCAGATGACTGTGCACCCCTAACCACTCTTAATTCCCTAATATTAGCTCAAGATAGGGTAACAGATGCTGAAAAACGTTTGTGGATACACAGAGGTGACACAAACTAAGACAGGACCTACAGTCTAACCCATTATAATCACCTGATATGGTTCTGTTTGTAGATGGATCCTGTTACAGAGATGGACATGACACTACTCTATAGTTCAAATGACATCCGACAATTGCCATATGCTAGAAAGTGCCCTATGTGATCGACCATGCTTAGCTCAGTTAGCAGAACTAAAAGCTCTAACTCAAGCCTGCACCCTTGCGGCAGGTAAAGAAGTTGATATATACACTGACTCGGCATACGCCCATGGAGTATGCTATTTGTTTAGAGCAGTGTGGGAAAAGTTGTGAGTTCATTAAAACAGATGGCTCGCCTATTCAACACCATACACAAATCCAGTTCCTTTTACTGGCCATGATGAAATCGCTACAAATTGTAATCGTAAAATGTGCAGCATACATTTATTACCAAATGTATTAACAAAACCGATGTAACTGCCCAAGTAGCGGCTTTGGCCTTCCCCACATCTATTCTAATCCTAAATAACATCGGCACCAGGAAAAAGTATCCCGTGTTTGAATGCTGCCTTGAAGACAAGGTCACGGAAACTGATCTACGTGACCTACAAAACACTGTCTCACCAACCGAAAGGGATCGTTGGGTGTCAAGGGGGCGTCAACTAATGTGAAAGACCTGTGTAGAAATCATGAAGGCCTCCTATTAGAGCCCTTTATTCTCTTGCACCTTATGATTCAGGATGCACATGGGTTTGCCCATGTGACAAGGGGGGAAGTAATGAGGAAAATCGTAATGAGGAAAAAATCGAAATAGAATTAAATAAAATTTCTGGGCTCTAAATTGCTGGGCTCTAAATTTCTCCAAATTGTCGATGCAGCCATCAGCTGATGCAAAATATGCTTTAAAGAGTAACATGAGATGAGGTATTACCACTCCAGCAGGACACATACCCACTCCTAAAGGATCATTCCAACACCTGACAGAGTATTTTTGTAGATATATTCAAACCTGTAGGAGGCAATAGATGCATGTCAGTGGTGAAAGACAGGTTCAGTAGATGGGTAGAAGCAATACCAGCCAGATAAAGATGCCGACACTGTAACAAAGTTCTTGTGTAGAGATAATTCCTAGATTTGGTATAAATCAGCTCAGACAACGGGAACAGTAAAAAACAATGTTACAAAAACTTGGAGTAAAACGAAGATTAAGTTACCTCCAAAGTCAAGGAATGGTTGATGGAATGGTTGAAGAGAGCGAATGATGTGCTGAAAAGCAAGCTACTAACAATATGCATGTGCACGGAGTTAACTTGGGAAGCTACACTAACGCTTGCACTAATGGCAAACAGAGGATCTGCGCATAAGACCTCAAGCTTACGCTGCATAAACTGCTTACGGGTCGACCCATGCTTACGCCTGTATAACATACATGCCAAAGGCCCCTCATGGGATGTTTTTATGATAAATATGTAACTCTACATGAAACAAATGACTAATGTGCAAAGGAGTATCTATGCTCAGGTTGAATCATTACAGGAGGATGAGAAGGAGAAGGAGAAGAAAAAGGAAAGAGATCTGGTATACGTTAAAGTGGTCTTCATGACGTCACCCACAGCAGTCAAAGTTGACGGAGAACCATCCTGGCAGTACCTAGAGGCCCAGGAATGCTCAACTCCTCCCAACAGACCGCCTGGTCAGAATTCCACATATTCTGTCCAGTCGGGGAGCTCGGACAACTCAAGCTATGAGTGCTGGCCGCTGGACACGGTGTCAGTGCATGGCTTCTCACCTGAAGGCAACGAGGACGAGGACTACAGCCCAGCTGAAGCGCAGCCGTCAACTTCTCAGCCGGTGTCATCATCTCGTCCAACCGACAACCGAGAGAGGGACGTGCCGACCCCGCCTCCAGAGGAATCACCCTTTGCATCTGAAGCCATCATCAAGCTTCTTGAGGCTCTTGACGTTGATGAAGGCTGGCCCCAAAATATTACCCGCAAAACGCTCCAAATTGCCCTATGCAACTTGCCTGTTAGCAAATACAGAAGGCTGAAATACCAGCTGAAATACCCATTACGAGGTATAGTGCACACCCTACGCGCTAGACAGATGAAGTACGACAAGAGTAGATACGCTAGAATAAGAAAATACCAACGAATGACTAACTTGACCTTTGAGGTTATGAAACTGACGACTGACAACAGAGTCCTCACCGACACCGTTAAGTTTCAGGAAACTGCCAATAGCGTACTCCGCAGGCAGATTCAGACCCAGGAGACTACCATAGCTGAGTCGACAGTAGAGATAGCTCAGTTAAAAGCAGAAGTATTCAGAACAGAGACAGTGTTGACACATTACCGACGCCTGAGATACACCATGTCAGGAGCTAATGCTCATAGGTTATAGGAAATGAGTGGGAGTTACTGTAAGTAGTCGACAGTTCAGACTGAACTCTTAGACTTCCCGCCACTGATTTGGAACCCCTTTTATATGATAATAGAAGTAAAATGTACCCGCACCAGGTCAAATTTTAAGCCAAAGAAAATTGTTCCATTTGATCCCCGGACTCCTTATGATAGAAATAAGTTACTGTAAACACCGTACATGGCCTTATGACTCAGGAAGTAGTTTATCTTGACACAATTACCATACGTCAGTCATATTCCTGTCCCAACGCATGTCTACACCAGTGCCAGTTACCCGCACTGCATCTGTTGACAGCCCTGACCCTGGAAAATAATGCCCCAGACCTAAATGAACTCATTCCCTTTGTCTCCATACATGGTTGCTATAGTATTAGATGAAAATGGCATTACGGAGGCCCCCACCCTCAGACACTACTTGTCGGGAACAGCCCTGGCACGTGAACTCATTCGGCCCATCATGGACTCTAGATCTCTGGATGATCCCCAAATTCCGCAGTTTGTCGTTGACACAAGCTGTACAGGACACTAAAGTAACCCCTCCAAAAAGAAGAGGAGGCGATGGAGACATAAACGTAAATGTCCTCCTCGCTGATCAAGAGACTTTCTACCAACTACACTGTCATCATGTGTGTGTCAATGTTTGCTTTTCACGAGCAACATCCCTTTCACAATGGACTTTTTGAGTAACTTAGATAATTATTCACATTTTATTCTTATACGATATATTCTTATATTCAATGTATGATTTATATATTTTCCTTAGAGTAACTACATAAACCTTGGCAAGGTGCTAAGTATCCTCAGTTGTGTTTTTAACCCAATTGATGTATGATGTTGCATGCTTACACTTACACGTAGTATTTTATTATGTGGGACTTTATAGTCCCAAAGGGAGGAATGAGGAAGCAATCCCTTTTAAACTATATAAAAATGTGATAAACAATGATAAAAGTATTAATCCTATAACACTGTTTTTACTACTGAAACAGCATACAATCATAGTGCTGCTGTATTGATCCCAGTGCTGTAATACTCACACTGGCCACTGTAACTCACAGCTCTAGTGATGTAATGCTGATCCAAGCAACCTTGCAGCTGCAGGGGGCCCAAAACAGGGAATCTGGCAGAGGAGGTACCAAGATCATATGTATGGCAGAGGTCATATGCTGATTAGTAAGACAGAGACCAGTAGAATTGAGGAATACCACAATTTACGATGACAGGAAAATAGGAGGTGAGTTCTTTGTTCCAAGTATATAAGGTTATGATCTAAAGACCGCGGGCAGTTGCGTCCGGACAGATGTGTCCGGACCTGCTCGGGTTTTGGTTGTGTTTGTGTCTGTTGATATTAAACACGATGAAAACTCTGCTTTTTGCAAAATACTTGTACAGCATTATGTGATTCATTTGAGTAACCTGTGTTGACTTTCTGACTCCATTAAAATTGAACCTGAAGAATATTGAGCTGGGATCTCTGCCGTTCCTGGCCCAAGGCTTGAGATTTCCAGACTCAACAATACTCCGTTTCCACCCCATGGTAACACTGTTAACTCTGTCAGCACTCTTGCCGTTGTTTGCACTGTTAGAGCTGTTAGCACTGTTAGAGCTGTTAGCACCATTTGCTTCTAGCTGCCGGCTCAGCCATCGCCGTGTTCAGAGCCGCATTGAGGAAATACCTCAATCATAGATTTGCTCTGAATTCCGTAAAGAGCTCCTTTAAGGTTAAAATGGATAAATGGCTTAGCACATTTACGACATTCATTATTCAGAAAAAAAATTAGGGATATGATCAGGAATTAGAGGGGACAGGGTCGTCTCAAGGAGGAAAACATCTTTTGGTTAGAGCTTCCCAGTTTTGGAAATTACTGTATATTAAATATGTAAACATGTGACTCTTACTATTCCTTTGCATATAATAGTAAAACTTGGTTAAAAAGTGTGTTTTTCAGATTGTGTCCCTGTCAATGTGATCATATGTTGTCATGTTTTAATTGCTCACGCTGACTGTCTGCTTGACATGCTTTGGTTTTGTATTAAATGCTTGCATTGTACATTTCCTACTGTGCAGGCCAGGGGACAACAGTTAAAAACTAGAAAATGCATTTCCCCCTGAAAATGCGTGGGAGTGCTGACAGCTGAAATTTATTGCAATGCATTGCAGTGCATGTTGAGTCTGGAAATCTCAAGCCTTGGGCCTGGATTGGCTGAGATCCCAGTTCAATGTTCTTTTACGTTCAATTTTAACGGTGTCAGAAAGTCAACACAGGTTACTCAAATGAATCACTTGATGCTGTACAAGTATATTGCAAGAAGCAGAGTTTTCATTGTGTTTAATATCAACAGACACAAACACAACCAAAACCCGAGCCGGTCCGGACACGACTGTCCGCTGGCTTTACATCATAACCTTATATACTTGGAACAAAGAACTTATCCCTCCTATCCTGCCATCATAAATTCTAGTATTCTTCAATTCTACTGGTCTCTGTCTAAATATTTTACTAATCAGCATATACCCTATACCATACATATGATCTAGGTACCTCCCCGACATCCATTATGTCAGAGACAGATTCCCTGTTTTGGGCCCCCTGCAGCTGCGAGGTGACTTTGAGTTCATTTGCATTACATCACTAGAGCTGTGAGTTACAGCGGCCAGTGTGAGTATTACAGCACTGGGGTCAATACAGCAGCACCATGATTGTATGCTGTTTCAGTAGTAAACACAGGGTTAGAGGATTAATACTTTTATCATTGTTTATCACATTTTTATATAGTTAAAAAGGGATTACTTCTACATGCACTGCTGAAAACCCTAGAAGATAAACTGTACAACTGGCAGAGTTGGAGGCCGAACTGCATTAGCTAAAGAAGCTAAAAGTTGAAGTACAATGCTAGAAAAGCTGGAAGCTAAACTGTAATACTGTCAAAAGTGGTACATTTTAATTTTCCTGAATAGGCGGAACGAAGAAATGCTTTGTATGTACATCAGACAGATGAACTGCATTGCTAAACACAAAGAGAGACAGACAGACAGACAGACAGACAGAGTAGTATTTGGGTGAAATAAACATTTAAAACTATAAGTTGTTAGACATAAAGTAGTATTTGGGTGGAATAAACCTTTAAAACTACAAGTCTAGAGAGAGCTCCATCAGGTTCCATCTCCAGCTCCATCATAAGGTTTAAGGTTTATAAGGACATCAGGCAGGTAAGAAGGGTCGTGTCCATTTACAGTTTAAAGTCCAAAACAACGAAGGGAAGTTAAAACTGGTGTCATGTGCCTTTTTTGACATGTCATTGCAGAGTAATCACACGTGTAATTAATAACATTAATTATGGCCCTGATCCATTGAAGCCCTGGTTTAGAGCATACCGGCTCACTGAAATGGCTGTGACACAGTAAATAGAGAGTGTGTGTGTGTGTGCGTGTGTGCGTGTGTGCGTGTGTGCGTGTGTGTGTGCGTGCGTGCGTGCGTGCGTGCGTGCGTGTGTGTGTCAACCATGGATGTATTAAGAGAACTGGATACAGCGTTGGACGATTTACTTAATTTCATGGCCAGTAGGCCGTTTGTTAATTTTTAACAGGGGGGACGGACTTGGTTTGTTTAGTTCACCTGCCCCATGAACAACTCTTTTAAGGTTTTGTATTTCTTAATACCCCCAATACCTAAGTATGTAGTTTAGAGAATATTTTATATCCAAGACGAAACTGACAGAAGGGCGGGGTTAAGAGGAAAAGTCACAATTACAAATCCTTATTAATTCAGTACCACGGACATGCACCATGTATCTATTAATACACGGCACAGTTAGGCTACTGATATTTCAGAGCCATAGTTGGGGCCATAGATTCTTGCACAAACCTAAGCCAGATAAAGGAGTCAGGCAGACTAGACTCACTAAACAACCCCTCTGCCAGTTTCCTAAAACTTACGTTTCCATACAACGGAGCTAAATTGTGAATTATGTTTGGAGGGAAACGTATTTTGTCACGGATTGGACGTATGACAAATACATTTCTAATAACAGTCCGTGCAAATCCACATAGGGATGACATGGAGAAAGCATGTTTTTTTTACTAAACCTAATCAAGTACTTTTGTTGTTTTGAATTCCTATACACTCATCATCTATCCATAACAATATACGTCATGGTGTCAGAAGTAAACGATGGAGCGACTAAAGCCGCCGAACCGTTTTTGCCTGGAAGGAAACCTGGCGGACAACTGGTGTTCGTAGATCTAGAAGTTCGAGCTGCACCTTGTGGCATCGATGAAAAACAGAAAAAGTGAAGTGTGCGACTTTTCTACATGTAGCTGGAAACGGGTACACAGGTATTTAATACCATGGGGTTTGATAATGATGTGGATGATTTGGGCGTACTGAAAGAAAAGTTTCAGCAGCATTGTGAGCCAAGGAAGCACATAACGTACCTGAGACACATGTTTTTTACAAGGGTCCACGTAAAGAGTGAAATAATCGATGCATATGTGACTGACTAAAGAATAAAGAGAAGGACTGCAAGTTTGGACAGTTCACAGATTCACTGATAAGAGACTGCATCGTGTGTGGAGTCACTAATGATCAGGTCAGATCTAGACTGCTTATCATTGAGTAAAGCTTTTGATATCTGCAGAGCTAACGAAGCATTACATGAAGAAAATGACGTAGCGGTGGACAAGCTAAGTAAAATAAGGCTAACGAAAAAGCCCAGGGATAGCAGTGTCAGTGATAAAAATGAATAAGTGTGGATACAGACATGAGCCTCGCAAGTGTCCCGCCTATGGTCAGATATGTAAAATCTGTTCACGGAAGAACCACTATGGTCAAACAAAGAAACCGAAGGAAAGCGAAAGTGAAATGTTTATTGGAGCTCTTGAGTCAAACAAGAATGTAAAGAAAGAAATTATTCAGATGGAAAAAGAAGCTGCCAATACAACTAAATGAGGACGGTTCCAAGTTGTGTACTTTTGATACACCATTTGGTAGGTACAGATTCAAACAGCTTCTCTTTGGTGTGTTATCAGCTCCAGAGGTTCTCCAGAAATGCATTGCTCAGAGACTGGAGGATCTGGAAGGAGTTGTAAATGTCATGGAAGACATTGTGGTGTGGGATGTAGACAAGGAACACCACAACAAATGTCCGAGACAACTTTTTGACAGAGTAAGCTGAACAAACAACAAACAAGTGTAAGATTGTGTAGGGGTTCTACTTTGGTAGGTTTTGGTTATTAGCAAATTAATTCATAAATAATAATATAATTATTAATATTAATAAAGATTATCAATAAACATTAATAATAAACGGGGCACCACCCTGGAATCAGGGACCAATGACCAAAACGTTAATATAGTCTCATTATATAGGCTAAACTATCAATTTGGAATGTTGATTAATAATTAAATTAATAACTATAACCAAAATAGATAGTAAAGGTTGAAGGATATCGGAGTTCTTGACATAGCAGAGGTTGGCAGTATTCACTCTTGTGCAACATTAAAGAGACCAGCATGTATATTCCACAAACATTTATTTACAAGTTAATAAAGGTTCAAAACACAATATTAATCTAACTAAATAACTAAACTAAACAAATCAAACAAAGTGTGTGTGTGTGTGTGTGTGTGTGTGTGAGAGAGAGAGAGAGGGGGGGGGAAACAAGATGGGTTCTTGTCTCAAAATGTCTGTATGGCCTACAAACAAGATGGCTGAATCAAAGATGGCTGAATCAAAGATGGCGGAATCAAAGATGGCTGAATCAAAGATGGCTGAATCAAAGATGGCTGAATCAAAGATGGCGGAATCAAAGATGGCGGAATCAAAGATGGCCATCAGCATGTCACCACATGACCTCTTTGTTCTTCTGAGAAGAATAAACTATGTGAAGCATAAACTAAACACATCAGATGTGGCGAAGCCAGTTACCCAAAAATCAAATACAGATAAATCAACACAGTCAAACTCAATGAATAACATTAAACCAAATCAATACAAGTACTTTCTAGAAATCAAAGTTGGACAGTCTTGCTCAGCCCTGTGCGATTGCTAATGCTAAGGCCCAGTACGTTACCAATCCATGGAAGAAAAGGGTTTGTGATTCCATGTGTTGAAGTTGTGGTTCCAAGTCAAAGAGGTCGTCTTTGCTGTTAGTTTGGTGCTAACTTCTTTGCTTGATAGCTTGAAGTTAGCTGGTGGAAAGGGCAGAGCACTCGCGTCGTCTGCCGTTTGGTTCCTTGGTTGCAATGGCTGTTTCCTAACAGGCCATTGATCAGAACCAGAACTGTTTTGCAAGTTCTGGACTTGAGAGCCGTTCACCTCAACCAGGTCAGCCTGGGTTGAGTAGATGAAGAGCAGAGAGAGCGCAGCAGCTCACCTCTCACACGTCAGGAGAGATGAGCAGATGAGAAGAAAGAGGTCGAAAGAGAAGGAACAAAGGACATTCCTCTGGTTTTGTTCTGTGTGATTTTCACACCTCTGGGTGAAATGTTACTGTAGCCAATGAGGACTGAGCTGAGTCCTGTGGTCAAGGAGAGCATACCTCCAGGATTCTGGGAGACAGTTCACTGTGTCTGCCACCCGAAATGGCAGGTCCCTACATCCCCCCTGTTGTGGTCTTAAGATGTGTGTCATCCTTGAAGAGCAAAACAGAAGGTTGAACAGTTCACAGATCCTTGGAAACAACCTGGAGGTTGTACAGTCCAATCCCTGGGGACAACTGAAAAGTTGTTAAATCCATGATTGAAAAAGTTCATTCAACAGTTCATTCCATTTTGTAACGTCTGGGCAGTTCATTAACCAATTGGGCATTGGTTAAGACTATCTATCCTGGCTAAGCAAGAACAGTCCCTAAGTTACAAATAAAACCAGATAAACAAAAACAATAGCATTGTATAAAATACATAACTGTGTTTCTCTGTTATTTATAAGGTTAGTGAAGAACAGGAATGTTAGAGGTGTTAAGTTGTTACGGTGAGATGCGGAGAGTGTCACCTAAAACAATGCGGACAGGTGTATGACTGGTTCTGTACAGTCATAATGTGGTGTCCTAAGCTAGTGTGTGCACTAGTGATCTCTAAACAAGATACTACTAAGGAGTTGGTCCAAGTGTACTTGTAAAGTTGGACAGTGGTGTCTGAGTTGAGTTTTTGCTGTTGCTAACAAACTCAAGTTTTCCCTAGTATCTGCAAAAGAGGAAAGGAAAATTAAGGCACCGTAATCTAGCGTCAGTCTCACTGTTAGCTAGGTGTAGCTAGTACCGTGGGAAGGTAGCTCTGGATCTCTGATGCTTACCTCGTGACTCAGGGCTGTAACGCTCCAGGTAGCCAGAGGCAGAGAGGCACTCAGAGTAGCTATCACTGTCTGCTAGATTATGTCCATGTTCTGAACCTTGTTCAGAGTCTGAAATGTGGTCAGAGATGCTGTGGTCATCGTCAGACCGGTCACGCCAATTCTGGGACAGAATTTCAGCGTATGGCTTTCTAACACTTCTGTTGTGTGAATGCCTATCTCTATGCAAATGGGGGACATGGCGGTTACGCTCAGTGTCCCTATGCAACCTCTTCTGACCCCCCTTCGACCTGTTGTGAAGGTGGTCTTTTGAGGTGGCAGATCTGCTTGACACGTCAGTGTTTGAGCTGGTGGGCTCAGTTAATTTACCCCCCCTTTTGGAGATGACCAGAGTTTCCCAAGCTATCTGTGTCATCTTCCTTATCTCACACAGTGAGGGGTTACCCTCATGCATCCTCAGTACGACGTGAGTGCGTACGCAGGGATGCAGATTCTGCAGAAACAAGGACTTGAAGAAGGAGTTTTCTTCTAAGCCTGGCGCATTCTTACCTTGGAAGTATGCATGCCTTAAACGTTTATAGTAATCTCTAGGATTCTCACTACGTGAATGTTTAATCTGAAGGGCTGCAAACATCGCTGAGGTCTCGTCAGCTGTGGAAGAGAATTCTTCTATCAGTGCATGACGAAGCTCACTAAAGTCATTTCTGACACTGAGAGGTTGTGACTGTATAAACTTGTGCACAGCTTTAGAGCTGGTTTTCCACACAAGTTTAACCTTCTCCCTTTGGGTGGCGTGTGTTAAGTCAATTAGATTGTGATCTAATTCCTTAAAATAGTCATCAATGTGTTGATCACAGTTGCCTGGATCAAAACATTCAATGTCCTTAGCTATGAATTCCAGCACTTCATGGCGTGGACCCTGTGGGGTCCTTTCTGCTGAAGGCAAGACTAAATTAGCATTACAATGCACTGGTGCATCACATGCTAATGTCCTCTCTGGCTGAGAGGCAGAGGCTGGACAGCTCTCATCAAGTGAGGAGAGGGAATCGGAGTAACCAGAATCACAGTAACTGACAGGTGGGGAAAGACATTCTAATCTAAGCCCTAACAATTTTTCTTTATATTGAAAAAGAGCTAACTCTGCTGAATGCAGGTCTCCTAAGTAACGCATGGCTTTCTTATCAGCTGTCTGAACTTCATGGAGGAGAGCAGCACTTTGCGTTCTTAGGCTATCTACCTCTTTTTCCAGGGCTGCTTCACTCTGAATGGCAAGACTGGTTTGCCTGTGAAAAATCAGAAGTAAGCATTTTAACAATGAGTCTTTGGATGCAGTCTGCGCATCAAACCTGTCTGTGAGGAGCGATTCCATTTCTTTCCTGCACTCACTGAAACTCAACCTGCTGATGAGTTCAGGGCATCCAGGGTTTAGGCTCTGTGCTAGGGAAGAAATAAAAAGCTCAACACAGGGGTTCTCCATTGTTAAACCTGGAATGGAGGGTGAAACTAAACAGGATGTCTAGTAGAAAACAAAACAATGTTGTTGGCTATGGTGTTGCGCTGGCAGACACCTTGTGGTGTAGTTTGGGAGGTACACTAGCAAAACAACAATACACTGGCCTATGGGGGGTAGCTCCCTGTGGAGTAGCTCCTGTGGAGGAGGGGACTAACTAGTGACTCTAGTGGGCATCAACAAAAGGCCAGTAAATTAAACAAAGGTTTACAAAATAAGTTTGCTTACACACAACATGCACTAACTGAGATGCACGGCAGTAACAGTTGTGATGATGTTTCTTAAAGGTGACTCAAGCTGGACACGTGGAAGTAACAGCTAGGTTGCAAACTTATATCACAGGGCTGGTAGCACACTGTGGCTCTTATCTTAACTCAGGCTGTGGAATGCTTGGCAGTTACACAGCAGGGTACAAGCTCTCTATGTTACACAGGGCCGGTGGCACACTGTGTCATTAAAGGAACACTTAGATTAACAGCAAAATATGACAACTAGACTAGATTGCATTGAATACGTGGTATTCAAATGCTGAACCAAAATTCTTTCAAGGTCTACAGCGTAGGTCATCTTGAATTAGCAGCAAAAGCAAATTATTAAAATTAACACCATGAAGGCATAAAGTGTTAATACTCAAAATCTCTCAAATAAACAATTCTAACCACCATGTACTTGTTTAAAAGTACAACTGGACTTCTACTCCTGTGGAAGACTAGTGGTGTAGAATGTAAACACTTTTGGTTTGTTTAGAAGTGGAATATGAAATTTTTGTTTTTGACCAAAAATTATGCTGAAAATTAATATTGCACAATTATGAACATTTGCCAACAAGAATACTATGCCTCACACGGGGCACCATTATGTAGGGGTTCTACTTTGGTAGGTTTTGGTTATTAGCAAATTAATTCATAAATAATAATATAATTATTAATATTAATAAAGATTATCAATAAACATTAATAATAAACGGGGCACCACCCTGGAATCAGGGACCAATGACCAAAACGTTAATATAGTCTCATTATATAGGCTAAACTATCAATTTGGAATGTTGATTAATAATTAAATTAATAACTATAACCAAAATAGATAGTAAAGGTTGAAGGATATCGGAGTTCTTGACATAGCAGAGGTTGGCAGTATTCACTCTTGTGCAACATTAAAGAGACCAGCATGTATATTCCACAAACATTTATTTACAAGTTAATAAAGGTTCAAAACACAATATTAATCTAACTAAATAACTAAACTAAACAAATCAAACAAAGTGTGTGTGTGTGTGTGTGTGTGTGTGTGTGTGTGTGTGTGTGTGTGTGTGTGTGAGAGAGAGAGAGAGAGGGGGGGGGAAACAAGATGGGTTCTTGTCTCAAAATGTCTGTATGGCCTACAAACAAGATGGCTGAATCAAAGATGGCGGAATCAAAGATGGCGGAATCAAAGATGGCCATCAGCATGTCACCACATGACCTCTTCGTTCTTCTGAGAAGAAGGACAGAGAGGGGGGGGGGGGTGATGTGGGGTTAAGATTATCTGAAGCTGTATGTTTATGTTTAACTAATTCACAGTTTCTGTATGTGATCTTTATGTGTGTTAGATATGCAGTGGGTTAGAAAAGATGGTTAGTTGCATGCAAGACCTTGTCTATGTGAAGCATAAACTAAACACATCAGATGTGGCGAAGCCAGTTACCCAAAAATCAAATACAGATAAATCAACACAGTCAAACTCAATGAATAACATTAAACCAAATCAATACAAGTACTTTCTAGAAATCAAAGTTGGACAGTCTTGCTCAGCCCTGTGCGATTGCTAATGCTAAGGCCCAGTACGTTACCAATCCATGGAAGAAAAGGGTTTGTGATTCCATGTGTTGAAGTTGTGGTTCCAAGTCAAAGAGGTCGTCTTTGCTGTTAGTTTGGTGCTAACTTCTTTGCTTGATAGCTTGAAGTTAGCTGGTGGAAAGGGCAGAGCACTCGCGTCGTCTGCCGTTTGGTTCCTTGGTTGCAATGGCTGTTTCCTAACAGGCCATTGATCAGAACCAGAACTGTTTTGCAAGTTCTGGACTTGAGAGCCGTTCACCTCAACCAGGTCAGCCTGGGTTGAGTAGATGAAGAGCAGAGAGAGCGCAGCAGCTCACCTCTCACACGTCAGGAGAGATGAGCAGATGAGAAGAAAGAGGTCGAAAGAGAAGGAACAAAGGACATTCCTCTGGTTTTGTTCTGTGTGATTTTCACACCTCTGGGTGAAATGTTACTGTAGCCAATGAGGACTGAGCTGAGTCCTGTGGTCAAGGAGAGCATACCTCCAGGATTCTGGGAGACAGTTCACTGTGTCTGCCACCCGAAATGGCAGGTCCCTACAATTGGAATAGAGAATATCAGAGATACAATATATTGGACACATTCTGGTGTCAGACCAAGGGAGGTAAGAGCAATAATGGTAAATAATAATAATGATAAAGCTGTACTGATGAGGTTCTTGGGCATGGTACAGTACCTCTCAAAATTGAGTACACTTGAGTGAGTAAACTACTCAGAAAGCAGATGGAAGGGGATGTTGTGTAGCATTGGGAAGCACATCAGCAACACAGCTTTGAACATCTGAAGAAACTGGTAAGCGATGTTCCAGTGCTCAGGTATTATGATGTCAACAAGGAAGTTACATTGTCAGTGGATGCAAGCTCTGAGGGACTGGGAGCTGTAATAATGCAGGATGAACAACCCGTGGCGTATGGATCAAGGTCTCTTACTGACACACAGAAAAGATATGCACAGAAAGAAAAAGACCTCTTAGCTATTGTGTACAGGTGTGAAAAGTTCAAACAGTATCTGTATGGAAAAGGGCTACAGACAATAAACCACTTGAGCCAATGTTCAAAAAGGATTATACAAAGCTCCTCCCAGACTGCCGTAGATGCTGATGATATTGCAGGATTTTGACTTGCGTGTAGCCTACAAACCAGGAAAATACTTGCACATTGCAGACAGATTCAGCAGAGCTCATCTGCAAGAACAGACTGAACAACTACTAGAGGAGGAATTAGAAGTTAATCTTCTATCAGCACGCCTTCCCATCTCAGAAGAAAAACTCAATCAGTTCAAAACTGCAACAGCAGAGGATCTTGAACTGCAGCAAGTGATGACAGCAGTTCAGTTGGGATGGCTAGTGCAGGTTAGCCAAGTTCCAGCTGAAATAAAGACATACTGGACTTCTTTTTAAGAACTCTAGACTTGCTGACCCTCAAAGACTGAGAGCAGAATTGCATCAGAAAATCCATCTTGGGGTTGTCAAATGCAAAGAGAGAGCAAGAGATGCACAGTTTTGGCCTGGCATGTCCAAACAAATTGAGAACATTGTGTTGAGGTGTAGCATCTGTAACACTTTCAAAAAGAGAATTGTGAAAGAACCACTTCTGTGCCATGATATTCCAGACATGGGCAAAACTGGGTGTGGATCTTTTCCATTTTGATCAAAGTGAGTATCTATTGTGTGTAGATTACTACTCAAAGTATCTGGAAATTGCCAATGTGCCCCAGACGACAAGCAAGCATGTCGTCATAGCTCTTAAATCCATGGTTGCTAGATGTGGGATCCCAGATGAGGTCATGTCAGGCAATGGGACGCAGTTTGCGAGTGAGGAGTTGAGACGATTTGCTGAGCAGTGGGAGTTTAAGCACATGATATCAAGCCCAGGATTCACACAACCCAATGATCAAAACCAACAAGTAATCCAGACTATGAAAATCCTGCTCAAGAAGGCACAAGAGAGAGACTTATATCTTGCTCTTCTTGAGTACAGAAATGCACCTTTAGATGGAGTGAAACTGTCTCCTGCCCAACTGTTGATGGGTAAACGACTGAAAACAAAACTGCCTGCTACTGCTTAGCTGTTAAAGCCGCAGCTGTATGGGAAAGTGACCGATAACATGAAAAAGAGACAGTTGAAGCAAAAACTGTAATTTGGGCTAGTTTGGGATCTGCCTACACTACAGCAGGGAGAGACTGTCAGGTTAAGAGTAGGCAATACATGGCAGCCCGCTGTTATGAAACATAGCCATGTTCTGCCATAGTCTCTTGTGATCCAAACACCTGAAGGCAGTACCTTGCGGAGAAACAGGCAACATCTGAAGAGCAGAGAGGACAGTTTTCCAGAACCGAACAGTACAGATCAGGAAGACTTTCCTACATCTACTAGTGAGCCAGCACAAACCACCTTGGTATTGTCAGCACCTGTTCCTTCCCCTGTGAAAGAAACTGTAAAACCCAAAGTGACTACAGGACTACACAGTGACTACAGGACTACACAGTGACTACAGGACTACACAGTGACTACAGGACTACAGGACTACACAGTGACTACAGGACTACAGGACTACACAGTGACTACAGGACTACACAGTGACTACAACACTACACAGTGACTACAGGACTACACAGTGACTACAGGACTACACAGTGACTACATGACTACAGGACTACACAGTGCCTACAGGACTACACAGTGTCTACAGGACTACACAGTGACTACAGGACTACACAGTGACTACAGGACTACACAGTGACTACATGACTACAGGACTACACAGTGATTACTGGACTACACAGTGACTACACAGTGACTACAGGACTACACAGTGACTACAGGACTACACAGTGCCTACAGGACTACACAGTGTCTACAGGACTACACAGTGACTACAACACTACACAGTGACTACAGGACTACACAGTGACTACAGGACTACACAGTGCCTACAGGACTACACAGTGTCTACAGGACTACACAGTGACTACAGGACTACACAGTGACTACATGACTACAGGACTACACAGTGCCTACAGGACTACACAGTGTCTACAGGACTACACAGTGACTACAGGACTACACAGTGACTACAGGACTACACAGTGACTACATGACTACAGGACTACACAGTGATTACTGGACTACACAGTGACTACACAGTGACTACAGGACTACACAGTGACTACAGGACTACACAGTGACTACAGGACTACACAGTGACTACAGGACTACACAGTGATTACAGGACTACAGGACTACACAGTGCCTACAGGACTACACAGTGTCTACAGGACTACACAGTGACGACAGTAAAGACATCACACTTTTGGTGATTGAACCTCCAAAATGTTATTCACTGTAAGTCACAGAAAGTGGAGAAACATAAAGTTAGTTAATAGTGTTACATTACAGGTAGCATACAGAGTTAATGTATGTTTGTCCTGAATTGAAAGCAACATTGCATAACTGTTCATGTTGAATAGGAAATAAGCTAATTACAACAATAGAGGACCTGAAAGCTACTGGTTTAAATTAAGAAGAAGCATCTGTAAACCTGAAGAAGATAAATGCTTTAACCATGTTTATTTTGTCATTTTGTTAAGATTCAGGTATATTTGCATTGGTTATATATTCTGATATTCTTGAAAGAAGGGAGATGTGAACTAATGCTGAACCTGTTTATTTAGTGACCTGATGTATGACCTGTAATGTGCAGGTTGAAGAACTCTCCGTCCTGATTTGTTTAGGATCTCCATAAACACACACACACACACACACACACACACACACACACACACACACACGCACACAAACAAATCCCCACTGTCTTTTGCACACCGAAAACAAATTTGCTTCACTCAAATAAATGACACAAACACGCACACACATGTTCCTGAAGGCAACTTTGCATCATTCAAATGACCCAGTATGACCACTGACATCTGCTCCGGGGAACCAGACATCCTGCTGACTTTCCTATCAAATGAAGCGGTCTGATCTGGATAATAATGTACACTCAAGGATTTGAGTGTTCTGCTGTGATGCAGTTGCACGTTTTGATAGGCAAGGCCTTTGAGGTTGAAAGGTTTATTTGTACAGCACATTTCAGACACAGAGGCCATTCAAAGTGCTTTACATAATGCAAAAAAGACATGGTTCTGGGAAGAGCTACCAAACTAATTCCAGGTCTAAAAAGTAGCTCTGTCTCCTAAAAATGACATTCCCATACAACAAAACTGCATTGTGAATTAAATTTTGGCACGGACTACATTTGTTTTTGACGTATTACAAATACGTTTGTAATGATAGTCTATGGAAGTCCGTGTATGGAGGAGGTCACTTATTTAAATTTACGTCCATAGCTTAATAACTTAACAGACGTAGTCATTTTAAGCCAAGCCATGATGTTTTTTTTACCAAACCTAAATAAATAAAATTGTTGCCTAAACCTAACCAAGTCGTTTTGTTGCATATTTGTTTTGTTTTGTTTCAATATACAAAGTAAAGGACGTGTTTAAAACTGTTAAAAACTGCAAGTGTAATCCAGGAGGAAATATGTTTCCCTCAAAAGTATTGAGAATGCAGTTTAGTTGCATGGGGATGTCATTTTGTAGGAGACAGGGTTGGAAAGAGATGTCATATGAGAAGAAGTTAAGACAACTAAAATGACCTAGTATAAAAGGGACTCTGAGGTTGACATGATCAAGGTCTATAAACTTGTTCACAGAATATATGATATCCTAGCAGATCCCATCATCCACTTTTAGAATAATAAATGTGATTTAAGAGGGAATTCCTCTAAAAAGAGAATACAACCATCTTCAGGCTGTAAACGCATGGAACGAGCTTCCAGAGGAAGCTCTTTCAGTTAACTCTTTTAAAAATAGATTGGAAGAATTCAATGGAGAAACACGTTCAATTACATTACAGTAATCTAACCTGCTGGAAATGAAAGCATGGATTAGTTTCTCGAAGTCCTGCCTGGACACGAATCCTCTGATTCTAGCTATGTTTTTAAGGTGTTGTAGAATGCAGACTTGGTAATTGATTTGGCAAGACTGTCTTTGGCTTATATAATTCCTCCCTGTAATATTCACAACTGATCTGCTGACAAACTAGTGTTAAACATTTGTACAGAAAAGCACTGCTTGTGGTTCCATCACATTTCTTATTGCTGCTTGTTCACTGTTGTTGTGTGAACGTGTTTACGTTGCATCAGCAGTAACTTAAGACAGCTCAAATGTAGCTCCAATGCGACTGTAAGGAAGTAAACCGCGAGGCTGGTATCTGTTACAAGTAATAATTGGGATGTAGGAGTGGAATTAAACTTCAAACTGCAACTGCAGTTACAAGCTACGGAAGTAATTTTTCCAGGTCACCAGGCCAACCACATGTATATTGAGCCAGTCAGCTTAGCACAAGATATGGCGTGTCAAGATGGACGGGATAGGGAAAAAAAAAAAACATGTTGTGAAAATTGTTTTTCGAGACCCAGATTAGTCGGGTACCTTATGTGACACTGAAGTAAATCATATCAAGTTTTACAACAAGGTTGTAACACAGGACATCTCCTCTCACTGGAGATGTCCTGTGTTTTCTATATGGAAATTTCCACTTCAAGGGCCTTCCTGGTTGAACTGTAATCTTCATCAATTGAACTTGCAATTACCTTTGGTATTGGCGCATTAGACAGCAGAGAAATATAGATTAGTTTCAACACTTTATAACAGGAACACAGCTATTATCATCCTGCATTAGTCATCGTAGCTCAATGTATCCTCATACAACGGTTTGCATGATATCTTCAACAAAAAGACGAAAAAAAAGTTATTTCTTATTTTTTGTGCTTTTTCCTGCGAATGTTCAGCAACACGTGACGAATATCCATCAGCCTGTGTCAATTTCTGCTTGTTGCATGCATACAGTATTTTCTAAATAAACTTCCAGTATCACAGGAAACAGCTTGGTTAGGTTTAGGCAACAAAATTACTTGGTTAGATTTTGATAAAGATTGTGGTTCAATCAACCCTGACTTCTGGTTTTCACACGGGATACAAACACCTGCCTCCTGGCCTTTTTGAAATTTTATCCAGTATTAAGGGAATACGCTGCAGCCGCCAGCCGCTAAACAAGCTGCAAAGTAATCATTTGTAGCAACCTGGTTTACAGTTTACAGTTTTTGCCACTGACAGGCTCAGATTGTTATTCTAAGTGTCTGCCGACATTATGGAAAGGAAGCTACAGAGAAATGAAACGTTTTTCTTAGCTTTCGCTTGATCCGGTCTGTTTGTTATTGTGTGTCTCGCTCGGAGAAGCCTCGCTTTGAAATCGTCGCTTTGAAATCGTCGCATCCACATTGTCGAAAGCAGCTTGGCTAAATATTGGGTTGAAAAATACCAAAGTTATCCGTTGATGCAAATTATTGTTGCTGACTGTACAGTCGCTAACTTGGATGCAAACTCATCTGGTGCAGTGTAGACTGCACCTTGTTGACGAGAGGAGTTGATGTCATCAGATGATGTCCAACGTTCACTGGGTGTTTCGACCCTGAACCATAACACCCTCCCGTTGGCGGGTGGTGGCTGAATCACTGCTAAATCTCCTCCTCCAATCAAATCCTGGTTGAGGAATGGAACGCCACTTAAAGAAGTTTTAACCTTAGTTAGCACCTCTTTACTGGATATGATCAATTTGTCTTTACTAACAGGTTATGTACCACAGTCCTTTAAAGTAGCTGTAATTAAACCTCTTCTTAAAAAGCCCACTCTCGATCCAGAGGTCCTAGCCAACTATAGACCTATATCTAACCTTCCCTTTACCTCCAAAATACTGGAGAAAGCAGTTGCCAGTCAGCTGTGTGACTTTCTACAGAACAATCATTTATTCAAGGATTATCAGTCAGGATTTAGAGTGCACCATAGCACAGAGACAGCAAATGAATATTACAAATGACCTTCTAATGGCATCGGACAAAGGACTTGTCTCTGTACTTGTCTTGTTAGATCTTAGTGCTGCTTTCGACACCATTGACCATCACATCCTATTACAGAGACTGGAACATTTAATTGGCATTAATGAAACCGCACTTAGTTGGTTTAAGTCCTATTTATCAGATCAATCTCAGTTTGTACATGTTAACGATGAGTCCTCCATGCACGCCAAAGTTAGTCACGGAGTTCCACAGGGTTCTGTACTTGGACCAATTCTATTCACATTATATATGCTTCCCTTAGGCAATATTATTAGAAAACACTACATAAACTTTCATTGTTATGCAGATGATACCCAATTATATCTATCGATCAAGCCAGACGAAACCAACCAGTTAACTAAACTTCAAGCATGCCTTAAGGACATAAAAACATGGATGACCTGCAATTTCCTGATGTTAAACTCAGACAAAACTGAAGTCATTGTACTTGGCCCTGAACGCCTCCGAAACAAATTATCTAATGATATAGTTACTCTAGATGGCATCGCCCTGGCCTCCAGCACCACCGTAAGGAATCTGGGAGTTATCTTTGATCAGGATATGTCCTTTAACTCTCACATAAAACAAACCTCAAGGACTGCTTTATTTCATCTACGTAACAATGCGAAGATCAGACACATCCTGTGTCAAAATGATGCAGAAAAATTAGTCCATGCATTTGTTACTTCTAGACTCGATTACTCCTTATTATCAGGCTGCTCCAATAAGTCTCTTAAGACTCTCCAGTTGATCCAGAATGCTGCAGCACGTGTACTGACAAGAACTAGAAAAAGAGATCATATTACTCCTGTATTAGCTTCTCTACACTGGTTGCCTGTAAAATCAAGAATATAATTTAAAATCGTCCTCCTCACCTACAAAGCGCTAAACGGTAAGGCCCCATCATATCTTAAAGAGCTCATAGTACCCTATTACCCCACTAGAGCACTGCGCTCCCAGAATGCAGCAGGGTTACTTGAGGTTCCTAGAGTCTCCAAAAGTAGAATGGGAGCCAGAGCCTTCAGCTATCAAGCTCCTCTTCTGTGGAACCAGCTCCCAGTTTCAGTCCGGGAGGCAGACACCCTCTCTACATTTAAGAGTAGGCTAAAGACTTTCCTCTTTGATAATGCTTATAGTTAGGGCTGTCTTTGACCAGCCCCTAGTTAAGCTGCTATAGGCCTAGACTGCCGGGGGACTTCCTATGACTCACTGAGCTCCTCTCTCCTTCTGTATATATTCATGTCCCATTCATTGTTACTAACTTCATTTCTTCCCCGGAGTCCTTGTGCTTCCTTGTCTCGCAGGTAACCATGGAGCGAGGTTATACCTGGAGCAGGGGTACACTTGGAGCGGAGTTTCACCTGGATCTGGATGTCATCTGGATTGTGGCTGCACCTGCTGCTGCGTCCGCTGCCTGCTTGACACCAACTGCTACCATCGTTAATTAATTCCGTCTCTACAAGGGACTACCAAGGCTAACGAGAGACTACCAAGGCTTAGTGACAAAGTGGCAGCCTGGAGAATGAGACTTCTCGGTCACTGCCAAAGACATCAAAGAACTCCCAGCAAGCATGCTGATGCTGCGGGGACCAATGCACGGGTATCGATCACAGGGACGTCCGGCACCAACATACATGGACGTACCGAGGAGAGATGCTGGACAGTGCTAGTGAGCTAGCCAGATGTATGGTGGACTGAGATAGCTGGAATCTCCGCTTGAAAGCCCGTCTGAGGACGACCCAATGATATCAATTCCGATAGTTGTACTATCACTCTTTTACATCCACTACTATTGGTTTTGTGTTATCAGTCCTACTTGTATTAGTTATTACAGCTGCTGGGCTATTATTGTGGCTGCTTCTCTCTCTCTCTCTCTCTCTCTTTTTCTCTCTCTATCTCTATCTATCTATCCCCCCAGCCGGTCTCGGCAGATGGCCGCCCACCCAGAGCCCGGTTCTGCTCCAGGTTTCTTCCCACTAATCAGGGAGTTTTTCCTGGCCACAGCGTGCTTGGTGGATCTTGTTGGTTCTCTAAACTATGGTGTACGGTCTAAGACCTGCTCTATGTATAAAGCGTCTTGAGATAACTTCTGTTGTGATTTGATGCTATACAAAAAATAAATTGAATTGAATTGAATTGAATCCCACAGCAACGTGTGACCAGGTTGGTGACCAGCATGAGGAGGAGGTGCCAGGCTGTTGTGGCTGCGTATGGATCTTCCACCTCTACTGAGGCTCCTGATGGTGTATTAAATTAATAAAGTGTAAAATAGCCAATATGTCTTGTTTGTTCCTTGTTACTGATAGAGAGTTCAATCATCCCATCCACCAAACAACTCAAAACAAGAGTCAATACCAATAGGAGAATACACTGTTTACCATTGGCAGAGCATTTTGGCAATTTTTTTTTGGGCACTACCCACATAATCAGCTGTGCTGCTCATCCCACAAATGCTTTATCCTTACAAGTTGGACATCATTGTGAAGGTAAATAAACAGGCTTTCCAACGACGTAAAATACAATGACCATTAGCATTGTAACAACAGAGAAATAATCAACCAAACACAAGTTTCCGAACTTTTTTTCCCCAGCTTATTTGGCACTCTTCCTTTCGAAGGCTTGATCGAACCCCTCTTCCAACGGGACTGTAAGTTCGATCAGGATGATCTTCTTTGCCTCATCCGACCACAGGACCACATCCAGCCTCAGGGTTGTCTGGATGACCTGGGGGACCGGCAGCCTCCCTCCCAGGTCCACCCTCATGTCCCATGATTGGGCCTTTTGTAGCAGGTTGTTTGACGTTCTTGCTCTGGTTGATGGCTTCTCTCCCTCCCTCACAAACCTGATTGATGGTGTTGGTCAACCCTGAACAGATGGGATGCCTTTCATTTAACAGGATTGCCGCGGCGGTAACAGTGCCTCGCGTTGGCAGAAAGGGAGGTGGGACTTTAATTCTCTTCTGTTGTTTCCTGCACTAGCTGCAGTGAGCACCAACCACCACCAGGTGGCACATGTGAACAGTCTAGTCTGCAACAGCTGAGAGAAGCTGAACCCTGCATTTCTGCTCCTCATACAGTAGAGGGAGCGTGAGAGTATGGACTAAAGTTTAGATGGGATGAAAAACTTTCTTTGATCATGAAGCTCATTGTTACTGCACAGTTCTCTGGGTTATCAGTGAAGTGTATGAACTACACTGCAGACTGGCGTCTCTGAACGGGTCCAGCACGGGTTGAATGCGCATCAGCAGGTCGGGTCCACGTTCAATACGTCCGATGTATGAAGTGTCTGTACCCCCACTGCACTGCATTTTTATAAACACAAGATAATCTGGCCCTCAGTGTTGATAGGCTATTAATCGTGATGTGTAACAAATCACATAGTGCTGTGAGCGGGACATCTAGTGGGACTACGGAGTGGTGACTACAGACAGAGAGAGGCAGCTGCATCAGAGCCAGAGTAGCGCATTTTTTAATAACTTTCATCAGCATTATCGTTCTGTCTTGGACGTTTGTATCCCAATACTGTACATGAAAGAACGACCATCAGGTGCACTGTGACACAAGCGTCAAGAGGTTATTTTACATGAAACCATAACAACTGCATTTTCATCACCGGCTTTCAAAACGTCCGTAAAGTAATATTAATATATTAATATTCATATTATTATCTGTTATCTGATAATAACTATTATCTGAGGACAAATGGTGGAATTTAGGCCTATTTCATTTCCTTTGTTTAGGATATTTCCTTATAATTCATTTACTTTTTCCCAACGAGTGGTACAGTATTTGCAGTCAGGTGGGGAAAGCCATAATTAGCACCCGGCCGCCCGGTACTACCCAGCCATAGCAGAGTGCTTTACTACAGTATACATGTTTTAAATAGTCTATTGTAGTTCATGAAATTAAGACAATTTATAATTTGTACTCAGAGACTGGTGTTCATCTTTTCAGGCTCTCACCAGGTAACCCGCTGCGAGATTGCATTTTTGAGGTCCTTAGGATACACTAAAACTCATGAAAATTGGATTATGCATTAAAACTGGCAAAAATTGCAAAGTTCCTTAATGATTGGGCTCGGGCGTCACCAGCGGGCTCCATAGCGCCCCCAAATGCAGGCAGGTTTGAGAAAAAGTTACTTCGATCTTCACGAAATTTGAGTAGGTCATTGCTCACATCTGTATCTTTATCTCACATCTAATATTTTTTAGATTTTTTTGACCAACAGGAAGTCAGCCATCTTGGAATTTGTGTGTTAATCTAAAATTTACAAACACGTTTGAGGAATTTAAGAAGCACAAAAACTCATAAAACTTTACACGCATATTCACACTAGTAATTATTTCAATTTGGGGGTGTAATTGGGCTTGGGCGTGGCATGTTGGCTCTTTAGCGCCCCCTTATTACTTTTAGCCTTTGGACACAGCTTTGGTGCCCTTGGTATACTCGAAAACTCATGAAAGTTGGCAAAAAGATGGACACCTGTGAACTTTCCGTGAATGTACAGCAATTGGTATCAGCGTGTTTAGCGGGTTCCATAGCGCCCCTTTATGCGTGGAAGGACATAGTTTCGTTAGCTCCGCCCACTTGGAAGTTCTTCATGTATTTTAAGCATACGTTTACATACTCTTCCTAGAGAGTTTATTGCATTCACATAAAATTTGGGTGGTATAACCCTGAAACTAATGTGACGCTAAATTGCGAAGGAATTTTTGATCGTTAGAAACGACATTGATATGGCGTGACTGAGAATTTGCAGGATTCGCCATTGAAAGACAGACTGTTGTAACTTGAATGTATTTGGTCAAATTTGCCCCAAACTTGACCTACATCATAGCAGTCCAGGCCTGAGGACATCTTAATGGCAATATTGACTCATAGTCATAGCGCCACCTGCTGCAAACGGGGAGTAAGCGTTATGTGACAAACATCATCCGATTTAAATGAAATTTACATTGTGTGATCTACACTTGATAATGAGCAACATAATGCATTTCTTACGTGTGTTCTCAACATAGTGGACACAGGAAGCGGTCAAAAATTTGCACTCCATTATTTCCTGTGGCACTCAATCCACGCAGGAAATAACGTCTAACTTGTGCGTGCAGTGTCCGATAGTCACAGAAAATGTAGGGCTGCAAGCAACCCCGACGCGCCAGAAGGTGCGAGTGCCTGATCATTGCTGCTTGCAGCTTTAATTAGGGCCCGAGCACCGACCACGTCGGGCCAGCGAAGGCCCTATTGAAACTGTGAGGATTATTCTTTTTCATGCAAATTAATCACCTTTTTGAGGTCTTTGCCATGCTCAAAAAGTTGTTAAACTTGGCACACTTTTCAGACGCTGTGTAAAATTTGATTTTGATTTTAATTTGAAGTGGCTCGGGCTTGGGTGTTGCAAAATGGCTCACTAGCGCCTCCTAGAAAGTTGGAAAAATTTAGCCCCTTGCTCCGGTTTCACCTACATGTATAAAATTTGGCAGACGCACAAAAAAGCCGTTTTTTTGTGCGTCAGCCATTTTGAATTTAATGTGCGATTTTCGCCCATTTTTAGCGATTTATAAGCCGTGTACTTTAATGAACTCCTCTTACAGATTTAATCAGAACAACTTGAAATTTGGTCAAGACCATCTTAAGACCTTCAGGAGGAAAAGTGTTTCAAATGGTGAGTTTTCACTGAACAACATGACCGTGGCGTGGCAGCCATTTTGAGCCATTTGCCATGAAACAGGAAGTTGTTGTAAGACACTGTACATAGTCCAATCTGCCCCAAATTTCTCAGGCATGATAAGGGTCCAGTCTTGAGGAAATGTACATGTCCATATTGAGTCACACTCATAGTGCCCCCTACTGGCAAGTTGAAATGACATGTTTTCTATTTTAATGTACTCCTCCTGGCAGGTTGACCAGATCCACCTCAAATGTGGTCAGAAAAGCCGGAAGACCTTGATGATGCATTATTGTGAAGACTGTGGGTTTTCGTTGAACGGCATTGCCGTGGAATGGGGGCCATTTGGCGTGATCTGCCATGAAACAGGAAGTTGTTGTAACTTCAGCATACTTTGTCAAATCTGCTCCAAATTTCTCAGCCATGATGGTGGTCCATCTTATTTTAAAGTATACTTTTAGTTTACTTTGTATGTACTTATTAGAGATATACTTAATTATACTTAGCTTATACAGACAGGTATACAGAAAAGTCTAAATATACTTGGCTTATACCTGTACTTACTCTTTTGATCGAGATACTGTATACTTATGAAAAGTACAATTAAGTATTCTTGCCTTACAGGCCTACAGAGAGGTATATACTTGACTTGCAGTTGTGCTTACTTTTTGATTAAAGTAGCTTATTAAAGTGTATGAGAGTTTGTAAACAAATATTTTGATAGAAATGTATTTAAATTCATCAGGAATTTTCTACATTTTTGGATTCTCCGTTCACCGTGGAGGCATGAAAGATGTATACAATATATACTGTATACATATACAGTATAGATATCTATAGAGGAGAATATATTGAAAAACAACCAGCTTCTCATGCTAGTTGAACAAAACCAGTGGTGGAAAGTAAATAAGAGTACATTTACTCAAGTACTGTAATTCAGTATACTATTGAGGTACTTTACTTATTATTTACATTTTATGTTACTTTCTTCTTCTTCTATTCAAATATTGTACTTTTTTACTCCTACATTTATTCGATACCTTTAGCTACTAGTTACTTAGTACAGTAGTTACAGATTCTGATTAATAATACAAAATATAGTCCACAAATAAACTATAATATATTATCATTGATACGTTACATTTATTTAGCTGATATTTTTACCCAAAGCGACTTACATTAAGTGCATTCAACCATTTGGGTACAGCCCCAAAAAGTGCAAGAATCATGCAAATACATCAACTTCATCAAATATGCTGAACTACTTCAAGTGTTCGTTTTAGAAACGGTAGGAGATGCAGAAAGCGTTTTTTAATTAACATATCATTAACCAACACAGTCTCACTGCAGTTCGTGAAATAGTTGCAAAATTGATTCGTGTTCATAGACACGAATTTCAAATTTTTTTCGTGACGCTCAGCACGACTTTCAACAAAGTATTTTTCGGGCTTTTTCATACCAATTTCCAGCAACACGTGACGCACGTGTTAATTTCCTCTTCAGTCTTTTCAAAATAAAAGTACTTAATTAGGTTTAGGAATAGATCGACTTGGTTAAGATTAAGCAACAAAACTACTTAGTTAGCTTGAGGAAGAGATCGTGGTTTTGGTTAAAATAACTCCAGAAGTACCGTAACGTAAGTGACAAATAAATCAACTTTGACTTGTAGTTTCACACATAAAACCAATACCGGTCTCCTGGGTGAAAGGCCTGTGTTCTTCTCCACCCACCCTGACCTCCTTTGTATGCTGCGTTCGCCACTTGGAATGCTTTCTGGTTAACAATTACGTGGATTACATACGAATTGATTTCTTGCTGACCATCCCGAAAGAAATTTGAAATTTGTGTACAAGAATCAATACATTTCGTGACTAATTCACGAACTGCTGTGCGACTGGGTTGCATTACCATATAACCAATATTAAGCTATTTTCTCACAGATCCACGGCATGACAGTTTCACACGACAGGTCATTCCACCGAGCGGTTTCAGCTCTGATATGTGCACAGTCCTCTTCCTTGAAATATGGACCTCCACCACCATTATCCGGCTGGTTCTTCCCCCAATTCCTAACAGGTTAATGAACAAAGAATCATGATACTGTAAATCTCTGACACAAATACAATTCCTTTGTGGCACATAAGGCTCTCTAGGTTGATACTCCGTCGTAGATGTCTGTCATATCTGCAGTGAATTTTTGGTCTAAGAACGCAGGACTGCGTTTTGTAACACAAGCTGTAACACTGCAACATACTCAAAGGGAAGAAACAACCAAATGACGAATACGTTATTATTGAAAAAAGAGGAAGGACCTCTTTTTATGTTGTCTCTACTTCAGTGTGAAAGTTAAAATTAGGTGGTGAAGAAGTGCCTGCTAACCATTTGTTTTAACACCAGTTTACCCGAATGACATAAAGTTTCTCACTTTCCTCTAGTGGTGTGAAGACATTGCAGATGTGTTTTTCCCCAGTTGACAGTCACCATTGAAGTAAACTGCACGCTGCACAAATAGCAACAATGCTGCTACAGCTACTAGTGAAGCATTAGAGCTGTTTCTATAGTTACATAAACAGGCAATTCCTCATGATAATTTTACTTACATGAATAGAACTTTGCAGACTAATTGTTCTGTTACTGGCTTATCAATGGTTTCAAATTATTACTTCCCAGAAATAAATGACTCTTCCACTGAGGAAAACAGGGTTCCATTAAAAAAACATTACTGAGGACAATTAATCTGAAAATTGTGTATATTTTCTTTAGTTATTCTTATAGTTATTATCTGAAAGCTGCAGTTTTAGATACGTTAAAAGCTCAGCATTGGAAGAAACCGCTTGAGTTGAGTCATATGTTATGATCTATAATAAATCTATCTTTATATATTTAAATAAATCATAGTAACATAAAATGACGGCTGTATATGTCTATATTAAATATCAAAGTAAAGGCTTACTTCAGAATCAGTGGAGTTCCATCAATCCATGTCCAGTTCCCCTCCACATCTTTGTCATTCAAACCAATCCAAGTATTTTTCTTGGTGAGCCCAGCAACAAACGTCTGTTCAACATAAAGAAATCCACATTATATTTTAATTTTGACCACAATATGTGCAGTTTACGTATTTATCTGAACATGAAGGAGAAAAGAAAATGTTTTCGCAACTTGTTGGTAACCATCTAGACACGATAGTTATACACGGTTAACATCGTGAATAGAAACAAAACACAACAAAAAACACAACAAAACTACTTAGTTAGGTTTAGTAAAAGATGAATTAAGTTACGTACATAACGTTAAACGCTTAACGCAATATTAAAATAAGTCAACAATGACTTTTGGTTTCACACAGGACACGAACAGCGGTTTCCTGAAAGTCTTTGTTTGTTTGACCAATCCATCCACCACAACTTCCTCCCTAAGCGGACTGATTATTAACATATTTGTGAGAAGTCAAAAACGTAATCTGGCTAATTGACAATACAGTTTCTTTGTATTGGAACATAATTTTTATGAGATCAGGATGCATACAAATGATTATAAAGGCTTTTACATTCATTTCAATATCAAATTGCAAACATGCACATACACAAAGACACATTGCACCTGCTCTTTTGCGCTGTTAATCGTCAGCAGATCTGCTCCTCTGTTTCTGCAGTCCTCTCTGCCTTTATCCCAGGAGCCAGTCTCACCAGAGAGGAAGTAACAGGCTATTCTGATCGTCCATCCTGCAGGACACGCGCTCTCTGCAAGATACAAACAAGATTCAATACAGATCAACAAGACTCATGTCAATGTGTCTGAAGTTAGTTCGGTCAACTTTTTCAATGAATGCCCCTTTACCGGCCCTGTGATGATGCTCATATGGTTGCTGTAACCTTGTCGGACAGTTTGAGACTCAAAATTGAGATTGTTCTGCTTGTTTTTTCTTTAACTGTTAACCTGATTGGTTGAACAAGACAAAAGTTTAAAAAAAGAAAAGAAAAGTTTTGCACCATATAGATTATATCATCTACAAGTGATCATGTCATGCAGTGTGTCTCTTGTGCAACTAACCTGAGAATTTTTTTTTAAAGAAAGTAAATTTAAATACAGCGCACGCAAGCACTCACTCTCTTTGGACAAACTCTGAAGCCTGTCCAACTCTGTAGTCATTTCAGTGAGGCTGGCGTTCAGCCGGTCTTTCTCTGCAGACACGGAGGACAGCTTGTAGTCACTGGCCTGGAGACACTCAGTCAGGTTGGCTTTGATAGTGGAGAGATCTGCAGCTGAATCACCTTCTGCAATCATGTCTATAATGTATTGCACAAGACTACATTTCATTATTTTGATCACACTGAGCCAACATATCAAAGAGCGGAAAGTGAAACTCTGCAGCAGACTTCCGTAAATGGAGCATATTTTCTACTGCAGGTTTATCACAGTAGAGATGCAACATGCCACTGCTGCATATGTCTTGAAAATGTACTCCTGTTAAAAAAAGCTAATAAGTTGACACTGGATAAATGGTGAGATGATGATCTCAACCAAATTCAATTTGAATACACCACCAAAATGGAATGTTTTGTTGATTTGACTGTTTGGTTTTTATTTTATGTCAAAATATTGAAAACAAAACTGCTTCAAAAGAGCAAAACCTAAATGAGAAAATTGAGAAAAGACAAATCAAACAAACAAAAAGGGATACAAATATTTAGGGGACGGAACAAAATAAAACAAAAATGAATAAATAAATAAATAAATGACTCAATAAATAGATAACTATTTCATTAAATGTAGCAACAATAATATTAAAAATAAATGTAGCCATTAATTAATTTCTTTTATTTATTTACTCTTCTGTTAAATTGTCCCTTTTATTTATTCATGTATTTATTTTTATAAATTTTTAAATGTATTTATTTATTTTGCATTAATTTTATATTTATTTTTGTATATATGCATTTATTTTTTAAGAGAACATCATGCATGCATAAATAAATAAATACATAATAAATAAATAAATGAATGAATGAATGAGTGAATAAACAGATACATAAATAAATACACACATTTAAAAATAAATATAAAAATAAATGCAAAAATAAATAAATAAAAGTAAATGCAAAAATAAATACATTTAAAGATTAATTGAAAAAAAACCATAAATAAATAAAAGGGAAAATTAAATGAAGACACAATAAATAATGGAATTAATTCAAAGATAAATAAACAAAGAAGCAAACTAAAACAGATATATCAAATTATGTCACATTTGATCAATTAATTAATGGCTTCATTTATTTTTAATATTATTTTTGCTGCATTTAATTATACATTTATTTATTTATCGAGTCATTTATTCATTCACTTATTTTTTATTTTGACAGGTTCCGTCCTAACAGTGATACACATATCTAGGGAAAACATGTATATCTTCCAGAGTAGAAGGATGCTCCTACAAGCACGGGATCGTTCTGACTTTATCTTGTGAACGTGATTTAGACTCACAGTGGACACCGAGGCCGATGAGTCCAGCCAGCAGGAAAACACTCAGCATACCCAGACAGAGAACAACAGCTCCATGAAATCTCCTCTCTGAGCTCCTGGGACCTGAACACAGAGTGATACAGTCAATGGTAATCAGATGATGATATACAGACTGACTCAATACTCTTACCTGTGGGATTGGTCGAAGGTCCTCGGTCAACAGACTTGTCATATTCAACATTGGCGTAGATTTCCTCCATCGCTCATGAGGTGGCCAACTGTGTCCTAAAGGGTCAGTTCTCACAGACTACATGTAAATGCTGAAACTCCGGTTGGTTATAATTTCTTTTTTTTTCTTTCTAAAATGAAGGAGGAAGTCGCAAGTTTCTGAGGTGTTGAAAACACCTTGTACAAAGTCATCCACCACTAACACTATTTTTTTGTAAGCTCTACATCCGTGTAATGGCAGTCACATGAACACTGTAAGTCTAAAGTTATTAGGGCCCGAGCAGCGACAACGTTGGGCCAGCGAAGGCCCTATTGAAACTGTAAAGATTATTGTTTTTCATGCAAATTAATCGTCTTTTTGAGGCCTTTGCCATGCTCAAAAAACAACCTAAACATTTCAGGCTCCATAAATGCGTTAAAGAAATTAGTGACGTTAAAATGAATTTGCGTTAACGCTTTATTATCCAATTTACTTTGACAGCCCTAAAAATATATCAACATGTTAATTTCATGTTTAGAGATGTTAAACATTGAACAGGGTCAAAGGATAACAGGAGAGTTAACCTGAGGCCAGCAGGAGAGACAGAAAGTAAAAGTAATACCGTGTCTTTATTTGAGACAGCATGTGTTGGTGTGAATGTGTTGCATGACTGACTTATCAAGAATGAAGGATCTAGATTTGAAATAGACAAGCATAAATAAAGGCAGCAGGTGTGTCAGCAGGTTTTTCAAGTTCCCCTCCAGACACGTTTTACTTTTCTATGATTCATATTTTATTTAACGTGGTTTTCCCACGTAAAAAGTTAAACTCTGAAAAGGTGCTGCAAGCACATGTACTCTTTCTCCTTCATTGAGAAGTTCTGGATCCCCTCAGCAAGGTTTCAGGTTTCTTTGCTGGTGTTGTGTTAAAGACTGTTTCCCGTCGATATGTGTCGGCGTTTGCCAATTAGACAGTGATTAGCTTTCAAATTTGTGACATACCAAATCTAGCCCGGGGTTACGTTTGAATTTGATTTTAGGTAAGTGCACAGACTCCCACATCAGTAGAGGAATGTGAAAACACCTCTCTTGTGACCAACTTTGCACAGATGAAAGTCAGTGTGGTCAAAGTCAGACATTTTACAGGACATAAACATAAGAAAAACCTATTTTTGATTGGAGGGGATCTTTAACAGGTGGGCGGATGGATATGTGAGTCACCAGGATTGACCAGGATTAGTGGAACAAGTGGAGCATGGCGGCTCTGGAAAATACATCTGAAATGCATGACCTTGGGGGAAGTGAGAGGTGGCTGGAGGCAGGGACAGAGGGGCAAAAACAACAGCATGACAGAAATATTTTATAAATATATGCAGACCTCACTTAGTTAAATTGTAAAATATTAACAAATTAATTAATCATATTAGAAGTTAACTTGGAAGTTTTCTCCAATGTGGAGAATGCTGTATTTTTTCAAAATGTAATGTCCATCTCACTAGACATCAGGTCTATAGTTTACAATAAAAAGTCATATACAATTCTAATATTCAAGTTATGAAGTTAATTCTATAATATTTCAATGTAAACAGTCACAGAGGTTAGGGTACAAGAAGGTTGAAAAAAAAACAGCCCTGTCTCCTAAAAATTTGATTCCCCTACAACGAACTGCATTGTGAATTGAGTTTCGAGGGATTGTTCAAGAGTTCTGTCGCGTATTACATTTGTTTTTGACGTATCACAAATACGTTTGTAATGATAGTCTGCAGAAGTCCGTGAAGGGAGAATGTTGGGGTGGTGGATGGGTCAAACAGGACTTTTACCCCGGAGACTGCTGTTCATGTCCTGTGTGAAACCAAAAGTCAAAGTTCACTTATTTAAATTTACGTCCATAGCATAAATATCGTAACAAATGTAGTCATTTTCAGCTAAACCATGATGTTTTTTTAATAAATGTAATCATGCATTTTTGTTGTTTATTGTTTTGTTTTGTTTCAATTTACAACGTTAACCACTCAGTTCAATCTGCAACCATCGTTCGGGAGAAAATACGTTATCCTCGCAACGTAATTGAGAATGCAGTTTAGTTGTATAGGGATTTGATTTTGTAGGAAACAGGGCTATTTAGTTAAGCCTACAATTTTCCTAAACCTGTTTTTTTTGCCGAAACCTTACTGCGGCCGTTACCGTAGTTTTGTTGCCTAAACATAACCGTGACCGTTTCATGCTAACGATGCGGCGTGAAATGACACGCAAAAAGCCTAATACGCGGAATGTCATTAAAATGTCATGCTATTTCTATGCCTTCCCATGAGATCTGGTTGGGCTAAAGGTAAAGACTACCTGTGCTTTGTATTTAGCCATATTCTGGTAAATATAATTATTTGGATCATACAGACGTACTGCAGAGAGGTGGATTGTCCCACAGTAGTTTTTTCACAATGAAACTGGATCATTAATGGATTCCATTCATATGCTAGGAATTCAAGCTGACTACAGCAAACTACAAAACTTTTTTCAAGTCACCTTTCCTGTCTAGGGGGCGGCTGTAAGTCAGTGGGTAGAGAGGTCATCCTCGAACCGCAAGGTTAGCGGTTCAATCCCCGGCTCCTACTGTCTGCATGTTGTAGTGTCCCTGGGCGCTTTACAGCAGCTCACTGCTCCTAAAATTCTTAGGATAGGTTAAATGCAGAGGTCAAATTTCATGCATGTACGTGATTGTATATGATGAATATAATAAAGCTTAAGTCTACTCATGGTGAGTGCTTGATATGCAATAGATTATGTAGCTATGTTATTTAAGGACCAAGGAAAAATAAAAAAAATACAAAGTAAGAAGAAACAGCTCTCAGTGAACCTGACAAGAAAATATGTATGTAAGGAATGCAGTGCCACCATTAATTATTGTAGTGCAATAAGGAGACAAGAAAACCAGAAGACAGTGAAAATAAAATGTTTGTCTGTTTTCTTTCAGTCCCTCTTTCTGTCTGACAAACAGCAGCCTGCAGCCAAGATGAAGCTCTGTGCAAGTTGTGTTTGCACAGTAACTGTTAGTGTTTTTGGACGGGAGGTCATGTGACAGGAAAAGTGGCAAACATCAAGATGGTATACTTCCTGAAAGGCAGAGAGAGAAAGATAAAATGCAAGGCCGTTTAATGTCAAACAATTGTTTTCCTCTCATTTCTTTCTTACTCTTGATATTTAAAAAAGACGTTTGTCTTTAGACAGAATTGTAGAGCTGGATTTTGTCACATTTTTTGTTCTTTATCCTCACTTGTTTTCTTTGTTTACAAGTAATTCTTTTTTTTGTTTCTTGCTGTGATTAAATCATTTCTGATAACAGTCAAATAAAGAATAAACTGAGTTAAATGATAAAGATGGAGGGACAGTGAGGAAGAGTGAGGGGGGAAAGAAGAGACATGTACTAGCTCCTCCCAGAGGAAAGAGAGATGACAGACTGAACATACAGCAGTGGAGGCTGGTCCATAGAGGCAGAGGAGGTTACTCATCCTCTATTTTTGAGAGGCAAGAGGGAGATCAAAATATGAAAAAGAGAGTAATTGAAATAAATCATTATCAAATCTCATTGTAATTTATAAAATATTTGTATTTCTTCTTTGGAAAACATCCGTTATTCAAATCCTGATTAAAATGCTTCAACAGCGACACCTGCAGGGCAGAGGGGAAAAGGCAGCCTGTGTGTGTGTGAATTGGTTGTGGGCATCGTGGGGGGGTAGAGGAGGACAGCAGGTCCTGTTCCTCCCATGATGCGGGACCTCTTCTATCAATTTCATTTTTTTCATGATTATCTGTGTTTGGCCAAAACATGTCAAATGACGCTCCAATGTTACCAATCAACAACCTGCAGAATACATACATGGTCCAATGATGAATGCCAAATGTCGTCTCCACCACTGTATTGTACGTGATGAACTGGCAGGAATAGTGAATGAGGCTGGCTTGGCTGTCCAGGAGGATTAGGTAGGGCCAGAGTTAATAGCAAGCAAAACACCAGGCAAAAGAGAACACAGACGAACTGGCAGGGGGGAGATGACTGAGCAGGGGTTTTGAGGAGATCTGGATTATGGTGATAATATGGTGTGGCTCCGAGGCAGACAGGTTACCATGAAACATAATGTTAACGGAGCAGATGTAACAGTACCCCATCTGGCGTCCGACCTGGCCTGTCAGGATGTGAGGGAGGGATCCAGAATCTGCCAACGGGGCACCCAGCAGTGCACCTCAGTCCCGTAACCCTCCCTATCCACCAAATACTGCAAGCGGCGGTGGACGTCGAACAGTTTAGGGTGGTCATCTATCATCCGGGGCGGTGGAGGCGCTGCAGCTGGAAAGGAAAGAAGGAAAGGGAACTGGAGCAGACAGGTTTAATCAGGGACACATGAAAGGTTGGATGAATCCTGAGAGAGGCAGGACGTTTTAGTCGCACAGCAGAGGGATTGATGATACTTTCAATTTCAAAGGGACCAATGAACCGGGGGGCAAGTTTCTTAGACTCCACTTTGAGGGGGAGGTCTTTAGAAGACATCAGCCATACCGTCTGGCCTGGGGTGTAGACAGGAGCTGAGATATGGCAATGATTGGTTTGTAACTGTGGCCTGGTGGATGCTCGAAGAAGGGCAACTTGGGCCAACTTGGGCAACTTTTTCCAAGTCCGATGACAACGGCGCAGGTGGTCCTGAATGGAGGGAACTGCAACCTCGACTTCCTCGAAATCACCAAAAGCACATTTGAATGGTGACATACCCGAAGAAGCGTTGAGGTGTGTGTTGTGGGCGTATTCCACCCAGGATAGTTGGGCAATCCAGGTTGAAGGATTTGCTGTATCACACAGCGTAGGGCAGTCTCCATTTCCTGGTTGGCTTGCTCGGTCTGGCCTTTAGACTGGGGATGATATCCAGAGGACAGACTGACATTAATATCAAGGGCGGAACAGAAATAATTCCATACCTAAGATAAGATAAGATAAGATGAGATATTCCTTTATTAGTCTCGCAGTGGGGAAATGTGCAGTGTACAGCAGCAAAGGGGATAGTGCTAACACAGTAAAAAAGAGCTAAACAAAGTGAAACAAAATATGAACCATTTAAAAAGAAGGAAATATAAAAATAGGAGCAGTATATACAGTAATGACAATAAACAGACTATTAATCATAACTATAGAATTATATATGTGGTGTTACGATGAGATGGCTTGTGAAGCAGTGTCTCCTGTCCATACTTCTCTTTTGTCGTCGGCTGTGGCTCAGAGGGTAGACAGGTCGTCCACCAATCGGAAGGTCGGTGGTTCGATCGATGTGTGTGTGAATGGGTGAATACTGACATGTAGTGTAAAGCGCTTTGAGTGGTCGGAAGACTAGAAAAGCGCTATATATATGCAAAGTCCATTTACCATTAACAACATTGCACAAGTGGAAAATGATATTGCACAGTGAGAATGAAATGATACCTGGGATGTGAACTGTGGTCCTCAGTCAGAAACAATGTCACTGGGCATGACAACACATGATTTACTAGCAGGTCTGCTGTCTCGTGAGCTGCCTTGTAAAATCTATCAATGATTGTGAGTATGATTGTGTTACCTTTAGATGGGGGAGTCCAGTGACAAAGTCCAGAGTCATGTGTGACCAGGGACGGCTGGGTGTGGGGAGAGGGAGAAGCAAGCCAGAAGTTGGTTTAGTGGATGTCTTGTTTTGTGCTCACAGACTGAGCAGGTTGAGAGAAACTTCCGGACATCTTTTTCCATAGAGGGCCACGAGAAGCGCTGGAGTCCGGTTCACACAAGGGTGACATGTCAGATGGGTGTAATGGGCCCACTGGGGAACATCAGAACGCACAGAGTTTAGGGACAAACAAGGTGTTACTAAGACCATTACGTGGGTCAGGTTGGTCCGGCTGGGCTAGATGGACATGGGCTTCAATCTCCCAAGAGTTGGTAGTAATGATGCAAGTGGGTGGCAAGATAGTATCTGGCTCAGAGCTGGAGTTGTCAGCAGAAAATTGTCAGGAAAGGGCGTCAGGCTTGATATTCCTGGAACCAGGGCAGTAAGTGAGTGTGAAATTGAAGCGACCAAAAAACAAGGCCCACCTGGCTTGCTCGGAGTTCAGATGTTTGGCGGTCTGGATGTAGGAAAGGTTTTTATGATCTGTCCACATGATGAATGGAAGTGTAGCACCCTCCAGCCAGTGGCACCATTATTCCATATCCAACTTAACTGCCAACAGTTCACAATTTCCGATGTCAGTTTCTTTCTGCAGATGAGAGCTTTTGTGAAAAAAGGCACATGGATGAAGCTTTTGGTCAGAGGGGGAATGTTGAGAAAGCACAGCACCAATCCCAGTGTCAGACACATCCACCTCCACAATGAAATGGAGCTCAAGGTCAGGTTGAGTGAGGACCGGTGCTGATGTGAAGTGGTGCTTGAGCTCCAGGAATGCTGACTCCGCCTCGGGGGTTTAGTAGAATGAAGTGGAGGTAGAGGTGAGAGCGGTGAGAGGTGCTGCCAGACGGCTGTAGTTTCGAATAAACCGCCTGTAGAAATTGGCAAACCCCAGAAAGCGCTGCACCTGTTTTCAGTTGGTGTGGGCTGGCCACTCTGTGACTGTGGAGAACTTGGAGGGATCCATTTGCACTTGCCCCTGTGCAACATACCCCAAAAAAGACACAGATGAAGCATGAAATTCACACTTCAGCTTTACTAAAAAGCTTGTTGGAGAACTTGACGTACATGCTGCTGGTGCACTACAGGGTCTTTGGAGAAGATCAAGATATCATCCAAATAGACAAAAACAAAATGTCATCACATCCCTTTACACATCATTCACCAGATTCTGAAACACAGAAGGGGCATTAGTAAGTCCAAATGGCATTACCAGATACTCAAAGGCCCTGTTCACACCTGGTATTAACATGCGTCCTCAATGATCGGATCACAAGTGGACAGCTTTAAGTGCGTCTGTTCAACAATGTTCTTCAGTGACCACTTGTGATCCGATCTCACTTCCCCGCTCTATATGCAAATAAACACGTAGTAAACACACGGTAGCAGCCATTGTGACGTAATATTACATGAATGTCAGTAGTAATATCCTACATATTCATGAATTCTGGTACATTTTATTAAAATCAAAATAAAAGGTTATTGTACCGGCGGTCCCCGGGGACTTCCGCGCCGCCGGCACCGCTGCTTTTGCCAGACAACAGCGGGGTACAGAGCTCCAGAGAGCCGGGGAGGACAGAGGACAGGCGGGCGGGCGGGCGGGCGGGCGGGCGGGCGTCAGCTCCGCTCAAAGCAGCGGAACAAGAACACCGACACATCTCCGACAGTACGATAATAATAGTCTATATCCAGTAGAGGACAGAGGCCGTTTCCATGCTGACAAGCGCCTGTGTCTGCCTGTTTATTCACCTGAGGGACGCGGTGATCCCAGCTGGACATCAGATGAGTAGGCGGTCCTTAATGTGGCCCAGGATGCATTCACTACACACTGCTAAAAGAATGTGGTCATATGTGGTCCAGACCACCTCTGAATGTGGTTTGAAAGATCCGATCTCAATGCGTCCTCAATGCGTCTTGAGTGTGTTCACACCTGTACTTAGAGCTGTCCACTTGTGATCACTGAGGATGCATGTTAATACCAGGTCTGAACAAGGCCTAAGTGGCCTAGTGGAGTGTTGAATGCCGTTTTCCACTTGTCCCCCTCTCTGTTGCGGACAAGATGGTAAATGGACTTGGACTTATATAGCGCTTTTCTGGTCTTCCGACCACTCAAAGCGCTTTACACTACATGTCAGTATTCACCCATTCACACACATTCATACACTGATGGCAGAGGCTACTAAGGTGCCAACTTTGCCCATCAGGATTTAATCTAAATACTCATTCACACACCGATGGCTATGCCTCCGGGAGCAATTTGGGGTTAAGTGTCTTGCTCAAGGACACATCAACATGTGACCCGGAGCAGCCGGGGATCGAACCACCGACCTTCCGATTGGTGGACAACCTGCTCTACCCTCTGAGCCACAGCCACCCACAGATGATTTGGTAAAGACTATTGGCTGTGCTCCGGCCATGTGAACGGTGCTTGTTATTCCATCAAGAGATCTCAACATGGCTGCCGGGTCACAAACTTTCTCATTTTACAGCTAAACCATGAACTACAAGATGAGGCGAGATGGAGAGAAATAGGCATTAAAGTAACATAATATTGATTCATATTTGATCAGCGCTGCCTAGTTTCACCGTTTGATCGGAGTTCACGAGTGATTGACAGACATAGACGGCAGCTGGACAGCAGACCTCAGATCAGCTCTTACTGCTTGTTTTCCTCCAGTCTGTGAAATCTTGCAGATGGACAGCAGAGGACACAGAGGAAGACAGAGGACAGCAGAGGACACAGAGGAACATGATTTTTTTCAGGTTACCTGTTTCATGTACTACTGTCAGGATATATTGACCGTTTTCTTATTTGCTCCAATCTCGCCTACTTCAGCTTTAAGTGCTTGAAATATAATAATAAGGGAAGGAACAAACACATACAGGGGAACATGGCTTAGAGACAATTAAAGTGGTAAGAAAGAGAGTTTTAAAAAAATATAGGCGACACAGCTCCTCATCCTCCTGCTCCACTTCATTTGAGTCATCATCTCCACTGACCCCACTTGTTGGGTTGAGAGCCTGCTATGTGATGGAGGCGTGCTAGGTTTTAATCCCACATTAGTAAGCAGGCAGGCAGTCAGGCAGGCAGTCAAGAGATTAGCGCCTGTCATCTGACTGCCCTGGCCGGCCAGGGAGAGGGATTAAACTGAAAAAAAATGCACCATTTCCTAGTAAACACCAAGACATAGGGGTCGCTTAGTCTCTGAGCAGAAAAAGTGTTTTATAATAAGACGAGTGCTGAGTGAACATACCTTTATTTATTCTATTTCTTTAGGGAAGGAAGGACAGCGTTTCTATACATTCATCTATACTATACTAAAAAAAAGTAAGGACTCTGTCTGCCTGTCCGTCTGTCCCTCTGTGTGCTGTTCCCATATCTCCAGAACCGTTCATGCCATCAACCTCACACTTGGTGGGTGTATTGCTGGGGGCCCAAGGATGTGCAGTGTCGTGACATGTTCAATATGAATCAACTTTGAATAAATAAGCATGCAACACTCTGTGCAGCAGCAGGGGAGGGCTCCAGGGCTCAACAGACTGAGACAAGCATAATGTCTTGGGGCAGACCACGTTCCGACAACGTTGGAATGAGCCCCTGACAAGCAGCAATACCTGGAGTCTAACGTCAGCCAAGCAATCGTTCTGAATGGCCATTTGAATGTCCTCATTGACTGACGTTCACTTTACAACCAAACTCTTCTTCACTTCCCTGGAGTCAACATGAGCGGATAGCCAACAGGAATGGAACCAGACTGTATTTCCCTGGTGTGACCATGAGCAAGCCACGACTTGTGGGTGTTTTTCCCCCATGAGCAAGACTGTATTTCCCATGTAAAATACTTGACTTAAACCGCTACTGTAATAACGTTAGCGGCAGCAAAATACCTCTGCTAATGAAATCCATGCTCTTCTTTATGTAACGTGAGGGTTCGTTGTGTGGTGGTGGATCACTCTTTAGGAGAATAAACATGCAGGATGGAGACGGATACGTTTTTAAGCAGCCACTTTACTATTCTTCCCACTTCATCAGTTTCACAACAACAACAACAACAACACTTCCTTGTTCCTAACTCACATATCCCAGAACTAACCAATCAGAGGCCAGAAGGACCTGGACTAAGGTCATTGTCACGAAGATACTTAAAGGCAGATTCAAGATATTATTAGAACTATTTCAAAGATGCTGCCGTAAATATTTGAACATGTAAATATCTAAATAATAATCTTGTAAACATAAATTTGTAAATAATAAACAGTGTAAACATTGTAAATATAGTTTTAGTAACTTAACTCAAATATATGATGTTACATCCCGGAGTTGGTGTAGGGGTAAAGGACGTAACATTGAGCCGATGTTATCAGGCAATCAGTTGTTTATTGATGGTGATTGAAATTAAAGCAAAATAAAACATACAATAGTTTGAATTAATAATAAATGAAAATGAGGGTTTAGGGTGGCCGAAAAGGAGAACAAAAAAAAGGCACACACCCTAGCCCTGAATGATCCCTAACCACAGACAATTTAAGCAACTGCGCTATTCACAACTAAATATAACCACAACCGAGTACCTCAGACTAGTTAACAGCTCACACAACAATCTAAAGTCCACTGACTCCAGTTGGACCTGTACACATTCTAGTTAACAATTACAACAACAATCGAGAGGCACGGGGAACAGATCAATGATAATCACTGCCAGCCTTGGTTTAGTCACAGCTGGCCTTTAAATCTTTCCACGGGCACAGCCGGCTGGTGATTGGATAACCAGGTGGGACGTGTCAGAGGCAGGACCACAAACGGCGGGAAACTAAGGGCATCCACCTGAGGGCGGTCCAGAGGCGTGGCCCCGAAGGGGATCCCCTAGACATGACGTCATCTCAGAGCGAAGGGACAGCAGAGCGCACCAAAAGAAAAGAGCACAGGGAGAGCGCAGCACAGCAACATACAACAAGATACACAATAACGAACGGTCACTTCTGAGACCGTAACACCCCCCCACATAAATACAAACCTACCGGATTTGTCACAATATCACAGCTAACAATACTACCTACACTCTGGAAAGGGCGTCGGCTACAACATTTTCGTTTAATCACAAGGTTACATCCACCTGGCTCTACAGCGTAGACGGCAACTTCCAATTTACAAGAGCGCGGAAAATCGGCAGTAGCAAGTACCGGAGCATGGCACAGGAGAGCGGTTACACTCTCAAAAACACGGTGGTAATCTGGTGTCCATGCAGGGCTATCATCTACTTTTGAACTGGGGAAACCACTGAGATTACCCACGGCAGAACAAATAAAGACAATGCCAATTATCACAATGAGGCGAAGCAAATAATGAATAATTACCGGTGGACGAAGCGCGTCAGGGGAAGAGGTACGGGTACTCATTACCTTTTCCTTTCCGTCTCTGAGAGAAGACTCGGGCGCCACAGTTGTGTCCGGTTTATTTTCTCCTGCAATAACTTTAGTTAACACACCGTCACATGGATCAACATAGCTGTCTTCAGAAGACTGACTTCTGCACGAGACTGAGCGGGCGTAATTACGCACAACGGCACCAACTTGGGCTGTGCTAAAATGTCAGGATCTGGGGTATTAGTTACTTTACACCCAGCAATATCGTTCCCCATTAGCATGGCTATGCCACTGATTGGCAACGTCGGACAGACAGCAACAGGGAAACGACCACAAATTAATTTAGAGCGCACGTACACATGGTGCAGGGGCCGTGAGACACAACCCATCTCAATACCACTTAATGCAGTACTGTAGCCACAGGCAGACTGATCTGAAAATGGCAACACTCTGGCTAGGATGACAGTTTGGAAACAAGCTGTGTCGCGTAAAATCCGCACAGTACGCTGCTCATCTGGTTCGCCAGTTAGTGACACAAAACCCTCAAAAATGAACGGTTTGAAACCGGGGTCAGAGCTCTCCGCGGGACTTTTACATGATCTGGATGTAATCAATCCAACACCTTTTGAATGTTGGTCACCTTGAGATGACTGCTGCTGCTCTTTATGTTTTAACAGTAAACAGTTTGCAATAACGTGCCCTGCTTGGTGGCAATAGAAACACTCTCTTTCCTCTTTACGCACGGGAGGAACTAGGCTAGGCCAGCTATCAAGAGAAGTAGCGGGAGCGAAACGAGGTTTATCAGGAGGAGTGAACGTAACCTTGTGCGTAAGCACATACTCATCAGCCATAACAGCTGCAGCAGATAGAGATTTTACCTTCTGTTCATTTAAGTACACAACCATGCGCTCAGGCAAACATTTTTTTAAACTCTTCTAATAACATCAACTCACGAAGGGCAGAAAAATCATCACATTTATAAGCGGAACACCATTTGTCAAACAGACTTCCCTTATCCCTCGCAAACTCCACATAAGTTTGGGTGGCAGACTTTTTGTGGGCTCTAAATTTTTGCCTATAAGCCTCTGGCACCAATTCATAGGCGCGCAGAATTGCGGCTTTCACAGTGTCGTAATCCTTACTATCCTCAAGAGGGAGCGCTGATACTACCTCTTGGGCTTTACCATATAACCTACATTGTAACAGTAGGGACCACATATCAGAAGGCCACTTAAGAGCCAGAGCAATGCGCTCAAAGGCGCTGAAGTAAGAATCCACTTCAGTTTCTCGGAAATTTGGGACTAAAGCGATAAGTTTACTAATATCAAAAGCTCTATATGATGAACTAGCGAGCATTGAGGGTGAGTCAGCTGACGCAGAAGCTGCCTCTGCAGTGAGTCTCTTTCTGAAAGTCAAGCTCCAGCTGACGTAGCCTCACGGCTTTGTCTGCCTCTATCTCCAGCTTTTTGACTTGCAGGCGGAAATCAAGCTCTGCCTGACGTTCCTGTGCATGAGTCTGAGCCTCCAGGTGGAGACGAGCAAGGCGTACCTTTAAACGTGCCTCGTCTCGAGATCCTGAAGAACCAGGTGATATGGGATCGTATCGAGGGAGAGTACCCGGCGTCTTAACCCGGCCCTCCGCCTCGAAGACAATACCCGGGGCTACTTTCGGCCCTCGCTCAGCCGCGGTACTGGGAGTTCCACCCTCAGGTTGAAAACTACCTTCAGCCAGAGCGACGTCATCCTGAACACTAGACTCCGTAGGCGCCAACATAAAGCCTGGAGCACACAGCCCGCTTCATGCTCGCGTAGCGGCAACGTCGCGTGTTGTTTTTTATTTCGGCGTCCATGTTAACAGGTTAGAGTGGACACACTGCCCGCATGAGACGCACGTCAGACGCGCGTCTATTTTATAGAATAGAAGGCTCGCCTATTTTACACGCGAGCCGCTTACCTCTCGGCTGCGTCTCCCAGCAGCAACAGACAGTGAAGGTGATCTATTGACAGTATATGAACATCATATCAGCAAGATTACTACAGTTTCCATGTCTAGACATCTGTAGAATATGTCACTGACCATCAATATTTTACACTTCCTATCTAGATTTCAAAATAAAAGGCCTCTAGCGTTTTTAGTGCACAGAATCATGCATTCGTTAACACAATGCTTTTATTCTGAAATACTCTAAATAAAGCAGTGGTGTACTTGCAGGTTTCCATCAAGTTAATATAGTACAGGCTTTTAATTTTGTAAACACTGTAGTAGTCATAGCAGAAACCCTACATATGCTATAAATATAATAGACTGGGTTAATAGGTTATAAGAACATCAGGTGATGGGCAGTATTTTTCAGATGCGCTCTCTCTCTCTCTCTCTCTCTCTCTCTCTCTCTCTCTCTCTCTCTCTCTCAACAAACACCACGTAACTTTATTGTTCTTTCTTTTAGAGGTGTTATTTAATTTTTTTTAAGATATTTAATAATAATTTTCGTTTTCTAAAGGTTAACAAATAACGAAACTGTTTATTTTGCTTTGTTTTATAATAATAAAAAAAAAACACTTTACTTATATTTACTCTGGTCATTATTAATGCAGGTCCATAAATTTAAATAGTTATAATTACCTCAGTGTGACGGCAAGCCGCTGTTTTGGTTCAATGGCAGCCCTGTAAGTTGTTGTCTGCCTGCTCAGGTCAGCTCCAATCAATGAAAGTAAATTGTCCATTTGTTCAGCGCTCATTCTGAAATACTTCAGGTGTTTTTCTCCATCAAGGCGCAGTTTTTTGTATTAATATATAGCCCACAGAAATCCCTCTTCACTGTCAATGAAGAGGGATTTATATATATATATATATATATATATATATATAGCCCATAGAAATCCCTCTTCACTGTCAATGAAGAGGAATTTATTTATATATATATATATATATATATATAGCCCATAGAAATCCCTCCTCACTGTCAGTGAAGAGGGATTTATATGGGCTATATATTAATATTTATGTATGAATTTATTTGCTTGTTTTTAATAATATTTACAAATTACCACACAGTTCTTACCCTTTTTTGTCTTAAATAAATATAAATCACATTTATTATGAAGTTAAATGGCCATTAAAAGGCAAACTCTATGTAGAAAGAAAGGGCTGTCAGCAACAGCAAAAACACAGCTGACAGGTAGCTGAGACGCTCCCGAGACGTGGGTAACTCGCGTCTAGTGTGAACACCCTAGGTGAGCATGACGCGGCCACGACGTGACGCTGCCGTCAGGCGAGCCTGAAGCGCGCTGTGTGGCCCGGGCGTAACAATCACCCTCAACTCCACAAGTTTATTCACAACCAGATGCTCAAGATCTTTCTTAATTAGCTGTCTAGATGCCGAGAAACCGAAGTGGCTAGCAATTTTTAACAGGTCGTCCTTTCTACAGACAGCAATTTGATCACGGGTGGGGTTTTTAAGAAAACGCTCCAAATTAAACGCCATTGTACACCCGGTGCAAACAATCAATCAATTAATTTAAACAAGTAATTCACGGGAGTAGTTAATATCCCGGACGAGCCCCCATTTATGTTACAACCCGGAGTTGGTGTAGGGGTAAAGGAAGTAACATTGAGCTGATGTTATCAGGCAATCACTTGTTTATTGATGGTGATTGAAATTAAAGCAAAATAAAACATACAATAGTTTGAATTAATAATAAATGAAAACGAGGGTTTAGGGTGGCTAAAAAGGAGAACAAAAAAAAGCACACACCCTAGCCCTGAATGATCCCTAACCACAGACAATTTAAGCAACTGCGCTATTCACAACTAAATATAACCACAACCGAGTACCTCAGACTAGTTAACAGCTCACACAACAATCTAAAGTCCACTGACTCCAGTTGGACCTGTACACATTCTAGTTAACAATTACAACAACAATCGAGAGGCACGGGGAACAGATCAATGATAATCACTGCCCGCCTTGGTTTAGTCACAGCTGGCCTTTAAATCTTTCCACGGGCACAGCCGGCTGGTGATTGGATAACCAGGTGGGACGTGTCAGAGGCAGGACCACAAACGGCGGGAAACTAAGGGCATCCACCTGAGGGCGGTCCGGAGGCGTGGCCCCGAAGGGGATCCCCTAGACATGACGTCATCTCAGAGCGAAGGGACAGCAGAGCGCACCAAAAGAAAAGAGCACAGGGAGAGCGCAGCACAGCAACATACAACAAGATACACAATAACGAACGGTCACTTCTGAGACCGTAACATATGAATTAACTTCTAAACCTTGCATATATAACGGCAGTGGTTATGTCAAAGCAAGAAACTAATACGTCTATTTGGAAATGAATTCTGAGTGTATTTCATTGATGTTTCTGAGTAACAGCGACCTTGGCATGTTTTTCGTGGGCTGATTTAGTGATTTGGGGGCCCCAGGCAAACAGTGTCTAGATTTACTTTTCCCCCTCTCCAACTGGGAATGTTGGTATTGGCAGTGGTAGAAGAAGTAGGCCGATTAACTATTAATGGTAAAACTGTTATTACAGCACAGTAAAAGTCCTGCATTCAAAAGTTTACTTCAAGTGAAGAGTGAAAGAGAGGCATTATCAGCACAATGTACTTATGAGTCTGTTCAAGGTGGAGCTTTCAATTCTAATATGATGCTGGCCAATAATGCATCATATTTGAATTGTTTTATTTTGTGAGTCAAATCTGAATCTGCAACATAACCAGTAAACATTTCTCTGTCAGGTAAATGTAGTACTACAATGTTTTCCTCTTAAGTAGAAGAACACAGTACATTGCATCTTTTTGAAAGGCTTTAGGGGCTTTTTGTAAGATATTTTGGGGTACAATGAGTGAGAATAGTAACATTATTCAATATTTTTCTATCTAAACATCCTAATAAATCTGTAGCTCTTTGGGGCCCTTTTAATTGGGACCCCAGGCCGTTGCCTACCTTGTTGCCGAATGGTAAAGTCTGCCCATGGCCACAGCCAAGTATTTGGTCCGTTCGGAACAGGTATGTTTTCAACAGGCACTGCACTAGTACATATTAAATCTACAAGCTTAGATGGCTTATTCTAAACAAAGGAAAAGTAATTTGTTATTGATTTAGATAAGTTCAACATTTTTACAAATTATGCTATAACGTTCAAATCAACACAAAATGCCTAATTTGTAGTTTGCTGTTCGTGCACTTCCTTTATTTATTGGTTGTGTATGTGCTGTTCAATGTGTTCATGGAACAACGTGTGGGCATTGCTCTGAACAGTCACACAGCTAACTCTGGTCATGACATCAGGATTATTAAAAAGACCATACTACTATTGTTTGTTGTTGTTGCATAATTTAGCTCTTTAACTAAAATCATATATGATTTATATAAATGCCAACCATTTTTGACAGCACATGAAACATTTTTATATTGATGTCCTATACATTCCAAGTAGCCAATGGTTTCCACTGATTTTAATGACACTTTCAGAGGCTCCTGACTTAAGTTATTGTTAACCTTTACTTTGGTGAATACCTGGTATCTGGGCTGAATTCTACTGCATGAAATGTGCAAATTTACATGTGCTATTCCATACCCATGTTTGCTTATTCCAGACAACATAGCTTGTCAATGTAGTGCTTTGGCATCTGACAACTGGTTATTGTTGTTGGAGCATTTCTGAAGAACACTTTTTGGAAACTACAAAATGTGCTATGTATGATCAGGACCTCAAGTTGCTTTGATGATTTTTGACCACTAGAGGGCAGAAAGTGTTGAAAACAAAAAGCCAACTAACATGTTAGCAAACAGCGGGCTACTCCAGCAGATATGGAATACCATTAGCATGATCATTTGGACTCATGTTACTGTACACATGATCCAATGTTCACTCTCCTTTAGCTCTGCATTGTTTACTACCAAAACCTGAGAAACATATACAGGATATTGTAATCAACTTTAGTTGTTAAAGAGTTTGAGGTGCCACCACCTCTGTTAACCCGGTCTGGGCCGGTGTCAGAGGCAAGAGAATATCACCACACACACACAGGAATAGAGTACAACATATATAGCCTTTATTAAATAGATAAATGCATTAAAACTAGGACATCACAAGGCAGAAAGCCTGCATAGAGGTCAACTCCTAATAGACTCCACTCTACGACCCGAACACACACCCTTGAAGAAACAATGCACACTATGTCAAAGCGCACAGCAATCAGTTGAGCCCAATTCAAACTATGGGCAGGTGAAAAACACTTCTACCACTGGTGGTTTGGGGGTTGGGGGGGTGGGGGGAATTAATGGACTTAGAGTTCTGGTCTAGGAGAAACAACATGCACATCTTTGGTATGGCAGAGGGAGAGGAGGGAAACTTGGTACCACAATTCATTGAGAAACTCCTCAGACGTGAGCTGCCATTACCACAAGAGATTGATCTAAAAATACAACGAGCTCATCGGTCCCTGGCAAACAAACCTCGACCCCAAACCCCACGAGACCAATCATTATCAATTTCCAGGAGTTTACAACCAAGGAGACGGTACTGAGAGAAGCTTGGAAAAGGGGGAAGATTCAACTGGGCAACAGAACTCTCTACTTTGACCATGATTATGCGACTGAGATAGTCAAGAAGTGCAGGGAATACATTGGGATAAAGAAAGCCCTAAAGAAAAATGGAATTTGCTTACAAACACCATACACGAAGATGCGGATCCACTGGGATACGGGGGTCTGAAACATACAACAGTGCACAGGAGACGCAGTGGGAGTTGAAGATATGCAGATTCCCTGTTGAAGAGCCAGAGATAGTTGAGGGAGAGAGCAGCCTGGAAACACGGCTTCGTGAGCTGTTGGGATGGCAGCAGGTTGCGGGCTGCCGCCCAGAGAGCAAGGGATAAACTCCAGGAGTTCCAGAGGGGACGTGCCGAGCAAACATGAACGTGGATTTAAACTACACAGTCTAGTATGACTGTCAAAATATGGTGACTCTGAATCGACTACGATAATTTTGTTTTTTTACACTTTTTATATATGTATTATATAGGAAGCTTCACCCTCGACCCACCAACGGGGTCACATGGGAGGAGGTGCAGGAGCCTCCTGCCCGTTTGGAGGTTTGTTCACATTTGTGTTCTATAGTTATTGTTCACTTTTTGTTTTTGGGGGCTACTAGATCATTTATTACTTGGAATATGTATGACATGGTCACATGACTTGCAAATGTCTTCCTTAAACGTGAATGGCCTGAGTAACCCAGTCAAGAGGAGTAAAGTGCTAGCAACAATGAAAAAGGATAATACACGTTATATTTTTACAGGAGACACACATGACAAGATGAAAAGGTTTGGGTACCTAAACTCTTATTTCAGTTCTTGAAAAAAATAGTTGAAAAAGAGGAGTGGCCACTATGATTTCCAACTCTCAACTTCCAAAATGGTCACATTGGTCACATTTACAAATATATATGCTCCTCTGGAGAATGAAACAAAATTCTTTACATTTCTATTTGATTTGAGCTGAGTAAACCCAACCATCGTATGGGACATGTGTGACAGGGTCAAAAATGCCTTGTGCATGCTGCATGTTTTATGGTTGTTTTTTATTCTATTTTGCATGTTTTATCCCTGCAGGTTGTTTCCTGAGGTGTTGTGTTGTAGGTGCACCTACCTTTTAATTGTTTGGGTTGCTTTTAATACGTGGATTGAAGTGTGTTTTTATTTGAGATGTCTGATGAACTGGAGCTATGACCCTTGGACAGCCACACCTCCAATCAAGGAAACTGATTACAGGAGGAGCGACAGGTGTGGCGAAGCCTCATGCAATTAACGAGATGCAACACAGACGGAGAGGAGAAAAGGAAAGAGCGGCTCGCAGCAGACGGGGGTTCTTCAGTCAGAGAAACAGTCCAGGGACGGCGGTGCAGCAGAACAGCTCTCCTGATGTATACTACCTACCAGCCCAGTGACCAGCGAGTGCGGTGTGACTACATGCAGCAGACCGTGTCCACCAGTGCAGTTTCACTCAGACCTAGGTCGGCAGTTGGTCTCCTGCCGCCCAGGGAAATCGGAAGTTCCCTTTGGTACATTTAAGTGGCGGACACACTGAGACAGGCCAGGAAAGCTTGTAGCTGGAGTTGGCGATAGCCTAGCAGTGGGGAACACACTACTTGTCCTGGTGTCTCTGTTGTTTCACAGTTTCGGACGGGGCTGGCCAGACAGCCGAGACGGGCAGACGGCGTGGTAGGAGTATGGGAGGAGCCAAGATGCGGATACAGGAATCGCCACTGGATTGGACTGGATTAAAGAGCTGGGTTGGACTGGACTGGACCGCTGGATTAGACTGGATCGCTGGATTGGACTGGGACAGGGTTTATAAAAGGCCGACAAACAGGATAACATCAGAAGAAGCTTACAAATTATAGAACAGGCAAATAAACAGAATCTAAGTGCAGCTCTGGTCAGCCTAGACGCGGTAAAGGCTTTTGATAGAGTCAGCTTGCCTTTTCTGTATGGAGTGCTGTAGAGGCTGGGTTTTAATAACCAATTCATTAGGTGCATACCATCTTTATATAGAGATCCTACAGCGAGAGTAAAGATCGATGGCCATCTGACAGGCACTTTTAAGCTGTTTAGAGGCACTCACCAAGGCTGCTGCCTTAGCCCCTCCTGTTTTGCAATATTCATAGAGCCTCTGGCTCAAGCTATCAGACAAGTCAAAGAGCTGAAAGGAATCAATATAGCAAAAGAGGATCATATAATAGGACTTTTGCAAATTATATTATTACCTAACTCCAGAACCCAAACTCCACATTTCCAAACCTTATGAAAATACTTGATGACTACGGTCTGATGTCGGGTTATAAATTGAACATCACAAAAACACAGGTACTCTCTCCTAACTACACACCAAGCAGGGGAATCAGGCAGAAATATAAATTGAAGTGGGAAGCAAAATCAATAAAATACCTGGGAGTGCTAATCACTCAGGATTTGAACAAAGTATATGAAATAAAACTACAATATAATAAATACTAGGATACAGAAGGATGTGACAAGATGGTCGACACTAGTACTGGACTTTAGTTCAAGAATTGAGGTGCTGAAAAGGAATGTGCAAATTTAAGACACTCCAAATTGACAAAGAAAATGGAGGCCTTTCCTTCTGCCTTGGAGGGCCTGCTACATCGTCATCCTGAGTCGGTGCTGGTCCTGAACAGGGAGACAAATAGGGTTTAAGGCGGTTGAAAGGTACCACCATCTCTGACCCCTCCCCTACTGGTGCTACACAATACAACACTTCTGTGACCCTCTCTACGATCTTATAGGGGCCCTTAAAGCGCTTTAAAGCTTGGGACACTATCCTCTTTTCCTAGTCTTGTTTAAAATCCACACCAGCTCCCCTTCAGAGTAATACTGAAAGTTCACTCAGAGTCAAAATTGGTCTTCTGTTGACTAGAAGCTTTAGCCTGATGTGTCTTCACTGCCTCCACTACAGTGGACAGCGTCTCGACCAGTGGAGGCTGGTCCATAGAGGCAGAGGAGGTTGCTCCTCTATTTTTGAGAGGCAAGAGGGAGACCAAAATATAAAAAAGAGTAATTGGCTGAAATAAATCATTACCAAGTCTCAGTATCATTTATATAATATTGTTCTCTCTTTGGAAAAAAATCCATTAGTTAAAGAGACATCTGCAGATTTGTAAATGATATATAGGGCTAGATGTTCTAAAGCCTGAAAACAGAGCCACGAGGAGGAGCAGAAGTCTAGTTTTCTCTCAGAACACTTGAATTACAATATGCTGAAAGGTTATTATGGAATTTTTGCCCAATGATGCCAAAAATATACTGCCTACTGCCACTTTAACCCAGTTTGGTCCAGTGTCAGAGGCAAGAGAATATCACCACACACACACAGGAATTGAGTACAACAAATATAGCCTTTATTAAATAGATAAATTCATTAAAACTAGGACATCGCAAGGCAGAAAGCCTGCACAGAGGTCAACTCATGACCGACTCAGGTCACAACCCTACGACCCGAACACACACCCTTGAAGAAACACTGCACACTATGGCTGTTTTCGAAACCGCATACTGCATACTACTGAGGAGCGCAGTATGCAGTATACAGTACATACTGTATACTGCGTTCCTCAGTAGTATGCAGTATGTGACAGTTAAAGTGATGTATTTAGCAGTATGCTAGACGAGGCTTAAGCCTTCAAACCAGCTCTTAAAGCACAGGACAAAAAAACTAACTTGTACCACTATTACAATATTATCAAAAAATACAACTTTGATTTTGTTGTTTATGTTGTGCTTGTTTACTTTATAAGATACTGCAGGTTTAAACTATTTATTCTGACAGCACATAAAGAAGTCCGACAAACAGGATCATCAACGAGGAGAGACGGGAAATATAAAACATTCATCCACAACGTTTACTTTACTCAAACTGCTTTTTCAGTTACAGCAAAAGGACTGATCTCCCTCCAGATATTAGAGAAATGTTAAAAAAGTGTCATGTTGTCTCATCAGGAACCTCTCTGCCCCGTCAGAAGCTGCTCTTTCTCTCTCCTCTTCTCTCTCCTCTCCTCTTCTCTCTCCTCTTCCTCTCCTCTCATCTTCTCTCGCCACTCTGCTGCTCTGCAGCCGCTCTGTGAGCGTCACTGGCCGGCTCTCCAGCGAGCTACGCCCGCGGGTGATTGTGGAGCTTTTTAACTCGAAAAAAGGCAAATAAACACAGGTTCCTGTTAATTTATAATGGACATCTGTGTTGTGATATTTAAACAAACTATCCGTCAACAAGGAAATCAAAGCCTCTCGTCTACAGACCGGTCTCTAGAGAGCTCCAGCAGCTCATAGCGGTCTCTGAGCGTGACTACCCGGCTTGCTGGCAGCGACCCGGGCAGGCGCTCGCTGGCTGTCACGGTATTCTGTGGAGCTTCTAAACTCCGACAACGGTGGAACAAATGTTCGATTCGCCATCTAACTTCGTAAAACTGCCGATATTAATAATCTACACAGTTGATTTCTCGCCTCAAAAACTTTCAGAAGTGAATTTAGTGTTGAAATGGCTACAGAAAACGTAAAAAAAGAGCAGCTTTTGGCTGCTGTTTTTATACCCGTAGCCTGTGCTGTTCCGGCGCTTTGCATTGTGGGATACAGTAGGCGAGATAGACTGGTCCGATGCATACTGGAGAATTTTTCCAAATCAGTACGTCATCCGGGTATTTCTGGCATACTGGAGATTTTGCTTTTGTTCGCATACTGCATACTACATACTACATTTTGGCCAAATCAGTACGTACTACTAGTATAGTATGCGGTTTCGAAAACAGCCTCTGTCAAAGCGCATAGCAATCAGTACACTAATCACCAATGGAATGTGATATCAAAGTGCACACCAATGAGCACACTGCAATCACATATCATAATCACAGCAATCAATGAAGGACCACTTCAAACTATGGGCAGGTGAACACCATTTCTACCACTAGGGGAAGGCAGAGGGTTTCCTTAGGCACCAGAATTGCTTCTCACTGAACCCCTCCAGGGTGTCAAATTACTAAAATCTATTTTCACAGTAAATCATGAATGGAAAACGCTTAACAAGACAATACAGACATTAAACATGAAAATGTTGAAGACATATCTCTCCCCGGTCGGGTGACAAAACCCCACCATGGGGACACGAGCATGGAGTCTCCCATAGAATCAGGAAGCACCCACAGAAGCATTCACAGCAGCAGCTGCCGGGATGCCCAGCACTGGCAGCAGGCAACCTGCTGGATATGACGAGAGGTGATATGTCGAGTGAAGAAGATTCAGCACGTGAAGCCCAGGCAAATCCACTTACTAGTCCTTGGTCCATCTCTATCAAAAGGAGGCATCCAGCCTCCACTCCTAAAACAGGAATGGATCCCCTGCCTGCTGTCTTCACTGCCGGCAACACTAAAAGTTGCAAACAGCACCCTCCCGCCACAGCCACCGAAAAATCAGTTCAGACTGTGTACAGTTGTTTGTTTTGTTCTAAACTTTAAGAAATGTACTTTTTCTAATCAAACTGTGTATACAGCTGTTCAAGCACCATCATGTGAACTGGTAATGATGAGGAAATAAGTGCAGTTGACAGTGGTGCCTGAGACAGTTTTATGGTTGACCAAACAAAAGGGGCAGGACGTCCAGTCATGATATCACTGCTGTGCTGTGTTTTTTGATCTAATTCAACACTGAAGCAGAATTGAACAGAGTTGAGCAGTAAATGTGTCCCAGGAGGTGTTTTGTTCAATGTTGCCATATTATCTTCATGACTTATTGGAGAAATAATTACAACCTAAGCAGTAATGTCAATTCTGGATGTTGTTCTCTCCTGTTTCCTCTGTTTCCTTTAATAAAACACGGTGAGTCACGCAGTATCACGTGTCTGATAGGATGGGTGCTGGATCACAGAAATGTAACGTTTGGAGCATAACCGTTACAGCATAATAAAAATCCTTCCAACGGGAGCTATTTGGTGTGCGTATCTATCTGCTTTATTCTTATGTTCACTTTCACATGCAAATGAAAGAATCAATCAAGCTCTTACATTATGTTTTCATAAAAGCCTACTGTTAAATAGGATTTTGCCAATAAGAAGCAATATGAGAAAAAGATGTGGGACATGTGATGTTAAACCTTGGCATTATCAGTCTCTGTAAACAGAATGAAAATGTAAAAGAAGGATAGGAAAGGCACTGTTCAGATCTGGCTGGCATGCCTATGATTGTTTCCATGCAACTTTTGATTATGTTGCCATGGAAATAATCATTGCTGCAAAGCGCAAGGCTGACCATCTGTTACCATGGCAGGGGCTGTGTTTTGCAGAGCATTCTGGAAGAGAGCTGTGTTCTCCAGTTACTCTGTCTATGCATGAAACACTTATTTTCTTGACATGTACCGAGGGTATACTGTGAGGTGTGACATGTTGGATTTTCATTCAGTTAAATTCTTATTTTTATATTCCTGCGTGGAAACTTTGTATAAAGGGAAGACCTACAAAGTATTTACTACAGCACAGCAAATAGCATGTCAGAGGAAGACAAATGTGATTGTAAGCTGTCTTAGATTTCACAGGTTACATGCCAACCCGTTCTCATCCCAACTTGTCACATGCTGCTGCTTTGTCATGCCCCTTGGCGTCACTTTATTTTTGGCATCAAAGCCACTATAGTTACCCTTGGCGTCACATACGATTTAGGCAACAAAGCCACTTAGTTAGGTTTAGGAAAAAACTACATGGTTGGCCTTAAAACTACGTTTCTAAAGTGAAAATGGAACTGAACATTGTTAACACGGGACACAAACAAACAGCTGATTGTAATGTGAAACTGAAACCAGGGGACATAAACAGCGGTCACCTGGATCAAAGTGTTGTGTCTTTTCGCTCTTTAAGCTACGTCACCACACTCCCGGCCCACTTTCTCAGAGCGTTTACTGTTGTCTGTGCTAAAGGGCGCCTTGTGCAGCGGTAACATGTGCAAACGGCCATGACAAAGTCAAGTCAAGTAAATTTTATTTGTATAGCCCAAAATCACAAATCACAAATTTGCCTCGGGTTGCTTTGCAATCTTTACAGGATACGACACCCTCTGTCCTTTACAGTACAACCCTCTCATCTGATAAGTACGAACTCCCCACAAAAAAAATAAACTTTTAACAGGGAGAAAAGATTTTTTTTTTAGAAACCTCAGGAATAGCAACAGAGGAGGGATCCCCCTTCCAGGATGGCCAGACGTGCAATAGATGTCGTGTGTCCAGAGTAACAACATCATGAAAATACAACATAGTCAATCCATATGACAAAAAATAATACATGTTATGTGAACATACAGTATGTGAGAAGGTGGATCCAGGAGGATGTCAAGCAGCTTCCCAGCGTCACCAAACAGATAGAGCCAGGGCAACACGGCCTCCTGTCCATGCCAAACAGATAGAGCCAGAGCAACACAACCTCCTCTCCACGCCAAACAGATAAAGCAACATGATCTCCTTTCCACGCCAGGTAGATAGAGCCAGAGCAACACAACTTCCTCCACGCCAAACAGATAAAGCAACACAACCTCCTTTCCACGCCAGGTAGATAGAGCCAGAGCAACACAACTTCCTCACCACGCCAGATAAATGAAGCTTATGCGTAAATTCAGTCAGGAAGACTAGGGGTGCAATCTCATTCATTGTCATTCATTCTGGGTCTCTCTCTCATGGGCTATTACTATGTCAGCTGATTATGGGCGTCTCTCTTTTCAGTGACCAATCAGAGCTTGCCATAGCTCCCTAACCAATCACATTGTCGCTGTCAAAAGTTAAAAACTGTTCTCCTCTATGCTGTTTTCAGCGTCAGTATCAGCACAAACGGATGCGACCCTCCACCACCCCATCACCTCCAGATTCATCCAATCAGAGCAATCCTGCTCCACTTCATTCATCGGATCTGCATCAATCTTCTCGGTCACCGCCAAAGACATCAAGAACTCCCAGCAAGCATGCTGATGCTACGGGAACCAACGCACGGGCATCGATCACAGGGACGTCCCACACCAACATTCATGGACGTACTGAGGAGAGATGCTGGACAGTGATGGCGAGCTAGCCAGATGTATGGTGGACTGAGACAGCTGGAAGCTCCGCTTGAAAGCCCGTCTGAGGACGACCCAATGATATCAATTCCGATAGTTGTATTATCACTCTTTCCATCCACTAGTATTGGTTTTGTGTTATCAGTCCTACTTGTATTAGCTATTACAGCTGCTAGGCCATTATTGTGGCTGCTTCTCTCTCTCTCTCTCTCTCTCTCTCTCTATCTATCTATCTATCCATCCCCCCAGCTTGTCTCGGCAGATGGCCGCCCGCCCTGAGCCCGGTTCTGCTCCAGGTTTCTTCCAAGTAATCGGGGAGTTTTTCCTGGCCACAGCGCGCTTGGTGGATCTTGTTGGGTCTCTAAACTAGGGTGTACGGTCTAAGACCTACCCTATATATATATATATATATATATATATATATATATATATATATGTATATATATATATATATATATAAAGCGTCTTGAGATAACTTCTGATTATGATTTGACGTTATACAAAAATAAATTGAATTGAATTGAATTGAACTACCACCATCACCAGTGTCTAGACCCGGGGGGGAATAATCCTGAATCCAACTATGGCATCACTTCCCCCTTATTATGTCACATAGGGTCTAAATCGCCAAAGACTGTTACTATTCATAATTCGTGCACTTTTGTAATAAATCATCATTCAATTCATACGAGTCTCTCCTGATTGAAATCTCCAGGAAAGTGGCAGTGTTGCTGTGCAGCAGTGTCTGGTGTACGTTGTGAAGCTGTGTGTTGAGCAATGCGAGTTGCATCCAACTCATATTTACCTGGCATGGGAGATACAATGATCAAGTATGTTGTGACAATCATTTTTTTTTTTTAAAGTTAAAACCAAATACAGATTAATACCAGCCATATTCTTGAAAAGAAGCATTATTTTGAAGAAAAAAATATGTATGTTACAAATATCCAACTGAGTAGAGATTGTCAACTGTGAGTGTATTGTAGCAGCACGCTTCAAGTGTCTACCAAAACTAGCCTAATGTTCCAGAATGTGTGAACACATCAAAGGACGATGACATCACATCAAAGGACGATGACATCACTGTAATACATAAAAGGATATGTATGAATATTCGAAATGACGTATGGAAAACTAAATTTAAATGTCCAGAAAAGTGGCAGTGTTTCTGTGCAGCAGTGTCTGTTGTACATTGTGAAGCTGTGTGTTGAGCAATGCGAGTTGCATCCAACTCATATTTACCTGGCATGGGAGATAGAATGATCAAGTATGTTATGACAATCATTTTTTTTTTAAGTTAAAAACAAATACAGATTAATACAAACCATATTCTTGGAAAGAAGCATTATTTTGAAGAACAAAACATATATGTTAAAAAATATCCAACTGAGTAGAGATTGTCAACTGTGAGTGTATTGTAGCAGCACGCTTCAAGTGTCTACCAAAACTAGCCTAATGTTCCAGAATGTGTGAACACATCAAAGGACGATGACATCACATCAAAGGACGATGACATCACTGTAATACATAAAAGGATATTTATGATTATTCGAAATAATGTATGGAAAACTAAATTTAAATGTAAAGAAAAGTGGCAGTGTTGCTGTGCAGCAGTGTCTGGTGTACGTTGTGAAGCTGTGTGTTGAGCAATGCGAGTTGCATCCAACTCATATTTACCTGGCATAGAAGATACAATGATAAAGTATTTTATGACAATAATTTTTTTTAAAGTTAAAAACAAATACAAATTAATACCAACCATATTTTTTAAAAGAAGCATTATTTTGAAGAACAAAATGTGTATGTTACAAATATCCAACTGAGTAGAGATTGTCAACTGTGTGTGTATTGTGGCAGCACGCTTCAATGTGTCTATCCAAACTAGCCTAATGTTCCGGAATGTGTGAACACATCAAAGGACGATGACATCACATCAAAGGAATGATGACATCACATCAAAGGACGATGACATAACATCAAAGGACGATGACATCACATCAAAGGACGATGACATCACATCAAAGGACGATGACATCACTGTAATACATAGAAGGATATGTATGATTATTCGAAATGACGTATGGAAAACTTAATTTAAATGTCCAGAAAAGTGGCAGTGTTGCTGTGCAGCAGCGTCTGGTTTTCGTTGTGAAGCTGTGTGTTTAGCAATGCGAGTTGCATCCAACTCATATTTACCTGGCATGGGAGATACAATGATAAAGTATTTTATGACAATATATATTTTTTTAAAGTTAAAAACAAATACAGATTAATACCAGCCATATTCTTGAAAAGAAGCATTATTTTGAAGAAAAAAATATGTATGTTACAAATATCCAACTGAGTAGAGATTGTCAACTGTGAGTGTATTGTAGCAGCACGCTTAAAGTGTCTACCCAAACTAGCCTAATGTTCCAGAATGTGTGACAACATCAGAGGATGATGACATCACATCAAAGGACGATGACATCACATCAAAGGACGATGACATCACATCAAAGGACGATAACATCACCGTAATACATTAAAGGATATGTATGAATATTCGAAAAAATTTATGGAAAACTAAATGTAAATGTCCAGGAAAGTGGCAGTGTTGCTGTGAAGCTGTGTGTTGAGCAATGCGAGTTGCATCCAACTCATATTTACCTGGCATGGGAGATACAATGATCAAGTATTTTATGACAATAATTTTTTTCAAAGTTAAAACCAAATACAGATTAATACCAGCCATATTCTTGAAAAGAAGCATTATTTTGAAGAAAAAAATATGTATGTTACAAATATCCAATTGAGTTGAGATTGTCAACTGTGAGTGTACTGTAGCAGCACGCTTCAAGTGTCTACCCAAACTAGCCTAAAGTTACAGAATGTGTGACAACATCAATGGACGATGACATCACATCAAAGGACGATGACATCACATCAAAGGACGATGACATCACATCAAAGGACGATAACATCACCGTAATACATAAAAGGACATTTATGAATATTCAAAATGACGTATGGAAAACTAAATTTAAATGTCCAGAAAAGTGGCAGTGTTGCTGTGCAGCAGTGTCTGGTGTTCGTTGTGAAGCTGTGTGTTGTGCAATGCGAGTTGCATCCAACTCATATTTACCTGGCATGGGAGATACAATGATCAAGTATTTTATGACAATATATTTTTTTTAAAGTTAAAAACAAATAGATTAATACCAACCATATTCTTTAAAAGAAACATTATTTTGAAAAACAAAATATGTATGTTACAAATCTCCAACTGAGTAGAGATTGTCAACTGTGAGTGTTTTGTAGCAGCATGCTTCAAGTGTCTACCCAAACTAGCCTAATGTTCCAGAATGTGTGACAACATCAGAGGACGATGACATCACATCAAAGGACGATGACATCACATCAAAGGACGATGACATCACTGTAATACATAAAAGGATATGTATGAATATTCAAAAAAATTTATGGAAAACTAAATTTAAATGTCCAGGAAAGTGGCAGTATTGCTGTGCAGCAGTGTCTGGTGTACGTTGTGAAGCTGTGTGTTGAGCAATGCGAGTTGCATCCAACTCATATATACCTGGCATGGGAGATACAATGATCAAGTATTTTATGACAATAATTTTTTTTTAAAGTTAAAAACAAATACAGATTAATACCAGCCATATTGTTGAATTGAAGCATTATTTTGAAGAAAAAATATGTATGTTACAAATATCCAATTGAGTTGACATTGTCAACTGTGAGTGTACTGTAGCAGCACGCTTCAAGTGTCTACCCAAACTAGCCTAAAGTTACAGAATGTGTGACAACATCAATGGACGATGACATCACATCAAAGGACGATGACATCACTGTAATACATAAAAGGATATGTATGAATATTCAAAATGATGTATGGAAAACTAAATTTAAATGTCCAGAAAAGTGGCTGTGTTGCTGTGCAGCAGTGTCTGGTGTATGTTGTGAAGCTGTATGTTGAGCAATGCGAGTTGCATCCAACTCATATATACCTGGCATGGGAGATACAATGATCAAGTATTTTATGACAATCATTTTTTTTTAAAGTTAAAAACAAATACAGATTAATACCAGCCATATTCTTGAAAAGCAGCATTATTTTGAAAAACAAAATGTGTATGTTACAAATATCCAACTGAGTAGAGATTGTCAACTGTGTGTGTATTGTGGCAGCACGCTTCAATGTGTCTATCCAAACTAGCCTAATGTTCCGGAATGTGTGAACACATCAAAGGACGATGACATCACATCAAAGGACGATGACATAACATCAAAGGACGATGACATCACATCAAAGGACGATGACATCACATCAAAGGACGATGACATCACTGTAATACATAGAAGGATATGTATGATTATTCGAAATGACGTATGGAAAACTTAATTTAAATGTCCAGAAAAGTGGCAGTGTTGCTGTGCAGCAGCGTCTGGTTTTCGTTGTGAAGCTGTGTGTTTAGCAATGCGAGTTGCATCCAACTCATATTTACCTGGCATGGGAGATACAATGATAAAGTATTTTATGACAATATATATTTTTTTAAAGTTAAAAACAAATACAGATTAATACCAGCCATATTCTTGAAAAGAAGCATTATTTTGAAGAAAAAAATATGTATGTTACAAATATCCAACTGAGTAGAGATTGTCAACTGTGAGTGTATTGTAGCAGCACGCTTAAAGTGTCTACCCAAACTAGCCTAATGTTCCAGAATGTGTGACAACATCAGAGGATGATGACATCACATCAAAGGACGATGACATCACATCAAAGGACGATGACATCACATCAAAGGACGATAACATCACCGTAATACATTAAAGGATATGTATGAATATTCGAAAAAATTTATGGAAAACTAAATGTAAATGTCCAGGAAAGTGGCAGTGTTGCTGTGAAGCTGTGTGTTGAGCAATGCGAGTTGCATCCAACTCATATTTACCTGGCATGGGAGATACAATGATCAAGTATTTTATGACAATAATTTTTTTCAAAGTTAAAACCAAATACAGATTAATACCAGCCATATTCTTGAAAAGAAGCATTATTTTGAAGAAAAAAATATGTATGTTACAAATATCCAATTGAGTTGAGATTGTCAACTGTGAGTGTACTGTAGCAGCACGCTTCAAGTGTCTACCCAAACTAGCCTAAAGTTACAGAATGTGTGACAACATCAATGGACGATGACATCACATCAAAGGACGATGACATCACATCAAAGGACGATGACATCACATCAAAGGACGATAACATCACCGTAATACATAAAAGGACATTTATGAATATTCAAAATGACGTATGGAAAACTAAATTTAAATGTCCAGAAAAGTGGCAGTGTTGCTGTGCAGCAGTGTCTGGTGTTCGTTGTGAAGCTGTGTGTTGTGCAATGCGAGTTGCATCCAACTCATATTTACCTGGCATGGGAGATACAATGATCAAGTATTTTATGACAATATATTTTTTTTAAAGTTAAAAACAAATAGATTAATACCAACCATATTCTTTAAAAGAAACATTATTTTGAAAAACAAAATATGTATGTTACAAATCTCCAACTGAGTAGAGATTGTCAACTGTGAGTGTTTTGTAGCAGCATGCTTCAAGTGTCTACCCAAACTAGCCTAATGTTCCAGAATGTGTGACAACATCAGAGGACGATGACATCACATCAAAGGACGATGACATCACATCAAAGGACGATGACATCACTGTAATACATAAAAGGATATGTATGAATATTCAAAAAAATTTATGGAAAACTAAATTTAAATGTCCAGGAAAGTGGCAGTATTGCTGTGCAGCAGTGTCTGGTGTACGTTGTGAAGCTGTGTGTTGAGCAATGCGAGTTGCATCCAACTCATATATACCTGGCATGGGAGATACAATGATCAAGTATTTTATGACAATAATTTTTTTTTAAAGTTAAAAACAAATACAGATTAATACCAGCCATATTGTTGAATTGAAGCATTATTTTGAAGAAAAAATATGTATGTTACAAATATCCAATTGAGTTGACATTGTCAACTGTGAGTGTACTGTAGCAGCACGCTTCAAGTGTCTACCCAAACTAGCCTAAAGTTACAGAATGTGTGACAACATCAATGGACGATGACATCACATCAAAGGACGATGACATCACTGTAATACATAAAAGGATATGTATGAATATTCGAAATGATGTATGGAAAACTAAATTTAAATGTCCAGAAAAGTGGCTGTGTTGCTGTGCAGCAGTGTCTGGTGTATGTTGTGAAGCTGTATGTTGAGCAATGCGAGTTGCATCCAACTCATATATACCTGGCATGGGAGATACAATGATCAAGTATTTTATGACAATCATTTTTTTTTAAAGTTAAAAACAAATACAGATTAATACCAGCCATATTCTTGAAAAGCAGCATTATTTTGAAGAAAAAAATATGTATGTTACAAATCTCCAACTGAGTAGAGATTGTCAACTGTGAGTGTTTTGTAGTTGCACGCTTCAGGTGTCTACCCAAACTAGCCTAATGTTCCAGAATGTGTGACAACATCAGAGGATGATGACATCACATCAAAGGACGATGACATCACATCAAAGGACGATGACATCACATCAAAGGACGATAACATCACCGTAATACATTAAAGGATATGTATTGTAGCGACCCTGGTCAATGAAGCTACGAGGCAGGAACTGGTTTCGCTGGTACTTTATTCCTCAGCTTGAACACAGGTTACTGTGGGCCGTAACCAACGCCAAAAACAACAAAACAACTAGTTTACAGCGTGCTATCTGCATTACCACTCCTTCTTATCTCCCGCTTCTCGTCTCTTGCGCGAGCCCTCCGCGTCACTCCCTCCTCAAGCCTCTGCCAATCACAGGTGGCTATCTTCACAAAACAATGTCAATGCTGCGTTCGCTGACATCATGTAAACCTGACTAACTACAGTAACATAACTTGTAACTTAACAGTGGACCCCACATCACCCAGTCGTTACACTACCCCCCCTTTTCAAAGTCCCTCGTCCCCGAGGGGACGAATAAAGTCTCTCAGATAGGCAGGGGGTCTGAGATTTCTCCGGGGCCGTGTCCCTCCCAGGTTAGGAGGGGAAAGGCTGGCCCGTGGGCCGGGGAAGGAAGGGGAACCGGGGCAGGGCTCAAAAGTTCATCTTGTGACAGGCCGAATGAGGCATCCAGGTCACTGGAGGGGGCTTGTTGGAGGCACCGGCCCGTGTCTGGGGGCCCCTGTGTCTCACCTCCATAACCCAGTGGAGTGGCTGTGCCCCGGTAGGGGGCCAGCCTATCTCGATACAGGGCGACTTTCCGTCCTCTTGGCGGTAGCTGGACCCTGTACACGACCTCACCCAGTCTCTCCAGGACCCTGCAGGGCCCCACCCACATACTGTCCAGCTTAGGGCACCTGCCCTTCTTCCTCTGGGGGTTATGTACCCACACCGACTCTCCAGCTTCAAAATGGCGTCCTCTGGCACGTACGTCGTAGTTCCTCTTCTGTCTCACTCCTGCGCTCAGTAGCTGACCTCTGGCAAACTCATGAGCAGACTCGAGGCGGTCCTGGAGCTTTCTGGCATAATCTGGTCCCGGCGGGTCAGCGGGGGTGTCAGGGGGCTTGCCTACCATCATCTCTGCTGGGGTCCGGATTTCTCTGCCTAACATGAGGAGGGCAGGGGAGCATGAAGTGGAGTCCTGGGCAGCAGAGCGGTACGCCATTAACACAAGGGGGACATGTGTATCCCAGTCACGTTGGTGTTTAGCCGTCACGATGGCCAGCTGTTGTGCCAGTGTGCGGTTAAATCTCTCCACAAGGCCGTCGCTCTGGGGGTGGAGAGGTGTGGTGCGGGTCTTGTGGGAGCCGAGTTTTTCACACATTGCTGCAAACACACGGGGCTCAAAGTTTCTACCTTGGTCAGTGTGAATGACTTCAGGTACCCCGAGCCTGCTGAACATTCCCTCTACCAACGCATCCACAATGGTCTCTGCCTCCTGGTCAGGCAGGCTGTATGCTTCGGGCCACTTGGTGAAATAGTCCATAGCAGTGAGAATGTAGCGGTTACCCTTGTCTGTGCGGGGAAACGGGCCGAGGACATCGATTCCCAAGCGCTCCATGGGACACCCTGCCGGGAACTGCTGGAGCTGTGCATGAGATCTCTCTGTGGGGCCCTTGCGGGCAGTGCAGCTGTCGCAGCGGCGGCAATAGTCTTCCACATCTCGCCTATGTTGGCCCCAATAGAACCCCTGTCGGAGGCGGCGGAGGGTTTTGGCTACCCCAAAGTGACCAGATCCGGCCGCTCCGTGCACTGCTTGGAGCACCGTCTCCCTCAGGGCCTTTGGCCCCACCACCTGCCACCGTGTCTCTCCCGTAGCCGGCTCTTTCCACCCCCTCTGCAGCACCCCATCACACAAGCGCAGGGCTTCAAACATTGACCAGAGTCCCTTTGTAGCTCGGGAAAACATGGCGACATCTTCCCATGGAGGTCGGCGCTGTTTCGCCACCCAAGTGAGCACTGGTCCAATGTCCACATCCTCGTCCTGCTTGTGCCGCCACTCTGCTCCATCCACAGCTGCTGGTCTATGGCTGGTCGTCGGCCCCTCTTCGCTCACTGCAGCACATCTCACATCAGGTTGCAGCTGCTCTCCCTCTAGCGTCTCCTTTTTTTCACAGTAATGGCACGGGTCGGCGCTGCAGGGGCGGCGGGAAAGTGCGTCCGCGTTCCCATGCTGGGCCCCTGGTCTGTGGACCACAGTGAAGTCATATGCTTGTAGCTCCTCGATCCAGCGTGCCAGCTGACCCTCTGGTTCTCTGAAGGACATGAGCCACTGTAAAGCTGAATGGTCAGTCCTGACCGTGAAGTGGAGGCCCCCGAGGTAATATTTAAAATGCCGTATGGCACTGACCACAGCGAGCAGCTCCCTTCTGGTGACACAGTAGCGACGTTCTGCCTTGTTGAATGTCCAGCTTTGGTACACCACCACTCTCTCTCCACCAGGTGTCACCTGAGCCAGCATAGCACCTGAGCCAACATTGCTGGCGTCCGTGTCGAGGATGAAAGGCAGGGAGGGGTCAGGTGGGGACAGAACTGGGGCTTCTACAAGGGCTCTCTGCAGTGAAGTGAACGCTGTATGACACTCCTCCGTCCACGAGAATGTCTCCCCTTTTTGCAGAAGCCGGAATAGTGGTGCAGCTATGCAGGAAAACCCCCTCACAAACCTTCTGTAGTAGGAGGCCAGGCCCAGGAAGCTCTTCAGGTCCTTCACAGAGCTGGGGGTGGGCCAGTCCTTCACAGCTTGCACCTTCTCATCCATGGTGCCGACGCCCCCCCCCCCTCCCAGCCTGTGGCCCAAGAAGGTGACCTCACGCCTCAGAAAGCAGCATTTCTGGGGATGTAGTTTCAGTCCTGCTGCTGCCACTCTCTCCAGCACACGCCTAAGGGCCCTGAGAGCTGACCCGAAAGAATCACCATGAACAAGGATGTCGTCTAGGTACACAACACACTCCTGGCGGGAAATGTCAGCAAGTACCATGTCCATCAGTCTCTCAAATGTGGCGGGGGCATTGCAGAGGCCGAATGGAAGGACTTTAAACTGCCACAAGCCCCCACTGGTGATGAAGGCAGTCTTGGGTCTGGTCTCAGGAGTGAGGGGGACCTGCCAGTATCCGCTGCGCAGGTCCAGCGAGGAGAACCAGGAAGACCCTGCCACTGTGTCGAGGGCCTCATCAATGCGCGGAAGGGGATAGGAGTCCTTTTTGGTCACTTTGTTAAGCGGTCTGAAATCCACACAGAACCGCCAATCATCTTTCAGCTTTTTGGGGACCATGACGACTGGGGAGGCCCAGGAGCTAGTGGAAGGCTCGATGAGTCCAGCCTGCTGCATCTCTCTGAGGGCCCTGTCCGTTGCAGCCTGCTTGGCTAGAGGGAGGCGTCGTGGTCTCATCCTGATGGGCTGTGCACCTCCAGTATCAATGTTGTGCTGGATGAGGTGTGTCCGGCCCATATCCTCCTGTGACAGTGAAAAACAGTCCTTGAACTCCAGCAGGAGTTGCCACAACAGACCCTGTTCACTATGAGTCAGTCCATCACAGTTTTTCTGCCAAACCTCCCTCACGGCTAAGACCCTTTCTCCCCCGTCAGGTGGTGTGGTGGGAGATGGGTGTGGGCCAGTGGTAGGTGGGGTGGAGGGCAGCGCAGGCGGTTCGTTGGGGAAGGTGCAGCAGGCAGCCATGTTGTTTGTCACTTCAGCTGCTAGCACTGCAACAGTGTGAGTCACGGGGCAGCCAGGCAGGGACGGCCGCTTAGACATCTGGATAACATGTCCATCTGGAAAGGTGAGAGTTCCCTTCCTCGTGTTAATGACACAGTCCAATGCTCCAAGAACATCCAGCCCCAGAATACAGTCCTCCAGGGTCGCGACCCACACCGGGCAGCGAACCGACTGTTTCCCCAACCCCAGAGTCACTAATGCCTCCCCCACCATGGGTGTTCGCTCTCCGGTGACAGTCTGAAGTTTCACCATGGTGGGAAAAATTGTTATTCCATCACCCACCACATCAGGCTTCACCAAGGTAGCTGAAGACCCCGTGTCCACCAGTGCAGAGCAACATATACCTCCAATAGTCACTGGCGTGTACCAGCAATCTCCTATACAGGTTCGGCCCAGTACCAAGAGCCGTTCCAGCTGACCATCTAGCTCATCTGGTGGGTGCCCCGCCCCTGCTTTGTTGGAGCACCGCGCTGCTTCCCCACTTGGAAGAGGTTGGGACACAGCATCAGGGGTCCGCATCGTCCCGATCATGCGGTCCCCGATGCGTTTCCCTGATTCTGAGGGGAGCGGGGGCACTCCCGGATTAGGTGGCCAGGCTGTCCACATCCCCAGCAGAGCCTTGAACGTGGCCTCCCCCGCTGTTCCTCTCTCAGTGTGGCGGCCCGCACTAATTGAGTCACTTCGCCCACCCAGGCAGGTTCTGTTGCATTCAAATCAGCCCCACTTGCAGCTCTCACCTTTGGTGAAGTGTCCAGTGTACCCGCGAGGGAATTAGCACACAGCATTTCTCTTTCTGTAGCTAGCTCCAAAGCCTGCTGGAGAGACCTGGGGTGAGCCAGCAGTGTCTGGACACGCAGGTCGGCTGGCAACAGGGCCTGGAGGAAATGGTCTCGGGCTAATTCACTCTGGATGGCAGGAGGCATGTGAGCATAGGTGCGATGAACCAGTCCTTCAACGTCGTTGGCAAGATCCCTCAGCGGCTCCCCTGATCGTCGCTGTCGGCTGCACAGTTCAGAGCGTAGCAGGCTAGCTGCTGAGCATAGTCCAAACCGCCTCTTTAAAGCTCTAACCAATGCATCATAGTCACTCCTATCATCAGGGCTCAATAATAGCAGGCTTGACAAAGCGTCACCAGTAAGGCACATTGCTAGCTGGAGAGCTTTCTCTTCAGTGGACCACCTGCCGGCTCGAGCTAACAGTTCAAACTGTGCATGAAAAGCTTCCCAGTTAGCTTTGCCATCATACCTGGGGGTCTTTATTGTGGGTGGGAGGGCTCCTACAGGCGGCTCTAAATGTCTGTTCATGTCCGTACATTTGGTTTTCCCGCGGTTGGTATTTTGCTCGCCGGAGCGGCTAGGCGAGCCTAAGCCAGCCTCTGCAGCCATCCTCACTGCCATCTCTCTCACCCGCTCTCTGTGTCCAGCCGCACTCCAAGCAGTGTCCGAGCCATAACCTCTCTGTTCGTCGGCTCCCTCCTCCCGTTCAATCTTGAAAAGTTCCCGCGGCAACATTGTTACTCGCTAGCACTTTGTCAACAAGCTAGCGAGCGGCGCGGAAACCCTGGTGGCGAAATCCGTTCACTTCTGACACCAAATGTAGCGACCCTGGTCAATGAAGCTACGAGGCAGGAACTGGTTTCGCTGGTACTTTATTCCTCAGCTTGAACACAGGTTACTGTGGGCCGTAACCAACGCCAAAAACAACAAAACAACTAGTTTACAGCATGCTATCTGCATTACCACTCCTTCTCATCTCCCGCTTCTCGTCTCTTGAGCGAGCCCTCCGCGTCACTCCCTCCTCAAGCCTCTGCCAATCACAGGTGGCTATCTTCACAAAACAATGTCAATGCTGCGTTCGCTGACATCATGTAAACCTGACTAACTACAGTAACATAACTTGTAACTTAACAGTGGACCCCACATCACCCAGTCGTTACAGTATGAATATTCGAAAAAAATTATGGAAAACTAAATGTAAATGTCCAGGAAAGTGGCAGTGTTGCTGTGCAGCAGTGTCTGGTGTACGTTGTGAAGCTGTGTGTTGAGCAATGCGAGTTGCATCCAACTCATATTTACCTGGCATAGGAGATACAATGATAAATTATTTTATGACAATAATTTTTTTTTAAAGTTAAAAACAAATACAGATTAATACCAACCATATTCTTTAAAAGAAACATTATTTTGAAGAACAAAATATGTATGTTACAAATATCCAACTGAGTAGAGATTGTCAACTGTGTGTGTATTGTGGCAGCACGCTTCAATGCGTCTATCCAAACTAGTCTAAAGTTACAGAATGTGTGACAACATCAATGGACGATGACATCACATCAAAGGACGATGACATCACTGTAATACATAAAAGGATATGTATGAATATTCGAAATGATGTATGGAAAACTAAATTTAAATGTCCAGAAAAGTGGCTGTGTTGCTGTGCAGCAGTGTCTGGTGTATGTTGTGAAGCTGTATGTTGAGCAATGCGAGTTGCATCCAACTCATATTTACCTGGCATGGGAGATACAATGATCAAGTATTTTATTACAATAATTTTTTTTAAAGTTAAAAACAAATACAGATTAATACCAGCCATATTCTTGAAAAGCAGCATTATTTTGAAGAAAAAAATATGTATGTTACAAATCTCCAACTGAGTAGAGATTGTCAACTGTGAGTGTTTTGTAGTAGCACGCTTCAGGTGTCTACCCAAACTAGCCTAATGTTCCAGAATGTGTGACAACATCAAAGGACGATGACATCAAATCAAAGGACGATGACATCACATCAAAGGACGATGACATCACATCAAAGGACGATGACATCACATCAAAGGACGATAACATCACCGTAATACATAAAAGGACATTTATGAATATTCAAAATGATGTATGGAAAACTAAATTTAAATGTCCAGAAAAGTGGCAGTGTTGCTGTGCAGCATTGTCTGGTGACCGTTGTGAAGCTGTGTGTTGAGCAATGCGAGTTGCATCCAACTCATATTTACCTGGCATAGGAGATACATTGATAAATTATTTTATGACAATAATTTTTTTTTAAAGTTAAAAACAAATACAGATTAATACAAACCATATTCTTGGAAAGAAGCATTATTTTGAAGAAAAAAATATGTATGTTACAAATATCCAACTGAGTAGAGATTGTCAACTGTGAGTGTATTGTAGCAGCACGCTTAAAGTGTCTACCCAAACTAGCCTAATGTTCCAGAATGTGTGACATCAAAGGACGATGACATTACATGAAAGGACGATGACATCACATCAAAGGACGATGACATCACTGTAATACATAAAATGATATGTATGAATATTCGAAATGACCTATGGAAAACTAAATTTAAATGTCCAGAAAAGTGGCAGTGTTGCTGTGCAGCAGTGTCTGGTGTACGTTGTGAAGCTGTGTGTTGAGCCATGCGAGTTGCATCCAACTCATATTTACCTGGCATAGGAGATACAATGATAAAGTATTTTATGTCAATAATTTTTTTTTAAAGTTAAAAACAAATACAGATTAATACAAACCATATTCTTGGAAAGAAGCATTATTTTGAAGAAAAAAATATGTATGTTACAAATATCCAACTGAGTAGAGATTATCAACTGTGAGTATATTGTAGCAGCACGCTTCAAGTGTCTACCCAAACTAGCCTAAAGTTACAGAATGTGTGACAACATCAAAGGACGATGACATCACATCAAAGGACGATGACATCACATCAAAGGACGATAACATCACCGTAATACATAAAAGGATATGTATGAATATTCGAAAAAATGTATGGAAAACTAAATTTAAATGAAGCTTATGCGTAAATTCAGTCAGGAAGACTATGGGTGCAATCTCATTCATTGGCTGCATCCCAAAGCTCTTAATTGCATCCCTGTTTCCCTCACTTGCGTCTTTTCCTTGCGTCTTAGTCCCTCCCACCAGGGAAGCATGGAGAGACGCAAGGAAACCATGCGAGGAGAGAGGAAACGAGGAAATACGATTTAAGCGACATGGGACGGTCGTTTCCTCTGAAGCGTCACGTGAAGCGACGTCCGTTTCTGATGACAGCAGCAGCTGACCACATCTGGATCAGCTGTCAGTCAGCTTTAACAGCTGTTTGTGTCTGAACTGTACTAATACTAATAAAGACAAGTGCAAGCTGCAGCCTGTATTTCTACTGTGGACTGCTTAGAGGCTCAGGAACCATCTCTACTGGCACAATAACTTTATATTATTTATTAATTATTAGCGTCTGTAGTTATGGATATTCTGATTGTGAGCTCATTATTTCATAACCCAGAATATGACTACAGTGTTTTTTTAACACTGGACATTATTTATTAGGCTAAAGGGAAAATGTAAATGATATAACTCATATCAAACCGACGTTCAGGAATCATCAGCCTCATGTGACTGAATGGAAATGAGGATAAATGATGTAAAAGGTGTTTGTTGCTGACAGACAGACTCTCCTTCTCTCTCTGACTTTAATAGTATCATTAATAAAAGTTAACAGGGGAAATAACAGATCATGAAAAGACAAATCATTCTAATAAATGCAGAAACTTATTTTGAATCAGTTCATCAGGTGTTATAAAGCCCTCTGACTGTCAGGCTGCTTCACTGACGGTGTGTGAAGGAGAGATACTGCAGGTCCTTCTGCTGCTGTTCAGAGCTTCAATTAACACAGATTATAACTAAATGGTGAATCAGAAGACAACTAAACTATAAAACGTTTAATCTGTGATCTGTTTTCACTCCGGTATGAAACTCCAGTGATGTTGAGAGGTAAAGTTATCAGATCAGTCTGATCGGCAGCAGCGTCCAATCAGTAACTGATATCCAATAAGGGGGCGTGTCGGTCGGTAAAAGACTTCCGTGCAGGATACACTGGTGTATCCTCGCTCATAGCTCCTCCGGCAAGCCTCCTCGATCCTCGATCCTCGCTCCTCGATGCACAAATAAGAGCTTTGGGACAGTCTTCAAAATGGCGCACCAGAACAACTTCCGGTTCAAGCGAGGATCGAGGAGCGAGGAGCGAGGAAACGAAAATTAAGAGCTTTGGGACGCACCCATTGTCATTCATTCTGGGTCTCTCTCATGGGCTATTACTATGTCAGCTGATTATGGGCGTCTCTCTTTTCAGTGACCAATCAGAGCTTGCCATATCTCGCTAACCAATCACATTGTCGCTGTCAAAAGTTAAAATCCGTTCTCCTCTATGCTGTTTTCAGCGTCAGTATCAGCACAAACGGATGCGAGCAGCTCGTTGCAAACGGCAAATAGTTCACGTACCTTCATCCAGTCTCAGTGGTATAACCAGCGACGTCTGATCCTCAGCAGAGGAGTTTCTCCCTCTTGTTCACTGCTCAGCCTCATCTGCTACTCCAGGCTACAAACGATCGCACTCGCAGTCTCCGGTTAAATCCAGCAAACATTCAGCCTCCAGCTCATAATGCTCAGGCTCACGCCTCATCAGCGTCTGGCTTCTTTATCACAGCCGCCTCGTCGCTACATTCATTCCACCTCAAGCCGCTTCATCTAGGGCGGCTGTGGCTCAGAGGGTAGAGCAGGTTGTCCACCAATCGGAAGGTCGGTGGTTCGATCCCCGGCTGCTCCGGGTCACATGTCGATGTGTCCTTGAGCAAGACACTTAACCCCAAATTGCTCCCGGAGGCATAGCCATCGGTGTGTGAATGAGTATTTAGATTAAATCCTGATGGGCAAAGTTGGCACCTTAGTAGCCTCTGCCATCAGTGTATGAATGTGTGTGTGAATGGGTGAATACTGACATGTAGTGTAAAGCGCTTTGAGTGGTCGGAAGACTAGAAAAGCGCTATATAAGTCCAAGTCCAAGTCCAAGTCCATCTAAAGGTAAAGGCTTCACAAGGCTCACCAGCCTCATCTTACCTGGCAAGAGGCCACATATCACCATTGAGTAAACGTTGTCATCCATTTGGATAGCTTCGATATCAATGCGTCATGTCATTCATTCCGCTCCGTATTCAGTCAGAGTTAAAACATTTCCGGGTTCCTCACAGAAGAACCGGCGTGATTCAAAATCATCTGCTCAATAACTCCATAAGTTCAGCGGGTACATCAAACCGGTGGTCTCACTCGGATCCAGTCCTGGTAGATAACCAGCGGTCTTTTAACTAGTCTTCGAGGTGTTTGTTCAAACTGTAACACTTTTCATTCTCTCGGTGCATCAATGCTCATAGGGAACTATTACCGTAAATGATGTGATAGCGGCGGGCTCTAATTCTACAGTGTACAGGGTTACAGACTTTGGACTGAAGCAGCCTTCTGTTCTTAAAATCTGTGATATATAGCAAACTCTCGGTTCGCTTGGGTATTCTTGACAACATTATGCCGTCTTAAACCCAACAATATCACTGCATATTTCATAAAGCATTGCAAATTACGTGGAACCTTAAATACGTGTATTACGGTAATAAGCACTGCAAGTTCTCATACAGTGTCTTCATGCTGTCTCCATCTAGTGGCGCTTGTACGTTCCTACAAGTCCTGTGTAATGGGACTTAAATGCAAGTTAGTACCTTATAGTCATTATATCAGTTAAAGCTTCAGTAGTCAGTATTTGGCTGCATAGGGAACAATTCCATAATAACCTTTCAGCATATTGTAATTCAAGTGTTGTGAGAGAAAAACTAGACTTCTGCAGGCTTTAAAAGATCTAACCCTTGACGGGAGACTTTGACCAATCACAGGTCATTTCATTGAGAGAGCGTTCCTACTGACTGTGCTCCGGTCATGTGACCAGAACTCTGCGTTCTTTCACCAGATTTCACAATGGCGGCGGCGTCACAAACTTTCTCATCTTACAGCTAAACCGTGCACTAAAAGATGATTCTGAGAACATCTGTGGAAAGAATAAGCATTAACGTAACAGAATATTGATTCATGACAGCCGGCTCATAGACGGCAGAGGGGCAGCAGACCTCAGATCAGCTCTTACTGCTTGTTTCCTCCCGAGGTGAGGTCTTGCAGATGCGTTGGGAATACTGAAGGACAGAGGCACATGACTTTGGGTTACCCGTTTCATGTACTACGCCACGGTATAGCGACCGTTTTATTAAAAATTGACTAGCATAGAAAGACTAAATGCTTCATGGCGTACATTTACTACATGCACAGAGTATCTACCTCGTTCAGGCAGCTTACCAAGCAGCAGTCACCAGTAACCATAGCGCGAACGAAGGTTTTGAACGTTAAAATGATTAAATAATAATAATAATAATAATTATAATAAATGAATAAATATGGTAACAAGAATTGATCACACGGGTCTCGAGACCCCAGTGTCTGGGTGAAGCTCTTGAATTGGGTTTTGTTCACTACGACTTCCTCTACTCATGACCCGGAGCTTTCACTATGTCGCCTCACTTTGGCAGAGGCCTTAAAGCTTCATGGGCACAAAATCAGCACATTGGGCAATTCCATAATGATTGTGAGCTTATGGTAATTCACGTGTCTAAAGGATAATTAGAATCTTGAATTCCTCAAGGTCTGGTTCAGGCTTTGTTCCGGCGGCGAACGGTGTCGGGATTTCCTCAAACTTTATCTCAACATGGCTGCTGGGTCACAAACTCTCAATTACAGACAAACAGTACACTACAAAATGTTATGAAAACATTCGAGAGAGAAGTAGGCATTCAGTAACAGAATATGATTTATAATTGATCAGAACTGACTGGTCTGAAAGTCGGTCGGTCGGTGTTCACGGCAGCTGGAGGCAGATTCCAAACCATGCTCGAAATAAATAAATAAAAGTCACATCGTGGTAAAGGAAGGCCCAGTGCCTCGCGGAAAAACTGAAGCCTTAACGGTCAATATATATGCGATGGCTGCGACAAGCATAAATGCTTTCATTTATTATCATCGTATTCTCAACCTTTTCATAACCATACACTCTCTTCTTATCTCATATTCAACTAATCATTGAATCGGATCTGGCCTTAATACACTCTTCAGATTGAACGGAAGCATCACGCGTTCATCTGCACAGAAAGTCATCACGACCTTCACACAAATAACAGCAGACAGCAGATCCTCTATATTCATGCATATAACTATATTCATGCATATAACTATATTCATGCATATAACTGGTGGTGTTCAGTTTAGCGGCTGCATTGCTGCTAATTGTCCCTCTATTTTATCTGGGTCCTGTTACAGCTGACCTCGGCATTTATCAAATCATCTGTTCAGATTAATTAATTCAGATCATTACAATCAATTCATTACCTTTGAATACTCCTACACTCTTTTATTATCTTATATTCAGCTATTTCTATTATTCACAGCTAAGGTAATTATTCCTATTCACTCATATGCTGGTCTATTATGACCTCTCTATTGCTCTGGTCTATCGCGACCTCTTTATTGCTCTGGTCTATCGTGACCTCTCTAATGTTCTGGCTATCGTGACCTCTCTAATGCTCTGGTCCATCACAATACGCAAAGGTTCTTTAACACAGAACGGCCATGACGGTCAATTTTACCTCACACTTCACTCCATTCATGTGAGCTTATTCATTGCGTTATACTGGTGTCGTACTGCATGCACCAATCATCACTCTGGTCCGCAGTGACCATCAAATTACATTGGTCCGCTGTGGCCGGGCGTCTCAACAAGGTTCGTGACCTGCGTCTCTCATGGTCAGTGTGACCTGCGTCTCAACATGGTCAGTGTGACCTGCGGCTCAACATGGTCAGTGTGACCTGCGGCTCAACATGGTCAGTGCGACCTGCGGCTCAACATGGTCAGTGTGACCTGCGGCTCAACATGGTCAGTGTGACCTGCGGCTCAACATGGTCCAACTGGCCTTCAGATTTAAATGGTCTAACGAGATCTCACATTACACTAGTCTGATTTGAAATCATTCATAGTAGTCAAACGTGCCCTCATAATTGAATGGCTCTCAATGTATATTATTACCCCACTTATAACACTCGCCATGCGACCTTACTATTGCACGGTCTATCTCGACCCCACTCCGGCACTGTTGTTAGGTGCAATAGTAAGGTCGCACAATCACCTGATCTCGTGATCATATTCTATATCGGGTTCTATCTTTACCTCATACCTTGCGAGTTATAACTTGTTTTAATCATGATCTAATTAATTTTATTTCTGCTTAAATTTCACAGATGCTGTAAGGTAAGGAGACTTGCACTGTTTTAACCTCATATTTATAGGCAATAAATCAACGTATTTATTCCCTGTTTTCTTTGGGGGAATAATCCTAAATCCAACTACGGCATCACTTCCCCCTTATTATGTCACATTGGGTCTAAATCTCCAAAGACTGTTACCATTCATAATTTGTGCACTTTTGTAATAAATCATCATTCAATTCATACGAGTCTCTCCTGATTGAAATGAAGATTATGCGTAAATTCAGACAGGAAGGCTAGGGGTGCAATCTCATTCATTGTCATTCATTCTGGGTCTCTCTCTCATGGGCTATTACTATGTCAGCTGATTATGGGCGTCTCTCTTTTCAGTGACCAATCAGAGCTTGCCATAGCTCCCTAACCAATCACATTGTCCCTGTCAAAAGTTAAAAACCGTTCTCCTCTATGCTGTTTTCAGCGTCAGTATCAGCACAAACAGATGCGACCCTCCACCACCCCATCACCTCCAGATTCATCCAATCAGAGCAATCCTGCTCCACTTCATTCATCGGATCTGCATCAATCTTCTCGGTCACCGCCAAAGACATCAAGAACTCCCAGCAAGCATGCTGATGCTACGGGAACCAACGCACGGTCATCGATCACAGGGACGTCCCACACCAACATTCATGGACGTACTGAGGAGAGATGCTGGACAGTGATGGCGAGCTAGCCAGATGTATGGTGGACTGAGACAGCTGGAAGCTCTGCTTGAAAGCCCGTCTGAGGACGACCCAATGATATCAATTCCGATAGTTGTATTATCACTTTTTCCATCCACTACTATTGGTTTTGTGTTATCAGTCCTACTTGTATTAGCTATTACAGCTGCTAGGCCATTATTGTGGCTGCTTCTCTCTCTCTCTCTCTCTCTCTCTCTCTCTCTCTCTCTATCTATCTATCCATCCCCCCAGCCGGTCTCGGCAGATGGCCGCCTGCCCTGAGCCCGGTTCTGCTCCAGGTTTCTTCCAAGTAATCGGGGAGTTTTTCCTGGCCACAGCGCGCTTGGTGGATCTTGTTGGGTCTCTAAACTAGGGTGTACGTCTAAGACCTACCCTATATATATATATATATATATATATATATATATATATATAAAGCATCTTGAGATAACTTCTGTTGTGATTTGACGCTCTACAAAAATAAATTGAATTGAATTGAATTGAACTACCACCATCACCAGTGTCTAGACCCGGGGAGGAATAATCCTAAATCCAACTACGTCATCACTTCCCCCTTATTATGTCACATTGGGTCTAAATCGCCAAAGACTGTTACTATTCATAATTCGTGCACTTTTGTAATAAATCATCATTCAATTCATACGAGTCTCTCCTGATTGAAATAGAGTCAGAGCAACACAACCTCCTCTCCACCTTGGAACCCTGAGAGAGGACCAGATATTTGTTTTTAATTCACATTACCATTACTTCAGTCCAAGCCCCCTTGGACTGAAGTAATGTGCTGCACGCGCTGCATGGCATGGAGGATGTTCCCACTGTCATGTACTGGGTGCTGCGTCACCGCTTGTTGGACTGACAGGCTTCTAGTGACACAGACGCACACAAAGTTCATCCCTATTGTAGGGACCCAGCAGATGGCTGGTTTCAAGTGACCTCATGAACTCAATAACATGATCCTTGACCACAGGACTCATCTCAGTCCTCATTGGCTACAGTAACATTTCACACCTAGGTGTGAAATTCACACAGAACAAAACCAGAGGAATTTCTTTGTTCCTCCTCTTTCCTCTTCATCTCCTCATCTCTCCTGACATGCGAGAGGCGAGCTGCTGTGCTCCAGACCGGAAGCAGCTCTGCTCTCTGATTCTATGTCCTGTTAGGAAACAGACATAGCCACAAGGAACCAAACGCAGAAGACGCGAGTGCCTGCCCTTCTCACCAGCTAACTTCAAGCTATCAAGCAAAGAAGTTAGCACCAAACTAACAGCAAAGACAACCTCTTTGACTTGGAACCACAACTTCAACACATGGAATTACAAACCCTGTTCTTCCATGGGGTAACGTACTGGGCCTTAGCATTAGCAATCGCACATGGCTGAGCAAGACAGTTAAACTTTGATTTCTAGAATGTACCTGTATTGATTTGGTTTAATGATATTCATTGAGTTTGACTGTGGTGATTTATCTGTATTTGATTTTTGGGTAACTGGCTTCGCCACATCTGATGTGTTTAGTTTATGCTTCACATAGACAAGGTCTTGCATGCAAACTAACCATCTTTTCTAACCCACTGCATATCTAACACACATAAAGATCACATACAGAAACTGTGAATTAGTTAAACATAAACATACAGCTTCAGATAATCTTAACCCCCACATCACCTGTCCTTCCTGAGCACACGTGCTCAGAAGAACAAAGAGGTCATGTGATGACATGCTGACGGCCATCTTTGATTCCGCCATCTTTGATTCCGCCATCTTTGTAGTTTTACAGTGCTCGCCATTTTGTCTAGGCCATTCAGACATTTTGAAACAAGACACCATCTTGTCCCCCCCCCCCCCCCCCCCCCCTCTCACACACACACACACACACACATGCTTACACACTGTGTTTGGTTTGTTTAGTTTAGTTATTTAGTTAGATTAATATTGTGTTTTGAACCTTTATTATCTTGTAAATAAATGTTTGTGGAATATACACGCTGGTCTCTTTAATGTTGTACAAGAGTGAATAATGACAACCTCTGCTATGTCAAGAACTCCGATATCCTTCAACCTTCACTATCTATTTTGGTAATAGTTATTAATTTAATTATTAATCAACGTTCCAAATTGATAGTTTAGCATATATAATGAGACTATATTAACGTTTTGGTCATTGGTCCCTGATTCCAGGGTGGTGCCCCGTTTATTATTGATGTTTATTGATAATCTTTATTAATATTAATAATTCTATTATTATTTATTAATTAATTTGCTAATAACCAAAACCTACTAAGTAGAATCCCTACACTATCCAGAGCCTGCAGTGATTGTTTATTAGAAATCGTGTAAGTCGTTGTTTTACTGCTTCATTTCATAAGAAAGTAGAGATAAGTCCAACCCAGCTGACTCCCCCACCACATCTCCAAAATAATAATAGAGCCACACCTGCCCTGTTTCAAAGAGATGTTCATATGTCATCATAGTATATTGGAATCGGTTTGTTTTATAGGCTATTGGAAGAAGGTCTGGATGCTTCTTCATAAATACCTAATAGTGAATAAGAATAAGGAAGTGAAACACTACATGCAGAAATTAAAAAAGACATAAAGACCTTTGTAGATTTGTCATTGATCCATGTCACTGATACATTATTATGGGAAAATGTGGTGTTCGGTTTCTTCAAAAACACCAAAACAATATTTTCTTATAATAAATTTGATATGTTTTCTTTAATTGGCAGAGCATTTTGGCAAATTTTTCTTGGGCGCTACCCACATAATCAGCTGTGCTGCTCATCCCACAAATGCATGATCCTTACAAGTTGGACATCATTGTGAAGCTAAATAAACAGGCTTTCCAACGATGTAAAATACAATGACCATTAGCAATGTAACAACAGAGAAATAATCCACCAAACACAAGTTTCCGAACTTTTTTTTTCCCAGTTTATTTAGAAAACCAAATTTGAGTGTTGTTTTAGGGCTGCAGCTTTCATTAATAGAGCTGGCAGCAGAAGATGCCTTGTGTCATTAGTTTGGGGGATTAGTGTCCTGCGTTTGCGACGGCGTGGTGATACAACTAGGATTTTCTCAGGTCTTGTGTTTTTTGTAAAACTTGATCAGGTGCTTCATGGGACAGTTCACCACCACCAGTGGTAGGGATGATTATCAGATGTTTGTGGTTCACATATTTCATTGGGAGAGGGAGTTTGTGAGTACATGGCCGGCGGAGGGAGACAGTCATAATGTTGTAAGCTATGCTATCAGTCTGATAGTCTATACTATGGAGGTTTCCCTTTCTGGACAAATTAACTAAGCTGGTGGACTCCAGAACCGCAGTCCTAGACCTAGCAGGCTCTCTAATCACATGCGACCTGCCGAGTGCTGATTCACTAGCGTTAAACTCGCTGTAAGCACCTGTCTATATTCCTAGACAGAATAGCGGCGCCTGCTCCAGTAGGAGGCAGGCCGTCCGCTCTCAGCAGCTCAGGGCGGCCCCAGAAGGAAGGCCGGTTATCAACAAAACCTAATCCCCGCTCCCTACAGCAGCATGCCAGCCAGCGGTTCATTGCAGTAAGCCTACTGTACATCTCATCATTCCCCCGCACAGGCAAGGGACCAGAGACATTTACTCAATGCCGAACCATCTTTCTAGCGCAGTCCAGTATCCTACCTATGCTATCTTTTGTTATCTCCGACTGCGTGCCGACATGAATAACAATGTTCCTGTAGACCTATATGACTAGTGTGCTTTGCTTGTTCTTGTCAGCGGGAGTGGAGGATGCGTGCTGGCCAGAAAGGACTACGAACGTGGCTAGCGAGGGTGAAAAACCGGTTTGCACTCGGGAGAGGTGACTGCAGACCGGGCAGCACAGCCGTCTGTGGGCTCCGGCGAGTCCTCCTGCACCGCTGGACAGTGACAACCTCTGCAGCATCTGCCGACAAGGCTAATCTAGAGCTATTGCTAGCAGACATACTATCGGGCCTGCAGCTAATTCAATCTGGAGTGTCTGTGACATCTAAGCTGAAAGCTGTTCTAAATCACGGACACGTCTCTCTAGCAGCGACACTCTGTCTGTAACAGCGGAACACTCAGCACAAACCATGTTAACAAGTTATCAGAGTATGAAGCATTAACGAGTTAGCAGAGTATCGTTTGCTGTGAGGTGAGAGTAGGATAGGCAGGTAAGCTACGCTAGTCAGATAACAGGGCTAATATGAACAGCAGAAACTGACGTCACCACTAATGCTAGACGTTTCAGAACAAATCGAGAATGATGTGAACTAAATACAGATATTCAAGATTCAAGATTCAAGATGTTTATTGTCACGCCGGTTGTTCAGGTACAAACGTGTGAAATACTTTTTGCTGGGAAGCTCCATTAAAATAATAAGTTATATTACATTTACATTACAATTATAAAGAAGAAATACTTTGTACAAGGGCATATTAAGAATATATATATTAAGAACATATACAGTATATACAGTATAATATATATTTTTGTGTAAGAATGTGTCGTATGAATTATCTATTTAAAGGTCTGATGGCCTGGGGGGAAAAACTGTTCCTCAGTCTGCTGGTGAGAGTCCTTGGGGTCCTGTATGTTCTACCAGAGGGCAGGAGGGAGAACAGGCTGTTGTGGGGGTGTGTGTTGTCCTTAATGACCCTCAGGGACTTCGAAATAAAATAAAGATAGAGTAACATAGTAGAAAAATAAGGGATTGGTGGATTAACGTTAGCACAGAGAATCACCAAGGATAAAAAGTGAGCAGCAGTGCAGTCTACGATCAGTCTACGATCTCACGGACATTTTGGGAAGTGCGTCACAGGAAGCTGGTCCGTCACAGAAGCCGGCTCGGTGTTTGGCGCCCTGGGAATGAGAAAGGGCTGTAGGCCTACATGCGAATCAATGTCACTCTTACTCCGGTCCAGAGGGTTGAAGTTGTTTAGTAACGGCCAAAACCATCAGAGGAAGAATAACTTATGCACTTTCACAACTGTGTAAAGTGGGCTATCCCTGTTCAGCTTTAAAGCTGGGCTCGGCAACATTGGCGTTACTATATGTTAGAAATTATCCAACCGAAAAACCCAACCCAGTGTAGCCAACTCTTTATCAATGAAAGTAGCTAGCAGCAATAACTCCAAAAGTCACTAAATCTAGTGAGAAAGTGCCCAAGTTGACAACACTGACAACCTGTCCTTTCAGGCCTTTCTCCAAAGCCACTCCCCCAAAATGATCATTATGAACGTGAACATATAGTGAACATAAACAACGAACATGGCTATTGTTAGTACTCACAAGCTAGCAGCTTGTGGAAGACTCTTACTACATGCAATGAGTGCAGGGCAGTGTGTTCTGGTAGGCAGGCAGGTATCGGTAGACAGACAGTTATTACAGTCCTGAGACAGCCACAGGTACCACTCTATTCTTTCTTTTGGTCAGAGCATTTGATTTATTGATTGCTGTCGGGATGTAATGAGAATTTAAACAAATATAACAAAACATGTTTCTAAAATACATTACCCATCCTAGCTTCAACAATCTTCTCCAAATTAATTCAAGTTGCAGTGAAACAAACAAAACCCTCCACTTATAAACAATTAAGGTCTGAGAGGAAGTTTTTTAATCATTCATAGTTGCAGAAGTGTCCACTGTATTTGTCTTGTGTCTTTATGATTCCTTAACAAAAGACCTCATTTTCCCTGTGTGTCTGGTGGGGGATTTAGCCGGCAGGGCAATCAGCGTCTCCTTAACGGAGCATTATCCGGTCGGCTGAACTGTTGTTCTGCTACTCGCTAATTAAACACTCTAAGTCACTTATTTGTTTCTCCTTAGAAACAGACATCAAATCTCTTCTCCACTTGAGTTAAACACATTCTCTCTGTCTCATTCTAAACCGCACACACAATTTCACTTCACCAAACAATGCAGGGATAAAATATTCTCCTTTACCTCTCCATTACCTCTCTTATGAATAAAAACATTTGCTCCCTTCGGTCCTCAGCCATGTGATGCAAAGCTCTGGCACTACTGAATTTAAACTGTCTGACAAGACTGATGTGCAGATTCATACACCAACCACACGTCATTCAACACCCCAATACACATCACTCCATATCTGTCATAGTGCACATTTACTGCTGCTGATGCTTTGCACACTCCTTAGTTGTATTTTATCGTTATTGTATTATACTTCATATTGCTTTTGTATTTTGTACTTATATTAGATTATATACTTTTTATTGCTGACATTTTATCATTTTTTATCTTATATGTGCCTTACTTATTCTTTGTAAATATATGTGAAGTGTTTAATACAATGCACCATTTGAGGCTGATGCAACTGCAATTTTCTTTGTGCTTGCATAATGTAAATAAAGTTCTTGAATCATATTTTCTTTCGACCTAAATATTCTCTCAATCTCCTTTCCCCAGTTTACCTCTATTTCTCTCTCTCAGGGATAAACACATGCTCTCTGGAATGTGTTTTTTCCCAGCTCACCTCCTGGTTGTTGGGTCACTTTGCTTGACTGCTCGCCTCCTCCTCCTCCTCCTCCTCCTCCTCCTGCTACTCAGGCTTTTCCCCTTTCTTGACCATAAGCCCATGTTCAGACTGACATTATGTAGCAAAAACACAGCGAGGCCAAAAAAGTTCAAAGCTCAATTTATGCCACAACAAAATGCAACATCATCCAACTTGGTTGGCCAATAGAATTTGTGCAAGTGCACATTCCAAATGGATTACTTTGCAATGTGAACGGCATAATTCTACTGTTCACTTCCCGATGATCACAATGGGGGATAAAGTTATAATTTGTATATATTTTAAAGTAGTGCACTTGGTGTAGCAGCATTCAAAAAAGTTGCTAATCTAATAAACTGTTTCTGTAGCAGCAATATTTTGTTCAGATAAGTTGGAAAAGTACTTGCCCAAACAATATTACAGTAAGTTAAATATGCATAAACTTAAACTATAATATAATGTTAACAGACATGTATTGTATACAAAAGCTCTTATTTTTCTCAGGATCCCAAGAGATTTGGTGAGCTTATTGCAGACAAGACCAACCAGATTTCTCCAAGACTGGTTTTTATCTATCAGAATACCTCAGAATCATGTTGGTGAAACTTTAAGTAAGGCTGGGCGATATGCACTAAAAATAATATCACAATGTTTTTAGGCTATATCGCGATACACGATATATATCGCGATATTTTCAAATATCCTCTAAGCACTTCATAAATGCTCGATTTAACCCTTTGATGCATAAATCACACCAATATGATGATTCTTGTAGTCCCTGCAGCACACTGTATGTCTGCAATAAAACATTCTTGTTTATATTCATTAGTGGTTTCTTTTGGAACAATTTTAATGTCGTGCTCTAGCAGTGGTGGACTGTAGGCTACTCAAGTACTATACTATAGTACGGAGCAGGGGACCGCCCCTCCTCGCAGCGGGAAAGGGGCGGTCCCCTGCTCCGTAGTATAGTATAGCCACTTCCCCCCCGGCCCGGGCCTTACCGAGCCGAACTAGAACAGTGTGCGGACTGTTGCGGAGGAAATGCGCCCGGTGAGGGCCAGCCAGCCAGCCCACTGAGAAGTGTAAAAGTATTTTCGGTTCATTATGAAACTGTTCATGGCACACATGTAGAGAGGCGGATGGAGCAGCTTTCACAAACGCAGACTGCCGCTTGCAACGGCATTTATAAACGCCGACTTGCGATATAAAACTATATTAAAACATCAGACGGGAGGGAAAAGGACTTTTGTTTACTTCAGTGTTTTTTTTTTGCTGTGGTGGTGAAAACGTTACCAGCGGTAACACTGCTGCTCGCTTTGCAGCGATCCGCCGAAAACCAAAACAGACGGCTCGTTTCTTCCTCTCAGCGGCTTCTCTGGTTCACTGTGCTGTTTGTTACAGCGCCAACACAACGGCGTAATGCCGCACATGCAGTTATAAATGACAAAAATCCATCAAGTGCAATGCTTGTTTGAAAATAGAGTTTTCCATGAAGACACCCGTCAGAGCTTTATTGTGAGCCGGAGGAAGGGGGAAGTTTGAAGGAGGCGGCTGCCTTGTAATTCGCTATGGAGGTAAAACACTGCACTCAATCACCCAGGAGAGAGGTCTGGATGGGGCGGAGTCTGTGAATTATGGGTGTGTGAGAGAGAGAGACGGAGGAGAGAGGAGGGACAGAAGGAAATGCCAAAGCGAGTCTCATGCCGGCGGGGTGGCTTAAAAACATTACATGACAATTTGTAGTCGATGTTCACGATATAGTCATTTTATATACCGCGCATGGGACAGCCCGCGATACATCGACTATATTCGATGTATCGCCCACCCCTAACTTTCTACTGTTTCTATTTCTTCATTATGAATATGGAGTTTAATCTGCTCACTATCATATTTTTTATTTCCTGCAAATAACATGAAATTAGACTTTTGACATTTAATGACAACTGATTTGTTTGAAACCGTATGAGTAGTTGTCACGATCAGAATTTAGTTAATTAATGAGAGGTCTAAAAATATACCTCTTGCATACTTATTATCCAACGCTCTATGTATTCTTACCTCTGAGTTCTAAAAGTGCCATAAAAGTTGAATGATTTTTACGGAATCCATATTGATGATTGTAGAGAATATCGTATGTGTTTAAGTTTCCTGTTTTTTTTTCTAGTTTTTCCAAAATCTTTGAAAAGCATGGTAGAATGTTAGTAAAGGATCCTGGATCACCTGTTTTAAACCTGTAACTTTGGCTATTTTTAGGGGTCAGAAGGTATGATGCCACTTTCCATGGATAATGAAAAAAAAAAAATGTTAAAGGCTCAATAATTGGGGTCCTAACTTCTTTGATTAGGGAAGTGCATATTCCGTCATGACCCGAAGCGGATTTTTAAAATTACAATATAATATCATTTACCTCCTTAAAATCAGGGAAATCAAAATTATTATTAAAAGATGGAAAAGAACCCTGTTTATAATCTAGTGGATTAATATTTGTATTGACTATCTTTTTGTCAAGAGATGCACCAACACTTGAAGAGAAATCATTACATTTACAACCTATAACAAAATATGATGATCGGCGATGATCGGCGATTGCCCATTGACTTCCATTTCCAGTTGCCGCTTCAAGAACCTCGACAGAACCTCGACAGAACCTTGACAGGACGTATCTTTACGACGCCTGTGCCAATGGCACTTGGCGCCAGCAGCGGCGGATTCACTTCCGATGCTTCAATGAGACCGGGTCGTCAAAGTCCACGCTCCACTCGCCAATGCTCCGGCGCCGTCTCTGGTCATCTGTGCTGAGGCACCAGCTTCGTCTGCAGAGAAAGCCCGGCTATTAGGCTGCAACAAAAATGGAAGTGGAGACGAGGTCGATGCAAAAATAACATTATGTTTATTTACAAAAAATCACCAACTAACCAAATGAATGCAAAGACCAGTATCAGTAATCAGTGGTGTAGGAGTGCATGGAGGCATTAGTGGAGCGGCTAACATCCATTTTTCAGTCAAATCGTGCAAATAGTGATACAAGCACCAAATTTGGCATGATGATTCCCGAGGGGTCACTTAGCAAATATAAACGATCGGCCACTTGAAAATCCAAGACGGCGGCCATTTTTCAAGATGGCCGCCAAATTGACCTGCCGTTAATGGTTTCTCTCATAGAAATTCATCTACTTGGTCAATTTGAGTGATCTTGGTGTCAAATTATGTGATTTCTAGCATGCTGGATCTTATTTTGATAGTTTTAATAATTTTGAACTGCAATATGGCGGACATTTTTAAGATGGCTGTCAAATTTACTCGCAGAGAATGCTTTTCTTAAAGAAATGCATGTACTTGGTCAACTTGAATGATTGTGATGTAGAATTATATGTTTTCTGGTATGCTATCTAATTTTACAGCTTTAACATCCTCTGATACGTGTTTTTTTTACTTTTGGCTGTCCGGTGAGTCTTTGCTTTGTGGTGTTTGCATGGCTCAATTGGCTTGTAGGTCTACTGTTGTAGATATCAATAGCTGCTGTTGCCATAGGTGTAGGGGCATAGTGGTAGGGGTAGTACCTTTGTTTCAGAAGTCAGCCACATCCTCCAGGATGGACTACTGGCACTGGTCCTCACTACTTGCCCAACTCTCACCTGTGGCTCCATGAAGTTGCTAGTGCACGGCAATGACCACACCCCGGGACACCATGTTGGCTCACGGGCTGAACTAGGTGAGGGTAGCACACAGAGAGTATCTCTGTGATGGAGTATGTCTAGCTCTAAATGTCAAAGTGCATAGAGTCAACGAACCAGCCATCTTTATCCATGAGGTTCCAACCCAACTGCCAGAATTGGAAAAACAGCAAAGAACTGTAAAGGAGTGATTGTCGGGCACTACCAGGGCACACTGGTGACAATCGCTGCTGTGTAACTCAGAATGGGGTTTAACGTCAGCTAAGTAGGATTCAGCATTATACTTAGTGTCCAAAATGCTGCTTACTACCAACCCCTGATCAGTTTAAGGCAGCAAAACCTGAATCGACAGGATGTGCAAGCGCGGGAGAGCCGAGCCAAGGATAATGGGGTTTCAGTTATCCAGATAGTGTACAGATTGCGTAAAATAATGCATGAACCTAGCTGTATCCCATGCAAGCAAGTGCCCGTTCAGTGATGGAAAGCTCCTTCCCAATCTGAGTGCTGGAGATGTCAGCCTGCTTGCTTGGCTGCTCTGTACAAACGAGAACGAGCCTATCTGAATGCCCAACAGCTGCAGAAGAAAGAAGAGCTGTCCCAGAAGAAGGAAGCAAATATGGAGAAGCAGTCCACCTGGCAAAGGCTGTTCAGATGATACGTCGTGACATGTTTCAGCATAAATCAGAATTCAACAGCACGTCTCATGATGGGTACCTTGAAGATACCGTCCCACCATCACTGCTTCAGTTTGTATGTATGATTGAACATGGGGCTGATATCAAGTCACAACTCCAAAATGGCACATCAAAATCTGACCTTGCAACTGTTACAGTAGAGCTGTTTTGCCAAATACAGGGAAGGATCGCAGGTCCACAGGCAATCCAAGGACAGGAAGACACCTTTTGCTATGTATGTTGGCCTGTCTGTGTTTGCCAAGACCAGAAAGAGGCAACTGATAGATATGTTGGTGTGGGAACCTCATGGATAAAGATGGCTGGTTCGTTGACTCTATGCACTTTGAAATTTGGAGCTAGAAATACTCCATCACACAGAGACTCTCTGTGTTTTACCCTCACCTAGTTCAGCCCATGAGCCAACATGGTGTCCGAGGTGTGGTCATTGCCGTGCACTGGCAACTTCATGGAGCCATAGATGAGAGTTGGGCAAGTAGTGTGAACCAGTGCGAGTAGTCCATCCTGGAGGATGTGGCTGACTTCTGAAACAAAGGTGCTACCTCTACCACTAAGCCCCTACACCTATGGCAACAGCAGCTATTGATATCTACAACAGTAGGCCTACAAGCCAATTGAGCCTTGCAAACACCACAAAGCAAAGACTCACCGGACAGCCAAAAGTAAAAAAAAAAAAACGTATTGGAGGATGTTAAAGCTGTAAAAATTGTTAGATTAGATAGCATACCAGAAAACATATAATTCTACATCACAATCATTCAAGTTCATCAAAATCATGCATTTTTTTAAGAAAAACATTCTCCGCGACTAAATTTATATTGAAGTTAAAAATTATTTAACTATCAAAATAAGATCCAGCATGCTAGAAATCACATAATTTGACACCAAGATCACTCAAATTGACCAAGTAGATGAATTCCCATGAGAGAAACCATTAACGGCAGGTCAATTTGGCGGCCATCTTGAAAAATGGCCGCCGTCTTGGATTTTCAAGTGGCCGATCGTTTATATTTGCTAAGTGACCCCTCGGGAATCATCATGCCAAATTTGGTGCTTGTATCACTATTTGCACGATTTTTCCACTATCCGCTCCACTACATGTGTGTGGCTGCATGGAACAAAACAAAGAGAACAACTGCGCCGCTATATCCACACGAATGGAATGGGGTGAGAGGAATGGAGAGACCGATCTGAATGGCGAAGAGAGTTTATAATGAGTGCTACACCGGGCCCAGGTGATGACCCCGCCTCGACCAGAGCCTGCAAGAAACAACACTCACCTAGTGGTGGGAGGGGGTCGTCACACTCTCCCCCATCAAAAAAGGAGTTCCAATAAGAACACCGCAACAGTTATTCACTAAATCAACTTAGCACATAAGTGAACAAAGCTACAAAATTATTTACTTTACTTTAGATTTATATTTTTTCATTTGCAATATCATTTTTAAAACTATAGTTGTAACAACACTATACTTACAGTAACAACTATATCAAAATCCATACTGACCATTTGTAGTTTATCCCCCAGCCAGCCAACCAACCCCCATCCCGCCCATTCAGCAACTCCGACGCCTGAAGAAGCATTTAAAGTGTCAGAACAGAGACATAGTAGACCAGTGGGGTTAAAAATTCAGTCAAGCAAAGATACTTAAGAGCTAGGAGCTCTAGTCAAGGCATCGGCCACAAGCTGTAAGCACTTCAGGGAAACACCGAGCGTTCTCGTCTGGTTTACCAGTCACAGTGGGTGAAGATGACACAATAGGAGGCGGTGGACCCTCGGCCCACACAAGGCTGCCAAGCAGGCCGTTACCAAGGATGACGTCCACACCTTCGATCGTCAGTGTAGGACGGACCCGCATGGCGATCTTACCCTGCACCAAACCACAGTTAAGCACAACAGAATGCAGAGGAACAGGCACAACATTCAATCCCATACCCCGCATCAGGACAAAGTCCCCAGTGTCAGAATCATCAGAAAACGACAACACAGAGCTCAAAATGTACGAGTCATATGCTGCGGTATCTCTCAATATATTTACCGGCACACTGACGTTCCCTCCCACCAGTGACACACAGCCGTCAGACACAAAGGCAGAGAAGTCAGGCTTCTCCAACCGGCATGGCTCTCCAGAGTTAACCTACCGAAAGGGAGACAACAGGGACAGTTTCCACAGACACAGCACAAGCACCAGAGTTCACCTGACCCCCGCTATTCCCCCGTCCAGCATTAGCTCTGGGACAGTCAGCTTTCCAGTGCCCTCTACCATTGCAGAAGTTACATACTTTTGAAGAGTCAAACTGCGTCTGACCTCGTTTAGAATGTTCCAACCTACCAAGGCGTGGATGAGGTTTCTCCTCTCGTCTACCAGAGGCACGATACATACCGCCTTCCTCTGGAACCCTGAAGTTACGGTCACCCCTGTGCGTCAGCACGTAGTCATCAGCCAGGGCAGCGGCCTCAGCAGCAGTCTTCACTTTGTGTTCACTGATGTAAACAGCGATGTGGCTGGGGATCGAATTTTTGAATTGTTCCAAAACAACCAGATCACATAAAGCAGCAGAGGTGTCCACCTTTAAGGCATTGCACCACCAACTGTAAAAAGGTGACCAGATCTCTGGCAAACTCAACATGACTCTGTTTACCAGACTTCTCCCAGGTCCTGAACTTCTGGCGATACACCTCAGGGACTAAATCGTAGGCCTTTAATACAGCAGACTTAACAGTTAAATACACCTTACTTTCTGCCACTGTCAGAGCAGAGTAGGCCTCCTGAGCCTTACCTATTAACACACACTGCAATAATAAGGTACGATCAGCATCAGACCACTCTGTGCTCTCAGCTACACGCTCAAACAATGAGAAAAATGTATCTGGGTCTCGCTCACTAAACTGAGGAACTAACCGCAGATTACTGGCAACATCATATGAAGACGTCGATCTAACAGAGAAGTCAGAGGCACGACCTCCAGCAGGTAAACTCAACCTCTGCTCCTCTATCTCCAGCCTAATAAGTTCTGCCTCTCTCCTCAGTTTCTCCACTGCCAGCTTCTCCGTCTCTGTCTGCAGTAGCAACAGCTCTCTCCTCTGCTCAAAAGTCAGACCTGCATCTCTGCAGCCAGACACATCAACACTGTCCACCTCAGGACCAACAGTATGTATTTTAGCTCTGAAAATACCCCTATCAGTGAGATTTGCTTTGACAATACTTTAGATGTTGTCTTTCATGTTTTTATCACCAACATCTAAGTTAAAATGTTTGGCAATACGGATTAACTGTTCACGTGAACAGCTCTCCAGCAGCTCCTCTGATGGCGCTCTCAGAAACTCCTCTACACTCGCCATAACTCACTAGCACTCACTTACCTCCACACGCACAACCCTCTACTCATCTGACGCGACAAAAACACCCGGCACACTGATCTCACACAGCCCCCCCGCACAGTCTGGACGTCACCGTGCACCGTCCTTCTAACTGCCTGACAGAAAACTAGCTAAGCTCGCCCCTAGTCTTCAGGTGCTAGTTGCGGTTGGTATTTATTCACTTTCTACCGCAAGCCCGGCGAAGCAACCAGCAATCGGCGACTTCACCCGCAGCCTCGGCCGTGCTCCCGAGCTGACAGCTCCAACCCCGTTCACAGCACACCAGAGGTGTGGTGTGAACATGTGACTCGAATCACATGACTTGACTCGAGTCAGACTCGAGTTGCCAATTTTAAGGACTTGAGACTTGCTTGACTAACATTGATAAAAGACTCGACTTGACTTTGACTTGGTATTCATGACTTGACACTTGACTTAGACTTGAGACAGATGACTCGAAAGGACTTGACTTTTGTTTTGTTAATTAAATATTTTCATTTTTCTAGATATTGAGAGTTTAAGTTACGTTTTGTTTTTGAAACATCGGGTGATTTATAGCACAATGCACATAAACCTGTCAACCTACTAGGACACAGCAGAGGCCAACGCAGGAGGCAGCGAGCCGCCATGGAGGGGCCAAAAATAATCAAATTTGATTCAATGATTATGTTGTCGATGACGGTAGTAAGAAGAGAACAGCAGTATGCAGGTCTGCGGCTAAAAAATCAGTGACACGACCACCACAACATCTAACTTCATCCGTCACCACAAAACCCACAAAGAGCGGTACGTGAGCCTTTTTAGTTAACTTATTGGCTGGTCAAATGTTAGCTAGAAAGCTAGCGTTAAGTTTAAGCTACGTTAGACTTGGCTTCAAATCGATTTTGCATTTGGGGACTGATTCGAGGACATATAACCAGTTAAACTATGGGGACACGTTACTAGCTAACACAGCTGCGTGCTCAATTTCACAGGTTATCAATGTGGGTGATGGAGGCACCGGTATTTTGGCGTCTTAGCTAATGTTTCATGTGTTTTCAAGGTACATTTCGTTTGATTTGTGTGTTAATTCAATAATTTAACTGCATGCAAGTTACATTAATGTTATGCTAGATTTATAGTGGACTGGAGCTTCTTATCCCTCCCGTTGTCCTCATATCATGTATACACCCAGTGTCCTCCGGGTCACATCGACCCGGGAGGACAACAAACCCCTCACTCAGCACATTTTTATTTGTTTTTCACATGACTTGTATTTTATATTTTTCGAAATGCCGCGGCATGACTTTTTATTTGTTTTTGACATGACTATTTTTTTTTGCGGTTTGCCACCTTGGTGACTCACCACGTGTCCCGGGTTGTCCGCTGCACACAGTCTCGGAGTAGGTAAAGAACTCAGTACAAACAACGCACATGTCATATTCGTATCACTTTATTTGGTACACCTACACAAACCTTTCTACAGTCATACATCTGTACCCATAGACTGTACTTGTACCTACACCGTAGCCCTCCCGTTGTCCTCATATCATGTATACACCCAGTGTCCCACGGGTCACATCGACCCCGTGGGACAACGAAAACCTCACTCAGCACATGTAGGGCAGTATGCACGTGCACAGCCTTTGCAGATATATTTCTTACATCTACAGCACACAGTATGTGTTTTACAGTCCTTCTTCGGTGGGCAGATCTGACACCTCTTCCTCTTACTTGCCCCCGCGGGGGCAGTGGCTAGGGCAGCGGGCTCATCCTCAGGTCGATCAAGACATCTAGCCCGCTGAACAGCTTTCACGACTGCTGCAGATGCGTCTGTGCGGGGGAGACGCTCCCTTCTTTCGATCAGTGGAGTCACAAGTGCCTTTCCCAGCTGCTCAAGGAACACCCTCCTCTTGTTGCGCTTACCGGGCATCCAGCCTGGGTTGATCTCTCTCCATATCACAAAGGCGTTGTAGGAGGACACGTCAATTATGTTGTGGAAGATGGCCAGGGGCCAGCGGGCAGTCATCCTTCTGCAGCTGTACGTTCCAATCACTTTATCTAGGTTGTCCACGCCTCCTTTGGTACAGTTGTAGTCTAGGATGATGGCTGGCTTCCTGTCCTGGCGATCACTAATGTCAGCCTCTGTGTGCCGCGTGCTCAGAAGCATGACATTCTTGTTCTTCTTCGGGAGGTAGGAGACTAGAGTGGTGCTGGGCGTGAAGGCAAACTTCGACGAGAGGACCTGTCTTTCTTTCGTGGCAAGCAGTGCAGGTGGGAGCTCAGGCTTGTTCCTTCGAACCGTGCCAATCATGGTGATGTCCCTCTTCAGGAGCTGCTGTCCGAGTTCGTAAGAGGTGAAGAAATTGTCACACGTGACATTGTGACCCTTCAGTCCCTCTGTGACATCGAGCACAACCCTCATCCCCTGGTTCTTCTCTGAGCCTCCACTGGCAGACTTGCCGGTGTAGACCTGCATCATCCAAGCGTAGCTGGATTTGGCGTCACAGGCCACCCATGACTTGATCCCATATCTTGCTGGCTTGCTGGGCATATACTGCCGGAAGGGACAACGACCTTTGGATAGAAGACACGATCGTCAGTAATCAGTCTCTGTGTCACAGAAAGCAGTCACACACACACACACGTCAGTGTATATATATATATATGTACATATATATGTACATATATATATACACACGCATACATACCTCTGAATGGAACCAGCTGCTCATCCACTGTTACGTCAGGCCCTGGGTTGTAGAGGCGTGGCAACCGCTTTACCCACTTCTCCCAGACATCTCTTATGGCTGCCATCTTGTCAGTCGCACGTCTTGGGGGTCGTAACTCACGGTCATCAAATCGTAGCATGCTCGAGTAAGTGTGAAAGAGTTTGAGTGGCATCGTGGCACGGAAAATCGATCTACCGCTCTCCGCATCCCATAGGCTAGCTGCGGCCTCACCTCGGGACCTGTATACACCCGCTAAGATTAGCAGCCCTACGTAGGCACGCAGATCAGTCTCATCCATCTTTTTCCAACTGTCACCATGTTTTCGACAACCCTCCAGATTAGTCATCTCCAGGATCAGGTTTTCTATTTCCGGTGTGAAGAACAGGTAGAACGTTGAAGCAATGTCATGGACGTGGGGAACGGCATATTGTGTGGGTCCTGGGGTCATGTCCAGGACCTTATGTTCTACCGTCCTGCCCCGTTTGTGATATGCTAGTGAGGACCATTTGATTGCTTTGTTTTTTGACAGGAAAGTCTCTCTTTTGACTTGAGACATTTCCTCTTCTTCTTCTTCTTGTTCTTCTTCTTCGTAGTCTTCGTTGTTGATGTTGTTGTTGTTGTCATCTTTTTCTTCTTCTTCTTCTTCTTCTTCTTCTTCTTCGTCTCCTTCTGAGAATGACACATCTTGCTCTGGTCTGTATTCCTCTCCATCTTCTTCTTCTGACACATCCTCTGATTCCTCTTCAGAATCAGGGTAGTCTTGCTGGTCACTTGACCAGATTTGTTCTAGAACCTGTTCAGCGGTGAAACGCGCAGCCATGGCTTCCGGTACAGAGAGGAGGAGGAGGAGGAGGAGGGGGGTGGGGGTGAATTCCCATGCGAATGTCACGTGGGAATGAAAGGAAAACGCAACTAACAAAAGCAGAGTTTCCCCTTTGTAATGTTTGGGTCACGGTGGGGATCAAGTCCGGACATGTTCACGCGCGCTGCCGATTGATGTCAGACAGACCTACGGCGCACTTGATTTCTTTCTTTTTTTTTGCGCACGCACGGTGTGGGAGGGGGTGGGGGGCTGAATTGTTCTAGAACTTGTTCAGCGGTGAAACGCGCAGCCATGGCTTCCGGTACAGAGAGGAGGAGGAGGAGGAGGAGGAGGAGGAGGAGGGGGGTGGGGGTGAATTCCCATGCGAATGTCACGTGGGAATGAAAGGAAAACGCAACTAACAAAAGCAGAGTTTCCCCTTTGTAATGTTTGGGTCACGGTGGGGATCAAGTCCGGACATGTTCACGCGCGCTGCCGATTGATGTCAGACAGACCTACGGCGCACTTGATTTCTTTCTTTTTTTTTGCGCACGCACGGTGTGGGAGGGGGTGGGGGGCTGAATTGTTCTAGAACTTGTTCAGCGGTGAAACGCGCAGCCATGGCGTCGGGTACAGAGAGGAGGAGGAGGAGGAGGAGGAGGAGGAGGGGTTTGGTGGGAATGAAAGGAAAACGAAATGCAACTAACAAAGGCAAAGTCTCCCTTTGTAATGTGTGGGTCACGGTGGGGATCAGGTGTAGCATGCAGGAGATTTTAGTTTCCCTAGGGGGGTACACATGCGGGCGGGTCAGTCTGACCCGAGGACAGTGGGAGGGGGGGGAGTATACGTGAGATCGGGTCAGTCTGACCCGCAGGACAGTGGGAGGGGGGAGTATACGTGAGATCGGGTCCTTTTGACCCGAGGACAGTGGGAGGGGGGGAGTATACGTGAGAGCGGGTCAGTCTGACCCGAGGACAGTGGGAGGAGGGGAGTATACGTGAGATCGGGTCAGTCTGACCCGCAGGACAGTGGGAGGGGGGGAGTATACGTGAGATCGGGTCCTTTTGACCCGAGGACAGTGGGAGGGGGGGAGTATACGTGAGAGCGGGTCAGTCTGACCCGAGGACAGTGGGATGGGGGAGTATACGTGAGATCGGGTCAGTCTGACCCGCAGGACAGTGGGAGGAGGGGAGTATACGTGAGAGCGGGTCCTTTTGACCCGAGGACAGTGGGAGGGGGGGAGTATACGTGAGATCGGGTCAGTCTGACCCGCAGGACAGTGGGAGGGGGGAGTATACGTGAGATCGGGTCAGTCTGACCCGCAGGACAGTGGGAGGGGGGAGTATACGTGAGAGCGGGTCCTTTTGACCCGAGGACAGTGGGAGGGGGGGAGTATACGTGAGATCGGGTCAGTCTGACCCGCAGGACAGTGGGAGGGGGGAGTATACGTGAGATCGGGTCCTTTTGACCCGAGGACAGTGGGAGGGGGGAGTATACGTGAGATCGGGTCCTTTTGACCCGCAGGACAGTGGGAGGGGGGAGTATACGTGAGATCGGGTCCTTTTGACCCGCAGGACAGTGGGAGGGGGGGAGTATACGTGAGATCGGGTCCTTTTGACCCGAGGACAGTGGGAGGGGGGGAGTATACGTGAGAGCGGGTCAGTCTGACCCGAGGACAGTGGGATGGGGGAGTATACGTGAGATCGGGTCAGTCTGACCCGCAGGACAGTGGGAGGAGGGGAGTATACGTGAGAGCGGGTCCTTTTGACCCGAGGACAGTGGGAGGGGGGGAGTATACGTGAGATCGGGTCAGTCTGACCCGAGGACAGTGGGAGGGGTATACGTGAGATCGGGTCCTTTTGACCCAAGGACAGTGGGAGGGGGGAGTATACGTGAGATCGGGTCAGTCTGACCCGAGGACAGTGGGAGGGGGGGAGTATACGTGAGATCGGGTCAGTCTGACCCGCAGGACAGTGGGAGGGGGGAGTATACGTGAGATCGGGTCCTTTTGACCCGCAGGACAGTGGGAGGGGGGAGTATACGTGAGATCGGGTCCTTTTGACCCGCAGGACAGTGGGAGGGGGGAGTATACGTGAGATCGGGTCCTTTTGACCCGCAGGACAGTGGGATGGGGGAGTATACGTGAGATCGGGTCCTTTTGACCCCAGGACAGTGGGATGGGGGATATACGTGAGATCGGGTCAGTCTGACCCGAGGACAGTGGGAGGAGGGGAGTATACGTGAGATCGGGTCCTTTTGACCCAAGGACAGTGGGAGGGGGGGAGTATACGTGAGATCGGGTCCTTTTGACCCGAGGACAGTGGGAGGGGGGAGTATACGTGAGATCGGGTCAGTCTGACCCAAGGACAGTGGGAGGGGGGAGTATACGTGAGATCGGGTCAGTCTGACCCGAGGACAGTGGGATGGGGGGAGTATACGTGAGAGCGGGTCAGTCTGACCCGAGGACAGTGGGATGGGGGGAGTATACGTGAGATCGGGTCAGTCTGACCCGCAGGACAGTGGGAGGAGGGGAGTATACGTGAGAGCCGGTCCTTTTGACCCCAGGACATTGGAATTCGCCTACACGCTAACGTTACAGTCTTCATTCTGTGCTCAATGCCGTGCCGGTCTCTGGTCGTCATCGCTAAACTCGCGCTCGATATGTCTTTCTCTCCACAAACCACTCAGAAACGCATTGCTTCTCAAGAAACACTGTAAAAGTGCATTAGACATACCTGCGGGTCAATATGACCCCGAGACAGCGGGAGGGCTAGACATGCCGGTGGGTCAGTGTGACCCCCGGGACAGCGGGAGGGTTTTAGGCAGCTCTTCTCCCGGGGAAGGTAATGACATGAGGATATAGATAAACTCGGGAATCTAAGTCATTTATCGCTGTTATTTATCCATATAAAGTTAAATTAGTCATTCCCCAAAACTTTTTAAATTTTCTGTCGACTGCATGTAGCTTTCTATCAAAGTTTTCCTTCGTCATATGTTCCATGTCTTTAGGGATGTGTACACCGAGAACATCTATTGGGACATCTGACCATTTTAGTGCCGGATTACTATAGATGTTAAAATTTTTACCTTTCAGAGATCCAATTCGCAGCACGGTACATTTATCGTAGGTAGGTTTTAGTCCGGACATAACCGAAAAGTTATTCAGCTCTTCAACTAATGCCGTAAAGGATGCGACATTTGGTTGGATTTGACAGTTTACATCGTCCACATACACATTGAGATTTTTAATTCCAAACCATTTATTCTCAAACCTTCTATTTTGTTATACATTCTTACTTTTTGGGCTAAGATTTCTATAGCTATAATAACTAGATGCAAAGACAGCGGACATCCTTGTTTCAATCCTCTATATTGCTTAATTGGTTCAGAGTAAATAAATAAAACATTGTTTATCATTTTACACTTTGGACTACTATACATTTATATTTTATCCAACTAAATAAAGAATCTCCAAAGATAAAATATTCTAATCATTTATAAATAAAATCCAAACGTACTTTATCGAATCCTTTCTCAAAGTCAGCAAAACAAAAAGGAAAGCAAGGGTTTGTGTTGAGTCGTAATATTCAATTATTTCGATTACTTGCTGCGGGTCAATATGACCCCGAGACAGCGGGAGGGTTTTAAACATGCCGGTGGGTCATTGTGACCCACGGGGCAGCGGGAGGGTTATGCATATCTGATTGAGGTTAGTAACAGACTAACATTAGTAAGTTAGCTAAACTTTGATAATACCCTCACTAAATGAACTCTGAGCCCGTTAGCTAACGTTATGTAAAGTAATGTACAGTGTTTGATATGGTGGTTTGATATGATGTTTGAACGGCAGAGCCGGAGAGTCAATCTGGGCTGTTCTCAGCATACCGCAAAAAACAGAAGAGAGATTTAAGTTCCAGTCCCCAAATTCAGCTGAACCACTATTTGGACATTTGTGATGGACAGAGCTGCCTTCAGTTTTGGGCCATGAAAAGGCACACGCTTCCCTCTTTGTTCAAGGTGGTGGTAAGAGTTATAGCAGTCCCTGCATCAACTGCACCTGTTGAACGTGTGTTCAGCCATGGCGGGCTGATAATGCGACCCCATCGCTCACAATTGAGTGACAAAGCGCTATCAAATTAAATTTTTTGCAAATGCAACGCATTGTAAGTGTCTATTCACCTTTTGTTTCTAGGCAGCAACATCACTACCAGCTTGCCGCTTGTGTAATTCCACTTCCCATGTGCGTTTGATACAGTATCTAGAAAGGGATGAATTGGCCTTCAAGATCCGTCAATTTTTAATGGAAATTTAGAATTTTCTTCATGTTTTTTAAAAAGAGAATGATCTAATTAAGCTGTCTTGTCCATATAGATTTATGGTGTGTTTGTTTTGGGAGTATCCACACTAGCTAGCATCTTTGCCACAAAGTTAAAGGGATATTCCCATAGAGATACAAAGAGTTAGCACTTCTGAAAAATTACGTTGTTCATGTCCCGACGCCATGTGTGGCGAATGATCTACAACATGTGTAGGGGCGATTGACTGTTCTCATCCGTTCTCATGTTCTCTCACCGCCATCTAGAGGCTCTGAGTTATTCTGTTAATAGGTTCCAGATCCCAATAAGTCTTTCCACAAACACAAGTGGCAGTAATGCAGAAAATTCATTTTAGGCTATTTATATATACTTTTTATTTTATACTTTATTCAGTTGTATTTGGATTTGATGCAAATTTTGTGCACAGAAACAGTTAAGTAGGAAAACAATGACAGTGTCATATGAGAAGCACCTTAGACAGATGCGTTAATAGGACAAGGAGGAATGGTGTGACCCTCCTGAAGGGGAGCCAGGGCAGGAGCCTTAACATTGTGATGTAAGGTTTTTTGTGTCGTACTTCTGTTTTCACTTTAGAGCCCTTTAGAGCTATAAGGCTGTATTATAATTTCAGAGCTCCACTCTCCATTGTTGGTCATTTAGGAGGTTTGTTATTGATTGCCACAAAATGTCAAATATCAGTAAGATTTATAAGGTGTAAACATGCTGCAAGAGTTTTCGTTAACGTTGTAAATAAAACTCAACTTTTCATGTCTTTTAACTGATTTAAATGTGGAAACTGGGGTAGATCATCAGAATTTCGTATGACTTGACTTGTGACTTGCTTGACCTGAGCAGTGACTTGACCTGACTTGCTTGATTCTCACCACAGTGACTTGGGACTTGCTTGAGACTTGAAGGATAAGACTTGAGACTTGCATGTGACTTGCACATGTGTGACTACCAAAAAGAGCACTTACCCTCGTCAACGCTGCTCCCAAATCATTAGCTGTGCGCTCATTGACAAAACGCTCCCGAGACTAGCAACAGCTGTGTGTCGACGTCACGCTACAACCACAACCGGTCCTTTTCAAAAACTCTGAAACTCCGCCCAACTACCTGAGAGCTACCTGTGTCAACCAAAATCGACGGGCCCCCATTTGTTACAGCCCGGCTCATAGGCTGCAACAAAAATGAGAGTGGAGACGAGGTCGATGCAAAAATAACAAGTTTATTTACAAAAAATCACCAAATAACCAAATGAATGCAAAGATCAGTATCAGTAATCAGTGGTGTAGGAGTGCATGGAGGCATGTGTGTGGCTGCATGGAACAAAACAAAGAGAACAGCCGTGGCGCGATGTCCACACGAATGGAATGGGGTGAGAGGAATGGAGAGACCGATCTGAATGGCGAAGAGAGTTTATAATGAGTGCTACACCGGGCCCAGGTGATGACCCCGCCTCGACCAGAGCCTGCAAGAAACAACACTCACCTAGTGGTGGGAGGGGTCATCACAAGATGATGTGAATATTTTAGCAGTTTCCAGTATGGCTCGCAGAAGCCTGCCGTCTATATCTTTTGCCAGTTTCTTTCCGCTGGTGACGACTGCTACGACAGCACGTGTTGCACTACAGCTGCCCCCCTGCTCCCACCCAGGTAAGTGAGCCGTTTTAACAATGGTTTTACAGCCTGGCTTGTCCAACTGTGCATGGCGGCTGTCATTTGCCCCCTCTTCCAGACATCTGGCAGTAGGTCCCGGCATCCTACAGATGGGACGCCTTCCATTTAACAGAATTGCCGCCGCGTTACCAGGGTGACGTCGGGGGTGATGTATCTGGGCTGTACTTGATAACTAGAGACACAAGATGGCAGCAGAGAGCTTGAATCTTGATTACTTATTTTAAAGGGTGGTCAAAGGGGGTACTGTATACAGTACCCCCTTTGACCACAATGTGGTCAGCAATGGCTGACTGACTGTGTGACTGATGTGAAGAGATCCGAGGGAAGGGCTTTCGAAACGTCCGTAAAGTAATATTAAGGATATTATTATCTGTTATCTGATAATAACTATTATCTGAGGACAGACGGTGGAATTTAGGCCTATTTCATTTTCTTTGTTTAGGATATCTCCTTATAATTCATTTACTTTTTCCCAACGAGTGGTACAGTATTTGCAGTCAGGTGGGGAAAGCCATAATTAGCACCCGGCCGCCCGGTACTACCCAGCCATAGCAGAGTGATTTACTACAGTATACATGTTTTAAATAATCTATTGTAGTTCATGAAATAAAGAGAATTTATAATTTGTACTGAGAGACTGGTGCTCATCTTCTCAGCCTCTCACCGGGTAAAACAGGTTCAACAGTTAAAAACGTCATTCTTGACGTCTTGTTCGATTCAACTCTTTCTTTTGATCAGCACATTAAATACATTACAAAGATCGCTTTCTTTCACCTACGCAACATCGCTAAAATCAGGTCTTCTTTATCCATGTCTGATGCAGAGATCCTAATCCACGCCATTGTATCATCCAGACTGGATTATTGTAATGTTTTGCTCTCAGGTCTGTCTCGTTCTAGTACCAGAAGCCTTCAAATGGTTCAGAACGCTGCAGTAAGAATCTTAACTAAAACTAGAAAATTTGACCATATTACACCAGTTTTAGCTTCATTACACTGGCTCCCGATCCATGTCAGATCAGACTTTAAAGTGCTTCTGATGACCTATAAAATTGTAAATGGGCACACCCCTTCCTACTTGTCTGATCTACTTAAACCTTATACTCCAACCAGGACTCTCTGCTCTCAGAATACAGGGCTCCTGTCTGTCCCCAGAGTGAAAAAGAAGTCAGCAGGCCAAAGGGCCTTTTCTTATCGAGCCCCTTCTCTCTGGAATAACCTCCCTGTAGACATCAGACTGTCTGACTCTGGAGGTCTTTAAATCCAAACTCAAAACCCATCTATTGCCCTAACTTTCAATCAGTTAGCTGGTGGGTCGGTCTCAGTCTCAATGTATTCAGCCTAATAGTCCTGCAGACGGGAACATTATTAATGTTAAGCCACTGCCTCTCAATAACCCTCTGTTGTTTATGTCCCACGAGCACTGCTGTCTCTCTCTCTCTCGACTCAGGCTTCTCTGTGCTGGACCATCAGCTGTTCTGTGACGTCTCTGCCTCTCCTCTCTGGTGATGCCTCATTCCACATGACAGACCTGGACCTCCGTCCTCCAGGAGATTTAGCCTCTCTGAAAACTTAGCTCAGTCCAAGAGGGCTTATGGCATTATGGGTAACATACGTTTACATTACTAAGCAACTGTAAATTGAAAAAATAAAGATCTGCTCCTCTCTCTAGGTTCCATGGTGGAGAGGAGGTCGTGTTGCTCAGGCTCTATCTATTCAGCATGGAGAGGTGGTCGTGTTGCTCTGGCTCTATCCATCTGGCGTGGAGAGGAGGTTGTGTTGCTCGGGCTCTATATGTTTGGCGTGGAGAGGAGGTTGTGTTGCTCTGGCTCTACCTGTCTGGCATTGAGAGGAGGTCGTGTTGCTCTAGCTCTACCTGTCTGGCATGGAGAGGAGGTTGTGTTGCTAAGGCTCTATCTGGTTGGTGTGGAGAGGAGGTTGTGTTGCTCTGGCTCTACGTGGAGAGGAGGTCGTGTTGCTCTGGCTATATCTGTTTGGCGACGCCTGGAAGCTGCTTGACATCCTCCTGGATCCACCTTCTCACATTTGTAACCCACTCTATCAAAATGAGTCGGAAGTCGCGGCAGCGCATTCTTGTAAAAACACGTTTTTTCATGAAAAAGTGGATTTTTCCCATTAGAGGTGCTACATCTGTCGACAACTGGACCGACTTCATTTCGGATTATTTCACCGCACTGAGTGATGAGGATACCGGGTGATGAGGACAGCGGGTGATGAGGACAGCGGGTGATGAGGACACCGGGTGATGAGGACAGCGGGTGATGAGGACACCGGGTGATGAGGACACCGGGTGTGTCGAGTCGGGTCGGGTCGGATGGCCCGGCTAACACTAGGCTAGCTCTCAATCCGCTGATCATGACAGAGATAGTGAGTTGGAGGAAGGCGAGGAGGAAGATATTCCACTCATGGCTGAGCCGATGATGGCACACAATGTCTCTGATTATAGTTATTTGAATGAGGACAGTGTTAAAGAGACTGAGATCGCCCGGAGTGTAGCTGCAAACTGTACAACAGCTTCCTACCAGAGATGGAGAGAAGACGCGACCAATTTAAAGAAATGACTAATGGTAAGTTCTGATAGTTAAGATACGCTATCCTTGTTTTATATGTTTGTTTTAAAAACTATTAAAATCACTATAGAGCAGGATAAAGCCTCAGACACACCAGGAATGTCAGGAGCGCACACTCACTGCATGTTCCACAGCACTGACTACTCATATTTCAGAATAAAAGCCTTGTGTTAACAAATGAAGGAATTCTGTCCACAGAAAAAACACTCGAGGGTTTTTATTTTGAAATGAAAGCAGGAAGTGTTGATTTAAAAATTAGTCTTTACTTTTTCTTCATCTCCGTAACATATTCTACAGATAGACATCGAAACTGTAGTAATGTAGCTGGTATGATGTTAATAATGTCAATAGATCACTTTCACTGTCTGTTGCTGCTGTGAGACCTCTATCCTCTAAAAGAGACGCAGCTGAGTGAGTGAGACACAGTGTGGCTGCTCTAACCTGTTAACACGGATGCCGAAATAAAAAACAAAAGGGAATGCAGCCGCCACGTGCTGCTGACGTTCCTGGTGTGTCCGAGCTGTAAGAAGCATTAATAGCAGCTAATAATGTGTGTGTCAGTGTGTGTAGTCTATAGGTGTCTTTCTGTCTCAGGTGCCTGTGTGTGTCTGTCTCTCAGGTGTCTGTCTCCTAGAAATGATTTATATTAAAGAGGAAATGTTGTGTAGTGTTTAATTCACTCAAAGAAGTACTGTATCTGAACATAATCCAGGCAGCTGTTACCTCATCACCACACCAGGTCTTATGAAACAATATATACGCTGTCCTCACTAAACGTTGTTGCAGGCAACGTGTTTTTCAGTGATGCAGCCAGCTCAACATTATATTCTCCAGCATTGCATTATCCAAGGAACAGAGGGGTTGTTGTGTTTGGCAGGATTTAATGGAGGAAAATGTGTAATTTTGAAAAACTGAAAAAGAGCACATTCTAGTACATCAGTAGAGAAAAGATAGCATAACCAACAGGTGCATACAAGTATGTTAATGTATGTCATAAAGATGGAAGCAGTAAATACCATTTACACAAGCACCAATGCTTTAAACACTAAACACTAATACATCTCTATGTAGTTGACAACAAACTAACCATCATCAAAAATACTGTACTCAAACCTAAGAAATGCTGACATAAACGTGTTCACATAACTGTTAATAGTAGATAACTTACGGATGAAGCCGGTTTTGTGGACTTTATGGCACAGGATTAAGAGGATTATATACTGAGATGCTCACACTATGGCTGCATCCCAAAGCTCTTAATTTTCATTTCTTCACTCCTCGATCCTCGCTTGAACCGGAAGTTGTTCTGGTGCGCCATCTTGGAGACCGTCCCAAAGCTCTTATTTGTGCACCGAGGATCGAGGATCGAGAATCGAGGAGGCTTGCCGGAGGAACGATCAAATCAAATCAAATCAATTTATTTTTGTATAGCGTCAAATCACAACAGAAGTTATCTCAAGACGCTTTATATATAGAGCAGGTCAATGACCATACACCATAGTTTAGAGACCCAACAGGATCCACCAAGCGCACTGTGGCCAGGAAAAACTCCCCGATTACTGGGAAGAAACCTGGAGCAGAACCGGGCGCAGGGCGGGCGGCCATCTGCCGAGACCGGCTGGGGGGATAGATAGATAGATAGAGAGAGAGAGAGAGAGAGAGAGAGAGAGAGAGAGAGAGGGAGATGGAGAGAAAGAGAGAGAGAGAGAGAGAGGGAGATGGAGAGAAAGAGAGAGAGAGAGAGAGACAGAGAGAGAGAGAGCGAGAGAGAGACAGAGAGAGAGCGAGAGAGGGAGATGGAGAGAGAGAGAGAGAGAAAGAGAGAGAGAGGGAGATAGAGAGAGAGAGAGAGAGAGAGAGAGAGAGAAAGAAGCAGCCACAATAGTAGCCTAGCAGCTGTAATAGCTAATACAAGTAGGACTGATAACACAAAACCAATAGTGGTGGATGGAAAGAGTGATAATACAACTATCGGAATTGATATCATTGGGTCGTCCCCAGACGGGCTTTCAAGTGGAGCTTCCAGCTATCTCAGTCCACCATACATCTGGCTAGCTCGCCAGCACTGTCCAGCATCTCTCCTCAGTACGCCCATGTGTGTTGGTGTGGGACGTCCCTGTGATCGATGCCCGTGCGTTGGTTCCCACAGCATCAACATGCTTGCTGGGAGTTCTTGATGTCTTTGGCAGTGACCGAGAAGTGTTATTCTCCAGGCTGCCACATTGTCACTAAGTGTTGGAAATCCCTCGTTAGCATTGGTAGTCCCTCGTACAGACGTAGTAAATTAATGATGGTAGCAGTTGGTGTCAAGCAGGCACCGGACGCGGCAGCAGATGCAGCCACAATACCGGAGACCACCAAGATCCAGGTGAAACCCCGCTCCTAGTGTACCCCTGCTCCAGGTATAACCTCGCTCCCGGTGTGATCCCGCTCCAGGTATGACCTCGCTCCAGGTGTGACCCCGCTCCACGGTTAGCTGCGAGACAAGGAGGCACAAGGACTCCCGGGAAGGAATGAAGTTAATAACAACATGGACATGGGACATGAGTATATACAGAAGGAGAGGGGAGCTCAGTGTGTCATAGGAAGTTCCTATGGCAGTGTGTCATAGGAAGTCCCCCGGCAGTCTAGGCCTATAGCAGCTTAAGTATAAGCGTTATCAAAGAGGAAAGTCTTTAGCCTACTCTTAAATGTAGAGACGGTGTCTGCCTCCCGGACTGAAACTGGGAGCTGGTTCCAGAGAAGAGGAGCTTGATAGCTGAAGGCTCTCGCTCCCATTCTACTTTTGGAGACTCTAGGAACCTCAAGTAACCCTGCATTCTGTGAGCGCAGTGCTCTAGTGGGGTAGTAGGGTACTATGAGCTCTTTAAGATATGATGGGGCCTGACCGTTTAGCGCTTTGTAGGTGAGGAGGACGATTTTAAAATCTATTCTGGATTTTACAGGCAGCCAGTGTAGAGAAGCTAATACAGGCGTAATATGATCTCTTTTTCTAGTTCTTGTCAGTACATGTGCTGCAGCATTCTGGATCAACTGGAGAGTCTTAAGAGACTTATTGGAGCAGCCTGATAATAAGGAATTGCAGTAATCAAGTCTAGAGGTAACAAATGCATGGACTAATTTTTCTGCATCATTTTGACACAGGATGTGCCTGATCTTTGCAATGTTACGTAGATGAAAGAAGGCAGTCCGTGAGGTTTGTTTTATGTGAGAGTTAAAGGACATATCCTGATTGAAGGCAACTCCCAGATTCCTTACGGTGGTGCTGGAGGCCAGGGCAATGCCATCTAAAGTAACTATATCATTAGATAATTTGTTTCGGAGGTGCTCAGGGCCTAGTACAATAACTTCCGTTTTGTCTGAGTTAAACATCAGGAAATTGCAGGTCATCCAGGTTTTTATGTCCTTAAGGCATGCTTGAAGTTTAGTTAACTGGTTTGTTTCGTCTGGCTTGATCGATAGATATAATTGGGTATCATCTGCATAACAATGAAAGTTTATGGAGTGTTTTCTAATAACATTGCCTAAGGGAAGCATATATAAGGTAAATAGAATTGGTCCAAGTACAGAACCCTGTGGAACTCTGTGACTAACTTTGGCGTGCATGGAGGACTCATCGTTGACATGTACAAACTGAGATCGATCTGATAAATAGGACTTAAACCAACTTAGTGCAGTTCCTTTAATGCCAATTAAATGTCCCAGTCTTTGTAATAGGATGTTGAAGGAACTGGCCTTCTACCTCCGAGAGGTCAAGGCCCAGTTACGTGCTGGTTAATCTTGTGTGACAAAGAGATTTTCCAAACAGACGGGTTAAAGCATAATAATACAATTTATTCCGAACAATCAATGTTGCATAAGTAAAATAAAAGAGTTTACAGATATCTGGATCCAATCAACGTGTCCCTGACAACATACAGTGCATGGGTCAGTTCGTGAAGTCTGAACCCCGAGCTATCCCTGATCCAGCCTATTCATAGTTTACACAATATTAATATTCACGAGCTTATGGCACGTGATGTTTCTGCTGCATGTCTTCTTCGTTATCTCCTTCTGACTCCTTCCTCTTCTTGACCTTGCAAAGGAAAAACAGCACCTGCTACCTCCCTTTCCTCGCAATCACTCCATTCACAACAAATCCAACAGTCAGGTTATTGCAGGTCATTGTAAGCACTTTTGTACATAATAAATCCAACAGACCCTCTTTTGAACTTAACTAAGTTCACCTACAGATAATGTTACATACAGATATATTTATTATAAGCATAGATAATGTTACGTACAGATGTATTAATTATAAGCATCATCATGTTACGTACAGATGTATTAATTATAAGCATCTTCACACAACCTCTTCAGGATCAACATCTTCACTATCCCCCACCATTTCCAGGAGACCCTGTCTCTCAGCTTGGAACATGGCCATCTGATAAGAAGGAGGTGCATCCGGATGCTTTCGTTGCACAGCAGAAATAATCACACGCTCAGTGAGGTGGCGAATACATGGAATACAGCAACAACCGCATAATACTAAGCATGCACACACAGCAAGGATTGAGGAGAATAGAGATACCACCATGGACTTCCATTTCCCAAAGGTACGGTCTAACCAGTCGTTAATGGGGCTGTTGATACCTGAGTCATCGTGCATGGATTCAGACAGCGTCCGGAGCCCCTCTAGCGCCTTAGTTACAGTCCCGTCCGGCGCTGTATTGTTAGGGATGAAAATACAACATGAGTCTTGGAACATTGAGCATACACCGCCTTTCTCTGCCAGCAGCATATCTAATGCCATTCTATTTTGGATCACCATCAGTGACGTAGGAGCCATTTGTTCAGCTAGTCCGGCAATTGCATCACGGGTTAGATTAGTCAAACGGAGAACATTGTAGTGGATGTAGTTAATGCGGTCAACATTTTTGTTAGGAGTGATAGGGATCAGAGCACTTATTAGGTATGTTTTCAAAGCCTGCAGCTATTTGGTCAGCTAGTTTATATTCATTAGGGGAGCTACCTCACTACATCATTCTTTATAATCTTGGTTTAGCCTTCCCCTCCTTGTAGCCCACACCTTCCACCCTGCTTCTGAGTGAAAGCATTGTCTATTGTTAAAAAGAGTTACTTGTGATTAGCCAGTTTTAGCAGAGTGCAGAGGCGAGGATGATAAGTAATGTATCTAAACTAGTACAGTCTGTGCTTTCCCAGGTTATTCAGATTTATCTGAGTACACAAATTCTACACAAGGGTCATGGTATTTTCTCTCACATTCCCTCCTTTTTTCATGAATAACTAAAATGGTAACTGAAAACACGAAAATACATGAATTGCATTAAGATAGTAATATGAAATGAAAACATTAAACATATATGATATATATAATATTAAAACATTATAGCTGACAAATCACATTAAGAAAGTTTGTACAGAAGAACGAGGACAAGAGAGGTAAACACAAATGCTACAGCAAACGCCACTAGCAGGTTGCCGCACTGCATGATGCTTCTAGTTTGTTTTCCTGCGCGCAACTGAAAACTTTTATCCGGGTGGTCCTATTTTATACTGGTTTGGGAAAGGAAGTGAAATTTCTCTCTGGTGGATTCTCCCCACCCCTGGTTTCTCTTTTTATCTATTTTTATCTATTTTTGTCTATTTTAGCATTTATTCTAAGCAACAATTTTTAATACAATGTGATATATAATGTTTTTCAAAAACCACCTAGATGAGTCCACCTAAACAACCATGTTAGCCTGATTTAACTGTAAATACAGGCAAGACCTTGTAACCTTCTTTCCCTTATGTGTATCTCATCACAGTCACAGTTTATACAGTATATGAAAAATAAAAAATTATACGTGACCCTCTTTTCACGTAGCCTGGGCTCCTTGTGGGGCTGCCTCCTCTTTTTCAGGTCCTGTCCTGCTGCTGGAGCACTGTGTTAGGTGCCACCAGTTGAGTCCTTTTCCTTCAAGCTGCACAGCTGTTGCAGTTCTGGCCAGAACCTTGTGTGGGCCTGTCCAACGTGGCTCCGACCACTTCCTCTTTAACACCTTCAACCAAAGGTGTTCCGGGGGTCCGGGGTCAGGTCCTGGAACGTCCTCTGTGACAGGGGTGACAGGTTTGTCACCTGTATAGGAGAGAGCTGACACAAGAGCATTAACCTTCAAATAGTATGGTCTGTAACCGAGGTCAGGAAGGGGAGAGGGGTTTTGGGACGGCCCTGGGAAAGGTTGGCCACACGTAAGCTCAAATGGTGTGAGTCCTGTTGACCGATTGACCGAGGCTCTGATGCCTATCAGTGCAATGGGCAGGGCTTCAGTCCAAGGGAGCCCAGTCGTGCGAACGATTTTCAGCAGTTTTAACTTAATGGTCTGATTAGCACGTTCAACTTTTCCTTGCGATTTTGGGTGGTACACAGTGCCAAATTTGTGTTGTAGTCCCAGAGCCTTTTCAACAGTTTGCAGGTCTTTATTTTTTAAATGTGAACCATTATCTGACCTGATCAATTTAGGAAACCCATGTTTCGGAATGTACTCATTCACCAGACATTTAATGACTGATTTTGCGTCCTCTTTTCCCGTAGGGTAGGCCTCCACCCAACGTGAAAATGCGTCCACAATTACTAGGAGGAATCTTTTCCCCCCAGCCCTTACTCCAATATCTGTGAAATCAATAAAGATTTCCTGTCCCGGGGCAGTGGGAGAAGGATGTTTTCCTGCCCTAGGAGTGATGGTAGGTCTGATGTTACATGTACTACATACGTCACACTTAGTCAAGAAGTCAGTTATAGTAGCATGTTTCCGGGGAATCCACCAGTGGCGGAGATCTCGTAACATCTGTTTGTGGCTTTTATGGTCAAGTCCATGAGTCTGAGTCAGTATTGAGGACATCCAACAGGGGGGCATAACTATTTGATCTCCGTTATACCATATACCATCAAACTGTTCTATAGCTCCCTTATCTTCCCAGATGGTTCGTTCTGCTGCTGTGGCAGATTCCTGAGCTTGTATGATGGAGAAGTCAGTTATCTCAGAACCGAGATCTGCTGTGGTCATGACCATCATAGTAGGTAAATACCCTGCCGCCTTTTTAGCAGCTGCATCCGCTGCTTCGTTTCCTATACTTTCTAAGTCAGTGCCCTGACTGTGTCCTTTCACTTTGATCACAGCTACCCTCTGTGGTAACTGGATTGCTTCCAACAACTCTTTCATCAACTCCTCATGAGCCATAGGTTTATTCTGACTAGTCTTAAAACCCGCTTGCACCCAGCCAGACATATCTCTGTGAATTGCATTGCACACATACGCAGAGTCTGTGAAAATATTCACTGCCTTCCCTTCCGCTAACCGCAGAGCACAAACTACAGCCGTAAGTTCTGCTGCCTGAGCAGATTGTTTCCCATCAAGAGGACCGTGATCGAGAGTACATGGTTCCTCTTTTGCTGTATTCATAGACACCACAGCATAACCTGCTTTTAACCCTTCGGTGGGATGACGGAAACAGCAACCATCTGTAAATAAGCTAAGGTCAGTTTCCGTTAAAGGGGAGTTTTCTAAGTCCAGCCTTAGTTTTACAAAGGGCAGCGATTTTTCTGCACAGAAGTGCTTCTCGCCATCAGTCATATTGTCAGCCATATTACAGCCCTCATGTACAAAGGAGATTTGTGGTTTCGAGAGTACTTGTAAGATCTTGGTCTGTCTGAGGGGGGTGAGAGTGAAACAGGAGGATGTGACATATGTTACAGTGCTGTGAGAGGTCAGAATCTGTAGAGGATGGTGCATGACTATATGACCTACTTTGTCTATAATTTTTGCCAGAGTAGCTGCATTTCTGACACAGGGGCTGGCTCTCTGTTCTTGTGTGTCTAGCAAAATGCTACAATAGTACAATACGTTCCTAGCTCCTCTGTGTTTCTGATATAAGACACCATGGGCTGTACTAAGCTGCTCTGAGACATCCAGATGGAATGGTTGAGAGTAATCTGGGAGAGCGAGTGCTGCGGCCTCTGCCATTTCCTGCTTGAGGTGGATAAACACCTCCTACTCCTATTTTCTCCCAGGTTGTATCTAACAGATTTTGTTGGAACTCATCTTGATACGTAAGATCATTATTTCTGTCATAATTCAGAGTGCAGTGGGGAGGATCGGGAACAGGGAGGTAAGGGTGTAGAGCCCTAATCCATGGTTGCCACATGTTGTAAAAGTCAATCAGAGGGTTTCTGTCGGCTAGCAGGGCCCAATATATGTCTGCACAGGGTGGTGGGGCATCAGGTGAGGTATCAGGACTCAACATGCACATGCGATCAGCACTGGAGGGCGAGGAGCACACCATTTCTTCTCCTCCGGGGAAACTCACTATCACAGCTTCTGGTGAACAATGTACAGAAGCCCCCAGTGCTGCCAAAACATCTCTTCCCAGGAGATCACGTGGACAATCAGGTGCATACAAAAAGGGGTGCTCCATCACCTGTCTCCCAAGCCGGACAGGAAGGGGAACAGTAAAAGGCAGTCTTTGTTCAGTGCCGGAAAATCCCAAAACGGAAACATAGTGAGAGGAAAGGGAACACATAGGTTCAGCTAAGGTGGAGTAACGTGCTCCCGTATCCACCATGAACCATCTTCGTTTTCCGTTCACTGTCAACTGGAGACAGGGCTCTGCCAGCCCCTGCCCCTCCATCTCCGTCGGGCACCCCTATGGGAACATTCCTGGTGTATATGGACCAGGTGGAGGTCCCTGCGCAGAGTACCCGCTGTATGCCTGCATTGGAGCTAGCTGTTGGTTTGGTAGAGTCTGTATTGTTGGCTGATATGACTGCTGTGGAGGCCCTCTCATCTGCTGTTGTTGTTTCTGAAGACAGTCACGTGCCCAGTGATCCGGGCTTTCTCAGATGAAACAACTGCCTCCTCTTGGTTGGGCATACCCCCTCCCCCTGCCTCCTCCTCCTCCTCTCCCTCTGCCTCTATTCCGGCCTCCATGATAAGGGGGCTGCTGATATGGGGCAGCTTGGTAAGGAACATGATACTGGGGTTGATACATAGCCTGTGGCGGGCCCTGCAGTGGATAAGGATTCTGTGGCGGGGCTGGAGCTGGTGTTACAATTTGAGCCATCTGGGTATCTTTCTCTTAACTCCTTCCGGAGCATGTTTTAACAGAGCTATTCTGAACAGAGGCTGCTGTGATTCTTTATCTGGGTTCACCCCCGTAGCCCCCGCCCACTCTGTCTTTGCTCTTTCTATGAACGTGCGTCCGCTCTCCCCGTTCTTTTTCTATTTCCTCTTCTAGTTCCAAAATACCACCTAACACTTGAAACAATGGTGCCATAACTTCGTTTGTATAATCACTGTCCTGTGGGGTTGGTACCGGACTAGGGGTAGGAGGAGGATAAGGAGGGGGGTTGGGATGTGGGCCAGGTGGGTACTGCTGATGGAGGGACATGTAATGTGGCGGCTGGCTAGTATGTGGGTTTGGTGGTGGGGGTGCGCTAGGACTGGGTGAGGGTTTCACTAGTGGTTTTGCTTCAGCAGTTTTTGCGTGGGTGGCTTTCGTCTGGCTGCTTAAGGCTGATAGTGCAGCCATCTGTATCACATTATATTTTACCAATTTACTTGCCAACTCGTCTTCTTTCTTCCTCAATTTCCTCCTTACAAACATATGTCCCTTTTCTTTGTCTTGTCCTGCTTGCAGCAGCTTTCTATGAACCACCTGTATTAATGCTCTCATCACTGGCATGAATTTGGCTTCACTTCCCGTGGCTGGAAAATGCCCTTCCTTCACTGTCATGTTATACCACTCATCTAGGTCTTGAGTCTCTTTATTTCTAGTCTTGGGATCAAATGTACAGATTACATTGGTCCTGACTTTAGCCAATTGCTGTCCAAATGATAAACGGGGAGGCCCACAGCCACCCCGTTCCTCACAGTCTTTGTCAAATTCTCCGTCCATTCTGTCCAGTACTATTTCACACAGGTTTATTCAGTTTATGACAGTAACTAGATTCAGAGTAAATGGGTCGCTATGCCCCTCGCTGTGATCCTACCAACATAAGCTTCTACTGGACACTCTGATGTTCCAGCGATGTTGGCCCAGTATCAACAGTAAGTTTTAATTTTCCTCTGAATACTAGTTATTAATGTACACTCATACAGGCGCTCCAAGCGCTATTTTTACTAAACTCTAACGTCCCAGACGTTACTAAAAACTAGCGCTCCAAGCGCACTACTCTAGCGCTCCAAGCGCAGCGTTCCAAACGCTTTTCTAACGTTCCAAATGCTTCTCTAACGTCCCAGACGTTACTAAAGACTAGCGCTCCAAGCGCACTACTCTAGCGCTCCAAGCGCAGTGTTCCAAACGCTTTAACAGAAAGTCTTTACTTTTGCAACATTTATCACTACAAAGGAGATTCAGCACAACAAGAGAGATAATTTAGAGTAAGCCAATATGCAGAGTTCGATACAACAGGTTCTGCTTACCTTTAAGATTTCAGGGATCCCTTTCTCTCTCTCGCCGGTCTGTCCGTCCTTTGGACACGCTTCTCAATGCCGAAGATCACGTCGGGGTCACCAATTGAAGGAACTGGCCTTCTACCTCCGAGAGGTCAAGGCCCAGTTACGTGCTGGTTAATCTTGTGTGACAAAGAGATTTTCCAAACAGACGGGTTAAAGCATAATAATACAATTTATTCCGAACAATCAATGTTGCATAAGTAAAATAAAAGAGTTTACAGATATCTGGATCCAATCAACGTGTCCCTGACAACATACAGTGCATGGGTCAGTTCGTGAAGTCTGAACCCCGAGCTATCCCTGATCCAGCCTATTCATAGTTTACACAATATTAATATTCACGAGCTTATGGCATGTGATGTTTCTGCTGCATGTCTTCTTCGTTATCTCCTTCTGACTCCTTCCTCTTCTTGACCTTGCAAAGGAAAAACAGCACCTGCTACCTCCCTTTCCTCGCAATCACTCCATTCACAACAAATCCAACAGTCAGGCTATTGCAGGTCATTGTAAGCACTTTTGTACATAATAAATCCAACAATGTCATGGTCAATGGTGTCGAAAGCAGCACTGAGATCTAGCAAGACAAGTACAGAGACAAGTCCTTTGTCCGATGCCATTAGAAGGTCATTTGTAATTTTCACTAGTGCTGTCTCTGTGCTATGGTGCACTCTAAATCCTGACTGATAATCTTCGAATAGCGATGAGCGAGGATACAAGAGAGTATCCTTCACGGAAGTCTTTTACCGACCGACACGCCCCATTACTGGATATCAGTTACTGATTGGACGCTGCTGCCGACCGGACTGATAAATAAGATTCTGGGTTATTAAATAATGAATTCACAATCACAATATCAAAAACTACAGACGCTAATAATGAATAAATAATATAAAGATATTGTGCCAGTAGAGATGGTTCCTGGTCCTCTAAGCAGGACTCAGTCCACAGTAGAAATACAGACTGCAGCTTGCACTTGTCTTTATTAGTATTTGTACAGTTCAGACATAAACAGCTGTTAAAGCTGACTGACAGCTGATCCAGCTGTGATCAGCTGCTGCCAACATCAGAAACTGACGTCGCTTCACGTGACGCTTCAGAGGAAACAACGTCTCATGTCTCTTAAATCGTATTTCCTGCAGCCGATTCCCTGGGCAAAAAGGAGCTTCCTGAACACCACTTCCTGTTATTCTGTTTGTTTACAATGAGCTCACTTCCTCCTCAGTACAGCCACCCACAATCACCACTAGGTGGTGCTATCATGCCTTGCTCAGTGCAGCTATTTACAGTCACCACTAGATGGTGCTATCATGCCCTGCTCAGTGCAGCTATTTACAGCCACCACTAGATGGTGCTATCATGCCCTGCTCAGTGCAGCTATTTACAATCACCACTAGGTGGTGCTATCATGCCCTGCCCAATGCAGCTATTTACAGTCACCACTAGATGGTGCTATCATGCCCTGCCCAATGCAGCTATTTACAGCCACCACTAGATGGTGCTATCATGCCCTGCTCAGTGCAGCTATTTACAGTCACCACTAGGTGGTGCTATCATGCCTTGCTCAGTGCAGCTATTTACAGTCACCACTAGGTGGTGCTATCATGCCCTGCCCAATGCAGCTATTTACAGTCACCACTAGATGGTGCTATCATGACCTGCTCAGTGCAGCTATTTACAGTCACTCCTTGGTGGTGCTATCATGCCCACACAGTCACAATCAACTTCACTCATATCCTAAAATATGAGATTAAGGGTAAAATGGAGGGTGAAATAAATATGCTGATTGGTGTGACATCAGCAGTAATGGAGCCATTGTACTGGACTGTAATGAGCCTGAAGAAAACCTCTTCATTTATTAATTGATCTACAATCCAACTCTCACCGATGACTTGTTTCGTTTGTGTTGGGGTTTTATTTTCTATAAACCACACAAGTTGGACTATGTTTAAATGGACTATATATATATATATATATAACTTTTATTTAACTAGGAAGTCACATTGAGATTATTAAAGCGTTTCACTTGATGTGGACCAATAAGAATTCAGAATCTCAACAAAAGAAACCGAATTGACAGGAAAGAGGACGAGGAGAAAACGGTGAAATCAGCTGGGGCACTGAGGATGGGGCACCAAGGCCACTGTGGCCGCAGGGCATACAATTTTCAGAAGGGCGTCAAGGCCAGATTGATGGGCCAAGACAGCGATGAACACCAGTGCCCTACTCATGAACCATCACACTATACTGGTGACGAGCTCCTGAGTCAGCAAACACCTTCAGTACGATATTGATGTTTAACTTACACTGTTACTCATGTCCAGGTCTCTCAGACTAGAGGACTGGGAGCGGAGAACTGAGGACAGGGCTTCACAGCTTCTCTCTAACAATGTACAGCCTCTCAATAAAAAGTCCATCCAATAATAAATATGAAGAAAGTAAGACCCCAGAGGGTCATTATTTTTCAAAAAGTTGAACACCAACCTGAGAGTTTCCAGTGTACAGTGGGGACTCTTCAGTCCAGCAGACAGCAACGTCACTCCTGAGTCCTGCAGGTTGTTGTAATTCAGGTCCAGGTCTCTCAGACTAGAGGACTGGGAGCTGAGAACTGAAGACAGAGCTTCACAGCTTCTCTCTGAGAGGTTACAGCCACTCAACCTAAAAATATTCAATAAAAAGTAAAAAACAGCTCAAAGAGTCATCATTTTCAGATAGCTGAACACCAACCTGAGAGTTTCCAGTGTACAGTGGGGACTCTTCAGTCCAGCAGACAACAGCGTCACTCCTGAATCTCGCAGCTTGTTGTTACTCAGGTCCAGGCCTCTCAGACTAGAGGACTGGGAGCTGAGAAATGAGGACAGCGCTTCACAGCTCCTCACTGAGAGGTTACAGCCACTCAGCCTGAAGAAGATTTTTAGTCAGTCAATTCACATATCAAATATAAAAAGTGAATAACAGCCTGTTGGGTACATTTTTACAAAAAGTTGAATCCTGACCTGAGAGTTTTCAGTGTGCAGTGGGAACTCTTCAGTCCAGTAGACAGCAGTTTCACTCCTGAATCCCGTAGCTTGTTGTTACTCAGGTCCAGGTCTCTCAGACTGGAGGACTGGGAGCTGAGAACTGAGGACAGAGCTTCACAGCTTCTCCCTGAGAGGTTACAGCCACTCAGCCTGAAGAAGAATCAGCAATACTTAAGAAACAATTAAAAACAATGGTTGTTGTTGTTTCTGAATAAAGAAAGACAACATTTAATGTGGATAGCTGTGTCCACGTACAGAGCTTTGTTGGAGGCTTTGACCACTGGCAGCAGCCTCAGAAGACCCTCCTCTGAAGCAGAGTATTTCTTCAGGTAAAACACGTCCAGATCTTCTCCTGATGACAGTAAGATGAAGACCAGAGCTGACCACTGAGCAGGAGACAGTTTACCTGTAGATAGTCTTCCTGATCTCAGGGACTGTTGGATCTCCTCCACCAGAGAACGATCGTTCAGTTCATTCAGACAGTGGAACAGATTGATGCTTCTTTCTGCAGAGGAATTCTCACTGATCTTGTTCTTGATGTACTCAACTGTTTTCTGATTGGTTTGTGAGCTTCTTCCTGTCTGTCTCAGCAAACCTCGTAGGAGAGTCTGATTGGTCTCTAGGGAAAGACCCAGGAGGAAGCGGAGGAACAAGTCCAAGTGTCCGTTTGGACTCTCTAGGGTCTTGTCCACAGCACTCTGGTAGAGATGTGTTGGCTCAGGTTTGTCTCTGAAGACTTTAGACAACTGGGAGGTTTTGTGTCCTTCTGCCATCGGATTGACACCAGAGTTGATGAATGTCAGATGGACATGAAGAGCAGCCAGAAACTCCTGAACACTCAGATGGACGAAGCAGAACACCTTGTCCTGGTACAGTCCTCTCTCCTCTTTAAAGATCTCTGTGAACACTCCTGAGTACACTGAGGCTGATCTGATATCGATGCCACACTCTGTCAGGTCGGATTCATAGAAGATCAGGTGGCCTTTCTGCAGCTGATCAAAAGCCAGTTTTCCCAGGGACTCAATCATCTTCCTGCTCTCTGGACTCCAGTGTGGATCTGTGTCATCTCCTCCATCATACTTGATGTTCTTCACTTTGGACTGAACCACCAGGAAGTGGATGTACATCTCAGTCAGGGTCTTGGGCAGCTCTCCTCCCTCTCTGGTCTTCAACACCTCCTCCAGAACTGTAGCAGTGATCCAGCAGAAGACCGGGATGTGGCACATGATGTGGAGGCTTTGTGATGTCATGATGTGGTAGATGATCTTTCTGGTCTGTTCCTCATCTTTCGATCTCTTCCTGAAGTACTCCTCCTTCTGTGGGTCGGTGAACCCTCTGACCTCTGTCACCATGTCAACACACTCCGGAGGGATCTGATTGGCTGCTGCAGGTCGTGTGGTTATCCAGAGACAAGCAGAGGGAAGCAGTTTCCCCCTGATGAGGTTTGTCAGCAGCACATCCACTGAGGTGGACTCTGTAACATCAGTCAGGATCTTGTTGTTGTGGAAGTCCAGAGGAAGTCGACACTCATCCAGACCGTCAAAGATGAACATAACCTGGAACTCTTCCAACTTGCAAATTCCTGCTTCTTTGGTTTCAGTTAAGAAGTCATGAACAAGTTCCACCAAGCTGTATTTCTTCTCTTTCAGCACATTCAGCTCTCTAAACATGAATGTAAATATGAACTGTATGTCCTGGTTGGCTTTGTCTTCAGCCCAGTCCAGAGTGAACTTCTGTGTTAAGACTGTTTTCTCGATGCCAGCCACTCCCTTTGTCATCACTGTTCTGATTGGTTCATCTCTTCCAGGTGAGGCTTTAAAGATGTTTTCTTTATACATACTTTATACTTTATACTTTATACTTTATTGTCAGACAGGTCTGAAATTTGTTTTGCATAACAGCAGCTCCGTTTGCAACATCACAGAAAGGACAAAGACAATAAACAAGGATACAAACATTTAAACATTCTTGTCTGATTGTTGTTTCTGGTCTGTGTGGTTTCCTGGATGCTGTTTCAATGTGTCTGACCTTGTGTTCATCATTGAGCTCTGCAGTCCCTCCCTCTGTGATGTAGAGCTCTGTGTAGATCTGATTCAGAAGGGTTGGGTTTCCTGCTTTAGCGATCCCCTCAAACACACACTGGAACTTCTTCTTCAGATTAGACTTGAGATGACGTCGACACACTGCAGCAACAGTTCCTGAATAAACAAACAAGAAATTAAATCAGTGAGTGGATCTTACAGAAGATCAGAGAATCTAAACATTTAGTTTTTCCTCCTCCATCAGATTTATCCAGCTCATCAGTGGAGGACAAACAGCCTCTAATCTGATGCAGATGTGTGGGGCATATAAACAGCAGAGTTTTAAAAGTAAACTATTCCAATGTTGTCTCCATTTCCTCTTTCCATCATGTTAAATCTGTTAAAATCCTCTTACTGCTATGCAGACTGTCAGCCAGCTCCTCCCGCTTCATTCTCTTCAGAAAGTTCAGTGTGATCTTCAGAAAAGCCTCTATGCTGCTCCTCCTCTGCTCCTCATCCTCACCGTCCACCATCTCCTCATCCTCCCTCTGACTCTCTAAGCATTCTGGGAAATCTGGACTCAGAACCTTCTGTATCTTCTTCAGCTCGTTCTTCACAAAAGTGACGATGTTGTCCTCCAGCAGCTGGAACAGAAAGATAAACTAAACATTTAATTTAAAGATCACAACATGTGATTCATCTGTCAGTCTGAAGGCCTGCTGGTCTGAACAGAGCAGCATGGAGACTGTTGGCACCTGAATGGTAGTTTAGCATTTAATCTGTGGTTGATGTAGTTAATAGTGAAATGTTTGTTTGTACATGTACACACCATAAATATGGAGTCCAGGTCTGTTTGATGCTGCTGGGCAGACTGACCACCGAGGCCCTCTGAGCTCACCTGACGAACACTGTGGAAAAAAACATCAAGTTTAAGAATATTTAAGGACTTAAATCTGCAGCTAACTAAAGGTGTTCTGAGATTACAGCAGAATGAAAGGGCAACTGTGGTAGGAGGTAGACTGGGTGTCCTACTGGCTCCCACAAGAGAAAAAGGACCTAATGTCAGGAGATGTCAGAGCTGTGTCAGAGGCAGGGACGGAAAACCTGCTGTGTAACTGTGGATGTTGGATGTAGAAACTTGGCTGGTCATCAACGAGCCATCAGCATCACATCAGAGGCTGCTGAACGATCCGGATGGTGATGGATCTGAGGGAGTTATCTATGGTGTCTGATCAAGGTGGGCTGGGTCACCTGGGAGAGGGTTTCCAATGTTGAAAGATCACATCATTGCTTATGCAATGAAGTTTACCGTTGGGTATATCTCAAAACCACAAAGCCTGGTTTAGCCAATGATGCTGTTGGGACTCACCATTCAAAATGGGGGCAAAGACAGTGAACTGCGTTTCCCAGGGTCCTTGAGTCCATAACTCCACCCATGGACTCAGTAACCATGACTACTGACCCATGACCTATTCACACCTATCTGTGAAATCCATCTAGGACAAAACCAAAGCAAGGAAAAAAGCAAGTTAGCACCAAGCTGCAAGCTCTACAGGAACAAAGGACCAGACCAGTGTCCCTCCAATCTGCACAATTGGATCTGAACACAGTCATGACATGCATCCTTTGACTGGAACCACAACTTTCCCCAGACCGGCTTCTCCATGTTCAAACGATGCAATCGCCGGTTAACAAAAAAAAACTGTTTTTTCCACTGGGTAAAGTAACTGGGCCTACCTTAGCACAGCATTAGCATAGAAATTACAGAAGTTAAGCAAGACTGTTTAATCTTGACTTCTAGGACTGTGCATGCATTGGTTTGGTTTAATGCTATTCATTGATTTTTATTGTTGTGCTATTGTTGTAGTCAGGATATTTGTGTAACTGGCTTTGCCACATCTGATGTCTTTAGTTATGCTCCACACAGACGAAATGTCTCACATGCTAACTAACTCTTTTCTAACACACCGCATTATCTGACACATATTAAGATCACATACATAAGCTGTGAAATTGGTTTAAACACAAACATACATATTCAGAGATTCTCAAACTACCACATCACACAACCCTTTGTTCTTATTGAGTACATGTGCTCCGAAAGATAAAGAGGCCATTGTATTTGATGTCCCAGTGGCCATCTTTGATTCAGCCATTCTGGTAGTTTCACATGGTCTGCTCTATTGTTTTGTAGTCTGTGCAAGATGCCATATTATCTTTGTCTTTGTTTTTCTTTATTGTTAATTTTATTGACATTGATAATTATCTTTAATATTTTCTAATAACTAGACCAGCTCCTATCTGCATCCCCAACATTAATGGTGCCCTGTGTGAGGCATAGTATTGTTGACAATATTAATTTCATCATCATTTTTGGTTAAATCACAAAATTTTGATTCCACTTCCAAACAAGCCAAACGTGTTGAAATTATACACCACTAGTCTTCCACAGGAGTAAATGCCCAACTGTATTTATAAAGATTTATACTTTAAATCCTCATAATGCGATTTTAAGTACTTGCCATTGCTGCTAATTCAACCTACTCTGTAGTAATACTTTTGGTTCAGCATTTGAATACCAGGTATTCAATGCAATCTAGTCAAGCTGTCATAAGATGCTGTTAATTCAAGTGCTACTTTAATTAAGATACATCGTGCCACTGGCTCTGTGCAACATAGAGAGCTTGCGTCTTGCTGCTACTGCCTTGCACTCCAGCCTGAGTTAAATAGCGCCTGAAATAGAGCCACAATGTGCTACCAGCCCTGTCATATACATTTTGTGTTTAGCTGTTACTGCCTTGCATTTCAATTAGTGTATGTTAAAAGTTTATAAGCAAACTTACTCGGTAAACCTGTGTTTACATTACTGGCCATTTATTTTATGCCCAATAGAGCCACTAGTTGGTGCCGTAGCTACCCCTCTTCCACAAGGAGCTACTTCCCATAGTGTAAGCCAGTACATTGTTTGTTAGGCTAGTTTACCATCCAAGCTACACTACAAGGTGTCTGCAAATGCAACACCATAGCCAACAACATTTTTTACTTTGTACTAGACAACCTGTTTAATCCCACCCCCCATTTTCTATGAACAACAATGGAGAATACCAGTGTAGAGCTTTTTATTTCTTCACTAGCACAGAGCCTAAACCCTGGCTGCCCTGAACTCAACAGCAGGTTGAGTTTCAGTGAGTGCAGGAAAGAAATAGAATCGCGACTCACTGACAGGTGTGATGCACAGACCACATCCAAAGACCCGTTGTTAAAATGCTTGCTACTTATCTTTCAGAGGCAAACCAGCCTTGCCATTCAGAGTGAAGCAGCCCTGGAAAAGGAGGTAGATTCCCTAAGAATGCAAAATGCTTGTCTCGTCCAAGAAATTCAGACAGCTAACAAGAAAATGATTCATTACTTAGAAGACCTGCATTCAGCAGAAGTAGATCTTTGCTCACAAAAAGAAAAATTGTTAGGGCTTAGATTAGAACGTCTTTCCCCACCATAGTCGTTCAGCCAATGTGATTCTACTCAGATTCACACTCCTCACTTGATGAGAGGATAACTCCCTCTCCACTCGGAAGTGAAGGATTTCCAATGACTCAAAGTCCTTGGGAATGAAGTCACCTACACTGAGGGACAGAGCTAACAGCTACCTGATTTCCCAACTCTCTGACACGGACCGTGAAGAGTCATGCAGCCACTGAGAAATGACACTTTCTACATGGACAGCAGTAGCTCTGAAAATTAAATCACCACAGAAAATAAACCGAGCAGAAGAGAGTACCGTTTTTAATGCATCACGTCTACGTGACACTTGATCCAGGTAATAAGGTCGGTATCGGTGCTGATACCTTTCCTTCAGATCGGATCAGCCCTGGTGTTCATAGTTCATTAATCTGTTCACACAGTTTATTAATCATGATATCAATATTATCACCTTTGGATCAGCCGCTTACGTTTTGAAGTTAACTCAAAACAGTCTTTTTCAAAGACAAAACACATATTGATTCAGTTTAACATGTTGAGCCTAATTTGCTTTATAACACTGAATTGTTTGACAGGTGACTGTACAGGTATAGACTGTGATGTTACTGCTGAAACAATCTATTGTTGAGTCCTACAACAGACTATAAAGCTCTGGACCAAGACCTGATTCTTTTTATCAAGAGTGTCAGAAAACAAAGTTCAGTTTTTAATTATTACCTTCCATCAGCAGCTTGTCCAGCTTTAAAGGTGATAGGGTGATACATAGACCTGTCACTCTTCATGGACACATAGCTGGGTTCCGGTCCAGATTCAGGAGAGGCTGGTCTCTGCTGCTGGATCCTGATACAAACAAACAACTAACTAGTGAAAAAATGGAAAAAATAAAATACCTTTGACCACATTCGGTTCAGATATCAAAACTAATATTAAAATAAAACTTCTGGTTTCAGTTATTTTTAAGTTTCTGACAAATGTTCATCATTGAAGACAAACGGACTCAACAGAGAGTCTACATCAGATTCAGATTTGATGAAATCAAATCAGATCGAGGGTTCGACAGTAACAAGGACCTGATGGCCCGTGGCCATAAAAACTTGCTCTGTGGCCACCAAGTTGTACCAGATCTCTCTTGAGAATGAGACTGCGTGTCTCAATGAGATCACGGTGTTACCGTGTGCTGACTGAATGTGACGCGAGCGTCAGGGACAAAATTTGTTTGATTGCATTGTTTTCTATTGGAATGAACTAACTGGACGCGAGCACCATTTTGAGCAGAACTTTAGTCGGACGCCCTGTTTCTATTTATTCCTGCAGCTTGCTTTGAAAGGGCCACAATAGGCCATTTTCACACCAGGCCATTTTGATATGTAATTGCAAGGTTAACACAGGTGTAATGATGAAATTAAAAGAGATTTGACAGGAGATTCAGATTTGATACAATAAAATAAAATCCTGAGTCCCAGGAATAACATACCGAGACACACCTGATCATTTTGTTTTAAATGTTATTACAATAATTCAAAAGTTGAAATAATTTTTTTTTTTGTACATTTGTTAACTGTTACTCAGTTTAAACATAAAAGTGGAATTAAATGTGATGAAGAGTATGTATGACTTGTTTAGGACCAGTGCCTGAACTGGACCAAAAAAGGTGCCAGTACCCTAATTCAGCAGTTGCATGACATGATCATCACATGTATCTTGATATATTTTTATTAATACGTATATCTTGGTAAAATATCCCACTTCAAATGTATTTTTGAATGCCTTTCATTCATTTAATTAGGCCTACATATGACATACATTTCCACTGTCTGTAAATGTTTATCTGGTTAATACAAACTTTTTTATGTCGATATTGATACAAATCAAATTGTGCACACATATAATAGGTTATTGCATATATGCTACAATAAAACCAACTTAAAATATGACATCTGTTGACCTACATATTAAACTGGATGATGAGAGGGCGTACAACGATCAACTCGTTAATTCACAGAATTCATACAATAAACATTTTAGTTATTTAGTTATTGAATATTAACTTGTGTGTTTGAACATGAATGTGATTAAATAATGAAGAGAAATCTTTGATAGATGACTCGGTGGTGATGAAATGTAATGGCTCTCCCCTGTATGTCAGTACATTAGCTGTTATTAATAATAAACATATCAGCATCTGGCTGTGTTACGACCCCGAGGTCGTCTGAACATGTATTTCTGTATTCTGTGTATGTGCTGTAATGTGCTCTGTGCTGGGTCCTTTTGTTTTCTCTCTCTCTCTCTCTGAGATGTGTATGTGTGTGTGTGTGTGTGTGTGTGTGTGTGTGTGTGCGTGTGATGAGCTGCAGGTAAGCTTGGCAAGGTGGCTGATAGGGTGTAGGTGTGTAGATTGATCCAGGGAGCTGATTGGGTCCAGCCTCAAGACACCGATTCAAAAGGCCGGTTTCCCTCAGTCCCAGCTGGCTCTCCTTTCTCAACTGCCACCAGGACGGCCAGCAAGAAAAAACAGCGAATTGTAATGACATTTGCAAACAAATAATACAGGCCAGAGGCCTGAGGCCTGTACTCTGAAGCTAGTTCAACATACCCAGGGTATCTTCTCGTTATCTGGCTTCACAAACCCTAACAACCGAGATCCCGCTAAGCGGTCCTGCGAAGCTGGTTATCAACTCGGTAACTCAGGGTTTCTCTGTCTGGCTACAAGCGCGTTCACATGAACAGGGAGGTGTTTGCAGCATCTGACCAATCACAAACATGGACAAGTCTACTAATGGGCTGAGAGACAGGCTGAGCGGCACATTTAACAAAGGAAGAAACTATATTAGACCAATACGAAGAAGTTAAACACTTAATCCAGACTAAAAGTAACACAGCTGAAGCTGCCAAATGCAGGAAGGACAGCTGGCAAAAGAAAAAACTCCTGATGTGTGAATGTGTAAATTAACAGATTTATTAATTTAACGGAACGCTCAAAAGTCAGATATAGTTGTCTAAATATAAATAACTTTTAGGAGTGTAATCGATGAATAGGTTACACTTATCTTTACCCTGTGATTAAAAGGTGGCATCTATGACTATTTAAACCTCGTTTCAGCTGCGCCCCCCCCCTCTCTGACGGTGTGAAACGGACTCAAGAAAGTAAACAAAATAAATATAAAAACATAATTCAAAGCGGTAAACCCTCAGCATAAATCCAGCTGTCCTTCCTACATTTGTCAGTTTAAACTGTTGTTTTTAGCCCTGAATTATGACTTAAACGTTTTCATATGTGTGTAATATTATCATATAATCACCGCACTGATCTCTGATTGGTCAGTAGGCGGTGCTTTCATACGAGTTGATCTCTTATCTGGAACATAACCTGCTCCAGAGCAGGTTAGCCGTTCAGCATGAGTTACCATGGAGATGTACCCCGGTAAGAAGTGAACCAGCTTCGTAGGACGGAAAACCCAGAGTTAACCCTGAAGTTACTCCGCTAACGCCAAATCCTGCTTCGTAGTACAGGCCTCTGGTTTGGTAGGGGTAGGAAGCCTTTTGTTTAACCCTTTTTCTCCTGTTTTTCAGTAGGAGTTAGCATAGTATTTGTCTTCTGTTTCCTTTCTTTTAAGTAGGTAAGTTTAGGTTGTTGAGCTGTGTTTTGTTTATTATTTTGCTATAGCCTACTGTTACATCCACTAGGTGGAACAATAACTGAACAACAACCAAAGATTAGACAGAGTCAAAGTGAATTGCAAAATTAAAGGTGTTTATTAAAGAAAACTAAAGGTTGTCAAATGTGGTGGAGGTAGGGACAAAATGGTTGTGCCAAATAATCAAAATCAATAAATCAAAACCAGGCCTAACTAAGTCTCTGCCTTCTTTAGAAACAACATAAACAAAAGGCTGACTAAATTATCTAAAAAACAGCAGTGTACAAAACATACAGGGGTTGGCACCAACCAATAAATCTAGTGTTTCTAGACATGAACAGACTACGTGAAAAAGGTGTACAGGGTACCCCCAACTTACCTATGCCCTCTACCTCCTTACCACAAACCGTATCTTTTAATTTCACGCTAGAACCAGATGTCTGCACAAGTCAAATACATTAGTAGAAATGAATCAGAGAGAGAGAGAGGCAGCCCAGAGTGTGCTTCTTTTGAAATCAATCAGCAGCTGAACAACTTTACACAGGTGGACTCCAATCACCTCCATTATCACTCAGTCCTGGAAGCACCTGCAAGACAAGGGGGAGGGGCAGAGCAGAGCAGGAGAAAGGCTCTGCAGGCCTGTCTGGCCCTGCAGGCACGTAACACCTACTCTGAAGATGAGTAAATAAACTTTTAAAGGGCTGCAAATTCCTCATTGCTGGTTGTCTTTGGGTGTTTGGGAGTGGGGAGCCTCATTATTCATGTTTCGACAGGGTTTCCCCTAGGCCTGGTCTTAACATGAATTTGGGGCTCTTCCGTCCGTTTTTTTTTTCTCTCCTGTATGCGATTTGTGTTTTTGGATAGTTGTGGCAGGTAACGTATATGTGCAGTTTCTGGTTGCCAGTTTTCTTCTGTGTGTAGGAACTATGCAGTTTAAAACGGATGATTTTACCGCTGATCCCTCTGTTAAAAAATTAGACAAGTGTAAAAAAGCAGATTTGTTAATTATTGCTGATTTCTTTAGGTACTTTTAAATGCCAACAAAGCTGATCTAAAGCGAATCCTCAGTGAAAAACTAGGGGAGGAGGGTGTGTTTCCGGAGCCTGCCGAGGCTGCCATTGAAAATGTGGAGGGCAAAGAGATATTGCCTCCCCTGCCTCACATAGATCCTCTCCTGCAATGTGGCATGAGTGCTGAAAAGCTCCAGTTGGTGCTCCGCATTAAGGAGGTGGAGGTGAGAAACAAAGAGTTGGAGCGGGAGGCAATGCACCTGCGGGTGTGAGCCCTGGAACTGGAGCGGGCACCTCCCCCTGCATTTGCCTCCACCAATCAAGCAACATCATCTACTCCTTCCCCTCGGGATAGCTTTGACTTCAGCAGACATGTGACACTTGTTCCTCCATTCAGAGAAACGGAGGTTGATTCATATTTTTGTGCATTTGAGCGTATTGCATCTGCTTTGCGCTGGTCAAAAGAGATGTGGTCTGTATTGTTAATGAGTAAACTAGTGGGTTGAGCACTGGAAGTATGTAATAGTCTTTCTCTAGAACAAAGTCTAGATTATGAGACTGTTAAAACCACTGTTCTCCGTGTCTATGAACTAGTTCCTGAGGCTTATCGGCAGAAATTTAGAAATTGTAGGAGAACTGGCAACCAGACCTATGGTGAGTTTGCACATGAAAAGAGCACCTTACATGAGGGCGTGGTACACAGCACATTTGCGTCATTTTAGCTGAATTGTTAGGGCACATGGGTTTTGTATGGCCTTCTAGTCCACAGAGATAACAGATTGTCTTTTTCCCAGTAGGTTTAAATGGTCTGCTAGCTGGCTGGTTCTCCCACATGGGGGTCTTACCCCCTTGATTGTACTGTTGGGCTGGTCTGTGGCTGTCCTTTGTGCTCCATGTGTTGTAGCAGTTGTAGCTCCATGATTGTCCTTTCTTCCGGGCAGCCACAAAGACATCAGCCAGCTTAGCAGCCTCCATTGTCGAACCTGGGTCATGCTCTTGGATCCAAACCTGGAGCTCAGGGGACAGCATTTTTAAATATTGTTCCAATATGATCATTTCACCAATTTCTTGGATAGTTTTACCTTTTGGCTGGATCCACTTTCCATAAAGCTCCTTGAGCCTTGCATACAACTCCTTGGGGCTCTCATCAGGGTTGACCTCTAGGGAGCGGAACCTTTGCCTGTAGGTCTCAGGGTTAATGTCATATTTAGACAGAATGGCAGATTTTACATGGTCATAGTCAAGAGAGTCATCAATGTCCATATGCACATATGCACCTCTAGCTTTGCCTGTCAGCAATGGTATTAAGTGAAAAACCCAGTCTGATTTCTGCCACCGGCATGCTACAGCAATGCGCTCAAATGCAACAAGAAAATGTTCAATGTCATCATTATCATTTAATCTTTCCAACCTGGGCACATGGTGTGCACAAAGCTCACCTGCTGAGGCCCTGTCTTGATTGGCAGTCATGGTGATTGGTTGTTGGGGACTGGGCTCAGCTTTGGCCTGAGAATAGTGTACGGGGGATGGGCCATCAGCTTCCTCAGAGTCTGCTATCGAAGCATTTGGTAGTGGAGGTGTTTGGGCCTGAACTTCTAGCTGCAAAAGCTGAAACTGCTGTTGGAGTGCTTGAAAACGCTGTTCCTGTCTTGCAGCTACCTCATCTTGCTTAGCCACACGGGCCTCCTGCTGCCCCATATGAGCCTGAAGAATGGCAACCACGTCCGACAAGGTTGGCTCCTTACCTTCAGCCTCAGTGTCTTCTATCCCTCCAGAAGCTCCATTTTCTTCCTCCTCACCATTTTGCGTCTCCTGGACATTTCTTTGGCTCGCAGGTTTCCTCCCCCTCTTTCCTCCATGAGGCATTCTCCTTTTCCTTTTTCCCAAAAAAAAAATCAAAAAGAACCACAAAAAACAACAAAAAAAAATCCTGTGACCTCCACTGGCTGATCCCACCACTGCCACCAATTGTAAGGGACCAAGCAGTGAAGCAACGAGGAAACAGGAGTTGTGAAATAATTTGGGCTTTTTATTCAGCCAAAAAAATAACAAAACATTATTAACCAATAATTGAATACCTAGGTCTAACAAAAAAGAGGTTAAAGTAATATAACAATACTTATTCCCACTATTAAACCAGATGTTAACTGAACAAAACTAACCCCCAAACAATGAACCATGAGGGCAGATATATATAGGGCTTAGCCAAACCAAAATAGAACACAAAGGGGTAAACAAGATGGACACCAAATATAAGTGGCAGTAGGCAACAATATTTTGGCATAATTTGGCAAAAATTCCATAATAACCTTTCAGCATATTGTAATTCAAGTGATCTGAGAGAAAACTACACCTCTGCACCTCCTCATGGCTCTGTTTACAGGCTTTAGAAAATCTTGCCCGTGACGGCAGACTTTGACCAATCACAGGGCATTTCAGAGAGAGCGTTCCTATTGGCTGTTCCACAAAAGGAGATGCGCGTTCACGTCTGGTCTCTGCAGATAGTGAAAGACTCGGTCAATGGCGGAACAACCTACTGAAAAGCTTGCTCTTCCAGCATTGGCAGCAACTGCCTACACCTCAAAACAACCCAAAAAAAGAAAGACAGACTTTCAAAAAGACAGTCCAAAAGAGAGTCCGACAATAAGCGGAATAAAACGCGTGTCAATATCGGCGAAGCATTTCAGCGGTGGAGAAATCTCCGGGACAGCATCGGCCTCACGTTGGACTCCGAGCTTGCAGTTCTTCTCCTGGACAGGTAAGCTACTAACTTCGTTTTCCTGTAATATCTAAATGTTTTGTACTGATTTGTTTGTAGGTAGCTTTACCGTGAAAGCAGGCGATGAGTAGCCAGGTTGAATGTACGTTAGCCTTCTGCTAACCGTAGCCCGAGGCTTGCTGCGGCTAATTCAAGTCCATGTTTATGTTTATGTAGCTACTGTAGCTGGATCCTTGAATCACAGTCTGTCATCTCAAAGGGCTTTATAGACCCATAAGTTTACTAAGAGAAATAACGGACGGTAATTCCCATAGAATTGCCGCTATATAACGACACATCACAGTCAGTAGTACTCGATACAGTAACCTGTGTGAGTAGTGTTACTCATACAGTAACGTTACTCATACAGTAACCTGTATGAGTAGCGTTACTCATACAGTAGTGTTACTCATACAGTAACCTGTATGAGTAGCGTTACTCATACAGGTTACTAATTATGGTAGCATATGAGTTATATCCTGCATTCTTGGTGGTTATATTCTGGTCTCAGAGTTTGTGATGAGCAGTAATGTGATCTTATTCTCTTATTATTTCATTGTGCTTAGTATGACATCACTTGATTTGAATGCTGACCGCATCAATGTAGAGGAGTTCAACGACATTCAGAATTCCATGTAAGTTTATCTGTTTTTGAATTTCCTCTTTATATTTTGAGCATGTGCCCCTTTGTATATTGGTGCAAGATAATATTACTAAATAATTTGATCCTGTCTATAGCATTGACTGGGCAGATGACACCTTGTGCCACGCTGAAGAGACAGAGTCTGTCTCATCTTTGGAGGAGGAGGAGGAGACCAGGGAAGTCGACAGTGATGCTGATTACATCTTCCCTTTGTGTGTCCGGTAAGTCACTGTGGTGTGTGTAATTATCTATCCATCCATTTTCTTTTTTTTTTGTGTCACGGGAGGGGCCTATAGCTTATGTTCACATTCAGTGAGTGCAAGGAATGTGATTACATAACAGGTGTCCTACATGTCTGAAATTATGTATCCATTTCACAGTGCTTTTTTTGTGATTCATAATATTTTCCCAACAGAACTGGTGGTGCCCTCCCCTCTACGAGCATTCGCTTGGATGCACTTCCAGCCATAAGTATGGAGGACACTGTGCATGACTCTTCAGACGTCGGTCCCACTCTCACAGATGCACCTGAGATGCCAGAAAAGCTCCAGCCCCAGAGAGAAGATGAGGTCATTGGCCAGCCAGCTTCTATTGCCTATCATCTAAACTTGAAGCTGCTGGCTGAGTACCTTCTGCTGCCCATCCCCATGTGTACCGCCAAGGACCCTGTTACCAATGCAGCGTGCCAGGCCCATGGACCCTTTCAGGTGACGGTCAAATCCAGGGCCACAGCTGCCATCATTGAGTGGGTGAGTATTTATTTTACAGTATTGATATTATGTTGTCTTTTAAAATGTTTTAACAATGTAAGCAGCAAATCGTAATTGCTGCATCACAAACTGTTACAAACTGCCTTGGTGGGAATTGGGCAAGGCTGTGAAGAATCTTGTACATTGAGCTGACACCAGCCAGGAACAGCCATTTTTGGAAAATATATGTACTTCATGACTTTGGAGTGTGTGGTACTTTTTGCCCATATTATGTGTTGTATAGTGCAAAATATATGCAGCACCGCACTAAGCTTTGATATGCACAATAAAACCCATTTTGCTTTCTGTCACTCTTCTTTTTTTTCTAGACGTTTCCCTTTGGTCATATTGTGTGGCGTTCGAGTTCACAGTCCGCTCTCAAGTATGGGATGCTGATAGGGGACTTCATGTTGGCTGTCAATATCCTCCTCTCTGGAAACAACTATGCGAAAGTGGCATTACTGTTCAAATTTATGAACATGGGGATGGTGGGAAGGTCCACATTTTTCAAAATACAGGACACCTACTGTGTGGACACCATAAAACAGTTCTGGGAAGAAAAGCGAGGATTAGTTATTTCCCAGCTAAAGCCCAAAGCCAGTGTCGTGGCCCTGGGTAAGTTCTATTTTGACATAGATTTGTGGATATGATACTGACAAATACCGGTTGTTGTACAACCGGAAGTGGTCAGTATCATATCCACTAGAGTGAATCATAAAAAAAGTGTGTTCCAATTTCTGAAATGATTATTTATGTTTTGTTTTAAAAGGAGATGGTCGGATGGACAGCCCTGGATTCTGTGCACAGTACTGCACATATAGTGTGATGGAGAATGACTCTAAAGACATCATCTCCATGGTGACAGTGGACAAACGTGAAACGGCGCGGAACAGTGTCATCATGGAGAAGGAAGCCTTCATCTGGACTTTTGACACACTTCGTCAGTAAATAGGAAATTTGAGCGAAATATGTACTGATGCTCATAGCCAGATAGCTGCACTCTTTAGTACGTATATAGGTTTTTAGTTTGTTATTCATTTTTAATATGTGTGTTGACTTGTGCAGGAGTCGTGCAGATGTCTGTACTTACAAATGTCTTTTGTTCACTGTTCATACAGCCAAGGGCATATATAAGTCATGGGGAGTTCGCCATACCCTTGACATGTGGCACGGATCGAAAAACCTTGGAAAGAAGATCCACTAGGTAATATTATGGAATGTATTTCATTTGAACTCATTGTCACTTCGTCACAAAACTTGCTTACACCAATAATTTTCTTTGATTGTTTTTGCATTTCATTCTGTGGTCAGGCGAGCCAGCAGAAAGGGTGCTCCATTTTACTCATTTGGAGCAAGGATGTGTGCAACCACTTTTGGTTTTGTGCCAAAATGTCGGCAACCTATGACGACTTCTTTGTAAGTACTATATGAACTGTTATTTATATTGCTACACTTGTGGAGCCAGAAATATTTCACAGCTGCAGACATCATTTCAGCGTAATGTGTCGGATCATTGCTGATGCGTTATTGTTCTCTTAGGACATGTGGGTTGGCCTACTCCATCACGTCACAGGAGAACACGAGTGGGCTCTTGGCGCCTGTCACCATGGACCCTTGTCGGACAACAGGGACAAGGAATGGATAGAGAAGGGATCTGTGGCACACAGAGCACTCATTGAGATAGTGCTAAATGCACGCTGGCTGGGTGAAGTAGTGAAGTACCTGGGATTTAGGTATGTGGGCATGGGTTTTACATGTAATGTTTATGTTCACAAGTATTTAACTCAAACAAAGGAAGCTCCTGGCTTACTCCCTATAAACCCACATAGGGAAGAAAAAAGTGAGTAAATCTTGGGAAAGATCATGCAGAGTGGGTCCCTTTTTGAAAAATCTCTAAAATACAGATGATTGTAAATCATGCAGTGACTTGATCAAAGTCCTTTTTATTTTTTTACTGTCCACCACTGATTGTGACTATATGTATCAACTAATGACTAATGACAACATAAAAGATCTAACACTTGTTTTTTACTGTTTAGGTCTACAGCAGAACTTGAGTCCTTTCACAACCACATACTGATGTATGCCAGCAAGAGATTCAGTTTCACCCCGCCCGTCTATTCAGCTCGCACCCTACTTGCTGGTTTGGATTATAATCATCATGTCCACCGACCAGTGCAGAGAAAAGCTGATGGCTCCATTGAGTAAGTTCTTAAAATTGACAACAGTATACCCACTAAAACGGAAGTATATTAGTTTTATAATATAAGGTCAAATTTATACATGAATAATTATAATGAATGTTGCCCTTGCACAGGCAGCAGTTTTGCAAATTTATCACAAATTCATTTTTCAATAACCATCTTTTCCTGTTTCGGTCATATGCTAATTTCATTATGTCAGATACCGGAAGCTGTACAACAAGAAGTCGCGGAAGTGGAGCCTGTACACAATGAAGGTCGACAAGGACTATGGCTACATTCCTGACCTCTAGAGGGCCATCCTCCGTAGCCGCACCGCAGCAGACAGAGGCATGCCGCGTGTGAGACGCCAGAGGCCTGATGATCCGCGGCAGTATGGTGTGCTATGTGGTATTCCACCTCCAACCACAGAGGAGCTACTGCACACACAAGTCAGTCGACGACAAGGTATAGAAGTTCTTTCAGTGGGCCTCATTCAACATCCCTTCTTCAGAAACCCAAATTGCATGTTTTCACACTAACCCTTGCAGCCTTCACAAAATAGTTTCTCATTACACTGATTCTGATTTTAGTTGATAAAGGTTGCATATAGATTTTGTTAATTACAAGCAGCTTTTTGACGACTACAGAGATGTTATATGAAAGGTATCATTTATGATAATGTAAAGACATCACGCATTGACACACAAAAAGAGCCTGTGTGGGATAAAGCCCACATATTGGTGGTGGGGGTCAGGATATCTGTCCCTAATCCTCCACACACAACAGCTGGGAATTACAGTTCTGTTACCCCGCCCCAAGGCTCCATACTGCCACACAACAAACTGCCGGTAAGCAGCATACCGGAACTGTCTGTTGTCCTCTCCGGGATTGGGTACGTCCTGCTGAGCCCTAATGTCGTTCCAGATCCTCCTGGTCAGGCGAAGGACACCCTCATGGAGGATGTAGAGGTCCACATGAGGTAGCAGGGAAATGCAGTTCTGTGGTGGCTGGCCACAGCACTTCCTTTCCACGTCAGTGGGCATTTTCCTGCACCTCAGGTTGATTGGAGTCCTGGCCAGGAGGACCTGGTGGAGGAGCGCTGACCATTAGATCAAATATGAGGCTGGGATCCCTCAACAGACATCTCCCCAGAAGCTCCCGACACTGCTGCAGGCTCAAACACTGAATTCTGGCCTAGAAAGACAGTAGATCAGGGAAAAAGTATTACTTCATTTATGAACAATAATGATCATAATGTGGACATAAAGTATGGACATGTTATATTTAATTAAATACCAAGCAGAACTAACTACAACAAAATCCCCCCCATAACATTGCAGCACTTGGTCTGGCCCAGTTTGAGTCCTCAGCCACGCCCCTATCTCCACCAGGAAGTCAGCTCCCCCAACAGCCAACTCAAACAAAGAAACAAATGATTAATATAACAAATAATAATATGTGTAACCTCACAGTGTTAATGTGTGAATCTAAACTATATAAGGTTAAACACAAATATGTGATGTTAATTGTAAAGATATAGTTGGCTGCAAATTAAATGAACCTGTGTAGGTAGTAAACTAATGAGATGAGAGAGTGTGAATCGGAATGATATTACCCTGTGTGGCTGTGACCATCACACACTCCCCCCCTTCAGGACCCTCGCTGGAACAGCGAGAGAGGTAGTCAGCTGTGAGGTTGTCCTTGCCTGGGATGTGCTGCACGCTGAAGCGGAATGGTTGTAGAGCCAGGTACCACCGGGTAATCCTTCCATTCGTATCCCTCATCCTCTCCATCCACTGAAGCGCCTTGTGATCTGTCTCCAGGGTGAATTCTCTCCCCAGGAGGTAGTACCGGAATGAGTCGAGGGCCCACTTGATGGCCAGTGCCTCCTTTTCCACCGTCGAATATCGAACCTCCCTGGGGAACAGTTTCCGGCTGATGAAGGCAACTGGATGACGGTCGCCTGGTGGTCCCTGGAGCAGCACAGCCCCGAGACCCCTGTCGGAAGCATCCGTTTGCAGAATAAAATGTTCATCAAAGTTTGGGCTGTACAGAACGGGTTTCTTACTTAATGATTGCTGGATGTCGTGGAAAGCTGCCACTGCCTCCTCGGGCCACTGGATCTGATTGGGACACTGGGATCTAGTCAGGTCTGTGAGTAGAGCTGCCCTGGCAGAGAATTGCGGTATGAAGCGGTGATAGAAGCCTGCCATTCCCAGAAAGGATCGTAGCTGCTTCCTTGTTTGAGGCAAAGGACATGACTCGATGGCGTGGATCTTGTTGACCTGCGGCCGTATCACCCCATTTCCAATGACATAGCCCAGGTACTCCGTCTCTGCGGTAGCGAAGGTGCATTTTGATGGATTTATGGTCAGACCCGCAGAGTGGAGACCATCTAAGACAGCACGCAGATGTTCCATGTGCTCCTCCCAGGTGGTACTGTAAATGACAATGTCATCCAGATATGCTGCAGCAAAACCAGAGAAATCACAAAGTACCTGGTCCATGAGCCTCTGGAAGGTTGCTGGTGCCCCATGCAACCCAAATGGCAGGACTGTGAACTGGAAGAGACCCCATCGTGTCCTGAAGGCTGTCAGCTCCCTGGATCGCCCTGTGAGTGGAACCTGCCAGTAACCTTTGCACAGATCTAAGGTGGTCAAGTATTTCACTTTTCCAAGCCGTTCAAGTAAATCATCAATTCTTGGTGTTGGATAGCAATCAAACTGAGAAATAGAATTCAGGTACCTGAAGTCAATGCAGAACCGTAGGCTTCCATCCTTCTTCGGCACCAGGACCACTGGGTTACACCACTCACTTTTTGAAGTCTCAATGATCCCCAGGGACAGCATCAGGTCCACCTCCTTTTTCAGTGAGGCCAGCAGGTGTTCTGGAATCCTGTAACTTAGTCGTCTCACAGAAGTACCCTCTCTAACAACAATATCATGTTCAACAATATTTGTCCTCCCAGGATTCTCCTGAAAAACTTCAGAATTACAGATTGCCCTCACCTGAAGCTGTTTGTCTTCCGAGAGGTGGCTGAGGTCATGGTCCAATGCAGCTTCCGCCGCAGGCAGGTATTGCTCCTCCACTTCCTCTTCCTCTAGCACATCTCTGATGAGCATCACTTCTGCTTTCCTTTCAGGTCGCTGCACCCACTCCTTCAAGAGATTTATATGCAGTACCCTACTTGAGCGTGGCCGCCCTGGGGTTGATACCTGATATGTGGTGGGCCCCAGTTTCTTCAGGATCTCAAATGGTCCCTGCCACTTTGCTAACAGCTTGTGGTTATCACTGGGGAGGAGCACTAGCACTTTTTGTCCCGGATTGAAGGATCTCTGTCGGGCTGACTGATCGTACCAGGACTTCTGCTGTTTTTGGGCCTCTGCCATGTGTGATTGGGCAAGCTCACCCATTTTCTCCAATCGGTCTCTCATCTGGACAACATAGGATATAATGTTAACAGATTTCATCCTCCCCTGGTCTCCCTCCCAAATCTCTCTCAGCAGTGAGAGAGGCCCTCGTACTTCATGTCCATACAAAAGTTCAAATGGAGAGAAGCCAGTGGAGGCTTGGGGTACTTCCCTGTATGCGAAGAGGAGGTATGGCAGCCACTGATCCCAGTCCGTACCAGTACTGTTCACAAACTTCCGAAGCATCTGCTTCAGGGTCTGATTGAAGCGCTCCGTCAGTCCATCAGTTTGGGGATGATACGGCGTGGTCCTCAGGCTCCTAATGCCAAGTAACTGATACACCTGTTTCAGCAGAGTGGACATGAAGTTAGTTCCCTGATCAGTCAATATCTCACAAGGGAAGCCTACTCTGGAAAAGAACTGCACCAAACAGAAAGCTACTGATTTTGCTTTTATGGATTTCAATGGAAAAACTTCAGGGTACTTTGTAGCGTAATCTGTTATGACCAGCATATAACGGTTCCCCCCCTTGCTTCTCTCAACAGGACCGACAATGTCCATCCCAAGGCGCTCGAAGGGGGTGCCAATGATGGGCAGCGGTTGAAGTGGAGCTCTGGAGGGAGTTTTAACAGATGTTATTTGGCACTGAGGGCAACTTTTACAGAATTGTGCAACCTCTTTGCGTAGTCCAGGCCAGTGGAAATGCTGTTTGATGCGAGCTGTGGTTTTATGCTTACCTAGGTGGCCAGCCCAAGGCAGAAATTTAGAAATTGTAGGAGAACTGGCAACCAGACCTATGGTGAGTTTGCACATGAAAAGAGCACCTTATTTGACAAATGGTGTCATGCTACAGAAACAAATGATTTTGCTTAGTTGCGGGAACTTGTTTTGATCGAAGAGTTTAAAAAATGCCTCCCTGAAAACATCGTAGTGTATTTGAATGACCAAAAGTTTCAACCATGTCCCAAGCAGCAGTATGTGCTGACGAATTTGCTTAACGCATAAGAGTGTGTTTTCGCCATCTGTACCCCGTGTTGGTGCCACTTCCGGTGAGCGTCAAAAATCTCCCCGGAGTTTCCGGCGTCAGTCGTCGCTTTGCCTGATAACCGTTCTTTTTTTTATTGTCATGAAAGCGGACATTTGATTGCTGATTGTCCGGTGTTAAAGAGAAAAGACCAGTTTAAAACGCCATCGGGTTGATTCAGACAATGACATTTGTGGCTCAAAACATGGCTCCGGTGGGAGAGGACGAGCAATTTGAACCCGGCTTTTATGCCTTTTATTTTGTATGGTTTTGTAGCCATTCCCGAGGATGTAGCCAGCTCCGTGCCCATTAAAATATTACGAGATACCGGTGCAAAACATTCTCTTATTCATGCTGGGGTACTGCATTTTATGAATCAAACGTACTGTGGCTCGGACATACTGGCGTGGGGTGTTAAAATGAGCGTGTTACGCGTGCCTCTCCACGCCATGCAGCTGTCCTCTTCTATCGTGTCTGGCCCGGTGAGAGTTGGTTTGCGGCCCCAGTTGCCGGTATCGGGGGTTGACCTCATTCTCGGGAATGATTTAGCGGGAAAAGTGAAAGTGTTCCCCTCCCCTGACGTTGTTGACAACCCCACCCTGGAGATGTGTGACCCGTCTTCCCTTTTCCCTGTGTGCGCTATTACGCGTGCCAGGGCTCGTAAACTAGGTGAGGTAGTGCCCCTTCCTGATACTTTTATGGCCGACAGTACTATTGAGGCAGATAGTTCTGTTGCACTTGACAGCCCTATGAAATGTGAATCCACTATGTTGTGTATGACTTCACGCTAGCAAGTCAAAAATGAGAGGTCTGTTGCTTACTTTTTGAGGATGATGTCCTCATGCGGAGGTGGTCTCCTGTGCTGGGCAGCAATCACAATGTAGTCCGACAGTTAGTTGTGCCAACTCCATTTCGTATCCAAGTGCTCAGTTTGGCCCATGATCACAGTCTGTCAGGTCATTTGGGCAATCGGAAAACTTATCGGCGCATCCTCAGGTATTTCTTTTGGCCAGGATTAAAATCTGCGGTGGCTCAGTTCTGCTGCTCCTGTCATACGTGTCAGCTAGTGGGGAAACCAAACCAAACGATTCCTGCTGCTCCGTTACATCCCATCCCTGTAATTGGGGAACCGTTTGAGCACATTGTGATAGGGTGACCACTTCCAAAAACTAAGTCAGGTAACCAGTATATTATGACCATGATGTGTGCCGCCACCCTTAATCCTGAGGCTGTGCCTTTACGGACGTTAAAGGCCAAGGTTATTGTAAAGGCACTAGTGAAATTCTTCACAACATTTGGTATTCCAAAGCGCATACAAAGTGATCAGGGCTCTAACTTTATGTCGAAGATCTTCGCTCAGGTGATGTTCCAGTTGTCTGTTAAACACCATACCTGGAGTTATGGAAACTGTGGTCCTGAGATTGAATGTATTCATACAGAGAAAATGTGTGAATTTAGCTATTATATATATAAACTGGGAAAACAAAGTTCGGAAACTTGTGTTTCGTCGATTATTTCTCTGTTGTTACAGTGCTAATTGGCATTGTATTTTACATTGCTGGAAAGCCTGTTTACTTACCTTCACAATGATGTCCAACTTGTAAGGATCATGCATTTGTGGGATGAGCAGCACAGCTGATTATGTAAAACAAATTAGCCAAAATGCTCTGCCAATGGTAAACAGTGTATTCTCCTGTTGGTATTGACTCTTGTTTTGAGTTGTTTGGTGGATTGGATGATTAAACTCTCTATGAAAGTTAGATAACAGAACTTTTAGTGACGGTTGGGGACAGAGAGTTACTGAAAGTAACTTTGACCTACAGTAGATAACAGAACTTTTAGTGATGGTTGGGGACAGAGAGTTACTGAAAGTTACTTTGACCTATAGCAGATAACAGAACTTTCTGTGTTCTCTGCAGAGAGAAACCTTGTTGTCTCGTTACCGACCGGGTGCCGGTGTCTCCCCTGTTCACTCCGGCTGCGGGCGGAGGGAGACGAGTTTCTCGCTGCGGAACCCCGCTGCTTCAGCCTGCGCTGAGGCAGGAGAAGCAAACAGTATCAGAAGTGATTCATGGAGAGACCGTCATCTGTTCAGCTAACATTACTGCCAAGCAGCTGAAATATAGAGTGATATTGTGGCTTTAGCTGACGTGTGTCGCCTCACTGTTTTGAGCGATGCTCGTTCAGGTATATTTAGAGCGAGAAAGCGCGAGCCCGACGCTGACTTTCGTTGATTTCACTGCCACAGGTGTCGCTGTTAAGAAGCATTTCTGAAAGTTACAAATAGTCCCTTTAAGATTTAAGACTCCACGATAGTTTTTGCCTTCCTAAGAAGTATAACCTTCACTTCAGACACTTTTTGTGCTTCTATGGCAAGGAAGAAACATTAAAACCAGTTTAGTTCTTAGTTCTAGTACAAGTTCCTGATTCTGGATGGAAAATGTGTGCATGTCAGTCACACACATGACCATGCAGTGTTAGCACTGGATTATTTGGGTTATATTAAAGTTCACAAAGACACATGAAAATAACTTCAGACCAGTCACCCAACATAAAATTAGACATTTTATTGTTCTTACTTATGATCTTTTCTCACGTTCTTCTAGAAAAGAGAAGTATAGCAGTACACTCCACTCTTTGTTCCATAGAAAATGAAAAAAAGAGACCACAACAACAAAGTTATACATTTTATTTTCCCTCTGATAATTTATGTTTTTTTATTTTCTCCCATGTTCGGAAGAATAATATTGTCATAGAAAAATACTATATTACATAGAATAAAACTTTACACATATGAAAAAAAAAATCACAATATCAACGCATACATTAATCCGCGATCGCAATAAGCTTTGATGCCACTTATCAACAAATCTTTTTTTAAATGAATAATGAATAAGACAGGCCTGCATGAATCCAATAACTTATATGCAAAAAGTTCTCGTGGGATTTATCATAAATGTGACGCAAAGATTGGACACATTCATGACCAACAGATCATAAGAGACACTGAAATGTGCTCGTTTGGAAATGATGCAACACGCTTTTAGTTAGTAGAGTCACAGCTATCGTTAGCTACTGAACTGTAGTTCTCTCGGCAGAATGCTATTGGTTGGCTGACTATGGCTGCATTCGCACCAAATCAGGCGTTTCAGCGAGTAGCGAAGGGTTGTGCGTTGGTGTGTCACTTAAATGGCCCATTTGTGTGATGCCAAGGCCTACCAAGACGGTGGCTTTTAAACTGGTGCACAAGGCCAAATTGAGTGACTACACGTGAAATATGATGCTACACTCCATTGTGTTTTGGTCATTCATGCTGCTGTTCTTCCTGTGGGCATATTCCAGTCGGATCGCCGGTCACGTGATTGGCCATCGCAGCGTGACGTTGGGTTGTGTTTCTCCAAAAGTTGATTCTGTTTCAACTTTTCGGCATCCCCTGTGGTCCCCAACACTGCGCGTTACCCACATTGAAATGAATGGGAAGACTGGCGTTTCCCCAATTTGGTCTGAATGCAGCCTTAATGCTATAGTTAGAATAAAGCTAAATGTATCTTGGTTGTAAGTTAAGCTAATGGTTAGTTGACAAGACACTATAGTTAGCTAGTTAACTATAGAGGAAACTTCTTGAATCGATGTATGATTATCCCGGCCATTTTTTTTTTAATTTCCAAAACGTGCAGTAATCATTAAAAGAGCTAAATTGGAAATTGAGAGCATTTCTACTGCCTCCACATGGCTCTCAACACGGAGCTGCTTCCACACGGCTCTCAACACGGAGCTGCCTCCACACGGCTCTCAACACGGAGCTGCCTCCACACGGCTCTCAACATGGAGCAGAAATGTTACCTCTAGTTTCCTGGGTGATAGGCTAACTGTGGGTCTAATGCTGCATTCACATGGAATCAGGCAGAAGGTGGACGGCAGACGGACAACACCGTCTGGACAACACAGGAAGAACAAACAGTCCGACGGAACGGCAGGACGGCAAAACTAAACACGCATGACGATATGTCGCTACGGTGATGGAATAAAATAAACCAAACTAAATCAAATGATTTTTTGTTAACTATTTTATGTAACTATTCTGGTAACGCATGTAGCTATAAAATACAGCTTTCTCTTAATATTATATTGCAGACAACTTTTTCCGGTGTGAGGGAGGGATCTAGCAGGATCTAGCATCTGCCTGATTCCATGTGAATATAGAAGAAGTCTGCCATTGGCCGGACATTTCAGCCGGCATTCTCCTCTTTGTCCGCTATCTATTTTGCAAGTGCACTGTCGCTGCATCATGTGCTTAGCACCACCCGAGACGATTGTGATTGGCTTAAAGAAATATAAAGAAGCCAGAGCGTTTTTTAGCCCGTACCAGAATGATAATGTATGAAGCCAGACTTTTCTGAAGTGCTGACAGAGCACTCTGGAGATAGGTGTGACTATGCCAGACTAGTTGAACAGATGCTATGGTCGTCTGGAAAACATGCTAAATCATAAAATCAGATTTTGATACTGTATGTATGTGTATAAATGTCAACTTGTCAAATGTAATGACATTCTTCAAGGGTTTCAGGGGTAATGACAACAGGCTATGTACGCAGTGTAGCGTCATGTCATCAAATCTTCAGTCTGACAGTGCCACATTTCTCCCTCAAAATTCAATAAGTGACTCAATCATTTTATATTAATATGAAATGATTGTTGATTGTCACAGTAATTGAATGTTTTTTTTCTTTCATTTTTACATTTTCAACCTTTTAACTATAAATGTGTCATTTAATACATCATACAACTGTGATGAATGTTTATATTTTCCTCTAAACTTATCACATCCGTGGGACTTTTGTTACGATTCCGGATTGGGCTTTAAACTGACCTTTGACCCAGAAATGCATAGGGAGTATGGATGATCACACATACGTACATACATTAAAAAAAAAAAACAGAACCATTTGGAAGGCTTCTCTCAGCATTTTGTCTTTTTTTTTTTGTTGTTTTACAAAACTCTTTTTTTTTTTGGCCACTTGACATTGCATAAAAAACACTCGACAAGTTTGTTCCGTTGTACATGAAAATGCTTACAGTGCATGGTATTCAACAGTGTGCTTCTTTTTTATAGTAAGTGCTTGACGAGAAGTAAATGTCCCTTTTTTGTTATTCATGAAAAGGTTGTCTTTCTCCGACTTGCTCACAAAAACTGAGTTTATACTGTTTTCAGTCTCATCAGGGTTTCGGAATGGCCCACGGCCCTGAAAAACATCACCACTGTACAATGAAATGTACACCACCTAGCTCTCTCTCTGACACACACACACACACACACACACATACACACACTCTGAAAAGCTCATACATACTTGAAATGACAAAAACAAATCCTTGGGTACATGTAAAAACACAGAGGAACACACCAGTACAGTCATATACTCATCCCACAATCTCATGCGCCTACACACACACACACACACACACACACACACACACACACACACACACACACACACACACACACACACACACACACCTACACACACTGGTGTTCTCAAAAGGGGCAGCTGGATTCTAACTGTATTATGTAACAATGTGAGGGAAGAGTGGGAGACATACAAACAGTGAAAGAGAGAGAGAAAGAGAACAGAGGTTGGGATTGTTTTAATCCTCAGAGGACAAAGGCTGGTCTCTGTCTCCTCTGTCTCTCACACACATAGTCTCACATGGAGTATTCCTGTGTGTGTGTGTGTGTGTGTGTATTCTCTGTCTCTCTCTTCTCTCTCTCTCACACACACATTTTTTATACACTCACACAGTTTGTCACATACACACGCACTCACACAGTATTAGTTCTCTCTATTGTGCTATACATACACACAGGAACACATGTATAAAAATGTTACCTTTCATCTCTCTCTCTCTCTCTCTCTCTCTCTGTCTGTCTCTGTCTCTGTCTCTCACACACACAGACACAATCTGCCCAGTGCAGTAGGAGGTGAGCAACAGCAAGACTCATTTCTGTTAATCCACAGATAATAAGGGCAAAGACAGTTTTGGCAGGAATAAGAGAAAATCATGAAGACAAGAGGTGAAGGACGTGGAAGGAATCTCTGCTGTTACCATACAGACCAAAAATAGGTGGTGAGGAAAGGTGGGAGGTTTAAAGAAAAGTCAATAAAGCTAGGGTTGGTAATGTTCTTCAAACTCAATTTTTGAAATTGTCATCCCGACAGCAATCAATAAATCAAGTGCTCCAACAAAAAGGAAAAACAAAATGTGTCTGTGGCTGTCGCAGGACTGTAATAATCCAATCATTAGGAATGAAATGATTGGACGGGTTACTTGCCTGTCTACCTTCCTGCCTACCTGCGTGCACTATGTCCGTGCACTCATTGCGCATCAACGGAGTCTTCTACAAGCTGCTAGCTTGACAGCTGTGAGTACTCACAATAGCCACGTTCATTACTTCCATTCATTATGATATGTTTACGTTCATAATGATCATTTTGGGGAAGTGGCTTTGGAGGGAGGCCTGAAGGGACAGGTTGTCAGTGTTGCCGATTTGGCGACTTTCGCTAGATTTAGTGACTTTTGGGGCGAGTGCTGTGAGCTACTTTCACCGTCTGCTACGCCAAACTAATGGCCCAAACATGATTTCTCAGAAACAAAGTTGAAATAAGAAATAATAATAGGAAAAATAGGAATTAGAGGACAAAAGCTACAGTTCTGTAAAAAAGTTCTGTCTAAAGTCGAGTGGGTAACAGCATGTATATGCTCCCTTTCAGATACACCCACAAAGATAGAAATGTACCAACACACTCATGTACATGCACATCAGAAACAGCGATGCAGGAATACAACACAGCCAGATGCACAGAAACGTCAACAAACGTTATGACAAACACATATGACATGCACCCAAAGTGCATTGTTTCATGTCCTTGTTATCTGTACATGCTGCTTGCTTTGTAAGAATGTCTGCATGTGTGTGTGTGACTTGTTCCTAGTCTGAACAGCTTGGTACTTCTCTTCAGCATCCAGACTAATTCAATCTCTATGTTCGCAGATGATGCCCTTAATTTTGTTCAAGATCGTTGCACCACAAAAGGGACAGTCTTCCCTACGAAGCCAAACAGCAGTAACACTTTAGAGTTCATGGTTGATCTGTACTGTAGACATCATTTGAAGGTGCTATATGGAACATTTTAAACATTAGTTGTCTAAATTGTTGTCATAGCTTGATATAAATGAGACTGTGATGGTGGTTATTAGTAGCATCTATTCCAAAATAGTGGTGCTGTTGATACTTGTAGATTTGTTTCAAACTTAAACTGAATTGCATGTGAACCCTGTTGCTCCCTGTAGCAAAGAGGGTGTTCATTGTTTTTGAATTGTTGTTCACACTGGTGTCCAAAATTCTTGACATAGGCATCATCGGTGGAGCTACCAATCTACTGTCTGAATCTAGTGAAAGAACTATGCACATACAATACCGCCAAACATGCTTAGCTATGATTGTATATTTTACAATCTATAATTAAGCAGCAATATGTGGTGTAGCCAGTGTAAAGCATTACAGTGGAAATGAAATGTTCAACCAAGTTAATCTGGTTCACTAAATGGATTTCCACACTAATGAACTATTATATAACAAACAGGACAAATGTCAGCATTTAAAAGAAAAAAGAAGATCTGTTTCATCTTTCGTGGCAAGAGCACCGCCATGTTGCAGTACTCTAGCCTGTGATGTCACGAGGTTGGTTAGCTCGGCTGAGTTACACAGATACAACGCTAGAGAAAGTGAAAGACGGAGACCGAGGAGACATAGGACAGACGAAAACAAAAAGGGGTCACTATTGTATTGCTCCTGGATGTAAAGATGAGTTTTACAATGTCAAATATGGACAAAACAGTACATTTCATAATCTGAGATCAGTACTGCAGCGCTGGCTAGTGGCACTGAAATAGCCCACAAACAGGCACGGAGTCCAGCTGCAGCTGTCTGTCTCCCCATCTCCCGTCCTCTCCCCTCTCTGATCACCTGTCTCTGTCTCCCCATCTCCCGTCCTCTCAGTCCCTGACCACCTGTCTCTGTCTCCCCATCTCCCGTCCTCTCAGTCCCTGACCACCTGTCTCTGTCTCCCCATCTCCCGTCCTCTCAGTCCCTGATCACCTGTCTGTCCTCCTCTGCTTTCTCATTCAGACCGTTCAAAGACCGTGTCGCTAAGAAAATTAACGCTGAAAGCACTACTTTATTCTGAAGCCCGGGTTATAGCGTTTGTTTACGTAACTTACATCAGCATACCAAAACTACTGTCACAAAGTAAAACCTACTCACTTACTCTCACGGCCTAATGTTACCTGTGTTCTCCTTCAACTAACTCACTCACTCTGTTATACTCCCAAGCCGACGGACACCACGGAGCGTTTTAACATTGTATAACTCATCTTTACATCCAGGAAAAATACAAACGTGTCCCCTCTTTTGTTTTCTTCTGTCCTGTGTCTCCTCAGTCTCCATCATTCACGGTCTCTCTTGTATCTGTGTTACTCAGCCGAGCCAACCAACCTCATGACGTCACAGGCTAGAGTACTGCAACATCTTGCCACGAACGTTTGTTATATAACAGTTCATCAGAGTGGAAATCCATTTAGTGAACCAGCTCAACTTGGTTGAAAGTTTCATTTCCACTTCAAGGCTAAATCACATCATGCAGGGGAAAACGTGAACCTTCAAAAATAGTGTCAGCTCCTCCTGAGTAATGTATCTTTGGCTCTTTAGTCATGTTGAGTCAGCACTCGTCGTCGGTATTGACTGCCTGGGCGAATTGTTTTGATAGCATTGTAAATTACAAATAGATCCTTTATTACACTACAGTCTGTTTACTGTAAAGATAAACCATGTTGGAGAAATGCTCCCACACCTTTCATTTCTTCTATCATTGGTTTTCACCAGATATTCACAAGCTTTAGCTCGCTTTGTTGTTTATGAACATTGCTTTATTGAACAAAACTAATGTGGTCATGAATTTCTCATATGTGCTACACACAGCACCTTATGGCATAAATAGATGTTAATTCTGATTATTGTGAACCTATACCCTAGAGTAATCATGAGCTCTGATATGTCAAATGCATACATAGTAGCTACTGCTCTTTGACTTTGTAGGCCAGCAATGAGATGAGATGAGATGAACCCAGTGCACTCAGACAACTGGAGTGACATATTGGGCAATGTTGATCGGCAACTCTCCCAGCAGTTTGCAAAAAAAAAAAAAAAAGAAAAGGATCAATAATCTCTCAAAATGTTGCAGGAAAATGTTCTTCTGTTGGCAACACAGTTTTCTCCGGGGCATCTCTACGAGCACAGCTTCCCAAGTGTGTTGCGGCAAAAGTTGCCTTTGCTAACAAATCCTCCTAAGATGCCATGTTTGATCAGGAGAGGAAAGCAATTCCTTCCTGTCTATCTCTTCCTTTCATCATTGAATTGAATCAAGACATCATTGTCTTGACCTTGTCTATATATATATATATATATATATATATATAAAGCTAAACGTGACCTTACCTACTAATTACTCTTGGGAATTGCAATGAAGCAGCAGTATTTGAGCAGAATCTTTGCAGCAACATGGACTTCTACAATGGCTACATCTGTCTAGACCCCAGTCCGACAGTTCCTTTAGAAACTTGGTTCAATCTTCTAGTGAGTTTTAATAGCCTTTCTTAAAACAAATGAAATCTGCAAACTGAGCAAGGCAGTTTCTCTCTTTCATCAATACAGTTTCACTAGAAATCTCCTAAAATCACTTACAATATTGTGTAATAAGGCATATCCCTCTGGCACCATCAGCACTAGATAAACCTGTGGACTGCCATTAAATACAGCTAACATTACCTTTTATTCAATTGTTTTAAGTAAAAACAATATTTAATGAGTCCGAATCAGTTAATTGCTCGTTAAAGGGCCGACTAGGTGGTTGTTTGTGTTGGAACAACACTGTGAGGACTCCCAGCCAGCCTTCAGGAGAGTGTCTCAGCTAGTTTCTCCGCGCTGTGCTAGTGCTTCCACACAAAATGATTCTGTTTGACAGCATTTCAAACCAGTGTGAATGGGAAGGGCCAACTGTGTGAGCATGCAAGTGTGTGTCTGTTCATGAAGGAGTCTCTGTGTTTACATAGAATTATTGCAAGCAAGTGGAGTGTGTGTGTGTGTGTGTGTGTGTTAGGGCCAGTTCCAGTAGATGTAACTTTGCACTTCATCACCAGTTATAGTATGTTTCCTACCTGAGTGTGACAAAGTGAATGCATGTATGTGTAGAGATTCGTCTGTCTTTCTCTCTGTGTGTCTGTTACAGGTCTAGCGGGTGGTCTAAAGTGTTGTTATTGTCCTCCGTATCGTCGTCATCGTTTGCCAGTGGGTTGCGACTGATGACCAGCTCCAGTCTGTCCCCAGCCTCTGTGATTAGAGGCACCGCCAAGCAGCAGTCAAAGTCCCTCGTCCTCACGTGGTTCACCTGTACAGAGACGCAGACAATGGCTGCTCTGGTAAATAGTCCAGCTGTTGGTTAGCTAGCTAACAAAGACTGAGAGCAACTATTTCTTAAAGCTACTACGAGGAACTTTCATTTTGTGTTGATTTTGGCGGTTTCCTGTGGACAAAAGCGTTAGTGTTTCCAAGCACCAGATTCCCTTTAGTCCTCATTTTCTCACGCCTCCCTTCCCTCCAGCGGGCCCAGCAATTCGGCCTGGGCCTCCAGCAGCGTGGTGTCGGTGCTGGCTTCCAGCGCGGAGCAGTGAGGCTAAGCTCTGCTCCTGGCCCAGAGGAGGAGCTGCTGCTGCCCGGAGCGGACCTCTCCACCTTCCGCCGGAGAGCCGGCCGCAGGTCAAAGTCAGCCACAAAGCCGGATCTGGGTCTGTCCGCGGCAGGCTGGTCGTTGCTGGAGGCCCAGCTGGAGTCTGAGCTGGAGGTGTTTTTGGTGAAACCGCGTGCCGTTAATTGTTTTGTCTGATTTTGCGGGGAATCCGACCCGATGACAGGCATTAAGAATAACTAGATAGAACATTCTCGGTGGTGGTCTGGTTTGCTTATGTAGGTCAGATAGTATCAGTATTAAATTGATTTGCAACTTTTTCTTATTCCTATCGCTTGTCTGCAGTCTGTAAGTAATAATGTCATGAAGCTGTCGTTGTTCTGAACCCCCAACAGGGTTAAAATGGTGAATTTGAGCAGTAATTTGAGGATGTTAACATCCACAATAGATCAACCAAGCAATCATTTTAGGCCTTTTTATACAAAGTACCTTTACTTTAGGGGGCCACATTTTCAAAAAAGAAGTAAATAAGCTCTTCATATGTATTGTTTGGTACTGAATCATTTTGTGGTGAGTAAATGTCTAAAGAGTCAATCAGATTCATGTCGTCCTTCCTGATGATGCTCTGCCACGCCTTTACTGCAGTCATCTTCACTTCTTGCTTATTTTGGGGGCTTTTTGACTCCAGCAAATTAAACAAAGTTTACAATATGGTAACCCTAGTTCTATAAGCACAGGCAGAGCCCTCTACTGGACTCTATGGGTAATACTCTCCTCCAAACACGAGCATGCATTCGCCCACTGAAAATGTGCATAAGCGTAGCCGGCCAATCAGGATGTGCTTACCCGAATATGTGCGGAACCCCCCAGTATATAAGGCAGCACACATCGCTGTCTGCCATTCTACACCCTCTTCACCGAGCGGCGTAGGAGCCTTAGGGCCCCCTTGGTCGAGGGCTCCGCCTGTGCTTATAGAACTAGGGTTACAATATCATTACTGTCGCTCTAACTCACACAGGCTTCGCCCTCTACTGGACTCTTTGGGTACAGTGAGTGGAGCCCGATGAATGCACGCCCTACCTCAACATAACATCAACCCAACCACAATGATCCTGATCGGCTGGAGGTGAGTCGCTACAGCCCACCTACTTCTTTATAACCTAGGCCGCCACAGAAGAGAAGAAGGGGGCCCCAGCTAACCCATGAAGCCAGGACATGACGGGCACTGACGGGGTTCTTGAAGCGGCGACTCCATCCGTGGAGATGTGCTGTCAGTGGGCAAATCACCATTAGATGAAGTGTAAAAGGATGGCGGACGACGGTATGAGCTGCCTTTTACTGCGGGTCCGCACGTATTCGTGTAGGTACGTCCTGATAGGCCAGCTACGCATTTGTACATTTTTCAGCGAATGGGCGAATGTGTGCTTGTGATTGGGGGAGAGTATTATCCATAGAGTCCACTTAGAACAGTTAGATAGAGGTTAGATGACTAACTTGACCTGTCAACAATACGCCAATTTTAAGCCATAAACCTAGTCCTGCCCCCTTGTTATATCCTTGGGACTATGTACAGTATAAAAGGGCTTTGAGCTCTACACTGTTGCCCAGAAATGAATACCCCTTAAACATGAAGTGGATTCCCTTATTACTACCTGCAGGATCCTGTCGTAGGGTTTGAGCCCGGCTCGGTCAGCGGGCCCATCAGGTCTGATCATGTTGACGTAAACGCCTTTCTCCAAGAAGCCGTCCGACACGCTGAAGCCAAAGTCGTCGATCTCTGGGTCCTTTATTACACATACCTACAGAAGACGACACAAGGATGTGAGGTTGGTATGGTGACATTGAACCTTTAAGTCAGTTTAGAGTAATCCAACTTTAAACGTGAGGTGGCTGTCTGTGACTCAGAGTAAAGCATTAATCTATCAAAAGAACAATAACCTACAGTATATGCTTTAAGAACAGGTTGTCTTCAAGGGCCCTGACACAAGAAGCCAGCACTAAATGACAGACAGTGTCAAATCACATGATCTAATGTGTTGTGGTGAACAGACCACCACCAATACAACAGCTTAAATCCCTCGTCGGCCCACAGTTGTGAAATTGCAACATCTACTCAAAACTGTCACGTAGTACCTGACTGAGTATTCTTCGACTAGTATTCCTGACTGAATGGAGACAAGCACTACATATCCTAACACCCCAGACTCTAAACTGTATCATAGCAATGTCTTTGGCAGGACAAAAGTAATATTGTAAGACATTTCATTTTCCAAGTTCAAACAACTCCCACTGACCCCCAAGCTCTCTCATTTGGACTCATTTCAACAATTTTACAAGTATTTAAATGCAGTATTTTTTTTTTCATTCTAAAAATGTTTAATGTTAGAAAACTTTGATGATTAAAAAAAAATACAAATGATTTGGAGGGATTTCTTTAAATGTTGAAATATGCAGCACTGGGTTTCAATGGCTGTCACTCACTATAAAGCCAGGAATCTCGGGAGTCTGTGGGGATGTGGAAATCTCCTTCGCATATCTCAAGATCTGTTAAACCAATAGACTTCACACTTGGCAGGTGTATTGCTGGGGACCCCGTGGAGTGCTTTGTCAACTTTGGTTCAATTTGGGCTGTTGACATGTTAAATATTAATAAATATGAAGAGGACGTTGACGGAGGAAGCAAAGAAGAGAGAAAAGAGTGACCGAGCAAGAGGCTGGACCAAAGGATTGGCTTTTAGTCGTTGAAGAGAGCTTTGTGAAATAAAAGGCGGCAAGACAGACACAAAGCTGGCCTTCTCGTTCATGGACTATATTAGCCGGCTTGCTAATGTCTTGAGCTAATTTTTGAGACTAAGCAAGACTTTGAATGACTTTATCATTTTTTTTAAAGGGACTGTTTGTAACTTCTAACACGTATAAATCATTGCTGGTCGGTGTTCCATGCGCGCTCCCTTGTGTCTACGCTGTTCAGACTCAGACTCCACCACAAACTACAGTGAAGCACCAAAACCTCTTGGTTGTATCTAGTGAAGCCCGTCTGTTAAACAGTGTTGGCCGCGGTGGGAGGACGCAGGGCAGACCATAGCTTTGGTCTCCAGGACCGGAGTCTCTGCTCCTCTGCTCCTCTGCTCCTCTGCCTGCCTTCACTCACACAACACGCTCGTTGTTCCGCTCCGTTCTCACGTGCATGAGCGCTCACTCCACACTGCAGAAGAGTTAGTTTAGCTCTGAGAATATCGTACAGTGGACGTTTGTGCAGAAATAACTGCTGCAGCTCCTCCAGACCAACAGAGGTTTCCCGTGTCTTATGAAGTGACGGGGCTCCGCAGAGAGAAACGTTATCGTCTTCGACCAAAACTCCGGTGTCTCCCCCGTTCCCTCCGGCCGCGGTTGGGAGGCTGAGGCAGGAAAAGCCAACACTAGGATCAGCATTGATTCATGGAGAGACCTTTGTCTGGTCAGCTAACATTACTGCCAAGCAGCTGAACTATAGAGTGATATTGTGCTTTTAGCTGACGTGTGTCTCCTCACTGCTTTGAGCGATGCTCGCTCATGTTCAGGTAGCGCGTGCACACAGGCGAGTGCGAGAACAGGACGCTGACTTTCGTTGACTGAACGGCCACAGGTGTCGCCGTTACAACCAATTTCTGATTCTTACAAACAGTCCCTTTAAGAACATGGAAAGAAATGTTTCTGTTTTGTTCTCTTGGCAGAGGATGACAAAGATCAGTATAAGCTCATTTAAAAACAAAGTTGTGTGATACAATGTAGTTCTACTTTATAACATACGTCCATGCTACATACTTTACTGAAGCAGGATTAAATGCAGGATGAATGCTTGATAGGCCACTCCAACTAAAGACCACTGCTCAATATACTATGATTGCAGGATAAATGCAAGATGGAGGGTTCGTACAATTGGTAATGCAGGCCAGATGTTTTGTTAAGAACTAAGGGTTAACAAGAAGTAGCAGTATTAGCAGTATTATATGATGTATGAATATTATATGCTCTTTTAATGAGACACCATTTAGAGGCTTTAACATTTTGGCTGATGGCCAATGAGCCCAGCAGTAAAACAGATTTAGCTGACATTAATGTATTTTCTTCCTGTGGATAATGTATTTCCCATTCTGGCCCCGGGCTGTTGGGCAGACTGTTGTATAAGGTCATAATTGTAAATCCACAGGAGGGTGAGGACATACTATAGTACATAATATCCTTCACTGTAAAAACAACGTATTTCTCAAACTCATAAAAGGGTCATTTTTTAATGGCTTTTTAAACTTGAACCAACTCAAAGTTGTAATTTAATTTCATAATGTATTAAAGTTAACCAATACAAAATAAGTACAGATAGGCCTTTTTCACAGAAGACATTTTGACATAGTAGGAAAAGCACAGGTGTAAATGGTAATACAAAAATAATAATAACAATAAAAAAAAAAATTATGACTCAATTGTATTCAGGTGCTTCGGTGTCATAGTCCTGTAATTGTGCGTACTGGCTCACTGTCACAGCTTACTGAGACACTTGAACAGCACAAGACAACCATCAATGTTATTAGTAACACCTATGCTTTTCCTACTAGACAAGTCAAAATGTCTACTGTGAAAAGGTCTATTAAGCTGGAAACACCCAACACAAATGACTTACTTCACTCAGTGGACATTCTGGGTCCTAACAGTTAGAAGAAACAGAAAACTTTGGGCGACATGGCTGACGGAGAGTCTAGGGCAACACTAAACTCCTCAGAGAGAGCTGGAGGTGAGTGATCTTTCTAACAGCGGGCTGAACTTAAAGGAACACGTTGACATTTTGGAAAATGTGCTTTTTCTTTCTTTCCGAGATGTAGATGAAGAGATTGATACCGCTTTCACGTCTGTGCATTAAGCATGGAGCTAGCTACTGAAAGATATGTCTACCAACCAGTGGTGTGTGGTCCATTAAGGGTGTTGGGGCACCGCCCCTCCTTCAATTACGATCGTGAAATACATATTGTAATGAAAATTCTTATCTCTTATTAACATGGGAGTGGACAAATATGCTGCTTTATTTAAATTTATGTATAAATGTATTATTGGAAATCAATTAACAACACAACACAATGACATATATTGTCCAGAAACCATCACAGGTACTGCATTTAGCATAATAAATATGCTCAAATCATAACATGGCAAACTGCAGCCCAACAGGCAACAACAGCTGTCAGTGTGTCAGTGTGCTGACTTGACTATGACTTGCCCCAGACTGCATGTGATTATCATAAAGTGGGCATGTCTGTAAAGGGGGACTCGTGGGTACCCATAGAACCCATTTACATTCACTGATCTGGAGGTCAGAGGTCAAAGGACCCCTTTGAAAATGGACATGACAGTTTTTCCTCGCTAAAATTTAGCGCAACTCTGACTCCAAAAGTTCCATAAAAGCTCCATAGAAATCACACATGAAATTGTTACAGCATGTAATAATGCACACAGTGCACTTTAATAGACTAAGCTACTTTTTAATTGTGCACACCACCAACAGCTCTACTCTGCACCTCTATAGACTGGTTTTACTGTATTCTACCAATAACGTACAGCTTTATTCTGCACTTTAATTAAAAAACCTCTCTACCTCAGTTCTCATCCCGCATTATATTCCATATTTGACATTTCTTAATCCCCTGGTCACTACTGTATATCTCCTATATTTTATTATCCAACACAATATCACTGTTTGCACTATATTGAGTTTTAACAGTTTCTTCTGCACTATATTCACTTTTTTAATAGTCACGTATCTCAGTTGTTACCCTGCACTATATTCAGTTTTAACAGTTTTCTTTATTTCCTGGTATTTTTATATCTGGTATATATGTTTTGTACTTTGTACTACTAACTTTTTTACTGCCTTTTTACTAACATGTTTGGACTAAGGAACTGTGATGCTGGAAATTTGAATTTCACTCGGGATCAATAAAGTTACTATCCATCCATCTATCTATCTATCTATCTATCTATCTATCTATCTATCTATCTATCTATCTATCTATCTATCTATCTATCTACAGTATCTATCTAAAACTTTGAACAGCTAGCATTTTACCCCTAGCAGTCTTTATGCTAAGCTAAACTAAGCATCTCTTGGCTCCAGCTCCATACTGTCCACGCAGACATAAGAATGGTACTGATCTTCTTATCTAACTCTCAATAAGAGAGCAAATAAGCATATTTCTCAAAATGCCGAGCTTAAGCTGAGCTAAGGCTCTGTACTGAAACCTGGATGAACTAGACTGTAAAATAATACTCTCGCTAACAGCACATCACACTTTCTTGATTTGCTCAAATAAGTGAACACAAAACCTTAAGTCAAATTTGATTTACATTTGTTCTCATTCTTAGTGTTCACCCTACACTCAAGCTCTCACTTTACCTAATTTGATCAACATAGAATCCAAGTCAGGCTGCACGGTGGTGCAGTGGTTAGCACTGGCGCCTCACAGCTAGAGGGTTGCAGGTTCGAATCCGGCTTGGGACCCTTCTGTGTGGAGTTTGCATGTTCTCCCCGTGTGAGCGTGGGTTTTCTCCGGGTACTCCGGTTTCCTCCCACAGTCCAAAGACATGCAGGTTAGGTTAATTGTGGACTCTAAAATTGCCCGTAGGTGTGAATGTGAGCGTGAATGGTTGTCTGTCTCTATGTGTCAGCCCTGCGATGGACTGGCGACCTGTCCAGGGTGTACCCTGCCTTCGCCCAATGTCGGCTGGGATCGGCTCCAGCCCCCCCGCGACCCCTAACGGGATAAGCGGTTGCAGATGGATGGATGGATGGAGAATCCAAGTCCTATCCCAGAACAGAAGCCACTTCCACACAGAGCTTTCAGACAGAGGTTTGAACTCACTTTGTGCAGCTCCAAAGGCGTCGGGGACAGAATCCCCTGCATCTCCTCTTTGATCCGACGAGACTCCCACGTCCTCTCTGACACTCTCAATGAGGCCTTTGGCTTGGGCTCATGATGCAGGAGAGGGGACTGGTTATCTTGGTGGATGTGGGCTTCATGGTGCAGGTGGGCTTCATGGAGCAGGTGGGCCTCATGGTGCAGGTGGGCCTCATGGTTGAAATGGGCCTCCTGTAGCAGGTGGGCTTCTGGGTGGAATGAAAAGGTTTGTTTTTAGATATGATTAAAGCAGTGTTTCTACAAGCATTTATTGAACAGCACTTCCATACAGCAACATGCTCGCACGTCAAATTTTGTTCGCTTCATTTTCCCCCAATTAGAAAGACATTGTATTTTGGTCAGTTCTATATTATGAGTTGGGGAGACAACCACCCTTGGCTCCGTCACATCATCCACTGAATTACCTTGGTGGAGTTGGGCCTGTTCATGCAGGTGGGCCTCCTCGTGCAGATGGGCCCCCTGGTGGAGGTGTGTACCCTGGTGGAGCAGGTTTCCCTGGTGCAGGAGAGAATTTCTCCGCAACGGGCTCATCCTGCTGTGACTCAGTATGGGCTCAGCCGAGGGCTTGCTGACACCATCTACACCCAGACTGATGGCTGTTCCTGTCATGATGGATGCCTGCAACAACCAAAAAAAACATATTGTAAACTTGAGCTAACTACTCATTTGTGAGTGATACTGGTGGCACAACAGATACAAAATAGATACAGTATATAGGTAAGTGCAAAGACTATCATCACTCACATATATCACAAAGTAAATGAAAGGATATAAAGAAAGTTACTGTGGGGAATATAATGAAAGCATGTTATGGCCTGATCATGTACAATAGATCCATTTCATGTTGAGGGGGTGTTACCAACCGATGAAATCTGATGTTGAATTATGAATCAGAACTGCTAGCAGGACTGCAGCTAACCCCGTGCATCAAGTATAAATCCAGCTTAAGTGAACGTGTGTTTATGAATGGGTTCAGTATGGATCCATGTTCGATGCTGATGCTAACATGCTAATGCTAATGCCATTGTAACCAACAAATCCATGTTTGTGGTAACTTTGGGGTTCAACCATTATATTTAAGAATGCTAATGAGTGAAGTTTAAATTGGAGGTGGATGCTTGTATGCTAACCTCTATCTCTCTGAGCAGTTCTGATTGGCCGCAGGTCTCAAGATCTTCAAGTGCCTGACACCAGAAACTGTCATCAGGATCCAACAGAATACCGTCTGGTTGTTGGCCAATAAATCTGTCACACACAAACACAAATTCAATTAAATCACGCTGCTTTGGAAACAAGTTTGTGGCTGTGTCACTGGTTACTAAAAAAAAAGAAGCAAATCATATGTTAAGTCACCACCACCAAACACCTTTTTTTTTACTGAATCTTGGTCTGCATGACTTGTATATTATGTAAACTGTGCTTTTTCTCTATAAAATGACACTTTTTTGTACCTTAAAACAGTAACTGGACCAATCAAGAGTCATTGTAATGTGAACAAAAGTGTACTGCTGAATTGATCAGCGGTGTAGCATCATCAAAGAAGCCACTGTGAAGACAGAGTAGTGTCAGTACAGGGCAAGGCTATCCATTCTGGTTAAATCCAACATGAGTAATCTTTTAACACTGAGTGTCCTTGACTGACAAGAATCATTTACTCTCACGTGCAGCTGATTTTGATTTCTCATCCTTCCTCTCCATCTCTCCACCCCCATGAGTGTTATATAAGCCCAGTGAATATGAAGTCTTAACCTCCTGACTCATCAGTATACACACAGAGAAACAGACATGTTGGAGATACTGCTCAGCCAGTGTAGTAGCTGGCTTCATGACTCAAATTACACAATGAAATTTCCACTTTACCGCAGACTCCTGGTGTTTATACTGGCACAAGCTACCAGAGAAGCAAATGCAACCTTCTGTTTTAAAGCTAAAATACTGGTCCATATAATCTAGACACCAGAGTTATGAAGATAGTCAATGGATATAGTTCTAGTAAAATCATCGACAACAGTTTTGATCAATAACCATACACAGTAAATGATGTAATTGGCAAAAATGCAGACTATTTGCCAGATCGGCTTCTCAAATGTGAAGCTCCAACAAAACAATGGTGTTTTAAAGTGGTCACATCGATACCACGTGAACAGTGTTGGAACTCTATTCCTCATCCCTCAGATTTGAGCAGTGTGGCAGGACAGTGATCGGCCTCCATACAATAGAAACTCAGCCCTTAAATGAAAGCCTTACATAGAAGGTTAAAGGTTAAAGGTGCTAAATGTGAGATTGGGAACATTTTTATTGCCTCCACACGGCTCTCAACATGGCGACAGCTGAGCTAACAGCGCTAACAATGAAAGCAAGGACAACGCTGCTGACAAAGCTAACAGTGTTACACTGGGGGGGGGGGGAAACTGAGGGTGGGCGCTTTGCTTCCGCGATGGCACCGTCGGTTGGGACGGCGTCATCAGCTGTAATCACCATATGAGAGCAGTGCGTAGCAGTGGTCGTGAGCTAGCCGGTGGGTCACGCTCACATGCACAAACATGCACTAAAAGCATGCACAGACAGCCCAGCTATGTCAACAAAGAAAGGAGAAGCTCGGATTACAACACACACAGAGGAAAGTTGTTTGATCCTATATTAATGCTCTGGGTATTGTATAGAGCACCTTTAATTAGTTAGCTACTGTATGTGAATAGCTAGTTTTTCAAGAACTTTGAGAAATAGAAATAAAAAACACTTTATAAATTAAATTAAATATAAAAAAATTATAATAATTAAATCAAATAACTGAATCATTGCATTCGGTCCATTTTGCCATTTTAGTAGGCAATAGTTAACAGACTCTTAAAAGATGCTTGAGTTGTGTACGTAAAGTCTGCATTATTTTATTCTCAATTTTAAACGATCTGTATGGGGTAAACAGTGCACACTGCACACACTTAACTAAATCTGCAAATCAATCAATGCAGACAATGTTCAGAGTGGAGGGTTAGACAAATCAAGGACATTTCAAATCTGCATGGAAACCAATGTTCTGGGATTGAACGAAACAACCCAGTCGGCAGGAAAAATGGTGGCATTGGACATTTCTGCAAAACACGGAGAGGCCTACGTTGAATGGCGACGTTTCAGAACAAAAAAAAAATTTCATAAATACGTTTCATATCAGCCTTGTATCACGCTCGCAAAAACGGAATTCCACGTGGTTAACGTTGTGACACAATTGGTTAGGCTTATGCCAAATTCACACCAGGCAGTGTCGCAGTGCGGCTCGCCGCAATAATGACATTTTTCTGCGGCCGAGAGGCGTATTCATGTGTTGAAGATTGGAAGAAATTCTTTGTAACACAGGTCAACATGTCACAGGAGTCACAAGATCTGTTTACTGATTGGCTGTGGGCACTCCCTGGCCGCACTTCACCATTAAAAGTTCAACTTTTACCAACTTGGCATCATCAAACGGCTGCAGCCTGCTGAGCTCGGGAGTGGCCGCCGCAACGTTTTATAGACATCGCATGGCAGCTCGCCGCAGATCGTACTTCACCGTTGCTCTAGTGTGAATTCAGCGTGAGGCGACAAACGTACTATGTTAAGCTTAGAAAAAAGATTATGGTTTGTGGTCAAATAATAATGTAACAACATAACAAAACCAACAACCGTAACAATGCAACAAAACCACTCTAGTTAGGTTTAGGACAGAACTACATGGTTGGGCTTAAAACTACTATGTTTGTACAGTGAAATTGTAACTGAACGTTGTGAACACAGGACACAAACCAACAGCTGATTGTAACGTGATGCACGGATGAAAGTTTTCTGTTTGTTGGACCCATCCCCCTCTCCTCCTGCCCGCCCGGTGTGTCTCTTTTCGCTATTTAAACCACGTCACTTGCTCTGAACAACTTATCCCTGGTTGGCTGAAACGTACAATGGCAACATTTTTTCCTGGCGACTGGGCTAAACGAAAAGATCTAAAATTGCATGCATCAAAATGGTCAGCAGAAGTATAAAGGACACATGATTGGTCCTGTAGTTCAAAAGATTAGTTCAGTCCTACCCAGGTGGTTTATCCCAGTCATCCTCACTGAAGCCTCCGTCACTGAAAGGGTAGTTCTTCCGGCGTCCGGGAGGAGGTGTGGTGCTGCGCTGCAGCTTGGCACTACGCCATTCATGAGGGTGGAGGGCAATACCAGCTGCCTGGTGGCTGTATGTACCTGCAGGAGGAGCGATGGATTGCCACTGTGTATAGATAGGCTATACCCATTTTGGATTATAGAGGGAACATTTTGATTTTTCTTTGCTATTAGATAGAAACTACAAGAGTTTGCATTAATGATGTTGTTTAAGAGCTACTCCAGTATGTTTTGCAGTGGGTATGGCCATGCTGGCCATTCACCAGCTATGTATGTTAATCTAAAGCTTACCCTGGCTGCCATAGCCGGCGTCCAGCCCTGAGCCATCCCACGACTCCATGGCAGAGTCCACGCTGGGTATGGTTGTGGAGTAGAGCTCTGACAGCTTATTGGTCTGTTGGCTGTCCGTCAAATCGTCCTCCTCAGGGTCACTGAGCTCATTCTCTGTTGTGTCCTCTGCCTCTGCTGACTTCCCCTCCTCTACATCTTGGAGAGAAAAGTTGGAATTAGGTTTGTCCAATAAAATGATCATGAAACGACAAAGAACTCTTGAGACAATAAGCCTGTTTTCAGACAGGCAGGGCTGTAGTCAAGACCAATCTAATCAAGTCCAAGACCAGATCCAGTCCAGTCCGAGTCAAGACCAAGTCCAAAAAATTAAGGAGTTGGGATGGACAGAAATAATCTATCTATAAACAATGCTGATCTATCTTCAAGAGGCCAATGTTGCTAAAAATATGAAATAATCTTTTCCCATTTTCTAAAGATAATACAAGCATCTAGGAAAAGTCTTATTGAAAAGGGTCTTCAAGAAAATGTTGGTAAAAAAGTCAAAGATTGATTCCAAATCCACTGACTTCAGGTCAGAAGCTTAATGGTTAGAAAGATAAGGCACTAAGAACACAGATTTAACACAAATAAATACATAGACTTTTGTTTTATCACAACCATATAGATCGATGTACAGGTTCCAAACTCACTGTCGAGCTGTTTCTTTATCTTGAGGGTGACCGTCTCTCCAGCCATCTGCAGCAGGTGGATAGCTTCACTCAGGGGCTTGCCTTTTAAACTGACGCTGTTGATCGCCAGGATCCTGTCACCTACATGAATAGCCCCTGTCCTGGACACACATTCACACACACACACAGACACATAGGTAAGAAGACACACACAGAGGCATGCAAAATAATGCACAATTTAGTACTACGCACACGGGAGAATATGACTAGGAGACATCAGGTTACATGAATCAACATGATTCCTCTCAAACCGGTTTATAGCAGCTCTGAAGGGACATAATGACATCGATGTATGTCGTGCTGTCTATTACAAGCTTTTTGTAATTTCTGTAAACTGACCGTTTGAAATTCTAGAAAAGTCTGATTTTCTCAAAAACTTTTTTTTGACATTGAAAACAAGACCACAATCTATCCCTCACCTTATTATATTTCCCCCAAAAGTAGCTTTATATGAACTTAATTTGAAGGACACAGTATTGGATACAGACTACATGCTGACATATTATAGGCTTCAGCGCCGCAGTGACACTGTCAATGTTTACAGGTCACATTTGGGTTCAGGAATTTCATTTAAAGTTATTACTGTTGACTAGTTCAGGGTCACAACAAGGTGACTCTGAAATGCTCCCTTTAATCCCACTATCACTGGCCACTGGATGAAACCTGGTGTAACATGTAAACCAGTCCTTTATCTTATAGAGATATTATTCATTTTCATCTCTTATCTCACACATTCTCATGGACCCATATATCATATGTGCATGCTTTAAACTTACATGAACAAATTATTCAATCCAGAGAAGTGTGTGTTTTTCAGAGAGAAGGTTTTCTGGATTTGAGTTTTGATTTACATTAGCTGACTTATCAAAATCAAAGCGCTCAAACAACTCAAAGAAAGAAAAACTGGATTGTTTTGAACATTTTCCATGAGCCACACAGATGCAGAGGTGTTGACATCTGTATTCCTGCACTTTCTTCTGTGTCAAGCTGAGCCACGTTTATTTATAGAGTGCTTTTAGCCAACAGGTCTGAGGCAAAGTGCTTTATCGACAACAGTTTAGGACAGGATGTAGAACAACTGCATCACAGACTCCAAGAAATGAGGTCACAGAGTGGATGTGTATGGAAGTGTGACAGGTCAAGCAGTAAGCTGCTCCCTTGCCTGGGTGTGTTTTGGTGGAATAACGCGTGAGCCGGTTGTAAAAGCTGACATTTTATTGTGAAATAAGTGTTGTGTGGTGGACTGTATGGAAGCCAAATTCACCAGCGGATGATTATGACTCAGGAAAAACATGATATCATCTTCTGTTCAGTCTTGTTGCTGTGGACACTAGCTGCCATCCCATCATGTTTCTCATTATCCCCTCTGTCATCCCTCCATGTCACATGGAACCTGCTGCACACTCAGCTGCTGCTGGGGAATCCCTCGATTTATTGCCCAAAGCATCTTCTATTATTTCACCAAATCAGGTTTTTACTGACACTCACATCTGCATACATACTGTACCCCAGTTAACTGGTTCTGATCATATCTCAGGTGTGACTTATTACAAAGCAACTATTGGGTTTATTTAAAGCAGGGGTAGATAACTTTAGACACATGTGCCACCATTGGCACGCGGAAGCTTAACCAATGGCACATTAGCAATAAGCCTGTTGTCACGGTCTGGCTCTGTTCCAGGAGGCCGTCGGACTAACACTGTATATCTTGTGTTGTGTTTTTAGTGGCTTCTGATGTTGTCTAGAGTTTTGGTTTCTAGGTTTTGGGGTTTTCTGTTATATTCCTTGTTTCATTTGTCTAGTGTTTCCTGTTTTATTTTGATATATTCACCGTGTATCATGTATAGTTTTACTTCCTGTCATTGTATCTGCCACGCCCTGATTTGTTCCACCTCTGTCTCATCATCCTGTTCTCCTTGTTAGTCTTTGTGTTTCCCCCGTTTCATTGTCAGTTCGTCGTCACTCCTCATGTGTTGTGTTTCTGTTGTATATCAGACTCCTACCCAGTGTCTCCCTGTGTCCCCTGCCCTTTTGTCTCCTGTGTTGTCTCCCCCTGTCTGTCTTTGTGTGTGTGGAAGTGCAGGTGGGCGTGGCTTCCTTCCTCCTCCTCCTCCTCCTATAGGGCGTTGCGGTTGGCGCACTTGATGAGGATCATCCAATCAATTCACAACCTCCGCAGTATATCAACCCTGGGATTCCTTCCATACTCCGCCAGATCGTTCAGTCACCTTCCGTGGTATTGTCGTCCTCCGGCCAACTTAACTTTTGGAACTTGTTTTTTGATGTTACCTGTCGCCTTGACAAATCCTGCCTGTTTTTCCCTTGCGTTCAAGATCCACCACGTCTGCTTGCCGCCTTCGCCCTGCCTGCCTGCCTGCCCGCCCGCCCGCCCGCCTACCCTGCCTGCCTGCCTGCCTTGCCTGCCTGCCTGCCTGCCTACCCTGCCTGCCTGCCTGCCTGCCTGCCCTGCCTGCCTGCCTGCCCTGCCTGCCACTCTCCAGCTACTCCTTCATAGTAGCTTTATCGAACTCACAACCATTCCCTGTGCTTAACTCAGGAGAGAGTGGGAGATTCACTCGTCATGGCCTGCCTGTCCACACTAGGATCAACTCCCTAGGACTGGACACCCCCGAGCCCCCTCGACCAGCTCCCTGCCCACTCCCAGCTTATGATTACGATTCATTTTTGTTATTAATAAATCTTTATTTAATTGAACTTGTGTGTTCTGTGTGCTGCATATTGGGTCTACTCTTGCCAGCTTATAACAGTTTCATACTTGAGAGAGTGTTTTGTTTTTGAAGTTTCTTCCTTTTCATCATTCTAGGTGGATTGTCTTTTCTCTAACCTGCTTGCCAGACCATGAACATTTTAGTTCTCTGTAAATGTTTCAATATTGAATCATTCAACTTCAACGCGTGCAGTATAATCCAAGTCTCATTTATCTAGTTGTATGCTCACTACTTCTCAGACACGTGCATTTGCACTAAAACTTTACTATTTAAAACGGTTCTGCACAAACAGTGTCACGCTTGTGCAGGCAAAACATTATTTAAAACACTTGTGTGTTTTAAATAGTGAGGTTTTAGCAAAGATGCACGTGTTTGGGAAGTAGTGAGCATACGACCGGATAAATGAGACTTGGATTATACCTCACAAGTAGTAAACTGATGTTTTGGTATCGTTTTGCTGTTGTTAAACATTTACTTCAATTCATCAAGAGGTTGCTCCATTTTTGGATTATCTGTTCAATGTGGAGGCATGCAAGAGTTCTTCAACAATACAAGGCAACACAGGGTTAGTAATGGTCATTTTGTGGGTGAAGTGTTTTTTAACAATGTAATGCAATCATTGGCATGAGTAGAACAGACTGAAATTCCAGAAACCAGATTGAACTATCAATGAATACAAATTTCAGTGTAGCAATACAGTCTAAAAGCCTTAGAGACAGAAGAGAAACATGTCATAGGTGTGTGTGCGTGTGTGTTAGGGCCAGTTCCAGTAGATGTAATTTTGCACTTCATCACCAGTTATAGTATGTCTCCTGCCTGAGTGTGACAAAGTGAATGCATGTATGTCTAGAGATTCATACATTTGTATATCTGTATATCTGGAGTGTCTACTAACCCTGTGAAATAAGACAACCCAGTCAGTATTTGTGGGCTGTCTAGATCAGAAAACATGTGATTCAACAAGCCATTCCCATTTGGCTCTCCTTCCTGTGTCACATGCTGGCTCATTAGATTATACCGCCTACAGCTTGAGAACTACCTTTGCATAGGTGCACCTTTTTTTTTTTTTGCAAGTCAATCAGAGCAGACTGGGCTTTTTCAGGAGGGGATTAAAGAGACAGGTTTGTGTGTCAGACAGAGGGTGAATACAGGGATATTCAGACAGACAGGATGAGAGATAGAATGTTTTTGGAACATTAAAGCATGTGAACATGTTCTAGTAGAAACGTAAAAATACAAGTATGAAAACAAGCATGATATGTCCCCTTTCAAGCTTCTTTTTCCCGATTGAGCGGTGCAGATTAGTGTGTGTGTGTGTGTGTGTGCGTGTGTGCGTGTGTGCGTGTGCATGTGTGTGTGTGTGTGTGTGCGCGCGTGTGTGAGAAAGCATGTACCTCTCGGCCAGGCCTCTCTTCGTTAGGCCGGATATAGTGATGGGGTCAAAGGGCTCCTCGGTGCCTGAGATGGTGATACCCAGAGGGCCTCCGTACCGCTTCAGCTCCACTGTGTAGATGATGCTGCCTGACGTCTCCTGCTCATCTGAGACACATGCACACACAGACATGCACGTGTTATTCTAATGTTTCAGCTCCACAAGTAGATGAAACTGCGCGATGTATGTTGCTCAACTGATGCACACACACACACACACACACGCACACACACACACACTTTAACCTCTTCAGTTCACTTGGTGATACTGCATCATGTTATCTGTTCATGTGAAATGCCCCCTCGCCCCCCTCCCCCCCCCCACACACACACACACACACACACACACGCACACACACACACATTCATTCCAGAAGTAGGTCAAAACTCTTCTCATGACAACACTGGTGAGGAAGACACAGTTTCCATGGTAACCAGGGAAAAGACTGCCTTGTCATCATGTAGCATGAACACATAATATGGTGTCTGTCTGTGTGCATGTGATCATATCCTCTCAGTCATAATCTAGCATGATTACAAAATCCCTTCCACTATTTATTTGTGTGTGTGTGTGTGTGTTTGCATCCCATCCAAACACAGTGGAACAGGGTGGGGTGACATCTCTTTGCAACAACCTGGATGTGTTCATTTAATTCATCCATCAAATCCCACAAATCCAAGATGGCGGCTATAAGAAGGTAACATGTGACTACTTAGTCACAAGGCACAGGGGTCCTGAGCTGGATTCAAACTCATGGTACACACATCAGACCACCACACCACCAGGATATCATTGTTCCTACTCATGTTGTTACTTTATCTCATATATTTCATTATTTGTTCTTGATGTTTTGTTTTATTATTATTTATTATTTATCTATATGGTTCCACCCTGGATTTAATTGTTGTTAATTTGTTATATTATTATTTATCTATATGGTTCCACCCTGGATTTAATTGTTCCTGTTTCCAATAGTTTCTGTTTCCCCACTACGATCAATAATGATCCAGTATTTGACCATTTTAAAACTGCATCAGGAGTCCAGAAGTTGTGGACAACAGCATCACTTAGTGGACAATCTCTGTTAGTGCATTTCCTTAACCCTCATCCTAACATATTTAACATACAAGTCTTTTTTTTTAGATTAGGAAGGTTCCTAACTGTACGAAATGACCCAGAAATATCTAAGCGGCAGCCATAATAAGAGCTGATTGGATTCTCTAAATGGTAAAGAAAGGTGCTTCAGTGCTTCCTTTCTTATCTCCTTTAGCATATAGGATACACTGGACCATCCTTTAGGAAAGGACAGGAGATAATGCCATCCCACAATTCCTTGCGGCAGCATCATTTATAGCAATGCACCATACGGCCGTCAATAACATCTGTGGTCGTCTTTCCCTAAATCCTTATGAATTTTACTTCACATTTTTCCTTGACCTCATGATGTTTTCCATTTAGGTCAAGGGAAAGTGGTTAGGAAAAGACATTAGGATGTCTAGTTTTATATGACTATTGGACCACAACCAAGAACTACCTACTGGGGCCTCTGGGATTCCCAAGAATAAACTACTTTAACAAAATATCATCATAGCAAAATGTCAACTTCTTCTCAAAACATTATTAGTTATGTAATTAATGTAATCTAAAAAAGAAAACAGATTAGCATTGTTTTAGGAAAGTTCACTGTGTAAAACAGAAATAGACAGCGCACATGAGGACCCCAGGACCCCAATATATCAGCTGATTAGACTATTGTCAGGCTTATAAATAGTCATTATCAGTCACTATAAGCCTCATAGATGTGGGTCAATAGGGGCCTAATACACCCAGTAGTAGGTTTTTACCATCTATTCACATGGTAAATCACTGAAAGAAGGTCTAAAAGAACACAACGGTGACCTCTGGCGACTGTAGTAATTATGACAAGAACAAGTCAACGTTGTAGTATAGATAGTGTGGAACTCCATGGCTGCATCCCAAAGCTCTTAATTGCATCCACGTTTCCCTCACTTGCGTCTTTTCCTTTGCATCTTAGTCCCTCCCAACAGGGAAGCATGGAGAGACGCCAGGAGAGAGGAAACAGGGAAATATGTTTTAAGAGACATGAGACGTCGTTTCCTCTGAAGCGTCACGTGAAGCGACGTCCGTTTCTGATGACGGCAGCAGCTGATCACAGCTGGATCATCTGTCAGTCGGCTCTAACAGCTGTAAAGACTTCAGATGTAGTTTATGTCTGAACTGATCTAATACTAATAAATACACTCAGTTATTCTCAGTGGCAGAGCAGCAGTGTTTCTCTCTGTAGCCTGTTACCTGTTGAACAAACACCTGCACATGAATAACAGCTGCAGTCTGTATTTCTACTGTGGACTGAGTCCTGCTTAGAGGACCAGGAACCATCTCTACTGGATCAATGCCTTTATATTATTTATTCATTATTAGCGTCTGTAGTTATTGATATTCTGATTGTGAGTTCATTATTTAATAACCCAGAATATGAATATGGTGTCTTTTGAACACTGGACATTATGTATTAGGAAAATGATGTAACTCATATCAATCTTGACGTTCAGGAATTATCAGCCTCATGTGACTGAATGGAAATGAGGATAAAGCATGTAAAAGGTGTTTGTTGCTGACAGACAAACTCTCCTTCTCTCTCTGACTTTAATAGAATCATTAATACAAGTTAACAGGGGAAATAACAGATCATGGAAAGATAAATCATTCTAATAAATGAAGGAAGTTATTTTAGGTCCATTTGTCAGCTGTTATAAAGCTCTTTCAGTGTCAGGCTGCTCCATTGGCGGTGTGTGAAGGAGAGATACTGCAGGTCCTTCTGCTGCTGTTCAGAGCTTCAGTTAACACAGATATTAACTAGATGGTGACTCAGAAGACAACTAAAATATAAAACATTTAATCTGTGATCTGTTTTCACTCCGGTATAAAACTCCAGAGATGTTGAGAGGTAAAGTTATCAGATCAGTCTGATCGGCAGCAGCGTCCAATCAATGACAGATATCCAATAAGGGGGCGTGTCGGTCGGTAAAAGACTTCAGTGAAGGCTGCTCTCGTGTATCCTCGCTCATCGCTTCTCAGAGATCCCTCCTCGATCCTCGATCCTCGATCCTCGATCCTCGATCCTCGATCCTCGAGCCTCCGTGCAGAAATAAGAGCTTTGGGACGGTCTTCAAGATGGCGCACCAGAACAACTTCCGGTTCAAGCGAGGATCGAGGATCGAGGAGCGAGGAGCGAGGAGCGAGGAAACGACAAATAAGAGCTTTGGGATGCACCCCATATGGGGTGAAGGTCAGGGACGATGGATGTGACACAAAAAGCAGGAAACACAGGGTTTTCACCCAGCAGACCCAACGGAGTTTCAATCCCGTTTAAAACCAACAATGTGTAGTTGTCTTTGTGTTCATAGTTATTTTAACCCCAAACACAATGTTTTCCATACACTTAACAAAGTTACACTTAACAAAGTAGTTTTGTTGCCTAAACCTAAAGAAATTGTAGTTTTTTTGTCGAAACCAAAAGAAGTTGTAGTTTTATTGTCTAAGTCTAAATAAATTGTAGTTTTATTGTCTAAACCTAAAGAAGTTGTAGTGTTTTTGCCTAAGTCTAAAGCAGTTGTAGTTTTGTTGCCTAAACCTAAAGAAATTGTAGTTTTGTTGACTAGACAAAAATAAGTTGTAGTTTTTGTTGCCTAAACATAAAGAAGTTGTAGTTTTATTGCCTAAACATAAAGAAGTTGTAGTTTTGTTGCCTAAACATAAAGAAGTTGTAGTTTTGTTGCCTAAACATAAAGAAATTGTAGTTTTGTTGACTAGACAAAAATAAGTTGTACTTTTGTTGCCTAAACATAAAGAAGTTGTAGTTTTATTGCCTAAACATAAAGAAGTTGTAGTTTTGTTGTTTAAACATAAAGAAGCCTCTTTTGTTTGTGTTCAAAACATGACGTTTCATTCAGGGTTTTTTTCAGCTACATCTTAGAACATGTTGCTTTTAAGTTTCACTTTCACTTTTACAGCGTAGTAGGCGTAGTAGGCCCCTAACGACCCACATCTATGGTGCTTATAGTGACTGATAACTCCTATTTAATGCCCTGATAACAGTTGAATCGGGTGAATATATTGGTATTTTTTAAAAGCACTAATTAAAACAGAAACAGAAAACAATGATATGAAGTCATTAGGAACAAATTGATGAATTGAAGTCATGAACAATTAGAATGGTAGAATAATGCACCTGTGAGATACAAAAAAGTATACCTCTGGAGTCTGTGGGGACCCCAGTCGGTAGGATTAAATCTAAAACTGATGCCTGCTGATCTGGTGAACATTATTTAATCACATAAAACACATCTGAAAATGTGTTTCAGTGGTGCAATGATCCATTCCTTCCATTCTGGTTATCATGCTCACTGAACCGCCATAGACAGACTCAACTGTTGCATATGCACACTTGTACCTGAGTTGTCTTCATCTTTGCGTATCTTGAGTTTGACCAGTTCCTCACACTGCAGCAGGATCTGCTCTGCATCGTCTTTGGAACAATTCTCCAGTCTGATGTTGTCGATGGCCAACAGCTTATCACCAGGCTCCAGTGTTCCGGTTCTGAAGGAGAAAGAGAGACAGAGGCACAGAGGTGAAACCAGATAAGATCACTTCCGTCATGGTTGTACTGCAGCGTCCTTCGTCACATCTGAATTGAGCAGCACATGTAAATCTATTCTCGGTATACTGAGAATAGATTAATAAATCAAGTATTGTGAATTTTGATGTACATAATGTGTGACATATTCTTAACTACAGAGTTGGACACTAAATACATTAGAAGAGAGATACATTGAGGCATGAGAAAAACATGTGTTAGACCTACAGGAGAATAGAATAGAATAGAAATAGAATAGAATAGACTCTAAGCTACCTGTGTGCCATGCTGCCCTTCTTGATGTCAGAAATGATGAGGGGCTCTCCTGGCTTCTTACTGGCTGTGAAGGGAGATGACATTACAAGCAGCAGCAGCAACAACAAAGTAAGTCTTTTTATCACTGCTGTAGATGTTACTACTACTACTACTACTACTACTACTACTACTACTACCACTATATAATAATAATAATAATAATAATAATAATAATAATATTAACAAACAATGATTGTAACAGTAACATGACATCATCAACAATGAATAATACTACATAAATAACATCAGTAACGATAACATTTATTGCTGTGTCAAATTTTATATGAAGATATACTAAATTATGGGGTTATAGCTGCTGATAGGCGTAATAAATGTATATATATATATACTGTATATATATATACAGTATATATATATAATATACATATAAATAAACAACACTTTACAATCTAACGAACGTGTCTACTGTTTTCTAGACAAGACAAGGGTATATGTGGTCCTTAATACAATCTATTTAGTTGAAGTTGTTAACGTCTATAATAAAGCAGAACAAATTAAATGTCTATTTTAGTTTGAGCAGTTTACAGTAAATGTTTGTACCGGTAGTCGCACGGAACTGACATTGGAGCGCTTTTCATGACGAACACGTTACGGCATTGCATGTCATCAGTAAGGGTAGCCGTTTAAGTCGGCATCGATGCAGCTCGCTGTTGGAGGGTTTCATAACCCACTTCCACCCCCCAGTGAATGGGTTTGGAATGGCAATTAATAAGGCAGACCCTCCACGCAAACGCACAAACGGAGTGGAAGTGGGTAGGGAGAAAGTGTGGGGGCTGGTTTGGAATTGGGCCTACCTTTGCAAAGTTGCACCATATATTTCTCACAAGCCAATCAGAGCAGACTGGGCTTTTTTGGGAGGGGGTCTTAAAGAGACAGGCACTAAAACAGAGCTTTCGAGACAGATGGTGAATACAGGTTTATTCAGACAGACAGTAGGAGAAAAACAATGTGTTTTTGAACATTAAAACATGTAAACATGTTCTAGTAGAAACTCAAAAGACAAGTTAGAATCTGAAAATGAGCACAATTTAACAGACACTGAGACTGAGGAAGGCTGAATATGTTTGGATAGCAAAGGCAAAGAAATGACACTTTGTCACATTAGATCTGTCTTATACTCCTATCATTCGAAAAACTGTTCAAGTTGGCAGGTGAATTTGTGAAATCAGCTAATGTGTGTTGCTCTGAAAGTTCAGTTCAGCCGTGAATACTTCCATTCAGAAGATGGCACCATTGCACCATTCTCTGTCTCAGAGCCTGCCACAGGACAGCCTGTTATTCATACAGTATCATTAGAAAGACAAACCTCTCAGGTGTCAGACACTGATCAACCCTTAATCACCAATGTCATCTACATATAACTTTCCCTTTATTTCATTGTTGGGATGACCGTTTCCTTCTACAATTACACACATGGCTTTATTGGAAGCCGTTGACACAGTTTAACACATTGATGCTGGTAAATAATTATGAGGTACCTGTACTTAACACACATATATATATATATATATATATATATATACTGTATATAAACTGGGGGAAAAAAGTTCAGAAACTTGTGTTTGGTGGATTATTTCTCTGTCGTTCCAATGCTAATTGACATTGTATTTTACATGGTTGGAAAGCCTGTTTATTTACCTTCGCAATGATGTCCAACCTCAAATGTCCAAGCAGCACAGCTGATTATGTGGGGAACGCCCAAGAAAAATGTTTCAAAATGCTCCGTCAATGGTGAACAGTGTATTCTCCTGTTGGTATTGACTCTTGTTTTGAGTTGTTTGGTGGATTGGATGATTGAACTCTCTATCAGTAACAAGGAACAAACAAGACATATTGGCTATTTGACACTTTATTCATTTAATACACCGTCAGGAGCCTCATTAGCGGTGGAAGATCCATACACAGCCACAACAGCCTGGCACTTCCTCCTCATGCTGGTCACCAACCTGGTCACATGTTGCTGTGGGATGGCGTTCCATTCCTCAACCAAGATTGGTTGCAGGTCAGCCAGCGTGGTTGTGTTGGTCACTCTAACACGTACAGCACGCCCAAGCTGATCCAACAAGTGTTGAATTGGGTTGAGGTGTGGACTCTTGGCAGGCCGTTCCATTCTCTCTACTCCCACATTGTGGAGGTAGTCTGTGATAACCCTGGCTCTGTGGGGGCGAGCGTTGTCATCATGGAGGATGAAGTTAGGTCCCAGATTGTGGAGATATGGGATCGCCACTGGCTGCAGAATATCATCCCGATATGTCACTGCATTGAGATGGCCTTCAATGATGACAAGCCTTGTTTTGCCAGTGAGGGAGATGCCGCCCCCCCACCCACACCATGACACTGCCCCCACCAAAAGCTGTTACTCCATCGGTGCAACAATCAGCATAGCGTTCTCTGCGTCGTCTCCATACTTTCACCCTGCCCTCCAACTTTGGCAGACAGAACCTGGACTCATCACTGAACATGACATTCCCCCACATGTTCAGGTTCCATTGTCTGTGTTGTCGACACCAGCGCAAACGGGCCTGACGGTGAAGGGCAGTCATTGCAGGCTTCCTGGTAGCCTTATGAGAATACACTGTTTACCATTGGCAGAGCATTTTGGAACATTTTTCTTGGGCGTTCCCCACATAATCAGCTGTGCCGCTCATCCCACAAATGCATGATCCTTACAAGTTGGACATCATTGTGAAGGTAAATAAACAGGCTTTCCAACAATGTAAAATACAATGACCATTAGCATTGTAACAACAGAGAAATAATCCACCAAACACAAGTTTCCAAAAAATGTTTTCCAGTATATAATCTGAAAATAAGCCGTTCTGCATACTTTTACTTTTGGTACTTAAAGTACATTTTATTACTTACTTTTGTACTTAATTAAATAAAGTTTTGATTGCATGGCTTTGACTTGTAAAAAATCATTTCTACACTGTGGTATTGTTACTTTTACTCCAGTAAAAGATCTGAGTACCACTTTGCTTTACCCAAATGAAATAGGGAGACCATAGAGGTGGGCGGTGCTTGCTTTCCTTGACAGATCTCAACATGGCTGCCAGGTCACAAACTTTCTCATTTTACAGCTAAACAGTACACTACAAGATGATTCTGAGAACATTTGAGGAGAGAAATAGGCATTACACACACTGAGTGCACACACTCACACTCTGTTTGTCATTCTCTGCCTGGTTTCTATACCATGTTATAAACAGTGATAATGTTTATAGCTGAGTTTTACAGCAGGTTACAGTTACCATGAGACACACATGCTTGTTTGTGTGTGTTTTTTTCGAAGTAATGCAGGTTGGTTTCGTGACTTTCAAACATCCTGCCGGCAGTTCAAAACAAAAGAACAGATGATATGAAGAATGTTAGGTGTGTGTGTGTGTGTTCCTACCACTGATGGTGAGCCCCAGCTCCACTCCTCTTTTCTTCGGCAGTTTGACGTGGAATGTACCACTACTAGGCACCACTGACTCTGTAAGAACACATGCAGAAAAGACATTATTACAAAAAAGCAACAAATAAGTCTTTTCATTAACATTGGTAATTACAAGGCGTTTAGCTCTTGCTCTTATCTCCTCTGAATTATTCATTTCTGGGTGCAAACAGTGACTTCAAATCATCACTGTTTGCCTGCATGAGTCACAACACTACTTACACCAGTAAAACAACTCTACATCCAGGCATGAACATGACGAAGAGAGCAACCACTTAAGAGTCAAGCTATTTGGATCAGCTCCTCACTTCAATATACTTCAAACTCATCAAGAAGCTCTTATCATTCTCTGACACTACAAACATTATGACAAGTCCATTAGCTGTCCATCTGTCACATTTCCTTGAGTATCAATGTGATTTAATTTCATGAACAGTGCCTTGCCTGGCAGCTACAAAAAGTGGACGCTAATTATATTCCATTCAGAAACGTCTAACTTATTTTGACTTCAAGGGGAATAGTCTTAAAGGTGCGCTGTGTAGAATTTGGTAGTGATGATACGTGCTGTGCAGAAGCTTTGGAGCGCGTGTCGAGTAATCCAGGAAGTTTTCTGTGAAGAGCAAATCGAGACTTGTATCGTTTCAGACCAATGATGTTTGATGCCCAAAGCCGAAACACACAGTTGAGAAATTATTGTTCATGAATAAAAACAAATAAAGTCTCCCATCTACATCATTTTCCTATAGTTACACAAGCACATTCACTGCCCTGTGCCCAATTAGACCACGGCCACTTTCAACTTTCAAGCATCTTTGAGTTCTTTAAAAGCGCTATATAAGTTGAATTTATTATTATTATTAACTTTGAGAGCATTGATATTGCCCCTCCATGGACCCGCTCCCTATGTAGATATAAAGGGCTCAAACTAAGGTAACAAAAACACAATGATTCTTATTTTCAGGTGATTATACACAAAAGAAAATATACTATTTAATATTATATTCTATTTTTGTAGGGTAAGAAATTATTCTAATTTCTCTCTGCTTATATAATAAATGCTAATTTTGTAATTACTTGCTGGCTATGTGAACTAATTACATGATGCAACATTTTGAAAGGCAATAATAAAATAGTGGAAAAACATGTTTTATAACTGCAGATATCTACAGTACACAGTTCAAGTGTCTCATAGTGTGATCATAAATTAAAAGTTTTGATTTCAATAACTTGAGCACATCAAACTATAAAAGGTAGAGGAAAAAAACATAGAAAGAGTTTGTATTGATTTTATAGAAGTTCATTGTTGACTTCAGTTAATGGTTGCTGTCAGTAAACAGGTCCAAAGTCAACTATGTCTTTAACAGTTCATCATAATGTTTTATTCAATCTATAAAACCACATTACAAAGCTCCTGAAGCAAAAATACATTCAAGTGTGTGTTTAAAGCCCCCCCCCTCCAGGGTATGTTGGCATTTCTATGATATTTCATATTTAGTTGAGTTATTTCCTGACCAAGTTGATTAGCCACACTGTTTGCCAAATTTCATTTGACAAATAACTTAATTTTGTGCTCAAAGTTAAAAAAAAGAAAAAGAAAAAAGAAGGTTGTTGCTTAAATGGTAATATGAAGTATGACAATAGTAGAAGCAGCAAGTCATACATCATCCTCCAAGCTGCAGGTTCATTCATGCTTGTTTGAGTCTGAGCGGCAGCAAACTGATAAATCTGTTTATCTGTCTCTCAGTTTGTCTTTCTAGTTATTTAGCTAGTTGTCTATGGTCACTCGCTGAGGGCTGCTTTGTCCCTAAAGAACTGAACTCATCAAGACTAGACCAGTTTGAGAGATCTCCCTACTAGACGTCGAAGGGAAAATATTCTGCTCCATCATCGCTAAAAGACTAACATCTTATCTACTCACCAATGAGTATGTTGACACAAGTGTCCAAAAAGGAGGAGTCCCGGGGTACTCTGGATGTTTGGAGCATACCTCTTTGATCAGTCAGGTCATCAAGGAAGCAAAGAGGAACAACAACACACTTTCAGTTGTATGGCTAGACCTCGCCAAAGCCTACACAAGTGTACCTCACCAGCTGATCCGAAATGCTTTGGAGCACTACCATGTACCATCGGAAGTAACCAAGCTTGTGATGTCACACATGGAATCACTGAAGATGAGGTTCACCGTGGGAAATTTCACAACCAAATGGCATCATGGCAGGATGCACAATGTCGGTGGTCCTGTTTGTGGCTGCCATAAACCTACTACTCAAAGAAGGAGGGATGCAGTGTAGAGGACCAAAAGCGGACGACAGTACAAGACATCCGGCCTGCAGAGCCTTCATGGACAATATTACGGTGATGACTCCATCGATCCAGGGAACACGGTGGATCCTAAGCTCGCTGAAGAAGATGGCTACATGGGCACGGATGCATTTCAAACCAGAAAAATCTAGGAGCCTTAGTATCCTGAAAGGGAAGCTGACAAAAGACATCTTCAGTATTCAAGGGTCCGAGATTCCAACAATTCAAGAACAAGGAATTCGATGCCTTGGAAAGAACTATGACAGCACCCTGAAGGACCTTAAAGACACCATGGCCCAACTAAACATCCGGCTCAAGGCAATTGACAACAACCAGCTGCTTGGAAGGTTTAAGGTATGGCCATTCCTTTTATATGACTTTCCCATGACTCAAGTGGAAGCAATGGAGAGACTGTGCAGCAAATTCGTGCGAAAATGGTTGTTACCCCGACTTTCAGCTCGGTCAACCTGTACAGCAAGACCGCCAAGCTCTGCTTACCAGTCTCATCAGTGGTGGAAGAATTCAAAGCCACTAAGGCAAGAGCAGTCAGCACACTGCTACTGTCTGAGGATGAGAAAGTCAAACACGCTAACAAGACCTTCAAGTGTGGCAGGAAGTGGAAACTTCAGGAAGCAGTAAAGGAAGCTGAAGCAAACTGGAAATATCAGGAAATCGTTGGGGTGGTTTGTCAAGGACGGTTAGGACTTGGAAACTACAATGTTAAGATGTGGAGTAAGGCCAATGCCAAAGGCAGGAGAGGACTTGTGGTGCAGAGGGTCGGAGAGGCAACAGAAGAAGACCGCCGCATAAAAGCGGTAAGGCTCGCCTCCCAAGGACGGTGGACGCAGTGGGACCAGGCACTCGAACGTTCGCTGTCCTGGAAGGAACTCTGGGGTACCGATCAGGGCAAGTTGATCTTCCTCCTGCGGGCTGTGGCCGATCTCCTGCCAACCCCAAACAACCTAAAGATCTGGGGCAAAAAAAAGGACCCATCCTGCAAGCAGTGTGGAGCAACCCTCTGTACCCTGAATCACATCTTGACTGGATGTCCCAAAGCACTGGGTGAAGGCCGTTACAGGTGGAGGCACGACAAGGTCCTTACAGAAATTGCCAAATGGACAGACCTACAGAGGGTTAAAGCCAACACACACCAGGCTCCACCACCCTGAGTCATCAGTTTCCTAAGAGAAGGAGATAAGGTTACCAAGACAAGAACAACTGCCAAGAACCTGCCCTCCATTTTGCATCGAGCTTCTGACTGTAAGATGCAAGTGGATCTCAAGAAGAGGCTCATCTTCCCAGAAGAGGTGGCGGTATCCTCACTCCGACCGGACATGATTCTTTTATCCGGGAGCACAAAAACCATCTTGGTAGCCAAACTCACAGTGCCCTGGGAAGACAGGCTACCCATCTCTCACCAACTGAAGAAGGCCTAGTACCAGGATTTGATTGATGAGGCGCTAGTCAAAGGTTGGTATGCAGCCTTATTCCCCATCGAAGTTGGCTGCCGCGGTTTCCCAGCAACATCAGTGCGCTACTTCTTAGAGCGAGAGCGAGTGAGAGAGTCAGTGCGTGTGCGCTAATTCTTGTCTCATTTGTGGTCTGATAAACAGTAAATTCATCTAAACTGGGTTGAAAAACCATGAAATCTGGTTGCCATGGTAATGAATTACATCTTACTTTTAGTGCTTACTTGCCTTCTCTCTCCACGGTGGCTGGTTACTGTGTTATTCCTCAATACTGGACCTGGGATAATAGGCTTATAAGTTACCCTTTAACAAAACAATCCAAGTTTTCTCTTAGAATGATCATCCAAAAGATTAAAAGGAAAAGACATGGAAAGCAGCAGACTGCTCCTTCCTACCCATTAAATAGATTAAATTAGCAGATGCACTTTAAAACAAACGCATTACCCTCTCACCTTTCAAAAACAAATTGAACCTCTGAAATCTGTCGCCCTATTTGAGTTCGTAAACCTTATTTCGGAATGCAATTGGATGGCGTTTCTTCAACATAGAAATCAGAACGAAGACAGCTTTTAACTTGTGGAGTATTTTAGTGGTTACATTTTCATGGGGTTAAAAGCATGTAGACGGGGCCATGCCATGCAGTGAAGAGCTGCAATTACTCTGTCCACTCCTGCCTGCACTGACCCGAAAACTGTCAGCAGTTTTACCAGTCCATATTGTTATACATCAGTTATACATCATGGCAAAATAATAGAAGAGAGAGAAATCTGAGGATGTGGTCAACTTTTTGTTAATTTCACAAACCTGCTACATCGAATTCTATCTCCAATATGACCTTATTGGTCAGCGCGGCATCTCGGAGAAGCTGATTGGCCTCCTCTAGTGTTCCATCTTCTGTGGGGATTCCATTGATTGACAGGAGGCGGTCTCCAACCTGCAGCAGGCCACACCTACAACAGGAGTTACCATGATGTCAGAAAGATTGGAAACATTGGATATTTACCTTCTAAATATCACTATATTTTACAGTTTTAGTGCTGTCAGGAATAAGTAGAGCTTTCAAAAATCGACAGCTCCCGTGTTTCTTAATCATTGCAGCAGTGTGCTGTCATGCTATCCACCAATGCTGGCTTCTAAAATCATCTTTCCAACTTTGAAGTTGTAATCCATGCAGGCTAAATAATGCTGTGCTGGTGATCCTTTGGGGCTTGTGGCTTCTTCATACATTTGTATCGGCAGAACTAATTTGTCACTAGACACTGAATTTGAATCATTTACACTTCAATTTGAGTGGCTCAACTTAAATAATTGCATTAAAAAATGAATTTTAATCACATAATTTGAATTTGCATTGTTTAACTTGACTAACTGCATTGGAAAACTGAATCTGAAGAGTGTAATTTGAAATTGAATTTATTAGTTTGAAACTGAATTCCAATAAACTTGAAACTGAACGTAATATTATGAAATTGAACTTAGTTGCTCAGAACCTGTATTTGATTCTCACTGAAAATTCTCTCTTTGTAAGTATACTTCCATATTCAGTTCTCCCATTTCAAAATCAAATATTGTAATTCAATTTCAGTTCACTGAGTTTTTTTATTGATTAAATCCTGAATCCCAAGTGGCAGAAAGGAAGGTCCATCTCTGCCGAATATGACAGCTACAGCAGCTTGGAAAATAGCGATATGAGGCACTCCGTTTAACGAATTTCCTGTTCATCAGACCACAAATGCAGGCTAAATAATGCTGTGCTGGTGATCCTTTGGGGCTTGTGGCTTCTTCATACATTTGTATGGGCAGAACTAATTTGTCACTAGACACTGAATTTGAATCATTTACACTTCAATTTGAGTTGCTCAACTTAAATAATTGCATTAAAAAATGAATTTTAATCACATAATTTGAATTTGCATTGTTTAACTTGACTAACTGCATTGGAAAACTGAATCTGAAGAGTGTAATTTGAAATTGAATTTATTAGTTTGAAACTGAATTCCAATAAACTTGAAACTGAACGTAATATTATGAAATTGAACTTAGTTGCTCAGAACCTGTATTTGATTCTCACTGAAAATTCTCTCTTTGTAAGTATACTTCCATATTCAGTTCTCCCATTTCAAAATCAAATATTGTAATTCAATTTCAGTTCACTGAGTTTTTTTATTGATTAAATCCTGAATCCCAAGTGGCAGAAAGGAAGGTCCATCTCTGCCGAATATGACAGCTACAGCAGCTTGGAAAATAGCGATATGAGGCACTCCGTTTAACGAATTTCCTGTTCATCAGACCACAAATGAAACAAGAATTAGTGTGCTAGAGCACCCCGCGGTCCCTCCGCCTCACTCCCACTTTGCCGTTAGGAGAGCGGACAGCAGCTACAGAGACAGACCTTCAGTTAACATTAGCGGATGTTAGCAACTCCAATTCAGCCAGCACAAAACCTAGCACCGGGGATCTGATCCCGGACAGCCCTGACTCCCCGCCGGATCAGCAGACTCTGTGTTGCTGCCACAGATTAGACCCTGCGGAGCCGCAGGCCACCAGCCTGCTGTGATCCCCAGTGTTGGGTTTGAAGTGGCTGAATTTGAGTTTCTACAGTCACTTACTGAAGGTCTCCAGAGCTGCAGCCCGCTTTCCTTCCAGTCTCCAGCGGTGACGAGTGAGGCGGAGGGACCGCAGCGTGCTCTAGCACACTAATTCTTGTCTCATTTGTGGTCTGATAAACAGTAAATTCATCAAATGCAGTGCCTCATATCGCTATTTTCTACTGTAGCTGTCATATTTTGCAGAGATGGACGTTCCTTTCTGACACTTTGGATTTAGGATTAAATCCAATAAACAAACTATCAAATCGTAGGCTACACAGGCTGAGAGTTGTGTGAATCTTGATGACCGGATGTGTGTCTCAGTAAACTGAAACTGAATTACAAGAACTGAATTTGAAATGTGAGAACTGAATGTGGAAGTATAGAGTGTTGAAATTTCAGTGAGGATCAAATAAGGTTGGCAGCCTCTGCCATCAGTATCTGAATGTATGTGAATGAGTGAATGTTGAAATGTTGTGTAAATCGCTTTGAGTGGTAAGAAGACTAGAAAATATAAATGCAAGTCCATTCCTTCATTGACAATTGGAACCCTTTCTGGGGAATTCCTGGTCTGATTAGGAGAGACGGCATTCATCCTACTTTGGATGGTGCGGCTCTCTTATCCAGAAATCTGACCAAGATTGTTGGTGGAACAAATCCATGACAAACCAGGGGTCATTCCAGGACGCAGAGCTGTAGTCTTACACACTTCTCTGCGCTTCCATTAGAGCAGTTACCCACCCATAGCTTAACCCCAAACCTAACTGAGACTGTGTCTGCCCCACCTAAATTAATTAAATCAAAAGTAAACAGAAGAGGAGTTAAACATAATAATCTAATAAAATCTAACACTAGCACTGCAATAAAGCAACAAAACAGGAGAATTAAATGTGGACTCTTAAATATCAGATCTCTGTCATCTAAAGCTCTACTAGTAAATGATTTAATATCAGATAATCACATTGATTTATTTTGTCTTACTGAAACCTGGCTGTGTCAGGAAGAATATGTCAGCCTAAACGAATCCACTCCCCCGAGTCATATTAATACTCACATTCCTCGAGACACCGGCCGAGGAGGTGGAGTTGCAGCCATCTTCGACTCAAGCCTATTAATAAACCCTAAAACTAAACTAAATTATAACTCATTTGAAAGCCTTGTTCTTAGTCTTTCACACCCAACCTGGAAAGCACTACAGCCAATTTTATTTGTTATAGTGTACCGCGCTCCAGGCCCATATTCTGAATTTCTATCTGAATTCTCAGAGTTTCTATCAAGCTTAGTCCTGAAAACAGATAAAGTCATTATAGTAGGTGATTTTAATATTCATGTGGACGTTGATAATGATAGCCTCAGTACTGCGTTTATCTCTTTATTAGATTCAATTGGTTTCTCGCAGAACGTGCATAAACCCACTCACCGCTTTAACCACACCCTCGACCTTGTTATGTCATATGGCGTTGAAATTGAACATTTAATTGTTTTTCCACAGAACTCTCTTTTATCAGACCATTATTTAATCACTTTTGAATTCTTATTACTAGACTATACACCATTAGATAAAAGTGTGTACACTAGATGTCTATCCGATAGTGTTGTAGCTAAATTTAAGGAAGTGATTCCATCAGCATTAAATTCAATACCATGTCTCAATATAACAGAGGACTCGTATGTTAATTTTAGCCCTACCCAAATTGATCATCTTGTAGATAGTGCTACAGACTCACTGCGAGTCACACTTGATTCTGTTGCCCCTCTAAAAAAGAAGTTAGTAAAACAAAGGAAGTCAGCTCCATGGTATAGCCCTCAAACACGCAAACTAAAGCAAGCATCGAGGAAACTGGAAAGGATATGGCGTTCCACCAAACAGAAAGAATCTCATTTAGTCTGGCAAGATAGTCTTAAAACATATAGGAAGGCTCTCTGTGATGCCAGAGCAGCCCATTACTCATCATTAATAGAGAAAAATAAGAACAACCCCAGGTTTCTATTCAGCACTGTAGCCAGGCTGACAGAAAGTCACAGCTCTATTGAGCCATGTATTCCTACAACCCTCAGTAGTAGTGACTTCATGAGTTTCTTTAATGATAAAATCATAACTATTAGAGACAAAATTAATCACCTCCTACCGTCAACTGGTACCAATTTATCCTCAAACTTAGGAACCTTAGAAACAGCTGTACAACCTGATATATATTTAGACTGCTTTTCTCCTATCGATCTCCACAAATTAACCTCACTGATCTCATCTAAATCATCTACCTGTCTCCTAGACCCTATTCCAACTAGACTGCTAAAAGAAGTTTTACCTCTAGTTAGCACACCTTTACTGGATATGATCAATGTGTCTTTACTAACAGGCTATGTACCACAGTCCTTTAAAGTAGCTGTAATTAAACCTCTTCTTAAAAAGCCCACTCTTGATCCAGAGGTCCTAGCCAACTATAGACCTATATCTAACCTTCCCTTTACCTCCAAAATACTCGAGAAAGTAGTTGCCAGTCAGCTGTGTGACTTTCTACAGAACAACCATTTATTCGAAGATTATCAGTCAGGATTTAGAGTGCACCATAGCACAGAGACAGCACTAGTGAAAATTACAAATGACCTTCTAATGGCATCGGACAAAGGACTTGTCTCTGTACTTGTCTTGCTAGATCTCAGTGCTGCTTTCGACACCATTGACCATGACATCCTATTACAAAGACTGGAACATTTAATTGGCATTAAAGGAACTGCACTAAGTTGGTTTAAGTCCTATTTATCAGATCGATCTCAGTTTGTACATGTCAACGATGAGTCCTCCATGTACGCCAAAGTTAGTCACGGAGTTCCACAGGGTTCTGTACTTGGACCAATTCTATTTACCTTATATATGCTTCCCTTAGGCAATGTTATTAGAAAACACTCCATAAACTTTCATTGTTATGCAGATGATACCCAATTATATCTATCAATCAAGCCAGACGAAACAAACCAGTTAACTAAACTTCAAGCATGCCTTAAGGACATAAAAACCTGGATGACCTGCAATTTCCTGATGTTAAACTCAGACAAAACTGAAGTTATTGTACTTGGCCCTGAGCACCTCCGAAACAAATTATCTAATGATATAGTTACTTTAGATGGCATTGCCCTGGCCTCCAGCACCACCGTAAGGAATCTGGGAGTTGTCTTCGACCAGGATATGTCCTTTAACTCTCACATAAAACAAACCTCACGGACTGCCTTCTTTCATCTACGTAACATTGCGAAGATCAGGCACATCCTGTGTCAAAATGATGCAGAAAAATTAGTCCATGCATTTGTTACCTCTAGACTCGATTACTGCAATTCCTTATTATCAGGCTGCTCCAATAAGTCTCTTAAGACTCTCCAGTTGATCCAGAATGCTGCAGCACGTGTACTGACTAGAACTAGAAAAAGAGATGATATTACGCCTGTATTAGCTTCTCTGCACTGGCTGCCTGTAAAATCCAGAATAGATTTTAAAATCGTCCTCCTCACCTACAAAGCGCTAAACGGTCAGGCCCCATCATATCTTAAAGAGCTCATAGTACCCTACTACCCCACTAGAGCACTGCGCTCACAGAATGCAGGGTTACTTGAGGTTCCTAGAGTCTCCAAAAGTAGAATGGGAGCCAGAGCCTTCAGCTATCAAGCTCCTCTTCTCTGGAACCAGCTCCCAGTTTCAGTCCGGGAGGCAGACACCGTCTCTACATTTAAGAGTAGGCTAAAGACTTTCCTCTTTGATAACGCTTATACTTAAGCTGCTATAGGCATAGACTGCCGGGGGACTTCCTATGACACACTGTCATAAGGAACTTCCTATGACACACTGAGCTCCCCTCTCCTTCTGTATATACTCATGTCCCATGTCCATGTTGTTACTAACTTCATTCCTTCCCGGGAGTCCTTGTGCCTCCTTGTCTCGCAGCTAACCATGGAGCGGGGTCACACCTGGAGTGAGGTCATACCTGAAGCGGGATCACACCGGGAGCGAGGTTATACCTGGAGCATGGGCACACTTGGAGCAGGGTTTCACCTGGATCTTGGTGGTCTCCGGTATTGTGGCTGCATCTGCTGCCGCGTCGGTGCCTGCTTGACACCAACTGCTACCATCCCTAATTAACTACGTCTGTACGAGGGACTACCAATGCTAACGAGGGATTTCCAACACCTAGTGACAATGTGGCAGCCTGGAGAATAACACTTCTCAATCACTGCCAAAGACATCAAGAGCCCCCAGCAAGCATGCTGATGCTGCAGGAACCAACGCACGGGCATCGATCGCAGGGATGTCCCACACCAACACACATGGACGTACTGAGGACAGATGCTGGACAGTGCTGGCTTTCCGATAGTTGTATTATCACTCTTTCCATCCACCACTATTGGTTTTGTGTTATCAGCCCTACTTGTATTAGCTATTACAGCTGCTAGACTGCTATTGTGGCTGCTTCTAGATCTCTCTCTCTCTATCTCTCTCTCTATCTCTCTCTCTCTCTCTCTCTCTCTCTCTCTCTCTCTCTCTCTCTCACTCTCTCACTCTATCTATCTATCCCCCCAGCCGGTCTCGGCAGATGGCCGCCCGCCCTGCGCCCGGTTCTGCTCCAGGTTTCTTCCCAGTAATCGGGGAGTTTTTCCTGGCCACAGTGCGCTTGGTGGATCCTGTTGGGTCTCTAAACTATGGTGTACGGTCATAGACCTGCTCTATATATATAGCGTCTTGAGATAACTTCTGTTGTGATTTGACGCTATACAAAAATAAATTGATTTGATTTGATTTGATTTAGCATCAGCCCTTTTCACACAGAGATTCCAGAATACGGCCCTGAAGAAAATCTGTCATCACGCCAGTTTTGCTTTTTCACACTGAACCAACCAACGGCAGCATAATGTTGCCCCACTGTGAGATGTTAGATAGCATGCCGGCATCACAGGAGCTAATGAAGCGGATCGTTTAACACAACAGCGTCGGCGTCTAGTGTGTGTGTGTGTGTGTGTGTGTGTGTGTGTTTAGTCCTGCCATGCCGACTGTCCCTTTTACAAAGACATCGGCTCTGTGACTTCACTCTTAGAAATAAAGGTGCTAACTAGAACCATATAAGGTTCACAGGGTTCTACCTCAAACCCAATATAAAGGGTTATACATAGAACCATCCGGGAACGGTTCCAACCATAACCGCCACAGTTCTACAGTAAACCCTTCTATGGTGTAATGGTTCCACCCAGAATCCTCTCTGGAGGTTCTATCCAGACACTTTCCTTCTTCTAAGGGTACAAACAGTAACCCACTCCAGGATCGTTTAACACCCATGCTTTCAACAGTCTGTGAAGAGCTCTTTTTTCCACAAAGGGTTCTTTGGAGGAAATGGGTTCTTAATGGAACCCTTAATCTTACAAAGAACCCTCGAAAAATCCATCCCTCAAATAGTGTTCTTCAGAAGCAAATGGTTCTGAGTAGAATTCCATTCCCTTGGGAAGAACCCTTTTGGAACCCTTATTTCTTATAGTGTACCTCCGCTGCCGGCTCAGCGGCAGAACAACTCTTTCCCCACATTTTGCCTCCATACCTATGGAGCGAGCCAGGGTACATTTTTGGTAATTTGTGGTATAAATGTCAAAGTGATTTTGAACAAGGTTTTCCTTACTTATGGAATGGAACCTCGAAGTTCTGGTTTCATTTTGGCCTTCTAAAAAGAAACACTTTTTGTTTCTGGTTGGACTGTGATTGGTTTTGGGCCTAAAATTTGGGTTCATCATTTAAAACACCGTAGGCTTTTTTTCTCTCGGTGGGGATGATATCCCTGAAGAGTTCTATCAAATAGACCCTGGGAAAGGTAGAGGATTAGTCCAAAGTGCTACAGTCGAGGTTCAATACGAAACCCTCTGAGGTTCTCCAGTCATTTCAGTCTTCAATTCCTCAAAGCAGAGCAAGATGAAGGTTTCCAAAAACATCCTGAAATAAAACACATTTGTGTTGCTATTTCCTGTGCATATTTAGGTATGATTACCAACCGGGTTAAAATGCTCCCAAAGAGGAAAAAAAAACTCAAGTACGTAGGTGTACTAATCGTCAGTATCCCCAAACTGGAATGTTTTGATATTGATGATGCCAGAAGAAACTTTAGACTCCCTGCTGTGTTACATAGCACATTATTTTTAGCTACTGTAGCTTTCAATGTTGTTGGATATTAAAAAATTCTGTTTCCAAAACCTCTACCATTTAGACACTCCCAAAGCTGGCTCCTCACTACATAAATCAGTTCTGCTGTGAAAGTAAAGCACATTATCGCTGACTATTAAAGTCATTAATTATGTAAATAACTTATTACGAAGTATATTACGAAGGAGTCATTCTGTGCATTCAAGCAATTTTGGAAGCCCCTCACACATTATTTAGAAATTTTACTGAATTTCAAATAACACCAGAAAAGAATCACCAGACAAACAAAGGACAGAATACTATTCTTTATGAGGGGCCGTACAAGACAGAATTCATTCTGGCACTTACTCACACACATACATTCTCCTTTCACATACATATATTTTCACTCGCACACCCACATATTTTTATTCTCATATTTATATATTTTAATTTACACGTTCATACATTTTATGCTAATTTTGATATATATTCACTCACACATTCATGAATTTTCATATTTATGTATTTTCACTTACACATTAACACATGTACTCTCATATTCATATATTTAATGCACACATTCATACATCAAATACATTTAATATTATAAATAATATGTGTATGTAAGAAGAACATTTATTTGTGTATGTAAGAAGAAATCGTATGCATGTCTGAAAAAAATATATGTATGTAAGAGAAGAATGTATGTATATGTGAGAGAGAGTTTAGTTGAAACGGAAGGAGTATAGTGGAAATGGGGGGCAGGTCATCTTTCGACAGTTTCCAGCCGTTTCAAGCTGCCTTAAAAGAATTCACAGGAAGTGAGAGGAAAAGTGACTTCCTGTTACATCCCATCTGTAGGCTACTTGTAGTTTTCAGACCACGTTGGTATTTATTTATATTTGTTTGTAAACATATCTGTTTATATCATGTTTATAGCTTATTTTGTATATTGTATTGGTAGAAATTCAATTTTTGTATTCTTATTTTATTCTAACGTTTTTATCTATTCTTTAATTATTATACTGTTTAACTTGCACCAACAAAACCAAAGCAAATTCCTAGTGTATACCTCTTACACCTGGCAATAAACACCATTCTGATTCTGATTCTGATTCTGATATGTGGAAATGTGCGTGTATCTGGCATTGGATTATAACCTTTATTATTTTTATGTCCACCTTGTAAAGCACTTTGTAATGAGCACTCATTTTGATTAGTGCTATATAGATAACCTTCCTTATTATAATTATAATTATTGTTATTATCAACCATACATGATATGTTTGTTAACAGATGTTAGATGCCAATAGGCTCATTCGGGATAAGCCAGGCCTGCGCAGAATCGATCACCGGCAATCGCCGCGCAATGCACGCCGGTTAGATCTATGTCCGACTTGATGCCGACTCGCTCTGACGTCATGCACACGTGGGCAACGATCACCTCACGAGATCAATGCAGCCGCAGTTTTTAGAGCCAGGCGCCGCAGTTGCTCTCCACCGACTGCAAGAACCAGGGCATTATTACCCAAATCTAACCAGCATGCATTGCACGGCGATCGATTCTGCCCAGGCAGAATTAATTTAGAAATAAAAGCCCTCAAGTGTTTTTTCTGTGGACAGAATTCATTCATTTGTTAACACAAGGCTTTTATTCTGAAATATGTGCCAGACAGTGTCCTAGAACATGCAGTGACATGGAGAGCTCCATGAATGAATATAGTACAGAGTTTTAATTGTGGATTATTACTATTATTTACAAATAACCACACGTTTCTTAACCTTTCTCGGTCTACAATAAATATAAATAATATTTATAATGAAATGAAATGGCCATTAAAAGACAAACTCTATGTAGAAAGAAAGAGCTGACAGCAGCAGCTGCAGCAGCAGAAACGCAGCAGATACGCAGCTGAAACGCAGCTGGTGTGAACACCCGACGAGTGAATCACGCAGTCACCATGCCTGCTCCGGAGCAGGTTATGTTCCACATAAGAGATCAACTCGTATAAAAGCACCGCCTTCCGACCAATCACAGCAGAGTGCGTGGATCGTATGGTAATATTACACACATATGAAGAAGTTACAGTCATAATCCAGACTAAAAACAACACAGTTTAAACTGTCAGATGAAGGAAGGACAGCTGGCTGTATGCTGTGGGTGTTTACCGCTTTGAATTATGTTTTTATATTTATTTTTTTTACTTGGTCTTGAGTCCGTTTCACACCGCCGGAGACGGGGACGCAGCTGAAAGAAGGTTGAAATTGTCATATGCGCCGCATACTTGTCAATGGGCATAATGAAGTGTAATCCATTCATCCATAACACATCTAAAAGCTATTTATACACGATTAACTCCACAACCGTCTGCACAACCCTGTGGGAAAGTGCCAAGTTGCCGGACTTTGAAAGAATGCAACCAAAGTGCAGACTTCCTCTTGTTCTCTCTCTGCTCGGTGTGTGTGCCTCACTCAAACTGACACACCGATGGCACACAGAAGAGGAGAGTGAGGGGAGCGAGGAAAACTCACAGCGATGTAATAAACCCGTTGTCTTCCGTCAAATACGGCCACTTTGTATCTGATAGGACTAAGAGGGAATTTGTGTTGGCAAAAGGCTGTTTGTAGACGGCCAGAAGAGTCCCGAACACATCACAATAAGAAGAAAAGAGAAAATCCAGGCAGAGCTCAGGGTCTCTGCAGAAACACCACCACACACTTCTAGTGGGATATAGTGATAGAAGGATTATTGTTGTATCAGTCTATACATTGTTTTTTAGGAAGTTCCTGTGTCTTATATCTTTAAATGAAGTTCACAACTAGACAAACTGCAGTAATAGCATGAACTGCTAACAGACGTCCACATTAAACTGATTTACAATAATGACAACTGCAAGTCATTTTGCAAGCGATGCTAATTATCAGCTAACATTTTTGCTCGCCCACAACTAACTCCGTTTCAAACTTTGCAGCACTATATCATACTATATTCTGCTTACATCATCAACAATTTGATAAAACAAAAATACTCACAAATAACATGACACCATTTTAAATGCACTCAAAAAGAGAGCAGAACCAGCCGCAAGCCTGTGACTAGAACTAATAATGCCTAAAAGCTGTTATGAATGTTACAAACTGGGGCTTCACGGTGGTGCAGTGGTTAGCACCAACGCCGCACAGCAAGAGAGTCACAGGTTCAAACCCGGTTTGGTGTTTGCATGTTCTCCCCGTGTTAGCGTGGGTTTTCTCCGGGTTCTCCGGGTTCCTCTCACAGTCCAAAGACATGCAGGTTGAGTTCATTGTTGACTCTAAATGTCCCGTAAGTGTGACTGTAAGCATCAACGGTTGTCTGTTTCTATGGGTGCATCTCAAAGCTCTTAATTGCATCCACGTTTCCCTCACTTGCATCTTCCAAGGAAACCATGCGAGGACAGAGGAAACAAGGAAATATGTTTTAAGAGAAATGAGACGTCGTTTCCTCTGAAGCGTCACGTGAAGCGAAGTCCGTTTCTGATGACAGCAGCAGCTGATCACAGCTGGATCAGCTGTCAGTCAGCTTTAACAGCTCTTTAGATGGAGTTTATGTCTGAACTGATCTAATACTAATAAAGACACTCAGTTGTTCTCAGTGGCAGAGCAGCAGTGTTTTCTCTCTGTAGCCTGTTATCTGTTTAACAAACACCTGCACATGAGTAACAGCTGCAGTCTGTATTTCTACTGTGGACTGAGTCCTGCTTAGAGGACCAGGAACCATCTCTACTGGATCAATATCTTTATATTATTTATTCATTATTATTATTTTATTGTTGTTTGCTGCTCTCGTGTATCCTCGCTCATGGCTCCTCAGAGATCCCTCCTCGCTCCTCCGTGCAGACCACTAAAAAAACTTCCGGTTCAAGCGAGGATTGAGGAGCGAGGAAACGGACAAATAAGAGACTTGAGATCCGCCCAAAGAGTACAGAACATGCAGCAGGGTTACCTTGGATTTTATGCCTTTCAACTTTGACCTTGCTTTCTGATGACCTGAAAGCACCCCTCGATGGATGAAAAGCTCATTGTCTGTGTCAGAACTGCCATCACCAGGAAGATTATAGCACGTCAGTCAGACGGGCCTGCACACAGTGATGTGAACCTATGTTACGGCTTCCCTCGGCACTGTCCTCAGCGCCCAGTGAGCACAGTTATGTAGAGAACCTTCAGTGATCAAATTAATTATCGGGAAAAAGTGGAGATTCTAACTGCAATAACTTTTTTTTTGTATGTTTTAGGAGTCAAAAGTCATGACTGTGGGGTTTAGAATTAGTGCACTGAACTAAAATAAGAGCCATATTATTCAATGCTACTAAATTATTACAGCAGTTATCCCTTTCTGGCCCGAGGAGACTTCTGACAGGAGAAAATGAAGATGAAGTGATTTGTCTCACTTCAGCTGCCTCGCCTTACTGCTCTTTAGATTTGCAGGGCACTCACCCATTTTCACCTGTCTGTATGTTCCAGACACACATAGACACAGTTGATACATCCTCCATTAAGCCATGAGTGGGTGCCCTGTATTAATACACAGTCAGACATCTTCATTATGATCTACTGAGTATTAAACTCCCTCCCTTTTTACCTGTCTCACTCTCATTCCTCTCATCCTCTCATCTAAATTCCCTCTCATTATTCCTTCCTTTTGCTTTTAATTCATCTCTGTCTTGCAACAACCCAGTTGCCAGACAAAAAAACATTAACAACGAAACTACTTGGTTATGGTTTGAAAAAAGATCACAGTTTGTGTTCAAATAGTAATTTAACAATGTAATGTTACAAAAGTAACAATGTAACTTGCGTAAATAAATAACAACCGCCCTCAGTGGACTTTCTCACGTAACATTAACTTAACAAAAGTAACAAGTTTACAGAACAAACGTTAACTCAACATTTACTTTTGGTTTCACACAGAACACGACCAGCGGTGTCTTGGGTGAACGTTCTGTTTGTTTGACCTATCCACCACATAACTTTCAATATCGTCTGCTCCATATACACTTCGTCGTCCAGAATGCAAAAACATCCACATTAAAAAAAAAAAAAAGTCCACCTTCAACATATCTATGGTTTGCAGAAACATACAATTCCAAAACTTTTTCCGGGCGACTGGGCTGCTTGAAATGTGTTGGAGTGGCGAGTAGTTTTCATAATCCAGTCTTAATCTGCAGTAATTTAACTAGTAATATATCATATCTGTATATAATCTACTGGTTTGATTACTGGTTATGTTTTACTACCTTGTACTGCAGGACTGACACAGTGCAGAGTTTATGCATAGGCTCAAGTCAGGATGAGGATGTGGCTGTGTGTGTAGCATATATACAAAAGTTCCTGTCCCGCGACTCCCACGTTACTGTCTCTCAGCATCCCTGAGCGACTACAAATGAGTGTTTGGCTACAGCAGCAGTTCCTGCTCCGTCACCAAACTCCCTTGAATAATCTTGCACTTAAAGGGACTGTTTGTAAGATTCAGAATTGCTTGTTAACCTTTGTTACACCTGTGGCCGTTAAGTCAATGAAAGTCAGCGTCGGGCAGGCAGAGGAGCAGAGTACAGCAGAGACTCCGGTCCTGGAGACCAAAGCTACGGTCTCCCCCGCGGCCAACACAGTTTAACAGACGGGCTTCACTAGATACAACCAAGAGGTTTTGGTGCTTCACTGTAGTTTGTGTTGGAGTCTTGTCTAAACCAGCGTAGCCACACGCGAGCGCGCATGGGACACCGACCCGGATTGATTTATACGTGTAAGAAGTTACAAACAGTCTCTTTAAGCTGTGTATTGCCACGAGAAATGTTGAGCAGCCTACTCATTGAAGCATTATGTGGAGCCGATTCTTAATTGTTAATGTCTTCATGTAAATTTTGCTTAAAACATTTCAGCTATTTCCAGAAATATCCATCTTCAAACTGCTGTTTGATAATGTTAACTGTACACTGAACCATTTCTTGCGTGACTTTATTTTGTTCTTTGACACCCTTCTTTAAACACAGAATGTCAGACTGTACATAATACGTGGACGTAGTCGCTGTGACGTCTCCTATTGGTTTGTGGACTGCCGTTACCATCTTGATTTTTGGCCGTCACCATGTTGTTTTTTTGCAACCAGAAGTTACACGAAAGGGTGGAGCTAAGTACAACCAAACTCTGAATAAGACATTTTCAGGCGACCAAAATGTTACAATTAACTCTCACGGATGGACAACTCTCAGACCGAACAACGCCGTGGTAGCGACCTGTCAATCACAAGGTGCCCATGCCTTAAAGCATCCCCTGCTTTATGGTCTATTTGACTCTAAATGGGACCATAATTTACTAAATGAACATCATGCTGTATTGAAGAAGACTTGAAACTAGAGATGGAGACCATAAACTCATGTTTACAATGTTTACTGAGGTAATAAATCAAGTGAGAAGTAGGCTCATTTTCTCATAGACTTCTATACAATCTGACTTCTTTTAGCAACCAGAGGAGTCGCCCCCTGCTGGCTGTTAGAAAGAATGCAAATTTAAGGCACTTCCGCATTGGCTTCACTTTTCAGAACCGGAGGAAGCCGCCTGGTTACGATGAGCTCCACCTTGCTTGCAGATGCCTCACAGCTGCCACCTGGTGGTTTTTGGTGTACACAGCAACTACTGGCAGTTAGAAATACAATGCAAATGATCCGAGGAAGGGTTAAATCATCTTGAAAACGTTTCACTTCTCATCCAAGAAGCTTCAGTTCTGTCTGAATGGTAGGGGAACCCAGGAGTTTAACCTCTGTGGGGTTGTTAGCAGGAATATAGAAACCACTCAGTACAATGGTGCTCCTCTAGAGGTGTGACCACTGTAGTTATGGGCCGTTAGAGTCAGCTGATACCAGGTGTGAATGACTGTCCGATGACGTCAGGTGTGAATGGTTGTTTAATCTCCTGGACTGGGATGCCAGGACAGCATTGTAGGTGGACGATAGGTGATGCCTTAGGCCTCGTCCTCTGTTGAGTGATGGCTTCTCTACTTTGGCGTAGATGGCCTCTTTCACGCCTCTTTCATACCACCTGTCCTCCCTGTCCAAAAAATGCACGTTATTGTCCTCAAAAGAGTGTCCCTTGTCTTTCAGATGTGGATAGACTGCTGAATCTAAACCTGAGGAGTTGGCCCGTCTGTGTTTAGTGGTTGTTTGGTTTCACTCCTCACTGCATTGGATTGCATACACCAGGTTACTCTGCTTGTGTTTGGGGGTGCGGTCTTTAGGGTGGACCAGTTTCTGTCTGAGGGTGTTGCTGGGCTTGAAACACATAGGGATGTGGTGTTTGTTAAAAATACTCCCGAGTTTCTCAGACACTCCAGACACAGAGAGGATGACAATGTTGTTGCGTCTGTCCTCCTTTTCTTCATCACCCGTGGTACTGGTGTTCTTTCTGGATTTTGTGGCTGTTTTCACAGAGGTCCAGTTTGGATATCCACAAGCTTTAAGTGCACTTTTCAGGTGTTTTCGCTCCTTTTCATGAGCCTGTGCACTTGTTGGTATGTTATCTGCCCGATGGTGGAGGGTTCTGATAACTCCAAGCTTGTGTTCCAGTGGATGATGGGAGTCGAAGAGTAAGTACTGGTCCGTGTGTGTGGGTTTCCTGTAAACTCCTATGTGGAGGCTTCTGTTTTCCTCAAAATGAACTTCACAGTCCAGGAAGGCCAAGCTGTTGTCTTTGACGTCCTCCCGTGTGAACTTGATGTTGCTGTCCACAGAGTTGATATGTTCCGTGAACACTTCCACTTCCTGCGTTTTGATGGTGACCCATGTGTCATCCACATATCTGAACCAGTTCCTTGGTGTTGTTCCCCTGAAGGAGTTCAGGGCTCTGTTTTCCATCTCTTCCATGTAAAAGTTGGCCACTATAGGTGAAACATAGCACAGCCATATTTCTGCCTGTAGAACCCCCGATTGTACTGGAAATATGTGATGTTCAGGCAAAGGTCCAGAAGTTGGCAGATCTGGTCAGGGCTGAGGTTGGTTCGTCTGTTTAAAATGTTATCCTGCAGCAGGCGTTTCTTCACAGTTTCTACTGTGTCCCTGGTGGGGATGCATGTGAAAAGTGATGTGACGTCACAGGACACCATGGTCTCCTGTGTGTCTAATTGTAGACCTCGAACCTTGTTAGTGAATACCATGGAGTTTTGGATGTGGTGAGGAGTGTTGCCAACCAACGAAGCTAGGATGGTAGCTACATGTTTGGCAATATTGTATGTCACTGAGTTGATGCTGCCTATGATAGGTCTAAGGGGAGCTCCTTCCTTATGAATCTTGGGGAGCCCATACATGCATGGGATGGCTTCCCGGGTGATGGTTTCATCCTTTTTAAGCCGTTGTAGACACTCTATGGCCTTCTTCTTATAACTACTGGTGGGGTCTTTCTTCAGTGACTCGTATGTGTTGGTGTCACTGAGAAGAGTGGAGACTTTGGCATGATAGTCCGCTGTGTGTCCACGAAGGGTAGCTTCAGTAGTTCTAAGAAGAAGGAGTGTCTACAACGGCTTGAAAAGGATGAAACCATCACCCGGGAACAAATTTAAAAATGTAAATACTAAATGACATTTATGGAAAAACTTCACTAAGCACTAACGCGGAATAATTACAGGTTAAAATCTTAAAGGAAGACGCCCTCACTGGTTACCGCTGGACACGACTTGTGGTTTTTTAAACATGATAAATTGTGGTAAGTGTAATTCAGGGTGGTGTGAAAGGATTTATTTGGATTCATTCTGTCAAGCAGGAAGGAAAGTACTTATCGATTCCTCCAGCACGGGCGAGGGGAAGCTAACTAATTAGAGTTGTTAGCGTGGGCACTAATGGAGAAAGGAGTGTGGCCTCAGGGTGCAGAAACACACCCAGCACTTAGAGAAGCTGTTAATACAACGGGAACATCAATCACTACACACACACACACACACACACACACACAGTGCAGACACAATTCACAAAGAGAGACTTAAATGAAGTTGTGAACACATATGCATGAATTAAAATGCAACAAATGATGGATTGTGAACACACACACTCACACACACACACACACACACACACACACACACACACACACACACACTTGCAAGTCAATATTTGGTAAACCCCACCCACCAAGGATACGCTTAAAAATGTTCATACACCCACACATCACACAGAGCCAAGCAGAGCTGTTAATACAACGGCAACATCAGTCTTACACACCCACAAGCACTAACACTGACATACACACAGGACAGCTAAGTAAAGCTGCTAATGCAGCATTATAGTTAACACATGTCTGCACACACAAAGCTAGTTTCGCTGTACTTTGACAGTTTGCTTAATCCCACAATACAAACATTCTGTTACAACCCTTCCAAATGTTACTACACTGTAGCACCATGTAGTACACTACAGGACATTCATTGGTAAAAAAGTAACTACGTACATGTATTCAAGCAGGCTATGTACATCGGTGATTTTGACATATTCGTAATCTCAACTAAGAACACATTGTTTCAGACCTGCTTTCAGTTTCAGTCTTTCCATTTTGTAAGTCTTTATACTTTTACTTTAGAGAATGTATCTGAGTGTCGAAAGTTAACTTTGCTGTATAAAGAACATTTAAAATGAAAAAAATTGCCTGATAAAATATGATGCGTACTATTGAATTTGAATCCAACAATATATTAAAAACACGTACAGTATAGTACAGTATAGTACGATGGAGTATTAGGGCCACATTGAGGAAAAAAAAATCTATCTAGGAATTCAAGAATAAAGTCAGAGGTTTACGAGAAAAAAAGTCGTACTATTATGAGAATAATGTCTGAAGTTTACGAGAAAAAAAATCATAGTATTATGAGAATTTAGTCATAAGTTTAAGATAAAAAAGTTGTAATATTATGAGAATAAAGTCATAATAATATCAAGTAGTAATTGTAGGTGTTATTTTAGAGGGGAAATAGAGCAGCGTGTGTGAAAATGAGGAGCGTGGATTATCTTGTGAAGTTATACTTTAGTTTACATTTCACAAATAATAAAATACTTCATCTTTTGGCACATCAGCACCACATTATGTATCTGTATATATGGTACTGTATCAGGACCTTGAAAAGATTGTGCAAGAAACTGCATTTATTCCGAAGAAAGAAGCACACGGACCTGCTGGGGAAACTGACTCATTTGTGGAGGTGGAATTACTTTTTTTCTCGTAAAGTTATGACTTTATTCTCGTAATATTACGACTTTTTTTTCTTGAAATATTGACTTTATTCTTATTAAATTACGACTTTTTTTCTCGTTATATTATGACTGTATTCTCAAAATCTCAGATGTTTTTTTCCCCCTCAAAGTGGCCCTGATACTCCGTCGTAGTATAGTAACTCTTCAGTTATAACTTTTACAATTTTAACCTTATATATATCTGTGTGTACGATTTGGCGGCATCTAGCGGTGAGGTTGCATATTGTTACCAACTGAAACTTCTCCCGTGTGCCAAGTCTGTAGGAGAACTACAGTGGCCGACGGGAAAACGTGAAAAACGTGAATGGCCCGATCTAGGATCAGTGTTGTGTTAGTTCATTCTGGGCTACTGTAGAAACATGTGAAGAGAGGACCCGCTTCCTATGTAGATACAAAAGGCTCATTCTAAGCTGATGAAAACACAACAATTATTATTTTCAGGTGATTATACACTGATGAAAACCTACTTATTAATATTATATTCCATTTCTGCCAATAGATCCCCTAACTGCTACACACTATTCCTTTAAGTGTGGTAGATCTTGATCTTGATCAAGTAAAGCAGGCAGTTTGTTATTGAGGAAGTGAAGTGATGTTTGATGTTGTCAGTCTAACTTTAAACCCATTAGTGTGTAGAAGAGGATATACATCACAGAGCAGTCACACAGGTAAAGAACATAAAGATGGCACATGCACATTTTTTCAGGTGTTAATGTGTGTATGTGTGCTCACCTCTCTGCCGAGCTGTCGGGCTCTATGAACCGGATAAGCGGGGGTGCGGACAGTGTTTCAGTGGCGAATATTCCTCCCTGCAGCTGGACACCGAAGCCGTTGAGTGGGTCACCTGTTAGGACGATCTCACTGGTCTCTACGTGAACCACCTGACCACCCGGTCCCACTGAACTGGACGCCAGGGACACTAAACACACACAGACATCAAATGACACCATAGTACCGACAGAGAGACATGTGCACTGTTACAATTAAGGATTGGGTTAGGGTTCTGCCTGAAGGGCTGAGGTTCTCCCCAGAACCATCTGCTTCTGAAGAACCCTTTCTGAAGAAAGGGTTCTTCAAGGGTTCTTTGTAACACTATGTGTTCCAGTAAGAAGCGGTTTTATCCAAAGAACCCTTTTTGAAGAAAGGGCTCTTCAAGGGTTCTTTGTAACACTATGTGTTCCATTAAGAAGCGGTTTTATCCAAAGAACCCTTTTTGGAAGAAAGAGTTCTTCAAGGATTGCTGAAAGCATGGGTCCTTCCAACCCCCAAAAACTGGGATTATGAACCATGATTATTATGGGTTGTACTTGATGCGCCACGTCAGCCTTGCTTCTGAAATTATAGTTCAAGCCTTCTCTCTGGACCCTTGGTTTAGACAACAAAGAGTCATCTTAATTATACTTTAGAACTGGCGGAATTGAAATCCACTGCACCACTGAAATAGTAAAGGCTGCAGTAGAACTAGTTTCATGAAATCTCCGCCCCAAAAAAACATGATGGGTAAACATGAGTGTTGTGGGATGCACTGGACCACATCAGCCCGGCCCTTTGAGGAGCCTTTTAAAGCCTAAGGCTTAAAGTAAAACTACAGTTAGGGTATTGAAGGTTCTATGGGTAGTCCCCTAAATCTCCACCCCCCAAAAAATTATGACTGTGACCCCCTGGGTGGGTTTTAGATGAAACCCTTGGAATATAAAAGAGTTTTTGGTAGAGCACCTCTAGGTGGGTTCTCTTGTATCTCTCTTAGAAGGTCAAAAGGTTCTGGATAGAACATCCAGAGAGGGTTCTGGTTAGCATCATTACACCATAGAAGGATTGTCATTCGAACTTCTTATAGGGGGTTCTGGGTGGAACCTTTCACATATGGTTCTAGGTAGAACCCTCTGAAAGGGTTCCAGGTGGAACCTTTATAAAACGTTCAATCAGGAACCTAAACAGGTCCTCCTGTAAGGACAAGCCAGAGAACCCTATATGGTTCCAGTTAGCCCCTTTAATTCTAAGAGTGTGGAGCTTACGGGAGCTTTTGTGCTCTTTCTTTCTCTGCCGTCGTTTGAGCAGCGAGTTCCGTGGACTCATGGGAACCGTAGGCCTGGGCAGGGTGTTGGAGCTCTGGCTACTGGGGCCCGATGTAGTCGTAGAGCCGGGAGAGAAACTGGCAGATACCAGAGCTGCAAGAAGGGAGAGAGAAAAGAACATGGCTCTACCTGAAATAGCAAATGAGTTGTCCTTCTACCTGTTCAGTGTGCTGAAACAGCCTGAAGGATTTCAGCCCATTATTTCAATATCATGTAAAGCAGTTAATACAGTATTGTTCAGCGGCCATTAGGGATGTGAGTCTACCACTAACCTATACCTGGTATAGTCTAGTCTTGGTAAAACTGGCAAGGCGGATCATCTTCACCTTTGGCATGGTGTAAGTATGTGTCTTTAGATGAGAACCAACATTTGCCGGAAGTCCTCTGTTTCCCAAAGTAGCATCAGAATGTAAGAACTTGTCACATTGTCAATCCATCTCCATTATTATATATGTTTTTAAGACATCCTGCTGCAAGATTCACAGTCTGAAGTATGACGGACAAGTTTGTGATGTCATTGTGTCTGTGTTCTTACACTTGCAGTAGTCAAGGCTGTTGATGGTGTTATTATTTGCTGCGGTCCACGACTTGTTGAGGGTGGCGCTCGTGTTGCAGAGGGTGGAGTTTAAAGGGTGACAGTAGTTCACACAGGGGTCCCAGGAGTGGGGGTGGTCTGACTTCTGAACCTTCACTGGAACACACAAAAATGATTTTGTTACTTGTGGGGACAATGTTTTGACTTTGACTTTTGACATTAATTGTGTAGAATCTTACCGTAATCCTTGGGGTGTGTTAACAGGTCTAGATTTGACCTTAGCATGTCTAACAGCAATGGTTATTTCAACTTTAAAGGTGCTCTGTGTTTTTTTGTTTGTAGAAAAGAAAATGTATTTTTTTGCGCCAAAACATGGCGTGAATCCTTGATGTCTACCAAACATGTTGAATGCATTCCCTACCTGATAAAGCACCTACAGAGCCACATTTTGAAGTATGAATATTTTAAATCCCACATTGTTTACATCCATGTTCTCCTTCATCTTTGGCACATTGCTATGTGGTGACCTTGCTGCCACAAACTTCTGATCAGTGGAATAGTTTGAAACCTGTGTTAATCATAACATGTTCATTTATGAGCTTTACTCCATACACTGCATATAAGAAGTGGACGTAGTCACCGTGACATCATCCGTTGGTTTGTGGACTGCCGTTTTGAAACCTCAATCTCGCATCTTAGTATTTGTCCGTCGCCGACTTGGTTTTTTTGCAACCAAAAGTGACAAGAGAGGGTGGAGCAAAGTACAACCGAACGCGGAAAAAGGCATTTTCAGGCAAAGAAAAAAGGTTATAATTAACTTTCATGAACTGAAAACATACTGTGAAAGGTTATAGTTCCATTAGCCATGAATTGCCTTGTCCAGGGCAGCAGGCTCCATCACGTGGTACTACACAGACCGCCTGGCCCCTATTCACAATTTTTAGAAGAATTTATCTCAGATATTATTACTCATTCCGATGAGGTCATAATTATTGGTGATTTCAATATTCACCTGAACAAGGCTGATGATCCTCTATGTAAAGCCTTTTTGGGCCTCCTCGATACTTTTGGTTTCACTCAGTCTGTACATGAACCCACTCATTCCAGTGGTAACACCCTTGATCTGATACTGTCACCTGGAATAGATGTTACTGCCGTGACTGTCTCTCCCTGTTACCTGTGGTTCTGGCTCCTTTCACTACAGCGACAGGACCTGTCGAGAACTGTACTAGTGACTGAAACACAGCCCTTTCTAATCTTCTGGATTCATTCGCACCTCTTACTACTAAAACCAGACGGTCACAGAGGTCTACACCGTGGTGTAATGATGAAACACGTGCTCTTAAACAGGCCTGCAGGAGATCAGAACGCAAATCAAAACTGGAAGTAAACTTCTTATCATGGCATGAGTGTGTCTTAATTTACAAGCGTGCTCTGTCCGCTGCCAAAAACAGCCTATTTCTCTCCAATAATCAGTAACGATAAACAATGTGTGTGGGATGCACTGGACCACATCAGCACTAATATATACACCACAAATGTGGCGTCTCTGGGCTTGCTCTCGCATGGTTACAATCTTATCTATCTGAAATACGGCGTACCTCAGGGCTCTGTTCTTGGCCCTCTCCTCTTCTCCCTATACACCACACCTCTTGGCCGAATTATACGTAGTTATGATGACACACAGCTGTATATGCCGATAAAAGCGGAGGATCGATCACAAATTATCAAATTAGAGGCCTGCCTGTCTGTGGTGAAAAACTGGATGTCAAGTAATTTCTTGCTCCTAAATTGAGATAAGACTGAGATGCTGGTCATTGGCCCTGCTCGACATAGACATCAGTTTGATCAGGTAACAGTAACTCTAGATAACTGTGTCATATCGCAGAGTTCAACAGTTAAGAATCCTCATTACACTGGCTCCCGATCCATGTCAGATCAGACTTTAAAGTGCTTCTGATGACCTATAAAATTGTAAATGGGCACACCCCTTCCTACTTGTCTGATCTACTTAAACCTTATACTCCAACCAGGACTCTCTGCTCTCAGAATACAGGGCTCCTGTCTGTCCCCAGAGTGAAAAAGAAGTCAGCAGGCCAAAGGGCCTTTTCTTATCGAGCCCCTTCTCTCTGGAATAACCTCCCTGTAGACATCAGACTGTCTGACTCTGTGGAGGTCTTTAAATCCAAACTCAAAACCCATCTATTGCCCTAACTTTCAATTAGTTAGCTGGTGGGTCGGTCTCAGTCTCAATGTATTCAGCCTAATAGTCCTGCAGACGAGAACATTATTAATGTTAAGCCACTGCCTCTCAATAACCCTCTGTTGTTTATCTGCCACAAGCACTGCTCTCTCTCTCTCTCTCTCTCTCTCTCTCTCTCTCTCTCTCTCTCTCTCTCTCTCTCTCTCTCTCTCTCTCTCTCTCTCTCTCTCTCTCTCTCTCTCTCTCTCTCTCTCTCTCTCTCTCTCTCTCTCTCTCTCTCTCTCTCTCTCTCTCTACTCAGGCTTCTCTGTGCTGGACCATCAGCTGTTCTGTGACGTCTCTCTGCATCTCCTCTCTGGTGGTGCCTCATTCCACATGACAGACCTGGACCTCCATCCTCCAGGAGATTTAGCCTCTCTGACAACTTAGCTCAGTCCAAGAGGGCTTATTAGCATGGGTAACATACGTTTATGTTACTAAGCAACTGTGAATTAAAAACAAAAATATGGTCCTCTCTCTAGGTTCCATGGTGGAGAGGAGGCCGTGCTGCTCTGGCTCTATCCATTCGGCGGGGAGATGAAGTCGTGTTGCTCTGGCTCTATCTATCTGGTGTGGAGAGGAGGTTGTGCTGCTAAGGCTCTATCTGGTTGGCGTGGAGAGGAGGTTGTGTTGCTCTGGCTCTATCCATTCGGCAGGGAGAGGAGGTAATTTTGCTCCGGCTCTATCTATCTAGTGTGGAGAGGAGGTTGTGTTGCTCTGGCTCTATCTATCTGGCGTTGAGAGGAGGTTGTGTTGCTCTGGCTCTACCTATCTGGCGTGGAGAGGAGGTGGTGTTGCTCTGGCTCTACCTATCTGGCGTGGAGAGGAGGTTGTGTTGCTCTGCCTCTACCTATCTGGCTTGGAGAGGAGGTTGTGTTGCTCTGCCTCTACCTATCTGGCGTGGAGAGGAGGTTGTGTTGCTCTGGCTCTACCTTCCTATCCTCCTGGATCCACCTTCTCACATACAGTATGTTTCACATTATATGTATTATTTGTTTGTCATATGGATTGTCTGTGATGTATTTTCATGATGTTGTTACTCTGTACACACAGCATTTATTACACGTCCGTCCATCCTGGAAGGGGGATCCCTCCTCTGTTGCTCTTCCTTATCCGATGAGAGGGTCGTATTGTAAAGGACAGAGGGTGGCGTATCCTGTACAGACTCTAAAGCATGGCCTGCTTTATCATCTATTTGACTCTAAATGGGACCATCATTTACTAAATGAACATCATGCTGTATTGAAGAAGACTTGAAACTAGCGATTGAGACCATAAACTCATGTTTACAATGTTTACTGAGGTAATAAATCAAGAGAGAAATGTCTCATAGTCTTCTATACAATCAGACTTATTATTGCAACCAGAGGATGGATGGTAAATGGACTTGCATTTATACACATCCTTTCTAGTCTTCCGACCACTCAAAGCTCTTTACACTACATGTCAGCATTCACCCATTCACACACACATTCATACACTGATGGCAGAGGCTGCTAAGGTGCCAACTTTGCCCATCAGGATCTAATCTAAATACTCATTCACACACCGATGGCTATGCCTTCGGGAGCAATTTGGGATTAAGTGTCTTGCTCAAGGACACATCGACATGTGACCCGGAGCAGCCGGGGATCGAACCACCGACCTTCCGATTGGTGGACGACCTGCTCTACCTCTGAGCCACAGCCGCGAGAGGAGTCTCCCCCTGCTGGCTGGTTAAGGTAGCTCCCTGCTCTACCTGTGTTTTCTTACAATTTGACAGAGCTAGGTAAGCTATCTCCCCGTGTTTACAGTCTTTGTGGTAAGTTAGCCGATTTCCGGTAGTAGCTTCATATTTACTGTACAGACATGAGTGGTGTCAATTTCCTTCACTTTACAACTTTTCTTTTAAATGGAATAATGTGATCATATCTCTGCCTTCTACTACCAAGGAAAGGGATGGCTCTGAATTGGCTCCGTATCTGCTTTCACATGGTTCCGTTCCATCTCTGCTAATAAAACACCTGACCTCATTACAATTGGAGTACTAATAAGCCTCAGAGCTTTCCAGATTGTTCAGCGCTTTACCATTTGTAGCAACTGAAGTCAATAAAGTAGCTAAAAATGCATCTGTACATTATCAGAGGCCACTTCTTCAGGTCGTGCCACCGCCCCTCAGTAGCAGAAGGCAGAGGTCTGATCATATTATTTATGGTTTGACAGGCTGTGTTACCACCAAGATCTCGAAGAAAAGGGTAGACACCTGTAGCATAGCACAAACTCTTGCAGATGCCGGTTCAGTGAAAGGACTATCTGGATATCAAACTTATCATGGAGCTAGGAACAATACAACTGCAGGTATTTTCCAAAAATACCAATCTGTAATGCTTTAGCATATCATATGGAATAATTTCATTCTATTGTCAGGTAATAAAACCAACAACACCGTGGCTACAAAATGCAAACCTGACTGCCATCTGTTAAAATGTCACTGTTCCTCAGATGTTGGGGAGAACCTCTTCTGGGGAAACTCCCACTGAGAGCATCAGCATACAATCAAGGCTAAAGTCTGACAACCTACATGGCCTCATGTGTAATTCCTTACCACACGCACTTACACACGTTGACAAAATTGTTGGTACCCTTCCGTTAAAGAAAGAAAAACCCACAATGGTCACTGAAATAACTTGAAACTGACAAAAGTAATAATAAATAAATAAAGATTTACTGAAAATTAACTAATGAAAATCAGACATTGTTTTTGAATTGTGGTTCAACAGAATCATTTTAAAAAACAAACTAATGAAACTGACCTGGACAAAAATGATGGTACCCCTAGAAAAGATGTAAAATAATGTGACCATAGGGACATATTAAACTAAGGTGTGTCCTGTAAATAGCATCACAGGTATCTTCAAACTTGTAATCAGTCAGTCTGCCTATTTAAAGGGTGAAAAGAAGTCACTGTGCTGTTTGGAATCATGGTGTGTACCACACTGAACATGGACCACAGAAAGCTAAGGAGAGAGTTGTCTCAGGAGATTAGAAAGAACATTATAGACCTTCATGTTAAAGGTAAAGGCTATAAGACCATCTCCAAGCAGCTTGATGTTCCTGTGACTACAGCTGCACATATTATTCAGAAGTTTAAGGTCCATGGGACTGTAGCCAACCTCCCTGGACGTGGCCGCAAGAGGAAAATTGATGACAAATTGAAGAGACGGATAAAACGAATGGTAACCAAAGAGCCCAGAACAACTTCCAAAGAGATTAGAGGTGAACTCCAAGGTCAAGGTACATCAGTGTCAGATTGCACCATCCGTCACTGTTTGAGCCAAAGTAGACTTAATGGAAGACAACCGAGGAGGACACCAAATCATAAAAAAGCGAGACTGGAATTTGCCAAAATGCATATTGACAAGCCACAAAGCTTCTGGGAGAATGTCCTTTGGACAGATGAGACAAAACTGGAGCTTTTTGGCAAGTCACATCAGCTCTATGTTCACAGACGAAGAGATGAAGCATCCAAAGAAAAGAACACTGTACCTAATGTGAAACATGGAGGAGGCTCGGTTATGTTATGGGGCTGCTTTGTTGCATCTGGCACAGGGTGTCTTGAATCTGTGCAGGGTACAATGAAATCTCAAGACTATCAAGGCATTCTGGAGCGAAATGTGCTGCCCAGTGTCAGAAAGCTTGGTCTCAGTCGCAGGTCATGGGTCCTCCAACAGGATAATGACCCAAAACACAGCTAAAAACACCCAAGAATGGCTAAGAACAAAACATTGGACTATTCTGAAGTGGCCTTCTATGAGCCCGGATCTAAATCCTATTGAACATCTGTGGAAGGAGCTGAAACATGCATTCGGAGAAGGCACCCTTCAAACCTGAGACAGCTGGAGCAGTTTGCTCACGAGGAGTGGGCCAAAATACCTGTCGACAGGTGCAGAAGTCTCATTGAGAGTTACAGAAATCACTTGATTGCAGTGATTGCTTCAAAAGGTTGTGCAACAAAATATTAAGTTAAGGGTACCATCATTTTTGTCTAGGCCAGTTTCATTAGTTTGTTTTTTTAAATGATTCTGCTGAACCACAATTCAAAAACAATGTCTGATTTTCATTAGTTAATTTTCAGTGAATTTTTATTTATTATTACTTTTGTCAGCTTCAAGTTATTTCAGTGACCATTGTGGGTTTTTCTTTCTTTAACGGAAGGGTACCAACAATTTTGTCCACGTCTGTATCTCAACTCTGAAGTTGATCCTAAGCTGCCCTGTGCTGCCACATCCATCCAGCAGAGCTTTTGTTTCCTTGACATGCGAGTCAGCTCATCTAAAGCGCTCGGTTGGCGAGAGGTCTGTTGGGCGGCCTCGGTGAAATCTGAAAAACGTGGTAACGTTTTTCCTGTCTAATCCTTCCTGAGTAAAATATAAAGTCATTACGTGCAGCGGAACACACAGATAGATGCACACAGACAGGCAAAAAAAGACACTGCACATATACACTTATGCTCACTTACACACCTTCCATACATACTGTCAGAGAAGATGCACACGAGGTGAAGCGAATAGTGCATACACACACACACACACACACACACACACACACACACACACACACGCACACACGCACACACACACACACACGTATGTCCAGACTCACCAACACTAATCTTTGCTACAGGAACACACACTGAAACGCAATCAAAGTCACACACACATATACACACACACGCACGCACACACATACACACACACACAGAACTGTAAAACCTTTAATCAGAGTGTCTATTAATAAAGCAATGGCAGGCTGGCCGCAAGGTCTCCAGCAAGGCCATCAGTATCCTAATGAGCTGTACTCACTTCCTAACACACACACAAACACACACACCCACACGCACACATATACACACACACACACACACACACACACACGCATATACACACATACAATAATGATTAGAAGAGGAAAGAATGAATTTTGCTTCGTAGAGACAAATGAAGGAGATGCTAGATGATATGACGACCTTTCCAGTGTGTTTGTGTGTGTGTGTGTGTGTGTGTGTGTGTGCGTGGTCGGTTAAAGGGTAACTTTGGTATTTTTCAACCTGAACCCTATTTTCACATGTTTTTGTGTCTAACTGACTAATAGGGACAACAATTCCTGAAGCTGGTCCAGTATTGAGGGAGAGTGCTGTAGACGGCAGCCGCTAAACGGGCCGTGATGTAAATGCTCGGGGAAAGTCCTCGTCATCAATGTACCTCCACTAAAGCTTTGTCTATACTCGCGCGAGACACCGTGGCGCGGGCCTCCGTAGATGGCGGGTCCACTACGAGCATTTATTTATTTATTTACGTGTTTATGCTCAGCACGTTGTTCGTTGCAATATGCTCCCAAACACCAGAGGGTGTAGAAACTAAATATTCTGTGGATGAGCAAGAAGTCAACGAGCGGTACCGGAAGGGAAAGTAGGTTGCCTGGCAACAGTAGTGAACACAAAACACCGACATACGTACCGCCAAACATTGCATTTGTGTACTGTAATTATTACTGTTGCTTACCTCCAAGTCTAAATGATTCCCTGTCTGTCGGTGCTTCCCCTCGGGTCGCCGCTCTGTACATGACTGTTTTTAGTTTTTACAAAACCATCTCTCAGATTCTTTCACAGCCTACAGTGTTGTCTGTTTCTTTCAAAGTATTTAATGTCTGTGACTGTCCCTGTGGTCATGTGACTGTACCTGTGGTCATGTGACTGTCCCTGTGGTCTATCAATGAACGGTTGTAGAGATGACTGTACAGGCCAACCTGCTCGGCCAGTCGTCCCTCGAGGGCATCCACGTTGAAACGAAAAGTACAGCGCACACAGTCAGTGCTTAGTTGCACAAATTCAGAAGCGCGCGACAAACCACCGCGACAACTTGCGGAGCCTTCGCGCCATCACGTGAAAGCTGCGATGACGAAATTTTCTGGCGTACCTCACGCCGGCTTCACTACCACGATCATAAAGCGAGCTTTAGAGTGCTTGTTTTTGCCACTGACAGGCTCATATTATTATAAGTATCTGACAACATTATGGAAAGGACCCTACAGAGAAATGAAATGTTTTTCTTACCTTTCGCTTGATCCGGTCTGTTTGTTATTGCGTGTCTCGCTCTAAGAAATCGCGTTCTGAAATCTCGTGTCACATCCACATTCTCAATATTCAGCGACGACATTGAGAACCTTTAAGAGAACACTAAGCTACGCTTTCTGTTCTACAAAACACAACAAACTCTGACAACACCATGGTCCTGTGGCACTCCTTTCTCCACTCTCACTCACGTTTCCACCGTTGTCTTCCAGCAACAAGTCACATGACACAAAAAAACAAACAGAAAAGGAAAGATAAAGAAAAGGTTTTATTTCTCTGTAGGGTCCTTTCCGTAATGTTGTCAGACACTTAACAATCTGAGCCCGTCAGTGGCAAAAAGGAGCAGCTGTAGTGGAGGTACATTGACGGTGAGGAGCGATTACATTACCGCTCATTTTGCGGCTGCCGTCTGCAGCGCTCTCCCTCAATACCTAAATAAAATATGCTGTCCCCATTTGTCAACTAGACACAAAAACATGGGAAAATATGGTCCAGGTTGAAAAAAAAAACAAAGTTACCCCTTAAAGTGTAGCTTCTTGTACTTTCTTAAAAGTAACTTTGTTTTTTGTCACTTCAACATAGATTTTAATGGAATGAATGGGAAAAAAGAGGGAAGAACAGATGAGACAAGCGTAGATAAAAGGGGGACAAGATGAGAAAAGAGGGAAGAAGAGAAGAAAGAAAGGAAGACAAGACAAAAAGAATAGAGAAGAGAGGAAGGAGATGAAACAAAAAAGGGAGAGGAGGAGGTGTGAGGCTGTAAGCAGCATCTTAAGGCGTACAAGAGAGGTGTAATAATGACTTTAATCACCATCCTGCCCTGTCACTCACTTCTCATTCAGCCGTCACTTCTCCTTTAACTTCCTCTCTTCCTGCTGTTTCCATGCTGAGATGAAACTCCCGCCCCACTACAATGCTATAGAAAGTAGAGCCGAGGCAAAGGTTTTAGTCTATTTCAGTCTACAATTTCTCATCTCGTTTTTAATCCCGCCTCTTTCAACTTCTCACAAGTCTCTAATCAGGTCAAAGAAAAATGCAACATTAAAGCAGCAGTGGGTAGAACTGGAGCAAATATGATTCAAATAAGTTATTTTTATAAAACGGGCACTATATCCTGACAGTAGTGCATGAGACAGCTAATGTGAAAAACATCATGTTCCTCTGTGTCCTCCGGTGCTTCTAACGGCATCTGCAGGATTTCACAGATCGGAGGAAAACAAGCAGTAAGAGCTGATCTGAGGTACAATACGCTGAAAGGTTATTATGGGATTTTTACCCAATGATGCCAAAAATGTGTTGCCTCCTGAAGCTTTAAGAGAGACACAAACAGATGTTTCCCACCAACCTGGAACAAATGCAAAAGGTATGTGTGCACATGTGTGATAAAGAGAAAAACAAAGAGTAAATGAATTCACATTTGTCTGACTTCAGTTGCTACGATACTGGCAGCTTCATCACAGGTTCTACATGTGTGTGTGAAGCTGTGTACACAAATACAGGCTCATGGTGTGGGGCGGCATCTCTCTGTGTCTCTATGTGTGTACACATGTCACTGTATGTGTGCAAACGTGTCATACTTAAAGCCCTCAGATGTGAGGCATTAACCTGGGATAATCAGCATCTCCCCTGTAATTCCACTGGCACTAATTCTCCCACAGATGAAACGCTGTCACTTGGCTACGGGTGAAGAAACACTCTTTCCACTAATTAAGCATAAAGTTGCTGTCGCAGCTAAAAAAAATTCTCAATCGGTGTTCTGCGAGAGAGGGCAGCGGGTAGAAAGACACCCGGATGAGTGCAATATTTATTCCTCTCTGGTCTGCATTGGGCAAAAATCCCATAATAACCTTTCATCATATTGTACTTCAAGTGTTCTGAGAGAAAACTAGACTTCTGCTCCTCCTCATGGCTCTGTTTTCAGGATTTAGAACATCTAGCCCGTGACGGGAGACTTTGGCCAATCACAGGTCATTTCAGAGAGAGAGCGTTCCTATTGGCTGTGCTCCGGGTGGTGGGCGGTGCTTGGTATTTCCTCATCAGATCTCAACATGCCTGCCGGGCCACAAACTTTCTCATTTACAGCTAAACAGTACACTACAAGATGATTCTGAGAACATTTGAGAGAAATAGGCATTACAGTAACAGAATATTGATCATGATCAATCAGTTTGATCAAAGCTCTTCCAAAAGCAACAAGTTTAACTCGCTTGTGTACATTTTTCAGTCCGCTTCATAACTTTGTATGTGTCATGAGAAATGACATTACATTTGTTCCCCTGTCCACTTAGCTTGAGGCTTTGTCATTAAAGGTACTGTTTGTAAAAATCATAAATGTCTTGTTAACAGCTTCACCTGTGGCCGTTAAGTCAACTAAAGTCAGCGTCCTGTTACTCGCGCTTGTGCTCGCTCTACATAGACATGAAGGAGCATCGCTCAACACAGTGAGGCAACACACGTCAGCTAAAAGCACAACATCACTCTATATTTCAGCTGCTTGGCAGTAATGTTAGCTGACCAGACGAAGGTCTCTCCATGAATCAATGCTGATACTGTGTTGTCCTGCTTCAGACTCCCGTCTTCTGCAGTGTGTAGTGTGCACGCATGCATGTGAGAGGTGGAGTGAGTGAGAACGAGCGCGGTGTGTGAGTGAAGGCAAGCAGGCAGAGGAGCAGAGACTCCGGCCCTGCAGACCAAAGCTACGGTCTCTCCTGTGTCTTCTGGCGTGGTCGGGGGGCTGGAGCAGGAAGAGTTAACACTGTTTAACAGACAGGCTACACTAGATAGAACTTTGCAGTTTTGGTGCTTCCGTGTAGTTTGTGTTGGAACAGCGTATGAGACACCGACCCGATATATACATGTAAGAAGTTACAAACAGTACCTTTGAATTGGTTTAGGAAAAAAAACATTAGACTTCAAATAACCATGTAAACTAAGTAAAATACATACGTGAACAACGTAACATTAGCACAGAAAACACATCACAAACGTCACTAACGTAACTTCAAAACAACTCAACAACACTTTGGGACGCAAAAAACGGTCTCCTGGTTTCAAGTCCTGTGTTTGTTGGACCCATCCACCTTCCTTCCCTCCCACCATGGGCAAAATACCTGTGATTATTCCACCCATCCAATTGTATTCTTGTATTCAGCGATTGGATGGCTAGACCTTCTGTTCTGGAAACTGCTTAAAAACCCCTTTATTGTCAATATACCTAGGGAACCACATTCTCTGAATGCCCTAGGTCTCTAGTTTGATCCATCATCCTCTGAATGCTCTAGGTCTCTAGTCTGATCCAGCCATCCTCTGAATGCCCTAGGTCTCTAGTTTGATCCATCATCCTCTGAATGCTCTAGGTCTCTAGTTTGATCCATCCATCCTCTGAATGCTCTAGGTCTCTAGTCTGATCTATCCATCCTCTGAATGCCCTAGGTCTCTAGTTTGATCCATCCATCCTCTGAATGCTCTAGGTCTCTAGTCTGATCCATCCATCCTCTGAATGCCCTAGGTCTCTAGTTTGATCCATCATCCTCTGAATGCTCTAGGTCTCTAGTCTGATCTATCCATCCTCTGAATGCCCTAGGTCTCTAGTTTGATCCATCCATCCTCTGAATGCTCTAGGTCTCTAGTCTGATCCATCCATCCTCTGAATGCTCTAGGTCTCTAGTTTGATCCATCCATTCTCTGAATGCTCTAGGTCTCTAGTTTGATCCATCCATCCTCTGAATGCTCTAGGTCTCTAGTTTGATCCATCCATCCTCTGAATGCTCTAGGTCTCTAGTTTGATCTGTAGGGACCTCACAAGACAAAGAGCTTTGGCCTACATGGGAAACCAGAAGCCTGATCACAGCAGGGGACCCAACGGTCAAGCTCATGAAATCTCGCGTCTTCACGCGAGATCTCAGTTGAATCCAAACGGGAGCAGCCCCATTGGATGAGGCTAACAGGAAACGTGGGCTCTTTTCCGGGGAAACGCCCACTATCTCAAGAGATAAAAGCACGCTACCTGAGTAACTCGCCCCCTTTTCCACTGCGACTCACGTTGCTCCAGGAGGTAACCTAACGCTGCAGCGTTCCCTTTAAGACCGAGCCACAGTAACTGACCTCGCCGGACGAGTAAAGACATTGTCGAGTTCATCAGACGTCCAGACCACCATACCTATAGAAGGAAGACCCGGATCCGCGTCCTTCACCAAGGAAGAGACGCCAGCCCCGCCGTCTTCACATCAGCTGCTTCCATCCGCTGCCACACGGAGAGCCAGCCCTGCCGTTCTTCCCCCGCTGACGAGCATCATAACGGCCCGTTATTGTCCGAGCCAGCGCGACGATCGCCGGACCAATTAACGAAGATCTGCACCACTATCGCTCCGAAGAAGCGATTCAAGTAAGAGGCTTGTATCTGGGCAGAGATTAGTGAAAGTGTATCACAATAGTTCATAATTATTGTGCTTTATAGTAAACGTACGGACCGCCGAGTCCGCTTGTTTTGCTTGTGTACTTTGCTTGTTGCTTGTTGTTGCTTTGCTTTGCTTTGCTTGGCTTGTTATTGTATTTTGCTGTGTATTTTACTGTATTTTACTGTGTTATACTGTGTTATTGTTGACTGCTGTGTGCACCCCGCCGTGGATTTTCCTTGAAAATCTCTTTGTGCTGCACCAGAGCGTCTCGGTTTCTTTCTCACTTTTTCTTTCTCTTTCATCGACCACGCGGGACTTAACAGTTCCGTTCGCGCGAGGTCGTTGATTTCCGTAACTCCTCCCTCGTGACGGTGACGCCGTCTCGGGATTTCCCTTGCTCCTCCCACACACGTAGACACGCCTCCTCACGTTCCCACCTTACTGATCACACGGGACTTTCATATCCGTTTGGGCGTGATCTGTAACGTTCGAGCAACCCCTCCCTCGTGACGGTGACGCCACCTCGGGATTTCCCTTGCTCCTCCCACACACGCACACACGTAGATACGCCTCCTCACGTTCCCACCTTACTGATCACGCGGGACTTTCACATCCGTTTGGGCGTGATCTGTAACGTTCGAGCAACCCCTCCCTCGCGTGACGTGACCACTTGCGTGGTGACGTCCACTTAGGGTGTCCTTTGCTCCTCCCACACCACACGTATACACATTTGCATTCACACACACATCTCTCTCTTACACACACACCTTTTCTTTTGCCTTTGTGTTTTTGTTTAATTCTAGTTTAGGGCTTAGAGCTGCATTGTAGGATATCCATTTGTTTATTAAGTATTGTTAATGAGTAATTACTGCTGTGATAAATATTGATTTAGATTAATGTTGTTAGAGTGTTTGTTATTGATTGAGATTACTGTATTTAAATATGTTTTATTGTGCATTCATATTGTAATAACAACTGGTTATGAGAGTTAGTGCTCGGATTCACCCTTCGCTATTCACCTCCTAAGTGTAAAGTAGTGTTAAAATACTGACCTTTGGAGGGAATATTTCCCTTTTGAGACTGGATTAACGTTTTGGTTATTGGTCCCTGATTCCAGGGTGGTGCCCCGTTCATTATTAATGTTGATTAATAACTCTTATTAATAATAATAATTCTATGAATATTATTTATTAAATTAGCTAATAACCAAACCTGTTCCATTTGTAAATCCCCTACAGATCCATCCATTCTCTGAATGCTCTTGGTCTCTAGTCTGATCCATCCATCCTCTGAATGCTCTAGGTCTCTAGTTTGATCCATCCATCCTCTGAATGCTCTAGGTCTATAGTTTGATCCATCCATCCTCTGAATGCTCTAGGTCTGTAGTTTGTGGCTGTAAAGTTTCATGATGCTGTGATTATCCTAGAGGTCACCCAAGGTCATTTTCTACAGTCATGTCAAATTTTAAAAAATGGTCTCACTACAATGAAATGTCTCCAATGGGTAATAACATCATAACATATTAATCCAATAGGGTTCATTGGATCCATGAGAATCTCCACGTTACAGTCATCCCCATATTAAATTCCAAGACTGTTTAGGGGCCCCAGTATGCAGAAATATTCAAATGCACCATTTTAGTTTAGGCAAAAATAATACATTTGTACTGCATGTTAAAAACTGCATGTGATTATCATAAAGTGGGCATGTCTGTAAAGGGGAGACTCGTGGGTACCCATAGAACCCATTTACATTCACATATCTGGAGGTCAGAGGTCAAGGTACCCCTTTGAAAATAGTCATGTCAGTTTTTCCTTACCAAAATTTAGCCTAAAATTAGCGTTCTTCCGGACAAGTTAGCATGACATGAGTACATCCCAATTCTCTTATTTTGTCGTTTCCTTGCTCCTCGCTTGAACCGGAAGTTGTTCTGGTGCGCCATCTTGAAGACCGTCCCAAAGCTCTTATTTCTGCACGGAGGATCGAGGATCGAGGATCGAGGAGGGATCTCTGAGGAGCGATGACCGAGGATACACGAGAGCAGCCTTCACTGAAGTCTTTTACCGACCGACACGCCCCCTTATTGGATATCAGTTACTGATTGGACGCTGCTGCCAACTGGACCGATCTGATAACTTTACCTCTGATCATCACTGGAGTTTTATACCGGAGTGAAAACAGATCACAGATTAAACGTTTTATATTTTAGTTGTCTTCTGATTCACCATCTAGTTAAAATCTGTGTTAACTGAAGCTCTGAACAGCAGCAGAAGGACCTGCAGGATCTCTGCTTCTCACACCGTCAGTGAAGCATCCTGACACTGAGAGGGGTTTATAATACTTGACAAACAAATTCAAAATAACTTTCTTCATTTATTAGAATGATTTTTCTTTCCATGATGTTATTTCCCCGTTAACTTTTATTAATGAAACTATTAAAGTCAGAGAGAAAAGGAGAGTCTGTCTGTCAGCAACAAACACCTTTTACATCATTTATCCTCATTTCCATTCAGTCACATGAGGCTGATGATTCCTGAACGTCGGGTTTGATATGAGTTACATCATTTACATTTTCCCTTTAGCCTAATAAATAATGTCCAGTGTTCAAAAGACACCATAGTCATATTCTGAGTTATTAAATAATGAACTCACAATCAGAATATCAATAACTACAGACGCTAATAATGAATAAATAATATAAAGATATTGTTCCAGTAGAGATGGTTCCTGGTCCTCTAAGCAGGACTCAGTCCACAGTAGAAATACAAACTGCAGCTGTTATTCATGTGCAGGTGTTTGTTAAACAGGTAACAGACTACAGAGAGGAAACACTGCTGCTCTGATAACTCTGTTTCTTCATTACTATTAGATCAGTTCAGACATAAACAGCTGTTGAAGCCAACTGACAGCTGATCCAGCTGTGATCAGCTGCTGCTGTCATCAGAAACGGACGTCGCTTCACGTGACGCTTCACGTGACGCTTCAGAGGAAAAGATGTCTCATGTCTTCCTTGTTTCCTCTCTCCTCGCATGGTTTCCTTGCGTCTCTCCATGCTTCCCTGGTGGGAGGGACTAAGACGCAAGGATGGGACGCAAGTGAGGGAAACGTGGTTCAATTAAGAGCTTTGGGATGCAGCCATGGTTGGTACCAATGGATTCTTTAGGTTTTCTAGTTTCATATGACACCAGTATCTTCACTCTTGAAAAGTCAGCCTGCTACAACCTCTGAAATGCAGAATACCGGCTGGGCCTGCTGGAGGGCCGTCGGAGTGTTAAGGGGGTCAAAGGTTGAATATCGATTGATAGACTTAGTCGACTTCTTACATACACAGAGACACACAGCTGTTCACCCACCTGTGTCATGCTGTTTCCCAGTTAGCCTTGTTTGATGGGAGGGGAGTATTTCTAATTTCACCAGTTCCGTGGTGCTCACTAAGAGCTGTGTCGCCTCCAGGACTGTACAGTGTTCTGTCAACGTCCCGTCTATGGACAGCAGGTGATCTCCAGCATGCAACGCTCCACATCTGGTAAAACACAGAGACGGGGAGAATAAGGAAGGAATCTTACCAGAGAGAAATACTAAATGTGAGAGTGCGTGTTTACCTGTCCACCACGCTGCCAGGTTTAACCCGGTCGATGACAATGACCTGCTTGTTTCGGTGATTGGCCGATGTCAGCGTGATACCCAGCATTGCTCCTGGCGACTTGGCGATTTCCACTAATAGTGGACCGGAGGCGTTTGTTACTGTGTCTGATTGGGGGAAAAAACATCAGAATAATATTGCTCTTTATTGTGATATGATGCTCCTGTGATATGAAAAGACAACAATGACATACTGTAGCAGAGTACCTTTACATTTCTGTATCACCGACATCAGTAACCTAGCAGACAAGCTTAAGGGCAAAAATGCCCTTGACAGCAACAACTATCGGATGTGATGACTTGGGGATTCTTTGCAATGTATTCTGGGTGAGTTACATTGAGCACTAAAAAAAGGCAGCGCTCAGCCTGAGGCGGCAGGAAATGCTAACACATCAACAAGAAAACATCCAATTTTAAATTTCAGTCTGGAAACTCTGGCCCCAAGCTTTCATCAAAGCATGTCTTGTGTGTGTGTGTGTGTGTGTGTATGTGTGTGTGTGCGTGTGTGTATGTGTGTGTGGTCTCTCACCCATGATAGTGACGTCATACTCTATCTGGAACAGGGCTTCCTGGCCGCACTGAGCCAATACGCTGAGGGCGTCACTGTGGTTGGCGTTGTGCAGCGGCACGCCATCTACACTGAGGAGACGATCTCCAGGACGCAGCGTGCCCTCTCTGAACACACACACACACACACACACAGACAAAAAGACGGCATCAGGGATTTAAATATAGAGAGAAGAGAATTGAAAAAGATGAGAATACAGAAACATAGCCAACCTAAAAACATTTTACAGCTAAACAGTACACTACAAGATGATTCTGAAACCATGTGAGGAGAGAAATATACATTAACGTAACAGAATATTGATTCATATTTGATCAGCGCTGCCTAGTTTGACCGTTTGGTCGGAGTTCAGAGTGATCGACAGCCGGCTCTCATAGACAGCAGCTGGACAGCAGACCTCAGATCAGCTCTTACTGCTTGTTTTCCTCCGGTCTGTGAAATCTTGCAGATGCCGTTAGGAGCAACGGAGGACACCGGAGGACACAGAGACATGATTTTTTTCAGGTTACCTGTTTCATGTACTACTGTCAGGATATAGCGACCGTTTTATAAAAATGACTTTTTTTAATCATATTTGCTCCAATCTCGCCTACTGCTGCTTTCAGTCTAAATTCATCAATTTGTTCTCTCACTATCTCAAGTTCAAATATGTTTTATTTGTATGATTTGGTAATGGCCATTGTTGAAGTATGACTTAAAGGGACTGTTTGTAACTTCTTCCATGTATAAATCAATCCGGGTCGGTGTCCCATGCGCACTTGTGTGTGTCTACGCTGTTTAGACAAGACTTCAACACAAACTACAGTGAAGCACCAAAACCTCTTGGTTGTATCTAGTGAAGCCCGTCTGTTAAACAGTGTTGGCCGCGGTCGGAGGACGCGGGGGAGACCGTAGCTTTGGTCTCCAGGACCGGAGTCTCTGCTGTACTCTGCTCCTCTGCTCATCTGCCTGCCTTCACTCACACACCGCGCTCCTTCTCTCTCTCTCTCTCCACCTCTCTCGTGCATGCTGCTCACTCCACACTGCAGAAGAGTTAGTTTAGCTCTGAGAATATCTAGTGAATGTACAGTGGACGTTTGTGCAGAAATAACTGCTGCAGCTCCTCCAGACCAACAGAGGTTTCCCGTGTCTTGTGAAGTGACGGGGCTCCGCAGAGAGAAACGTTATCGTCTCCGACCAAAACTCCGGCGTCTCCCCTGTTCCCTCCGGCCGCGGTCGGGAGGCCGAGGCAGGAAAAGCCAACACTAGGATCAGCAGTGATTCATGGAGAGACCTTGGTCTGGTCAGCTAACATTACTGCCAAGCAGCTGAAATATAGAGTGATATTGTGCTTTTAGCTGACGTGTGTCTCCTCACTGTTTTGATCAATGCTTGTTCATGTCTATGTAGAGCGAGCACAAGCGTGACCAACAGAACGTTGACTTTAGTTGACTTAACGGAAACAGGTGTCGCTGTCAACAAGACATTTCTGATTCTTACAAACAGTCCCTTTAACATATAGTGTGTAAAAGAATGACGGGGAAATATCGTGCCAAATGACAAAAAAAAACATTTCATCCTTTCCCTTTCTTATCGTCTACACTTTCTCTGTCATTTCCTCCTAAGGCCAATTCATCCTTTCTGTGTCTGCATGTCTGCGAGGGTCCGCTTTGGTCTGAGTGACGTGAATGCTGTCATCCACCCATCAGCGAGGGTCCGGGGTCCTTATGTGGATGTCAGCGTGCAAACCAAAGTTTTTGACCGTGCAGACAATACACATAGCAAACGCGCCGACTTCGAATGCTCTGGTTTTGTTCCATACTCCAGTCCAGTTGGTGGCGTATGCACCTCTGGCTGCTTTGCCAAGAGGAAGAAGAAGACAAAGTGGAAACTTGTTTCAAAGAGAGGTTGTGCAAGGAGATCTGCCATTACCCACATTTATACAATTTGTCTTTAAAGAAATACAAAGACAGACAAATGTTGTTGAACTCCTGGCAAACAACGTTATGGAGTGTGGAACGCCAGACAGATGCAGACTCTCAATTGTCGTATGAATGGAACCGCATGCACGTCCATGCGACTGAAACAAATGAATGAAAAAGAATGTCAAAGGCTTGACATCTTTAATCTCCTCCCTTCTCTATTCTGAGAAAGTTCACCTTTCCTCTCTCACCTTCCTCTTCTTCCTTACATCCTTACTTCACAGCGTTTTCTTTATAACATCTCTGTTCTGTCTTCATCCTACTTCCTTACTGTCCTACTTGGTCCAAACCTCTTTCTACTTCTACTTCCACTAGTCTCCGTCTTTCTAATCTCATCCTCTTTCCTCTGCTCTCATCTGTCTGAGATTTACAGTATCACTTCTCCTGGAGTTCAGATGGAGGACAGACCCAGTAAAAACAGCACTAAGATGACACATTATACTGCGTTGCTTCACAGTATTGGAAATACTTTTGAACATTTTGTCACGTGACCTGGTTTCATTTAAATTATGGTCATCTTCAAAAAAAGTCCCTGGTTGACAAAAACACTTTCACAGCTAAATATCTTAGAGGACACTCAACGACACATTTCAGGCCACCATTTGTTTCTCAAAAAATGGATAAGCAGCGTTTCGATTTGTTCATGCAAAGGGCTGATAGATGCTTTATGCACGATGCCAGAGTGAGTAATATATGATGCTAGCGCTGAAGCTTTTTAACATGATGATGTCATAACTTATATGATAGAAGTAGTTTCACAAGAAATATGGAGTCAAACAAATATAACAAATATTATAATCCAAAAACAAAAGGTTATGCCTCTGGATTTACCTGGGACACAGGTGGACAGAGCAGTAGTGGTAGTGCAGCCCCCCGCCCCACCCATACACACACACACACACGTACACACCTTCCCACTAAAAAAGCTGCAGGCCGAGTTCAACATATCAAATCTCTTGTTATACTTGTTATACGTTGTTGATTGAGACTGTGAAGACTTTAGGACTTCACTTACATTTGGCCTGTTTTAAGAGCCTGCAGGCTCCTTTTTTCTGTTCATATGATGATGCAGTAAAAGCACTTTCTTCATGATCCTGCATAAAACAGCATGGCTCCGACACTTTCAGTGTTGGCGCTTTAATTCCCACTGGGTGATGTGAAAAACGGAGGCACTCCTGGGACTGTATGGTGCTGTGGATTAAGTTTTCTCCGATTGGCATATAAATGGGATATAAAGCAGCATGAATATCTCATTCGTCTCCCCTGGACTGACCCACATTCTGAAGATGGTTTTCTCTAGAATGGTGTTGGATGGGCTTCGGGGCAAAATAACTTGAAAAGTAAGATAGAATTTAATCATGGTCTTGTCCAAGTCTGTCCCTGTGTGTGGACCTGTGGAGAATGAACTGCAATAAGGTAAAACCAATAGTGTTGGTTAATCTGCAATCAATTTTGACAAATATATACTGTATATATATATATACTGTATATTGGCTCACTATAAAGCAGCCCTTGAAGATGAGTCAAAGATGTCTAAACAAGTGTTCATTCACTTGTTCTGTAGAAACATGATGTAACTGCTCAGTTCCATGCAGTTATTCTGCATATGTGCTAATTTATTGCTGCATGTACTTCTTTCACAGATAGTTGCCACTAGAATGAAAATAGCCTCTCCCAGTGCTAAAGTGTAGCATCAACTGATTGAAGCCGCTGAGTGATCAGAGAAGGGGGTCAAACTCTTCCTACTGTGCCGTTGCTGGTCTAACTAGTGTACAAACTGCTGTACAAAATGGGACTGTTTTTAATTATTATTTGCTCCTGTTTGAGTATTTCTTTCTCTTAGTTCTCTCCATTTCTCTCTCCTTCTAATACAATAATAAATTTTATTTGGTGGCGCCTTCAGGACACCCAAGGACACCTTACACAGATAAAATAATACTGGAACAGATAAAAACAGCCAGACACGACTAAAACACCAGCAGAGCGAACAGAGCGAGAGACATTTAGGCAGAGACGTATGAGAGGGAATAAAACAGTACCAGTGTTGAGGGATGGACACAGAGAGAGAATAAAACAGTACCAGTGTTGAGGGATGGACACAGAGAGGGAATAAAACAGTACCAGTGTTGAGGGACGGACACAGAGAGAGAATAAAACAGTACCAGTGTTGAGGGACGGACACAGACTGATGGACACCACTTTGAACAGGTGAGTTTTGAGGTGGCAGTTTGAATGTTGTAAAAGTGTCAGACTGTCGGATGTGAGGAGGGAGGGAGTTCCAGAGCCTGGGAGCAGTGCAGCTGAATGCCCTAGCACCCATGGGTGCTGAGGCGTGAGGAGGGGGTGGTCAGAAGACCAGCTGAGGATGAGCGCAGGAAATGGGCTTCTCTCACTCACTGATACAACAGAGAAATAATCCACCAAACACAAGTTTCCAAACTTTTTTTCCCAGTATATAAACTGGAAAAACAAAGTTCAGAAAATTGTGTTTGGTGGATTATTTCTCTGTTGTTACAATGCTAATGGTCATTGTATTTTACATGGTTGGAAAGCCTGTTTACTTACCTTCGCAATGATGTCCAACTTATAAGGATCATGCATTTGTGGGACGAGCAGCACAGCTGATTATGTGGGTAGCACCCAAGAAATTTTTTCCAAATGCTCTGCCAATGGTAAACAGTGTATTCTCCTGTTGGTATTGATTCTTGTTTTGAGTTATTTGGTGGATTGGATGATTGAACTCTCTATCAGTAACAAGGAACAAACAAGACATATTGGCTATTTTACACTTTATTCATTTAATACACCGTCAGGAGCCTCAGTAGAGGTGGAAGATCCATACGCAGCCACAACAGCCTGGCACCTCCTCCTCATGCTGGTCACCAACCTGGTCACATGTTGCTGTGGGATGGCGTTCCATTCCTCAACCAGGATTCGTTGCAGGTCAGCCAGCGTGGTTGTGTTGGTCACTCTAACACATACAGCACGCCCAAGCTGTAGTGTTAGTGTTGAATTGGGTTGAGGTCTGGACTCTTGGCAGGCCGTTCCATTCTCTCTACTCCCACATTGTGGAGGTAGTCTGTGATAACCCTGGCTCTGTGGGGGTGAGCGTTGTCATCTTGGAGGATGGAGTTAGGTCCCAGATTGTGGAGATATGGGATCGCCACTGGCTGCAGAATCTCATCCCGATATCTCCCTGCATTGAGATGGCCTTCAATGATGACAAGCCTTGTTTTACCAGTGAGGGAGATGCCGCCCCACACCATGACACTGCCCCCACCAAAAGCTGTTACTCCTTCGGTGCAACAGTCAGCATAGTGTTCTCCACGTCGTCTCCATACTTTGAACATGACATTCCCCCACATGTTCAAGTTCCATTGTCTGTGTTGTCGACACCAGCGCAAACGGGCCTGATGGTGAAGGGCAGTCATTGCAGGCTTCCTGGTAGCCTTATTAGAATACACTGTTTACCATTGGCAGAGCATTTTGGCAAATTTTTCTTGGGCGCTCCCCACATAATCAGCTGTGCTGCTCATCCCACAAATGCATGATCCTTACAAGTTGGACATCATTGCGAAGGTCAATAAACAGGCTTTCCAACAATGTAAAATACAATGACCATTAGCATTGGAACAACAGAGAAATAATCAACCAAACACAAAGTTACAAACTTTTTTTTCCCCAGTATATATATACCTACATAGCCTAAACAAGCAAGTTGTCATTGTTCCTTATAGACAAACAATAAGATGGGGTAGCCAAGCAAGATTTTGGTTGTAAATTAATCTGACCTTTTTCTGACCTATACACTTTGAGGATTATAAAAAAGTAAGTTCGAAATATATATTCATGGGGTGAATGGGAACCCGCCCACTAGACTAAATAGGTTGCACTGAGAAACTGTAGGTGGTGATAGTAAACTTATGAATGTCAACTGTCATAAAACTCAACAGAAGAAGAAGGAGGAGGCAGGTGTTTGTGTCCCATTGTGTAGTTAGATTATTCTGAAAAGTTACATTAGTGATGTTGTGTTGTTTAAGTAAGTATTTTAAAGCCCAATCACAATGTCTTTCCTAAACCTAACTAAGTGGTTTTGTTACCTTAACCTAACTGCGGCCATTACTGTAGTTTTGCCTAAACAAAACTGCTACTGTTTCATGGTAACGACGTGGCGTTAAATGACACACGAAATGCCGCTTCACATCGTTAACCCTGTGGTGTGAAACGAGATGCGGAAAGCCTAAAAGGTGTTGTCATGCCTTCCCATGACATCAGGCTGTAGAGGCAAACCTTTAGATTGTGTTATTAAGTTACTCTACAATGAAAAGGCTTTTCATGGTTAGTATACTTGTCTAACAAAGCAAAAATAAATAAAGTAAAACCAATCTGTATTTACTTACTGATTGGGAGAAATCTAATTTAAATACGTCCCTCCTGCATGGGAACGTGGGCTTGGCTGCTAGCCCCAATTCAACACAATACTCACAACTAGGAATTACCACAACAACCAATGATATCTAGCCAGACGTTCAACCATCCAATCAGCCCAAAGCCAAGTTCAGAAAGTACACAATTTTTAACTGGTTGGAGTAATTAATTAGGACAGACAAAGTGGAAATGAGCAAACATGAAGAAGAAAGTATCACACTCTGATGTATTAAAAAGATAATTATATTTGTTGTTATCAAGGTAAATGTAACATCTTTGTATAGATTGTCACCCAGTGGTGATTTTGCAGTCCCTCTGTGGTCTGAAGTTCTGTACATAGCACTCTATCATCTAAATTCACTGCATACACACACCATTTATAGGGCTTATTCATACGATCAGGAAACGTAAAAGGAATCTATTTTTCCACAGGAGGATTTGGAACCGTGTAAATGTGTAAGAATTCAGGCACTGGATCTACATAAGTTTGAATCACTGCTGCATGTTACATCAGTTAAACAGTGGCAAAGCTGAAATTTATATGAAAATGTCATGGATTATTACTTAAATATGAAGACTGAGACAGATACATGATCACAACATTAAAGGGATATGAGATGATTCATGCTGCTGCAGCTATAAGTAACACATAACTGTCAACATATCAGTGACGGTCACAGGAAATGACACCATTATCCTTGGGGTTTATTCATATGAAGGCACACACAAATCTCCCAGACTCCTGACTGGAACTGGCCAAGCTGTGCCGCTATTTAGAGTTGAGTTTAAACTCAATTGAGGCCATTGTTTGTCTTGCTTTTATTTTTTTCTAGACATCACTTGATCCCTCTCTCTGGCTCGGACTGTATATGTGTCAGTCCGTTTGCTCGGCTATGTCTCGGTATAACTGCGTGTGCTTGCATATGGATGAATATATTTTTTTTGTGAGTTTGTGGGAGTATGTTTACTTATGCACGTACAGTTTATATGAGTTTATGGTTGAATGAGCGGGCAGTCAGTGCTACCTGTCTGCAGGACCTCCTGGCCTGACGTAGGTGACCACTAGGGGGCGTGACTTGTGCCAGTCCTCGTGGGTACCACCTGCAAGAAGAGTATAGGTTAAAGCTAATCACACTACACACTGGACTCGTACGACTAGAAACATTCACTTTCTTTCTTTATTTCCATTCAGTATGAAAATTACAGACAGACGCCTCAGATAGGTAATCCATCACACAGAGGAATTTATTTCTTTTGTATGTTTGTATGTTTGTAAGTCCTCAGGAAGAGCGCCGGTCGTTGATGCCAATTTTCATAGTGGCCAAACGGCAGTACTACAACTTCTGTGTCCGTCACGTGATGCCATTGGGCCCAAAGAGACTTTTTTCCGGTGGACTTACATTGGGAAAGAGATGTATGTAAAGCCGCGGACACACCAGGAACATCAGGAGTGCGCGGCGGCTGCGTGGCGTGCAGGCTGCGTGTCGTGGTGGCTGCATGATTCACGCGTTGGGCGTTCACACTAGCTGCATTTCAGCTGCGTGTCAGCTGCGTTTCTGCTGCTGCAGCTGCTGCAGTCCACCCTTTCTTTTTACATAGAGTTTGCCTTTTAATGGCCATTTCATTTCATTATAATTATCATTTATATTTATTTTAGACCAAGAAAGGTTAAGAAATGTGTGGTAATTTGTAAATAATAGTAATAATCCACAATTAAAACTCTGTACTATATTCATTCATGGAGCTCTCCAGGTCACTGCATGTTCTAGAACACTGTCCGGCACATATTTCAGAATAAAAGCCTCGTCTTAACAAATGAAGGAACTCTGTACATAGTAAAAATGCTTGAGGGCTTTTATTTTTAAATGAAAGCAGGAAGTGTTGATTTAAAAATAAGTCTTTACCTTTTTTTTCATCTCTGTAACATATTCTACAGATAGACATTGGAACTGTAGTAATCTTGCTGGTATAATGTTAATATACAGTCAATAGATCACCTTCATTGTTTGTTGCTGCTGTGAGACGTGCTCGGCACGCGTCAAAAATAGGCGAGACCTCTATTCTCTCGCGGGCAGTGTGGCTGCTCTAACCTGTTAACACGGACGTCGAAATAAACAACAGGTAACGCAGCCGCCACGCGCTGCTGACGTTCCTGGTGTGTTCGGGCTGTAACTGGGCGGATAATTTTTTTGGAGGTAAATGAACTACCCAGTATGAACACTTGAATAGTCCTTATTTAAATCATTAGATCCTAAAAGTTGTAAAATGCACTAACAGCTGAATCCTGAGTTATTTCCCTTCCTCCGTTCATGTGAATGAGACCCATACCAAGGCTGGAGCAAGGGCTGGGAGAAGGAGTTAGCAAGCCGTGACAGCTATGACAGAGCGGACGCGCCTGTTCTATGGGCCCAATGGATGCAGAAGATCACCAAAAGATCCGGGTACTTTTCCACTTGGAAGTCGAGCAATTTTGGCATCATGTGCCAGTGAGTAACTTTCATAAGAATGAACGGGGCCCCGCCTCCAACACTGTATCCAGTTCTCTTTATACGTCCATGGTTTGTGTGGTCAAAATGATGTCACTGTATACATTGTAACACAACTGTGGTTGTGTCTAAAAACTTGACAATCCTTACATCTGAGGTTAATGAGTCCGATTTAAATCAGCAGTTTGTTTACAAGGTCCTACAAAACATTCAATTCTATTCAATTCATTTGTATATAGCGTCAAATCGCAACAGAAGTTATCTCGACACATTTTTCATATAGAGCAGGTCTAGACTACACTCTATAAACATGTTTTCTTTTAAACATAAAGGTGAACTTTTCCTAACCTTAACAGTTTCAGTTGTTTAGACCTAAGCAAACGCTAACCCTAGAGATGGCAGTTGCTCCTCTGATTGTCTTTCGCACAAAATAGTCCAGGTATGATTTTATGCAAAAACATGGCACTGACAATGGGTTACCTAAGACCCCACAAATTGATTTCCACTCTAACAGTGACAATAACTGAAAGGCAGGGAATCAATTTAAAACGTATTATTCTTTAAAAATGGTCAGCAGGAATGTAAGGTATTGAAGCACACAGTACAGATTGAGAGACAGGGAGTAACGAAGGTAACAATATTGTAACCATTGTTCTATAAGCACAGGCGGAGCCCTCTACTGGACTCTATGGGTAATACTCTCAATTATGAGCACACATTTACCCACTGATAACTTTCAGAAGCGTAGCCAGCCTATCAGGACGTGCCTACCCGAATATGTGCGAACCGGGCAGTATATAAGGCAGCACACATTTCTGTCATCCAACACCCTCCTCAGTGGGCAGCGGGAGGGCTGCGTATTGGCAAGAATCTGGCGATACGATACATAAAACGATATAGGGGTAACGATTCAATATATTCTGATATATCGCAATATCTTTCAAATCTAATTTTAGGAAAACTGGTATAAAGACACACCGTGTGTATAAAATCTGAGTAAAAAAAAAACAGTCACTATGTGAAATTGCTACTATGGTGACTAACATTGTCACACATGAAAATTGGACAATTGGACTCATTGGATCCACAAGAGTCTCAGCTTTACAGTCATGCCCAAAGTATGTAATTCTAAGACTGTTTAGAGACCCCAGTACGCAGAAATATTCAAATACACCATTTTAGAATAGAAGAAACAAAGTTGTACTGCATGCAAAATAACAGCATTTTTTACCTAAAACTGCATGAAATTTGCATAAGATGGGCATATCTGTAAAGGGGAGACTTGTGGGTACCCATAGAACCCACTTTCATTCACATATTGACGTGAGAAGTCAAGGGATTAGAGGTGAAATGGTACACAAAAGCTACGGTTCAGTATGTACCTTGGCTCAGCCGGCGAGATGTTGTACTTTTAAGAGGTTAATTAAAAATTGATACAGCGTTTTGGAGAATCGATACAGCATCGCAAACCATAATATCTCAATACTCATGTGTATCGATATTTTCTTACACCCCTAGGCAGTGCAGGAGCGGATTAAAGTTCTTAAAGCGTGCATGGGATAAACCCAATGGCGATAGAGTATGTACAGTTAGTTAATAGGATAAAACAGTCAAACCACCGTAACCTTCCTGTTAATTTCATATTTCTCATCTTTTTCCAACTTTTCCAGCATCATTTGACCTGTGTCAGTGCCAACACAAATAAATTATGTAATATCTATATTTTTACAAAGCAGGAAACAGTGATATTAAAACAGTCTCTTCTTTTAGTGCCACGATTCCAGCACGACGCCATGTCAATCATAATATGCAAACATACAGTTATTTATTTTACTGATGGTTACCTCTCGTCACGAAACCAAAGCTGTTCCCCTCTTTGTGCAAACAGATGTCGATTGTCTTTGATATAACCCCTGAGGTGCTGTCTGGTGCTTTGAGAGGTGGGAAACATAGAGAGAGAACAAGAGAGAGAGAGAGAAAGAGAGGTAATTCATATTAGTGAAATCATTTATCCTGCTAATGGAGAATAAACATTTAATACATAAAAATTTAAATAGTATGAATAATGACTTAATATGATGAGATAATGCTATACAATGACAACACTACAAGAAATACATGTTTTCAATAAAATCAAATATATATATATATAGAAGAGCCGTTGGTGCTTGGGTCAGATAATAAAGCTAACATCTACTATACTTGCACTCTTTGTGTTAACAGGCATTCAGACTGAAAATGGCACACAAGGTGTGTGTGGGTGTGCTTATGATATTTTGTAACAGAATATTTGGAAAGTTGTCAGAGAAGCAATCATTTGGTCCTCAATCGTATTGTGTCTACCCTGTTTTTTTCCCCACACCCTTATGAATTAGGACCCCTGCTGTACCAACAGCGGTCTCATTGAGATGAATGAGGAGGCCGTGTCTTTCCAGCCCAGTATCATAGGAAACACATTCATAGTGGACAATTCTGCATCTCACTATTTACATCAAGCGCTTACCGTAGGCGCAGTTTGAACTTTAAGGTTGGGGGTTCACAAAAGCAAAACACGGAAATGTATTGTGTACAACAGAGGCTGTGTTTACACAATGATTAATAATCAGGCACATTTTTATATCCCGACTAAAATGCCCAACGAGTGATGGAATATTGTGAGAATTAGCATAGAAACCAAACTCACAAACTCGGCCAGTAAACCAGAGATGAGTCTTGCAGGCTCGTTGATAGACCTACATTAGGCTACCTGGTGATGTCTAATAGCATGTTAAAACACAGAGAGGTCTAGTGTATCGGGATGCTGTGTTACTCCTAACTGAATGTGTCAGCGAAAGAATCAGTTTGATTGCATTGCTTTCTGATGGTAACTAACCTCACTGGCCTTGAGAGACGCAGCGGCTGTGCAGCGCGACGTTTGAAGCTGAACTTTTGTCGGACGCTGCTTCTATTTATTCCTGTTGCTCGCGTTTAAAGCGCCACAACGGACGAGGAAAGGCCAATTGGTGAAGTTGAAATGAGGAGTTATCTATATGATGCCTCCTCCTAAATAATGTGGCAGCTGGCTGAAAAAATGGGTGTTTTCTATTTAAAAAAGTAGGCAACAAATGTAGGAAGATAGCAACCCGTCTTTTAAATGGTTCTGGAGCCCACAGCTGGCAGGTACGTGGTTTGTTTACATGACGTAACAGAAGTTCATATTCAACCGATTCAGTGTGGACAGAGAGTTCTGATGTTATTATAAATGAATAAAAAGACCACAAAAAGTTATCTTGTTGGTTTTTAATCTGTCAATAAGAAGAAACAACAAGGTCGATATTTTCCATTATCACATTAATTATTAGTTCTGTGTTATTATAAAAGATATAGATAATATTTCAATCCCTACATGCATTTTTGGACATGAATTCAGTTAGCCCCCTGAACCAACGCACACTGTGCCTGTGGCGCTAACGTTCAGTGCTGTAACCACCATATTCCTCTAACCTTTACCACGGCTGTGAATAAAACCCCATACTTTAGCAGTACATAGTGATTTGGCCAAAATTAAGCATTTAGTATGCAGTATGCAAACAAAAGCAACATCTACATATGTCTAATATGTACCTGTAGGGGGCAGTTCATACTCCACCTCCAGCAGAACTCTCTCTCCTACGTTCTTTAGTAAGCTGATGATCTCTTCATGCCGCAGTTTGGTCAGATTGATGCCGTTCACCGACTTGATGTAGTCACCAACATTTAGCTGGTCACTCCTGCACAGAAAAAGGATGAAAGCAAGTAAAGGTGTGCATAAACAACACTGGGGTTAATCCATAGACTGCATATAACAAGTGGACGTAGTCATTGTGACGTCACCCGACTACGGTTTTGAAGCCTCGAGTTTGGCATTTTGGCTGTCACTGTCTTGGTTTTTGGCCGTCGCCATCTTGTTTTTTTGGAACCAGAAGTGACACGAGAGGATGGAGCTAAGTACAACCAAACACTGAATAAGACATTTATAGGCGACCAAAATGATACAAATAACTTGAAAACACACTGTGACTAAAGTTCTAAGACAAAAACATGGACAACTCCCAGACCGGAGAACGCCGTGGTAGCGACCTGTCAATCACACGCCCTAAAGCATCCCCTGCTTTATGGTCTATCTGACTCTAAATGGGACCATAATTCACTAAATGAACATCATGCTGTATTGAAGAAGACTTGAAACTAGAGATTGAGACCATAAACTCATGTTTACAATGTTTACTGAGGTAATAAATCAAGAGAGAAGTAGACTCATTTTGTCATAGACTTCTATACAATCAGACTTCTTTTAGCAACCAGAGGAGTCGCCCGCTGCTGACTGGTAGAAAGTGAAAATGTGACAGTTATATTATAAGCCAAGTTTATTTTGTTCTCTCTTTAACGTTATTGTGAGATGTTTTATTACAGAATTTATTCTTCCTCTTCTTCTTTGCTGGTGTTGCACCCACCTGGCTGCCAATCCTCCAGGCCGTAGGTTCGATACCCGCGGTTTTCCATCCTTGTCGGTTCCTCCTGAGATGGTGAGGCCCAGTGTGCTGCCTTCTTTCTTCACCAGCTCCACCATGGTCAACCCCCGCAGAGCTTCTAAGCAAAAACACACATACACATAAAGACAAATACACACACACACACACACACACACACACACACAGAAGGGACAGAGACGGATGTACAGATGTGCACACAGACATATACACACACACACACTCAAACACACAAATACAGCAGAGAGGTGGAAAGTGGTTAGCAGCTGCCCTCTGTTCATTCTGATTCACAGATTAAAGGGAAACTGAGTTACAAGAAAGTTGGATCCAAAAATGTTTGCTGCTGTTTGTCCTTGAGTGAGACACTGATCCCCTGTCTGCTCAATATAAGAGAGTCAGCTGAAATGACTGATGGAATGTAAAAGACGATCAGATAAGATAGGCGCCAATTAATGAGAGAGAATTAACAAAGCCTCAGTGTTTCATCCAGTCATTCCCCTTGAAACGTTTCTGGTAGAGATGGAGAGGCCTTGAAAGGTTAACGCACATCGTGAGTAACACCAAACAGTCACATGACTCTTCAGAGTAAACTATGTGTATATTTAAACAGTTTTTAATGACAGAAACAAAACTTTATGAAAAGGCAAAACGATGTATATTCAAGTAGACAGCAGGTTAATGACTGCATGGAACTCTGGACATTCAATTTGTTGGAAAATGCTAATCCCTGTCAGACAGCCCAATTTACGTTTATCCTGGTTCATTATTGGAAACTAGAGATGTAAATAATGAACCGTTTAACCGACATTAAGAATTTAACTGATTCTTATTATTGGTTGAAATAAATATTAAAGATTAAATAAAAAGCTGAGCAAAACTCAGAGGAGCGGCTTGTCACTTAAAGGAGAATAGCTGGTGTACCTTAACAGCCCACCTTAAGAGAGTCTGAGCCAGTGTTGTCGCTAACTACAGGGCTAACCGCCTTCACTTTAGTCAGCAGGCGGCTAGCAAGACACAGAAGCTTGGCCTGGGTGGGTGTTGAGGCGTTGTAGCATTTATTCACCATCAAATAAACTGTACACACACTGCTACGTTCACAGCTATAACGCCATCGACAACCCCACACTCACACACATGCGGTCCGTCGGACACTCGCTAACGTTACGCCAGGTTGACAAGAGTACACGGTCATCACACACGCGGTCTGTCAGACACTCACTAACGTTACGCCAGGTTGACAAGAGTACACCGTCATCACACACAGGCGGTCTGTCGGTCACTCGCTAACGTTACGCCAGGTTGACAAGAGTACACCGTCGCCACACACACGCGGTCTGTCGGTGACTCGTTAACGTTACGTCAGGTTGACAAGAGTACACCGTCGTCACACACGCGGTCTGTCAGACATTCACTAACGTTACGACAGGTTGACAAGAGTACACCGTCGTCACACACGCGGTCTGTCAGACATTCACTAACGTTACGACGGGTTGACAAGAGTACACCGTCGTCACACACGCGGTCTGTCAGACACTCACTAACATTACGCCGGGTTGACAAGAGTACACCGTCGTCACACACGCGGTCTGTCAGACACTCACTAACATTACGCCGGGTTGACAAGAGTACACCGTCGTCACACACACGCGGTCTGTCAGACACTCGCTAACGTTACGCCGGGTTGAAAAGAGTACACCGTCGTCACACACACGGTCTGTCAGACACTCGCTAACGTTACGCCATGCTCACAGAGTAGCCAGGCAGACACACAGCTGACAACCTCACAGCTAAAATAAATGATGCGGTGGAGACTAAAGTGTTTGCATGTCCACGACAATACACGCAGCATCGTGGCTGCTACAGTAACTCTCCTGGTCGGGTGAACTGGGGACTCAGTTGTCTGTTGTGCTCATACACTGCAGCTGGTGATGAATGATGGATTCAACCTGTTTGTGCATCGGCTTTTCATTGCAGCTCGGCGGCTTATTAGCACTAAAACCACAGCACCGCTGCATGAAACGCACTAATCTTGTCGGTTAAAGGTTAATAATCGGTTAACAATGGTCGGCTATTGGTTAAAAAAAAATTAAAATTAGCATCCTTATTGGAAACCAATACAACATCAAAAAGTCCAAGAAGGGTGAATACCTCTTTATACTGTAGGCATTTATTGTAGACTGTATGACACTAAATCCCCCCATTAAAAACCTGACTGCATGACTATCCATTTTGATTAGATTTTAATCAGTTGATGCTGATTGGATTGAAATCAACCATCAAATTATAGTAAGGTAGACGAAGGAAGTCTCAAATTCAATTTTGTGTGGATTGAATATTTGATTCTATTCTATTCTATTCTACAATTCTATAGTTTCATTTAGCAGACGCTTCTATCCAAAGTGACGTACATTCTGAGAGTTCGTACAACACAAGCAAAGGATGTAGATAGGAGGGAACAACGTGAGTAAGAGCCAACAACAGCTTCAAGTCTGATCGGACACAGGTGCCGACAGGCAGTGCACAGAGGCAATGCACAGGGTGGATAGAAGCAGATTTCTTTTTTTCACATCATGAATATCCTCATCAACATCCTCAATATCATCAAAATCAATTCTATTTCATTTCTATTTTATAATAAAAATTACATTATCCATACAAATAGAACACAAGTCATAAAAGTGGTAGTTTAAATCTCTGAACAAGAACAAGAGCAGACCCTGACATAAGTTCTTTCCAGAGCTCTTAAAGGTAGTTTAAGGGGAATCATACTAGACAGCTTCAGCTCCTGCTGTAGCGTGGTCCAGATTGAGGAGGCAGAGCAGGAGAAGACCTTTTTAATAACTTCTGTATTGACTGGAAGGAGTGAGCTCTCGGGTTAAAGTTCTATATGCATGCAGGTGTCATATTGCTGGACAGGTTACAGAGTATCACATTTTAGAGACTTTGCAACGCTATATGTGTCCATTAAAAATATCAAGACAGACTGTTCTCATACAGTGTATAATGCACTTCGTATATCCCACTAAATCTATTCATGTGTAATCCATGTAATCGTGAACTAGGAAGTATAAAGGGTGACAAATGTCACGTAGGGAGGAGGTCGGGGGGGATAGGTGGTCCAAAAATACTGGACTTTTCACCCAGGAGTGGTCTCCTTCCGGTGAAGGCGGAAGTTTATTTTGAAAAGACTGTATGCATGTAACAAGCAGAAATTGACGCGTGTTGCTCGACATTCTCTGGAGAACGCTCGAAAAATGAGGAATAACTTTTGGTAAGATATCATACGAACCCTTTGAGGATACATTGATCAGGAATATCTGAAACAGACATTTAAACAACATATAACACTTTCCTTTGAAACCATTATTGATTAAATATACCAAGATGTAATTGGGACCATGATATGATAAATCTCATGATTGAAACCACGACTAATGACTTTGAAACAGCCTGTAACTTATGTAAAACTACAACCACCGAACCCACTGAAGGGGATTCTCTGTGGACTGTGGTAACGAGGATCAAGGAACGGACCGCTCTGACTTATTTAAACAGGAGGACAATAAACTTGTGTACAGTGCTGTATTCCCTAAACACTTAATTAAACTACTGTACAAACAAAGGCATCGCAAAATGCAGAAAACATACAACAACGGCCCAGCTATTCTGGGGCTGAGTCAAGGCTTCATGAGGTAAACAACTTAATGGGTTGACTGGGGAATGACACCTTGACTCTTCTGCTGCTTTGAAGTTAAGAGTTAAGCTCCTGAAAAAAGAGTTCCTCCATGACTGTGTGCACCAGTGTCGGCTGGTGACTCAAAACACTGGGGAGGACAGGAGGAAAACCAACCCACGGTGTCATGTTATAAGGGGGGGGGAGGATTACATGGGGTTTAGGTTGTTTCATTTTTATCCTGTAAATCTTTTAATCTGGAAAGAACATTGTGTTTAAACCTATATATTACCTATATATTTTTGGCATCATTGTGCAAATATTCCATAATAACCTTTCAGCATATTGTAATTCAAGTGTTCTGAGAGAAAACTAGACTTCTGCTCCTCCTCATGGCTCTGTTATCAGGCTTTAGAAAATCTAGCCCGTGATGGGAGACTTTGACCAATCACAGGTCATTTCAGAGAGAGAGCGTTCCTATTGGCTGTGCGCCGGTCATGTAACCGGAACTTGGCGTCCCTTCACCAGATTTCACAATGGTGGCGGCTTCACAAACTTTCTCATTTTACTTTACTTTACTTTTTCATTTAGCTGAACTGTGCACTACAAGATGATTCTGAAAACATGTGAGGAGAGAAATAGGCATTAACGTAACAGAATATTGATTCATATTTGATCAGCGCTGCCTAGTTTGACCGTTTGATCGAAGTTCAGAGTGATTGACAGGCGGCTCTCATAGACAGCAGCTGGACAGCAGACCTCAGATCAGCTCTGACTGCTTGTTTTCCTCCGGTCTGTGAAATCTTGAGATGCCGTTAGGCGCACCGGAGGACAGAGGACACATGATTTTTTTCAGGTTACCTGTTTCATGTACTACTGTCACGACCGTTTTATAAAGATAACTTTTTTTAATCATATTTGCTCCAATCTCGCCTACTACAGCTTTAAGTTTGACAAGTGTTATATAAATTATTATTATCATTACTACACTAGTTGCCTAGGTTACTTATCTCTACTTTCTTATGTGAAACAAAAAACTAAGCAGTAAAACAATGGTTTATATGATTTCTTAAAAACAATCACTGCAGCCTCAGAGTGGGAATAAACCTTGTGTGTGTAATGTGTCTCTAGAAGCCTGTCAGTAAACTGCCTGTACAGCACTCTGTTGCCCATAAAGGATCCAGAGCAGCACGTCAGGCCGCCGCACGTCTCCGTAACTCTGCTGTGGGTCTGGCCCAGACAGCTTACGGCGAGGCACGGGCAGCGAGCCCCGAGCGGAGCTCTCTCCATCCATTCCCCGGCAGGGTTTGATTACTGCCGCTGCCGTGCGCCCCAGGCAGCTGGATCCTGCTGCACCGGGTCCTTCAGGGCTGCTACAACAAGCTAATTGCTGTGTTAGCTAACACTAGTAACTAGCTACAGCTAGTTTTCTAATATGATTTCCTAATATGCTGCTGTCTGATACTTTACTGCCTATTCATCACGTACATACAGCGGTAGAGACTGAAGAGGACATCTGGGCATCCTCATTGGACCAACCAGCTGTCAATCTTATATTCTGCTGGTTGTTGGGAGAAGGGAGGTTATCCTCCTTCAATTCATGTCGGACACAGCCCCTCTGTCATGCGGTGTCCCACAGGGGTCTGTTGTGGGTCCTATGTTGTTTTCATTATATATGCTGCCTCTTGGACAGATTATTAGTAAATATAGCGGCATCTCTTATCAATTCTATGCTGATGACATTCAACTGTACTGCTCTTTTAAACCAACTCTCCATTTTAATTGAATGTCTGGATGCCATCAAGATCTGGATGACTGATAACTACCTACAGCTAAATACCAAAAAGACTGAAGCCCTTATAATTGCTCCTGAAAATCATATTCCAGTTATAAACAGTATATGGGGTCTTTAAGTGCTTGTGTTCAACATATGTTCCGAAATTTAGGTGTCATATTTGACCAATCCCTGTCGCTTGACAATCATGTCAGCCAGCTTATTTGCTCTTGCTTCTTCCAACTGAGGAACATAGCTAAATCAAGATCTGCGGTGACCAAGGCTGAGATGGAGATGATTATTCATGCTTTTATTTCTTCTCGTTTGGATTATTGTAACGCCCTTTTTACCTGTCTAAATCAAACTTCTTTGAACCGCCTTCAAACCGTCCAAAATGCAGCTGCTCGGCTTTTAACTAGACACCACAAAAGATCCCATATCACCCCTATTTTATACTCCCTCCACTGGCTTCCAATCAAATTCCATATCCATTTTAAAATACTGGTGCTAACTTTCAGAGCCTTGCATGGTCAAACACCCCAGTATATCACTGACCTCCTCCTGCCTTATACACCTAATCAGGCTCTTAGGTCTTCTGACCAAAAACTTCTGGCAGTCCCCCGAACCCACTATAACACCCGAGGTGACCGGGCCTTTCAAGCTGTCGCACCCAACTTATGGAATGCCGTCACCCTATCGCTGCGATCCCTAGACTCTCTATCGCTGCGATCCCTAGACTCTCTATCGCTGTGATCCCTAGACTCTCTATCGCTGTGATCCCTAGAGTCCTGTGACATTTTTATGAAGAAGCTGAAAACGTTTTTATTTAGACAGGCTTTTGTTAATTCGTCTGAATAACAACTCCACTTCATGTATTGCTTTTATTGGCCTTTTCTTGACTGTATTTGTTACCTGTTTATGTGTCTTTGTCCTCATTTGTTTGTTTTGCTGTGTTTTTAGCTTGACAGTCCTGTGCTTGTCATCGCTACTTTTAATATTGACTGATGTATGTCTTTATTAATGTAAAGCACTTTGTGATTTTGTATCTGTGAAAGGTGCTATAGAGTGAAAGTCCTTCTTTTGAAACATTTACTCCAAATGAAAAGTGAAAGAGCTATTGTTAGCACAATTTACTTAAATGTACTCAATGTCTGTTCCAGGTGGAGTTTTCAACTATAATAGGATGCTGTATAATTTACTGAATAATAATGCATCATATCAACGTAGCCAGTAACATTTCTCTGTCAGGTAAATGTAGTACTACAATGTTTTCCTCTGAAATAGAAGTACACAGTACTAAGTATACAGTTGATTTGCATATTTTTTTTAAAGTGCTTTGGGGGCCTTTTGTAAGTTATTTCAGGTAAAATGAGTTAAGATAATTTTCATATCTGACGAATCACCATGATAAATCTAAAGCTACTTGGGGCCCCTTTAGTTGGGGCCTACTTTGCTCAATGGTAAAGTCTGCCCCTGGAGGGTTTTCCTGTGATGTATGGTATAGAATTAATGTATTTCACTAGTGATTCTGACCATGAGTAGGCCTACTTGGTTGATGTGACTATGTCATGGCTGATGTAGCCTATGGCTCAGGACCCGAGGAAGCGCAGTGTCGAGTGTGGAGTTGTTTGTATGAGCGGTTCTCAAGAAAAAAGCAAGCAACAACACCACAGGCCAAACAGTAGGCCCGTTCTGAACAGGCATGGTTTGAACGGGTACTGCACTAGTTTCTTTCAAATCATCAACCAGCCTTTGAAGAAGGCACAGAACACCCAACTGCTAGCAATAATAAAGGATAAAAAGGCATTTTGGCTGCTCGCAACAGATGAACCAAAAGAAACTGTGTTCTTCTCTGATCATTCTGTATATGATAGCTGACTGTTACAGACAAATAGAGACCATGTGGGCTTGCATTTATTTTCTATAAATGTCCTCACTAGGACAGAGTGACAAAAAAAGATGCTTTCACAGAGAGAGCTTTGGACAGAGGTTTAGGATTACATATTCAGTAGCACTTCCCAGACCCCAGTGTCACATACTGTATTATTACAACCTAACATGTATGTCATGAAGGTAGGACAAAACCAGAATGCCCAGTGGTTGGGATTTGGGTTTATATTAATGTTATAATTACTCATGTCTACAGAAGTTTTAACCTGAAAATTATTTCCGTCCCCACTTAGTAGCAGCAGAAACAACTTGTGAACAGCATTGACATATCTCACCACCTTTTACACTAAATTATGAGCAAGCAGTAGCCTATTTACACATCCAGCAGTCACAGCCACATTAGCCTTTATTCTTTAGGCTCATGTTTTTCAACCCTGTCTCCAACAAAATGACGTTCCCATACAATTTAACTGCATCCTGAGATCCTAATTAGGTTCCTCCTCTCCACACGGACTTCCATGGACTATCATTACAAAGGTATTTCTGATACGTCATAAACAAACGTAATCTGCGACAAAATACGTTTCCCTCGTAATTCACAATGCAGTTTCGTTGAAAGGGAGCGTCATTTTTATGAGACGGCTGGGTTGAGTCCAGTAGTCTTTGGTCTCTATCAAATCCTCAGGGAAATATCTGGCTCCAAATTCTCCACAATGTTTACCAGTTAGTCTCTAAGTGTGTCTCAAGTAGTGTAGTTTGCAAAGTGGGTTTAGGAGATTTTTCACTGAGAAAACAGCTGCCTTGTGCAGCTAAATAAAACATTACGAGCGGTGAGTGTGAATCAGAACAGTACATTTATGGCCGAACACCTCAACAATGAGAACTCACTATAAAGGTCTGTAAAGCCGAGGACAGCTGCAGATTCAGCTGATTCTCTGTAGCCGTACATCACTACGAGCGACTCCGAGTCGTTTAACATCGTCATGTGATACTAGGGGTGTCACAATTCTCTTCTAAACCAGAAATCAATCAAAATTGGCTTCTGATCTCGACCATCAAAATCAGAAGCAAGTTCAACGATTATTTTTCATTTGTATTATTTCTTTCTTTTTATTTATTTATTATTATCTTTTTTTTTTTTTTTCTCCTCACCCAGCCACTGTCGTGAAAGAAAATACAGCTGTACTCAAGAAATGTAACAGCCACTTCACTCCTGGTTAAAACTATAAACCAGCACATAAATCACAATTATCAACATCAGCCACCATGTTCTGAACACACATTACAAACACTAACAAAAGTAACATTTGCATTTTGAACATAAAAAAGCAAACTTAGGACCAGCACTCGGGACTAGGAAGACGTGATGGGAAATGTGGTCCCTGTCGCCCTGTCGGCACTTCCTGCATGTCTATGGCATTTTACACTGCATGAATTAGCCTAGCTGCTAGCGGACTTTAGTAAGTTGGTTAGTTACTTTTCCCTTACTCATCATAGCTATTCTACTCATAACTTGGTTTAACGTGAAGTCACTGCATCTCCCGACAGAACAACACCACGGTTGAATTTCAGCCTACATGCACGTCTTTTCAACTCAGAGCAGCTGATATTAGCAACAAGCTAACGGACAGCTGAGTTCCGTCTCTCAGCCTGAAAAGCTCCGTCTCCGCCCTCAGTGACAAACAGCTTTCAGAGGAGAGAGAGAGAGGAGAGAAACAAGCGAGACAGTAAATGACAACAAAACCATACTTTTGTAGATTACAGCACACTTGTAATGCCCTCCAGAAGGATTTCTGTTTAGTGTTTGTAATGATGATGTACTGAGGTGGTCACACAGATGATATGAAAAGATATATATTGAAAAGATGCAGCTTTAGTTCTTGTAGACTGTTGTAGTCTAATTTTTGAAACACTTTCTAAATAAAAAGGGAGTTCAGTTCTCTTTTAAAGAAGAATTGTAAAGTAAAAATGACAGTTGTCAGGACATAAAACCGATGATCTGTTGATCTTTATGAATCAAGACTCCATAGTCTAACAATGACATGTTTAAATTGAAAATCAAATCGAATCGTGGATTTGGAAAATTGTGACACCCCTATGTGATTCATTGTTATTGTAAAATATTGCTTAGAGCCGCTTTAAAAATTAGGCTTACAACAGATGTTAGGGCGTGAAGAATGTTAAAGGTCACCTATTATGCAAAATGCACTTTTCCATGTCTTTTAAACATCAATATCTGTCCCCAGTGTGTCTACAGGCCACCATAGTATCATAAAAGACCATCCTCTCTTTTTCTCCTCCTCCGTTTGTCCGGAAATGGGTGCAGAAAAAAAAATCGCTTTTTTTCCTTCTCTTCTGACGTCATTAGAGAAATGTTCCTGGTCGAACCAGAGAGAACCTTCAGTAGCTGACCCCGGCCCACAGCGCGTCACTGTCTCTCCTCCTCAACCTAACTTGAGCAAAGTCTGCAAGAACCAGCAGAACAGGCTTCATGTACTCCCATCATCTAAATATACATGTTCTTTCACAAAGGCTTTATGTAATTACACTGTTTAAACAGATGATATTTATATATTATATATATTTGATGTCATGCATGTAGCAGAGTACAGGTAGTAAATAGTGACTTGTAAGCAACAACACATTTCTGTTTCACAGTCAAACTTTATTTGAGTTGACAGATGACAATATTAATTATTCACAGCATTTGTAATCATCTCACCTGTTAGTTAGTTATGTGACATGGTACAGGAGAAAGTCTTCAGCTCTGGTAAACTATGGTAAGCTAAGCTCCGGTGGTCTGTAGTCATGGTAACACAGAGACAGCTACTACTGTAAATAATATACCATTACTCTGATCTTCCATACATTTATCTTTTAGCAGAAATAATGAACTGACTACTGTTTCACATCTTCTATTTTCCACCCTGATGGTCGCTGTGTTTACACACCGTCTCATAGCGGTAGCATGTAGCTAATGGGGTTAGCTCTGTATCTCCCATCTGCTTTCAGCTATCTGCTCTCAGCTGTCTGCTCTCAGCTGTCTGCTCTCCTCTGGGATGATTCTGTCGGTCATTTCTCACAGATGGATCTGTAAAGACAGACGTAAAACAGAGTGTATGTTTACGGTTTACAGAGTTGATGCATGAGGTAAACACTGAGTTAACTAACAGAGCTATAAATAGTATTATTTACCTGAGAGAAACCATCAGGAAAACCTGGAATCTGGACCGCAGATGTTCATCATGTGTCGCCGATTTCTGATCAGATTCCTCCGGTAACGTGCGCTGGGTGAAGTTTCTGGTTTATAAACTTTAAAGTGGTTTATAAGCTCTATTCTAGCTGCCTCTCCCTCCACTCCTCTCTCTCCACTCGTCTCTCTCTCTCTCTCTCTCTCTCTCTCTCTCTCTCTCTCTCTCTCTCTCTCTCTCTCTCGAGAGAGAGAGAGAGAGAGAGAGAGAGAGAGAGAGAGAGAGAGAGAGAGAGAGAGAGAGAGAGAGAGAGAGCTTCTCCGGGAGGGAGGGGGAGGGTGACGCTGTTGTTGTTGAGGAAGTTTGATTGACAGAAAACGCTGACCAATCAGAGCAGAGTGGGAGGAGACAGGCTGTGAATCAGTGGTTTTCAGACAGAGGCTGAATTAGGCTCTGAGGCAGGCAGACTCAGGCTGCAGTATGAGAAGAATAAAGGGTTTTTTGAACATTGCAGCATGTAAACATGTTCTAGTGCAACATTAAAATACATCTATGAACCTGGAAATGAGCATAATATGTGACCTTTAAGATGTGTCTCTAAAATGCAATTAACTAATGAAAATACAGCAATAGAAATATAGCAAATAGAGCAGCAGTATGTGTGTGCCCATACAGTAACGACGTTACTAGTACACAGCAAGTTTAAAAATGTCAGGGTGTATAAGTGAAACATTAACGGACAAACTCACAAACAATGGATTGTGGCTGATGGCAATATGAATTACACATCACTTTCAACCGCTATCTGCCCCGTCTCAAGGTCCGATTCACAGAAGATATTGCCTCATGATATTACAGCGCAAACACCCATACAGTTTTGCAGTTGAGTGCAATTTGTCCCTTTTTTTTGTCTGATTACAATTATCCATGTGGCAAAGTGTAAATGTTGCCTTTGCACCAAGAACACAGAAGGCAGAACAATGGCAGAGAGAAAAAGAAAAATAATATTTTCAGACCGCAAACTATAAGTCCTGACTGACGAGGTGCAGAGGCAGTCCTCAAAACTTCAGACAAGGAAATGTGAAGACAGAGAAACACTATTTTGGATTTAATATTGCTTGTTAACAGCTTCACCTGTGGCTGTTAAGTCAACTAAAGTCAGCGTCCTGTTGCTCGCGCTTGTGTTCGCTCTACATAGACATGAAGGAGCATCGCTCAACACAGTGAGGCGACACACGTCAGCTAAAAGCACAATATCACTCTATATTTCAGCTGCTTGGCAGTAATGTTAGCTGACCAGATGAAGGTCTCTCCATGAATCACTGCTGATCCTAGTGTTGGCTTTTCCTGCCTCAGCCTCCCGACCGCGGCCGGAGGGAACGGGAGACGCCGGAGTTTTGGTCGGAGACGATAACGTTTCTCTCTGCGGAGCCCCGTCACTTCACAAGACACGGGAAACCTCTGTTGGTCTGGAGGAGCTGCAGCAGTTATTTCTGCACAAACGTCCTCTGAACATTCACTAGATATTCTCAGAGCTAAACTAACTCTTCTGCAGTGTGGAGTGAGCAGCATGCACGTGAGGTGGAGCGAAAGAGCGAGAAGGAGCGCGGTGTGTGAGTGAAGGCAGGCAGAGGAGCAGAGTACAGCAGAGACTCCGGTCCTGGAGACCAAAGCTACGGTCTCCCCCGCGTCCTCCGACCGCGGCCAACACTGTTACTGTTTAACAGACGGGTTTCACTAGATACAACCAAGAGGTTTTGGTGCTTCACTGTAGTTTGTGTTGAAGTCTGAGTCTGAAAAGCGTAGACACACGGGAGCGCGCATGGGACACCGACCCGGATTGATTTATACGTGTAAGAAGTTACGAACAGTCCCTTTAAATGCGCTTCAGTTAAAATCAACACTCTGAAGACGCTAATAATTTCACTGTAACTTCGTGTGGCTATAAGCGCTGAATAGGAACGTTTTTGCAATGAGGCTCATTTGCATATAAAGGAGCTGATTTAGCACCAAATGTCTGCTTATTACCTCATTTAAATATGTGCAAATAGCACAGGAGCACCTAGCTACTTGCTTGGCAGCGCGGTTAGGGGTGCATTTCAGCCTTTGCGGGTGCTTTGAGAATTACATGGTTTCTTTTAGTCTTCTTTGTGCGGGTTTAGAGGGGCCACAAAAACTGCGCAGTCCTTTTGTGAATCGGAAATGTGTGAAGTGTTTTAGTTGGAATCAACCAGGAGAACATTGGTAGGAAAAATGAGAAAAAGGGCATTGATGTAATAAAATGAAACCTTGAGCTGTGCTGGTAGACAGTCTCTCCAGTTGTCTGTATTTGTATCATTATCATTTACACATGCACACTCATACACAAACACACACACACAGACACACAGACACACACACACACACACACACACACTGGCTCAAAGAACCAGTGAGTCAGTACTGCAAATAAATAGCCGTCCCTCATTCGGTCTCTTTATCTTCCATTCACACACACACACACACACACACACACACACACACACACACACACGCGCACACACACGCACACACACGCACACACACACACACACACACACACACACACACACACACACGCACGCACGCACGCGCACACACACACACGTACACACACACACACACACACATCTGCAGAAAAGCACTCATTCATTCATTAGTTCTTGTACTGTTCATATTTGCCTGGAAACACCAACAGAGCTTTTCCAAATGTAATTTGATGCCGATGGATTCTTCTGAGTTTTCCTCCACATAATGCAGAACTGACCGTGCCGGGATTCATGATTTATCTATACCATTTCATTTTAATGTTCATGGAATATAGAATACACATGAGAAGTTGGTACACCACACAGAAAGAAACTCATAAAATGGTTTCTGTTGTCTGAACAGAGAACTGAGGAAAGTCATTTTATATCAAACAAATGGAAAAAGTGCAAATATTATCCTTCACACACACACACACACACACACACACTGAGATACATTCTCTCAATTATGAAGTTGTAGTTGAATTATAACAACAAGGAAACAGACAGAGTCAACAACAATGTGTCTCTGGAAGGTGAATGAGACAAATACTTGTCAGTGTATACCTGAAGCAATGTAAATGCTGGAACCAAGCATGGAGCTGAGTTACATAACAGTGCATGGGTGAATAAAGACTGGTAAAGAATAGAAAAGCATCAACTAAATAGAATAAAAAGAAAAATATAGACAGAGACATACGGAGAGGAAGGGACATCCAATGGAGGGATTTGGCCAAAGTGATAAGAAGACAGAGGAAACCTGATGCAGGAGATGAACTCAAATTGATTTCATGTGTGAAAGAAATTCAGATGAGAGACAACGCAACAAAGAATAACAAGTACAATGCAGTTTTTCCTCAACAGAACACACACACACACACACACACACACACACACAACAGATTAGAATTTCTCATTCATTCAATCAATCAAATTGCACGTGTTTTGGCACTTGTGCGGAAAAAGTGAGTACAATTGTCTACAATTTGCACAATAACCACTTGCACGTGTCTCGCCGATCAAAACTGATGAGTTGATTCTCTGATACTGTCGTCCTCTTCACAACTACTAAACATTCTTTCATTGTTTGAGCCTTCACTTGCAAAATGATCGATTCAGTTATCAAAATTGATCAGGCATACATGTATATTCCATAAATGTCTATGACACGGTGTTGCGTACTGTGAGGACGTACAATTAATAGTTTTTTTTACTGAACTAGCGGAGGTTTTATCATTGTTACAGGGTTTATAAAGCTCTTTTTTATTATTGTCATGGATGACATTTTGTGGCAAACTTTCTGTTCACTGTACATGACTTTACATGAAAGCTCAAAGGTGAATTTTCTATTTCTCATACATGTAAAACATTGCTACACAAATATATATATACTGTATAAAGACACATGTACATATCCTGTTTCTGTGTATACAATATTGTACACTACTGTATTGACGTTTCCCAGTAAACTTTGACCTGCTGTTGAAATGGGAATCTAAAAAGCTCAGTGTGATACACAACAGCATTCAGCTAGGTCAGGGGTCTGCAACCTGCGGCTCCGGAGTCACATGCGTCTCTTTAGCTCCTCTCCAGTGGCTCCCTGTGGAGCCAACATAGAAATGAATAACTGTTTTTTCTTTACATTTTCATTTGAAGTTGTCATTGTTGTAGGTCTATGGTATGACGGTACGATGGAGTATTAGGGCCACATTGAGTAAATAAATAAAGTCAATAAAGTCATATCATGAGAATAAAGTCAGAAGTTTACAAGAAACAAGTTGTAGTATTATGAGAATAAAGTTATAATATAAAGTAGTCATTTTACGTGCTATTTTCTTTTTTCTCATAAAGTTATGACTTTATTCTTGTAATATTACGACTTTTTTTCTCGTAATATTATGACTTTATTCTGGAAATCTCCGGGGGTTTTCTCTAAATGTGGTCCTAATACTCCGTAGTACATTGTCTCTTTGGCCCTCACTGTATTAGACTTATATACTATATATTTAGACTATAAACTGTGTTACCTTCATCACAATGATCACATGTTTTGCGGCTCCAGACAGATTTATTTTTTTGCCTAAAATGTCTCTTTTGTTAGTAAAGGTTGCTGACCCCTGAGCTAGACTAACTGACATTGTGGTATAGAACAGTAAGCAGTCAGTGTCAACAAAAAGTAGAATAAAACAGAGATTTGTATACAAGGAATATTTCCAGGGTTGACTGCTGTGGTGAAAAAACATGGAAACATTTTGACCAGTTGGGCTCACATGACAAAACAACTTGTCATTTTGGAGTCATTGGTCAATTTACTGACACAAGAAGTGGTTTAGAAGCATGAAGGAAGTGTTTTGGGTGAGTTACTACCTTTAGCAGACATGTTATAGAGTTGTGATAGCCCATGAAACAGTTGTGACTAATGCACTTACAGTTTACAGAGGGTTAAGGCTGTTTCAAAAACCAGCCAAAGCCATTGAGAAAAAATGCAATTTGATATATTTCCTGCTTACAGTAATGTGGTGTTAGGGTTTGACATATTCCAGGAGGAGCGCATTCACACATATACAGTAAGTTGGGAAGAGAAAGGTAGTTACTGGATGAGAGTGTACCTTATCAAATATGATGGTTATTGTGGTTAGAGTTTTATTTTATGCTTACTGCTACTGTATCAGGTCATCATTTACTGTAAGATAGATTGTTTTCAGGAAGGAGAAGGAATGGGGTTTCCTTATAAAACATACAGAAAACAAATCATTGTAAATGTGTGGGTTTGTATAATAGGTTTTTTGGGACAGTTAGCCAACACATTTAGGCCTACAGACGACCTGGGACCTTGTTGTTAACGCTGTCTCTGCAGACATCAGGTCACCCTGCCATTCAAACACAAAGAACCTCACAATCTGATAGTGGACTCCAGTGAAAGTCGTCCAGTTTGGACAGCAGGAAGCTGTTTTATGTAAATGTCTCAAACTCATTAAGCACATTGCTGTCGTTGCAAAACTCTGCTTTAGGCATTTGTGTGAGACAAATGATGATAAGAGACCATTGTGATGCTTCAGTGTGGTGACGCGGAGTCTGGATGACAGAGTTTACAGTAGTTTTCTAAGCATTATAAACAGGGACGGACGGATGGACAGACAGATTGATTTTGTATGTACCTGGTATACTGTGTCTTCTCGAGGCCATGGTCTGTTCTGGTCCAGAGATATCCTTTGTTTTTCCATACGGCCCGTCATCTAGAGAGAACAGAGACACACAATAAAGCTTTATTAATATACTTCTGTTTTTTGGTTCAGCTCAGATTGTAGCATTTATTTCTGTCTCACATTGTGTAATATGATCATTTTAACAAATACACAACAGCATCAACAATATGTTCTACTTTTTGGACAGCTGTTAGTGAGAAAAGAGAGTGCTATACCATCACCTTATCCACCCACAAAACACCATCATTACAAATGTCAGACTTTGTTCTCAGACCCAAAACATGGAAACACACACATGCAGGACTGATCTGGGCTAACACTGCTGCTACATGCATGTGTGTCTGCCAACAGTCACTCATCCCTCAGTGGATTCATTCTGCCTCTTGGCACCATGAATCACATCTCATTTCATCCTCCTCTACACACTACCTACTGTAGCTTGTAAAAGCAAGAAATGATTGTCCACAGTCCCGCCACACATTGGTGGTCATGAACATAATAGATGTTATTAATTGTTAGTTTATTTGACTGTGATGTGGGCTCCTTGGCTGTGCTCTCTGCACTGTGGTTGGCTGTGTATAATAATTTAGACAAACAGTTGCAGCATCGTCCTGATACAATTGCAGAAAAAACAAAACACCATTCTCAAAACTTAAAAAAAAAAAATCTTTCTCCGACTGACTTCCTTTTGTAATAATTACAGACTGAATTGGGGCAATCACAAGGGCACACTAGTAGAAATAAAAGTGTTAAATAGAACCATGTAGGGTTCTTCGGCTTGTCCCTATATGAGAACCCTTTTATAAAGGTTCCACCTGGAACCCTTTCAAAGGGTTCTACCGAGAACCCAACATAAAGAGTTATACATACAACCAGATGTGAAAGGTTCCACCCAGAACCCACCCAGGGGGTTCTACCAAGAACCCTTTTATACATCATAAATCTTCTCACTAACCATATAGTTTTAGCTTAATAGGTTATCCTGGGGCCATGGGAGTCACGTTCAACAATCCTCGGGCCTCACGAGGCTCTTAAAGGGCCGGGCTGATGTGGTGCAGCGCAACCGACAACCATGGTTCACAATCACGGAGTGTGGGCTGGGAGGACCTGTGCTTTCACCAATCCTTGAAGAACACTTTTTTACAAAAGGGGATCTTTGAATGAAAAGGGTTCTTAATGGAACAAAGAAGCCTTGAATTTTTATTTTTTTTATTTTTTTTAAGTTAGTCTGATTGAAATACACATAATAGCGTTTTATTAGAGATCCACGATCCAAGTTTGTTTTCTCATCGAACAGATACAGATACAACCACAGTGGAAGAGCTGCAGAACGCTCTGAATGCTGTGTCGGGGGGGGGGGCGTTTCCTGGCTGACAAGTGTGAAATTTGCAGGAAATTTACAAAAATGCTATGTAAATACTAGAAAAAGCTCCCTCATACAGTATATAATCTACTTAGCACTATCACAAGTGCTACTTTGTATATTAACCTTGTAAGACGATTACGTGTAAGGAAGACTTCCCAGGTACCTGTAGTTACAGGTAGTTACAGGTAGTTACAGTCTGTGCCTTTCAATAGTTTGACACATTGGTAAATACCCAGTAAGGCCATTAGTGATGTGCTGATGAGGTTAGTCTCCTCCCTGCTTGGCCATCATTGCTATATGTCACAGGGGGGGACAGATGTCCTGTTTTATGGTCTCTGGCAAACACTTTGTGACAGAGAAGTGTGAGGATATTAATATTTGATAAGTTATACATTCAGTTTTTCTCAGATCTCCAAAGGTGTCTGAAACTGCACTTTTAAACTGTTGAATTACAGTAACTGCACACAGGCTGGAGGCCTGCAACAAGTCATCACTTTCAAACTCCAATGTTAAATTACCCTCCAACCAATCAATCAACCAGCAAATCAATTCATCTATCAAACAATTAATCAAGGTCATTTTTAAGATTTGCAGAGGACAGTCCAAAGGAGAGAAATAAGAGAGACTGGGATGCAGAGTACAAATCAGAAACTCAATAAAGGAAATCACATTGTGATATTATGTATATATTGCTGTAGTTTACCAATAGATTACATTTAATATCCGTTGGAAGTTGTGATACAGTAGGTAGAGATATCAACGTGTCCAAAATGTTATCACTTTGCTTTCCTACAGCTGGTGCAGGTTGACATGTTTTAGCTCTTTTGGGCACAATGTCATGGATGTGAATCACCTGAAATCAGGCTGAGATTAGCAGGGCAAATTCTGAGGATGTGTGGACCTGAAGCTCCAGTCCAACAGGACAGGAACACACACACACTTGGCGGGTTTATTGCTGGGGACCCAAGGGAGTGCTTTGTCGATTTTGGTGCGATTTAGACAGGCAACACGTTCTATGCAGCAAATATGATATACATCTTTGTTTTTTAAAACAAAAAACAGTTGAGAACAAAGTACAAGAAATTAGCAATGGCTGACAATGTACCTGTATATCATATTTAATGATTTGTAGTTATATAATTTAGATATTATTAGATATTTACATATAAAATCTCCATTTGAGACTAGTGTGGCAAAGTATTCCAATTTAGAAACTGATGTAACAATATAATATTATCGCCTATAGGGGGCGATGTCGACAAACAGTGTCCTCTTGTGTACATTTAAACTGCTGTTGCTTTCCTCTTCTATGGCAGTGCAGGCTGATACGTGTACAACTGGTCTCAAAGAGATTTTGAGTGAATCTTTGAAGATTTGTCTTATTGGGTTCATTATTTTAGTTATTAAGAAGTCATACACTTTTATTCTTGAGCACTTTTAGATTTAAAATGACATATTCTAAGGTCTCATCTCTGATATATGGATATGAGGTATTTTGCTAACTCAGTTTGACAGCAGCTGTGACAGTGGAGCGGAGGCTGTTGTTGTTGTTGTGGCTCTGAGGGAAGAGGATGTGTCCTACTTTACAACCTCTGCTTCATCAGAGGGGTGGAATACGTTTAACAATTCATAAGCCAATTCTCAACTACTTTCATACCCTACTCCAGAAGTGTCATTAAGTTGCATTATAGTGAGGGACAATTACGCCACAGCTTAAACATAAATGTCTCTGCTAAACTTGCAGAATAAATATGTATTTTTAATGCTTTCCAGCACCTGAAGCAGCATTTGAAACCAGCTTACTATCATCAACAGAGTTAAGCAGTTGGAAAGGATGTCCTGCAAAATCCTTTTAGTTGTGCTTTTAATTCTTCTTTAAATTACATTCACGTTCTGTTCCGCAGGACTGTCTTCAAGTATCACTTTCACTGTGACAAAGAAACTGCAATAGTTAGTTTGACTTTTTTTTTAGCTATTGACTCCAGCTCCTGTATATAGGACATATTCCATGATACTGTCACCAAGCTTAGAGGTTTTCATTTCCCTATACTTAAAAGACTTAAATCCTAAATCCGTGGCTAATTCACGCTGTCGCTACCAGGGTTTCCACCCACAGTCCAAGCACATGTGTGCATGTGTGTTCATTAGCCTATATGTGTGTTTGACCTGTGATAAACTGAAAGGTTGCATCCCCTGGTTGTGATGATCAGAGCTGAAAATGGATGGATGAAATCTTGCCGTGAAAGCTCTACTTTTTTCTTCCTTATTCATAACTTCTTATGTCACCATATCCAGCTAGTCATCTTTCTTCCCACATACCATGAACAGATTGGCTGTTGGCTGCATGAAGCAATTTTCTTTCCCCTGAAGAACTTCAGATTTTTAGTAGTTTGTTCAATAAATGAAAAAAACAAACGTTCCCGAGCTAGAGCAGCCAAACAACGAGCTGAAAAACGTTCAAATGCTCCCTTAGAGCTGAGGGACACCGCAGGGTTAGAGGATATTTCTCATTGGATTAGTGTACACGTGTTCATATTACACACACTGTAGCAACACTTTCTCACTCCAGACTTGTCATTTACTGCAGCTTAGTCAGTAGGGGAGGGAAAAAATGGATTCACCTTTGTATCGTGATTTTTTTTTTTTACGATTTTGGAATACATGTTTTAATGCCAATTGTTTTTTGATATATTTGCTTCATTTGAGTCTATGTGGAGGAAGAAGGAAGTTACCGTTTTTATTGTTTTAGTCTGAGTAACGTGACGTCATATCCGTTCCGTATCCTTCAAACCAAATACCAAACGGTAAACTATTAATTAAAAATCGATAGTGTTTTTGAGAATCGATACAGTATCACAAAACATGATATCGCCAGTTCTGATGGGTATTCCAGGTTTCGTGAGTTTGCGTGCATCCTAAGTGCCTCTAAAATGCGATATCACAGCAGAAAAATAATAATCCTAGCAAAAACAATAGGTTTCCTTGACACCGTTGGGTACTTGGCACATTCGTGCTCGGGCCCTAATTAATCAAATACATGTGCCTATTCAATGTATTCTTAGCCATTAGAATCCAGTTTGTACATCTATTCTACCTTACCACAAACTGTCCAACCCACTCACTGAACACAACTTTGTTATTGTGATAATACCTGCACATGGTCACCAGAGCACAATTGAATATATAATGATGGAAAACAATAATGACACAGGTCTTATGACACATATCTGGGATACTCTCTAAACATGAAAACCTTCTATAGAATTTCTATATTCTTTATCAGCCTGCAATTACACAAAACAGTCCGACAGCATCCCTTTATCAGGTATGTTTCTACCATACAACGAGGAGTTTCTTGCGTTCCAACAACCTCAGTATATAGAAAGTGTTTTCCTTCCAACAATTTCCATACGTGACACATTTTCCTCTAACACCTTTGAAATATGCAGTACTTTCCCACCGGTAATGCTTAGAAATCAGTTCTCTTCCCAGCAGTGACAGTGGAAAGGAGGCCATTGTTGTTGTGTTTCGGAGTTTAGCGATCTTCACAGAGGTGTAATGAGTTTAATAATTCATAAGTTGTGGATTCAATTTAGCTTTAAACCGCTTTCATAAGTTATCTGGCTGGCTGCTTTCCCGCTGTGGGGCTGTCACAGGCATAATGGACCCCAGAGGCTGCTCATCAACACACACACACACACACACAAACAGGAAAACGTGCACACAAACTAACATGCACAGCCTCTGGCAGCACAGGCTGATGCATACCCAAAAGGATTTAGGCACCTGCATGTGCACAGGCTCCAAAAGACACAAAATAAAAGTGTGTGTATACAAGTACATGTCTTACATGCACTGTTATATAAACAGTGACTTGCACACCACACACACACACACACACACACACACACACACACACACACACACATACACTGTTAGACATAAAGAAGGCTAAAGGCAACTTGGCCATCTCGGTCTCTGTGACTAGATGTAAGACAAACTGTTTTAGTCACAACTCCCCCCCCCCACCCCCCCAGCAGCATGAATCTCCAGCTCTTGTCCTCCAAACCCACAAATGTGTCGCCATAGTTCTGGTGGCGGAGGTATCGGCGCACTGCAACTATGTTTGTCACAACAGGCTTTGGGAAGCATAACAGCCTTGACACACCAGGAACGTCAGGAGCGCGTGGCGGCTGCGTGGCGTGGTGGCTGCGTGATTCACGCATCGGGCATTCACATCAGCTGCATTTCAGCTGCGTTTCAGCTGCGTGTCAGCTGCGTGTCTGCTGCGTGTCTGCTGCTGCAGTTGCTGCTGTCAGCTCTTTCTTTCAACATAGAGTTTGCCTTTTAATGGCCATTTCATTTCATTATAAATATAATTTATATTTATTTTAGACCGAGAAAGGTTAAGAAACGTGTGGTAATTTGTAAATAATAGTAATAATCCACAATTCAAACTCCGTACTATATTCATTCATGGAGCTTTCCAAGTCACTGCATGTTCTAGAACACTGTCCGGCACATATTTCAGAATAAAAGCCCTGTGTAAACAAATGAAGGAATTCTGTCCACAGAAAAAATGCTTGAGGGCTTTTATTTTGAAATGAAAGCAGGATTCTACAGATGTCTAGACATTGAAACTGTAGTAATGTAGCTGATATGATGTTATTATACAGTCAATAGATCACTTTCACTGTTTGTTGCTGCTGTGAGACGTACGCGGGAGGCGTCAAAAATAGGCGAGACCGGCAAAAATAGGCAGTGTGGCTGCTCTAACCTGTTAACACGGACGCCAAAATAAAAAACAACAGGTAACGCAGCCGCCACGCGCTGCTGACGTTCCTTGTGTGTCCAGGCTGTAACACATGATCTGTTAGCACTAACAGGCTTTTTGAATTGATGTACAGATCACTTTCACTCTAACACATTTTCACTTCAAGATCTCTTTTCCGCTGCCTTTTCTCCGTTCTCCAACTCTTACTGATAAATTAGCGTCTCCTGATGAATAATTTGAGTGTGATTAGGCTAATGACTGCTGGCGCCGTCAGCTTACTGAACAGGTTGAGTTATAGACAAGGCGTCAGGCCAGATTTCCCCCCCTGCATTAGAAGCACAGGCATAATGCTTACAGCATGAGAGTCTTTTCAAACACAGACGGTAATGACTTCAGCACGTGCAAGGCGGGGTGACAGACTAAAGGATGGATGTCATCATAAAGGTCTGTCTATTTTTTGTACATTTTTCGATGTTTTGAATATGACTAATCTTCAGCATTTGTTGTTACAGTTTCTTTTTACAGTAATTGAAGACATAGTTGAAGATTTTTTTCAGACCATAATTGCATATTTAAGCAATTCCAGAAATAGTAACATTTGCTTGCTATGTCTCATAACTGACAGTTTTTGGGCATTTATTCTGTTTTTGTGATTCTTCTTCCTAATATTATCAGTAGTAGAACATGTTGCAGTATCAGTTGTAGTATACAGTACAATACTAAGCAACAGCAGCATCCTCAGTGACATACAGGTGAAAAAACAGTTTTGCTAATAGTTAAGTTTGTAAGCTAACATTTTCCCGTCTTGTGCATTGACCCAGTCGCCAGAAAAAAATTTCAATGTACGTTTGAATGTCGATGTTTCTGAACCTATAATACGTTTCATAAATACGTTCATCAGCTTCATATCATGCATGGACCATGTGATTAACGTTGTGAAACGATTGGTTAGGTTTAGGCAACCAAACTACTCGGTTAAGGTTAGAAAAAAGATCATGGTTAGCGTTAAAATAACAACTTAACAACATAACAAACAGCAGACTTTCTTATGTAATGTTGCATAACAAGTGTAACAACGTTACGTAACAAGCACAAAGTCAACTTTTACTTTTGGTTTCACAAAGAACACGAACAGCAGTCTCTTGGGTGTAAGTCCTGTGTTTGTTTGACCCATCCACCACAACTCCCACCCACCCATAGTGTACTTTTTCACTTTGTTATACTAGTTATTATATTTTGTAACTTTCATAACAATCGCTCATTATACTATGCCTTTTGCTCTGCGCGTTGCTCATTACACTTGTACTTGCTCTGACGGACTGCAACAATGTAGACATTCAATGTATCCGTGGTTTACTGAAACATACAATGCCAATGTGTTTCCTGGCGGCTGGGCTATGTGCATGACTTACATTAAAGGTGCCATGTGGAGTTTACTTGTAAACAAATACACATTCAGTGTTTACTTACCAAATCACAGTGTGTATTCTTGAGGTCTAACAAACAAAGTTTAATTAACCATTTATTAATGATGTTATTATAGTGTTACCAACTGCTGTAATATTGCAGTGATCAAATATTGAATGATAATCAGTTTGAAGTTTATGTTCTAGTCTGTCCTTTTCTTCTATTTAAGGGAGACCACTACTGGGTATGAGTGTTAAGATTTTGAATTTTAAATCGCAAATCGATTGAAATTGGCTTCCGATCTCGACCATTGAAATCAAAAGCAGGATCAGCAGGTGTTTTTACCCCGCTCACTCCCGTGCGCATCAAGGAAAATACAGTGTCAAGAAATGTAACAGCCGACTCACTCATGGTTTGAACTATTAAATTACATTTAATTCTATCAGCCACCACATGACACGTTCATTTGTTACCAAGAACAACCCGTACTAATTCCTCTCTGTTGGAAAAGGGAGCCATGCAGCAGTTTTTCAGCAGACATACCATAAAACTTAAATATCTGATACATTTCTTACAGAAAAATAATGGATCTTCTGACCAACACACCGTCACACACATACCTACTGTATGGACAGGTGCAGTATCTTGTGCTTGTATTACAGGATTGTAAGTGAAGAATTCCACCGCTCGTATTAAATACATCCAGCTATACAGAAACACCTGCTAGGCCTGTGTGTGTGTGTGTGTGTGTGTGTGTGTGTGTGTGTGTGTGTGTGTGTGTGTGTGTGTGTGTGTGTGTGTGTGTGTGTGTGTGTGTGTGCGTGTGTGTGTGTGCATGCATGAAGGGAATACTAACAGACAGTGCTCTGTAGTATCTTGCAGGATTCCCTCAAGCTTTCACCAGACCTTTCCACAAACACACAAACATCACGTATACAGTATGATCACACACACTTTCTCTGTGTCCTCGGTGCAGGCTGCTGACGATGAGGCTGTCCTGCCAACACCTGAGGTTGAAAGAGATGTGATCTCTGTAGTACACAAACATCCTCGCTGCCTCCTCATAATCCTGCAGTGGTTTCAGGTTCTCTTCACCAAACTGCACAACAAAATGTTTCTGTACATTTGATTATCCACGTACATTAGTCCTATTTCTATTATTATAATAGCTGCCGTGCTATTATTGTGGTTGCTGTGCGTGCTCTCTCTCTCTCTCTCTCTCTCCCTCTCTCTACCCAACCGGTCGAGGCCGATGGCCGCCCCACCCAGAGCCTTGTTCTGCCCAAGGTTTATTACCCATTAAAGGGAAGGCCGGAGTCTCTGCTGTACTCTGCTCCTCTGCTCCTCTGCCTGCCTTCACTCACACACCGCGCTCGTTCTCTCTCTCTCTCTCCACCTCTCACGTGCATGCTGCTCACTCCACACTGCAGAAGAGTTAGTTTAGCTCTGAGAATATCTAGTGAATGTACAGTGGACGTTTGTGCAGAAATAACTGCTGCAGCTCCTCCAGACCAACAGAGGTTTCCCGTGTCTTGTGAAGTGACGGGGCTCCGCAGAGAGAAACGTTATCGTCTCCGACCAAAACTCCGGCGTCTCCCCTGTTCCCTCCGGCCGCGGTCGGGAGGCTGAGGCAGGAAAAGCCAACACTAGGATCAGCATTGATTCATGGAGAGACCTTTGTCTGGTCAGCTAACATTACTGCCAAGCAGCTGAAATATAGAGTGATATTGTGCTTTTAGCTGACGTGTGTCTCCTCACTGTTTTGAGCGATGCTCGTTCATGTCTATGTAGAGCGAGCACAAGCGCGAGGAACAGGACGCTGACTTTCGTTGACTTGACGGCCACAGGTGTCGCTGTTAACAAGACGTTTATGATTCTTACATAGAGTCCCTTTAAAGCTCCTAAAGAATTATGGATTGAAACATCTACACAGCGGTCAAGGCCAGTCACTGCCCTGCTTTCACTTAGATTGTCCTTAATCATTTAAAGGTCGGGGGTGCACTTCGCACACTAAGGTGATTCAAGAAAAAATGAGCAAACCGTTCTTCTATGGAAGGCTTCAGGTTGTGAGTGGTAGTCCAGCTGCTTTGTTTTGGGAAGCTGAGGTTAGTGAATCTATAAACCCTTACAAATGGTACCTGCTCTATTGGGCAGTGACAATGATTTGACTTTATAATGTATATTAAGCAGTAGTGTTCCTGATTGAACACATGAACATAAACTTGAAATGCACTTCTCTCAAAGTTCAAATCGGAAGGCAAATTAGTGTTCCTCTTTTTGAGATGATGGTTGTAAAAAGCTTGTTCATTCCACCGTCAATATCTACCGCTTTAAAACCTATACATTATTTACCCTTCCTTCATTTTGCATCAGGCTATTTGTTCCCAGTTCCTGATTTTGTACCTGTGAATCTTTTTGCCAATTCAGATCAAGATTGAATTCTGGAGAATAACTAGTTTCCCTGGAACAGAGCTTCATGTACAAACTTGACCACTACACACAAAAACAAGGAAGGTGTTGTTGGGACCAGGCTGAGGACATTCCTGGACAAACTGAGTCAGGTGTGCTTGTTCAAAATTGTGCTTGTTCACTTTTTATTTTGCAGGGAGACGGACCTACTGTCTCTCTTCTGTATTTCTCCATTGTTTTTTTGATATATTCCCATCAAATTTGAATGGAACTGGACTGAGTTCCAGATTTCCAACTATGAGAAAAATCCTTACTAATGGATGAAGGATTTTAGCCGTCCATATGCCATTCATAATGTTCATACATTTTCTTTCAGATATTACAGGGATGTCATTATCATTTAAAGCTTCAGTAGGCAAAACAATTTTGGCATCATTGGGAAAAAATTCCATAATAACCTTTCAGCATATTGTAATTCAAGTGTTCTGAGAGAAAACTAAACTTTTGCTCCTCCTCATGGCTCTGTTTTCAGGCTTTAGAACATCTAGCCCGTGATGGGAGACTTTGACCAATCACAGGTCATTTCAGAGAGAGAGAGCATTCCTATTGGCTGTGCTCCGGTCATGAGAGCGGTGCTTGGTATTCCCCAAGAGATCTCAACATGACTGCCGGGTCACAAACTTTCTCATTTTACAGCTAAACAGTACACTACAAGATGATTCTGAAAACATCTGAGGAGAGAAATAGACATTACAGTAACAGAATAATGATTCACATTTGATCAACGCTGCCTAGTTTGACCGTTTCGTCAGAGTTCAGAGTGATTGACAGCCGGCTCTCATAGACAGCAGCTGGACAGCAGACCTCAGATCAGCTCTGACTGCTTGTTTTCCTCCGGTCTGTGAAATCTTGCACATGCCATTAGGACAGAGGAGGACACCGGAGGACACAGGAGGACACAGAGGAAGAGGAACTGTTTCATGCACTACTGTCAGGATATAGTGACCATTTTACAAAAAATAACTTTTTTCTATGATATTTGCTACAATATCGCCTCCTTCAGCTTTAATGATGTCACATTCTGGAATGTTAGGCAACTTTAGTTAGACACTTCAAGTGTGCTGCAACAATAAACCCACACCTGACTATCTCTACTCAGTTTCATTTTTGATACATACTTTTCTCAAAATAGTGTTTTATTTAAAGAATAAGGTTGGTTCTATTGTTTTTTTTGTTTTTTTTTAAATCAGTTCAAAATGAGTTCCAGATTTCCAACTATGAGAAAAATCTTCACTAATGGATGAAGCATTATGAAAACAATTTTAAATGTAGTTGTCCATATGTCATTCAGAACGTCATACATATTCTCTCATGTATGAGAATGATGACATCATCCTGTAATGATGTCATGTTCTGGAATGTTAGGCTAGTCTGTGTAGACACCTCAAGTGTGCTGAAACAATCCACTCACACTTGACAATCTCTACTCAGCTGCAAATTTGCAACATACTTAATTTTTCAAAACAGTGCTTCATTTAAAGAATGAGATTAGTTTCATTGTGTAATAAACAGTAAAAAATACAGTTTTTGTATTATTCTAATCAGATTTTAATGGTTGTATGTATAAAACATATACAGATTTATTCATGTCTTTATTGTATATACAATAACGGTAAGACAATTCTTTATTAGGATATTATGGCGTTTAAAGGAAAAAGTGTGCAAAAGAAATCACCTCATTTTATCTGCAAACTTTTTTAATTTGATCTAAATGAACTAATGTAAATACAGTAATAATTTCATGCATAGAGGATTATCATATATACACACACATACATGTCAAAAACAGACACAGGAGTACTTTTAGTCCCTAAAGCGGCACGGCTGGCGTTTTCTACATGTTTTTAGATGCAGCATGTTTACATGCTGTGATGTTCAAAAAGCCTTTATTTTCCTCATTCTGTCGGTCTGAATATGCCTGTATTTACCCTCTGTCTGAAACGCTCCATTTTAGAGCATTTTGACGGAATTGCAACAAAATTGCAACAGAATTGCGCTGCTAGGCCACAGCTTGGGTCCATTTGTACTTCCTGTCAGCTGATGTCATTCACATACACTGCAACCAGGAATGAACTGGGACACATTTAGAATGTTTACGTTTAAATCTGTGTCAAGGTTCTAAATATTGTAGATTTGTGACATCACAAATGGGCAGAAATCCTGACAGCCTGTTTCAAATGCAGTTTCTGAATACGGGCTGTGTGTATTTCCCTGTGGATTGTGCATTTTGATACTTTCACAGTATTTATATAGCACTTAAGCCTGCTTTATAAAAAAAAACCATGAAAATCTCACTTTTTTTATAAAATGGGACCTTTAAGTACCACACAGGCTGTAATGACTTTGGAGACCTTATCTGGCATCAGCCACACCTCTCCATGTAACACATGAAACCACCTCTTCAGTGGGCCAATACTCCGCTCAACTATATTCTGTGTTTTCTTATGGGCACTATAAGGTCATACAAATAAATCATCAGTGTTTAACTCAAAGCACCTGAAATTAATGTGAATTATTTTCAACGCATAACAGTGTAGGCTATTTGAGTGAAACATTTAAACTACTGCCATACTCATTTGTTGCTCTTTAAATTTTATTTCCACGCATAATACTTCTAATACCCCTTTTACACCGAGGACTCAACCAGGGTTGAACCAGGGTTGGTTGTGTGTATGAAAGGGTTAACCCGCAGGTTGAGAGGTGGGTCAGACCAGGGTCGATTTCGATGTGAACTGCACGGACCAGGGTCGCTAACAAACAGAGCGGGACAAAACTATTGGGTTGCAAATGAGGGCGCACAGTCCATGACGTAACGGTCACAGGTCACCGTGGCTCATAAAGAAGCGACAGCAGTAGGAATGATTTCAGACACACCGGAGGTGAACGACAGACGAGAACAACACGGATGTGTGGCGAGACCTCGAGGTGCGGGAGCTGCTGGCCGTCCGCGGTCAGGAAGAAAAAAGCGGTAGATGACGGGACGGTGAGAGACAACGTAGTGTAACGTTAAACGAACATAACAAGCTTGCTGAATAAGAGAGGGATCCGCAGTTACGTTACATAGAAACACACCGTGTTACTAATAAGCCGACCACCTCACAGCTGTACGCACATCTGTTTTTAAAGCGTGTTTACACATCTTCTATTTGTAACGTTACCTTTTTAAACTTTTTATCTTTCCAGACTAGATAACATAATGTAATCTAATAAATGATAAATGGGTGCTGTAGATAGACAGAGGAAAAAAGGTTCATGTTGATGAATAGATAATGTAAATATGTATGTTGTCTGTATGTTTCTGCATACATTACAGCTCCATACATACAACATAGTTCAACATTTAAAGGTAAAAAATGTGTGTGTAATATATTTACACTGTATCCCAAAAACATGCATCATTCTGTGGCATTTTATGTTTTTGAACATATTGATGATGCCACTATCATCTCCTCTCTTTGTAAGGAGATAACCCAGGTCGTATCTGAATTGTCCTAACCAGGGTTCAACCCGGGTTGACTGGCTTGGTTTGAATTGACAAAAGGGTTAACCTACCCTGGTCCAACCCTGGTCATTGGTGTGAAAGGGGTAAAAGCTGTAGTCCCTGGTCTGGATGGAGGCAAGGTGCAACGAGCCTACGTTTGCATGGATAACCGCTGTCCCCTAACAAGTGGCATCTGGCTGGCACATAATGTCCTTCAAACAGCTGTCTCAGGCTGCTCTCAGACACTGTCCTGGCATCATGTGTTGAGCCTGGCCATTTTGCAACAATGTCCAAAATGTTGTAGTCGGCACTGAAAACTAGAATGGCACTCGGAGAGCACAGACCTCCGCCCCCTCTCTCCGTTCAGCTTGTGCCATCATCTACGTGTATTGTTGTTTATGTTGAGATCAGCTGTACGTAGCGGAGCATCGTAAAACACTTTATTCACACTGGAAAGAAACAAAATAAAACTCACGTAAACCGTCATTGTTACTCTTTCCAACAATCACCACGTGTTCTTTGGTCGGAATCAATGTGAAGTTTAATGTGAAAAAACGCCGATTCGACAGTTGTTGCCCCCCCACCCCCGCTCTCTCTCTGTCTCTCTCTCTGGAGGAAGAAGAAGGCGGGGTCATGCGTCATCAACGCACATGTGTTGTACCAAAATCTAATGGATTGTTCACAGTGCCTCACCCCACCCTTCCAAAAAATGTCATTCAAATCCATCGCAGACTTTTAGAGTAATCCTCCAAACGGACAAACCAACAAACCAACAAACCAACCAACCAGCCAACCAGCCAACCAGCCAGCCATCCAGCCAACCAGCCAACCAGCCAGCCAACCAACAAACCAGCCAGCCAACCAGCCAACCAGCCAACCAACCAACAAATCAGCCAGCCAACCAGCCAACCAGCCAACCAACCAAAAAATCAGCCAGCCAACAAGCCAACCAGCCAACGAACCAACCAGTCAACCAGCCAACCAACCAACCAGCCAACCAGCCAACGAACCAACCAGCCAACCAGCCAACCAGCCAACCAACAAACCAACCAACAAACCAACGCCGGTGAAAACACAACCTCCTTTCTAGGCTTTCGGTCCATGGCGGAGGTAACAATATCAGCATTGATTCTGTGGTACCTCTTTCTGTTGACAAAAATGTCGTAATTTTTTGATGGTGGGAAAATGAAGATGTGCGTCCCACCAATTGTGCCAAGGTGTGGCCATCCAGTGGAAACAAAGTGAACTACGTCACAATATGAGACTGTGAAAGCGCTGTAATAGTTTGTGTGATCCCTCTGTTGATGAAAGGTTGAGAAAGACTCAAGTCATCACTGCTAAACTGTTGCATTTTTCCAGATTCCAAATATCTCCGTGTTGTGATCACTTTGGTTTCTGCCGTTACAGCGTTTGGTGGGAGACGTGAGAGCATCTCCAATGAGAGCGACAGCAAACTTTATCCCTTCACGATCTAGTCTGATGCATTTTTAACTCCTATTACTCTTATTAACTGTTATTCAGCGTTTGGAGAATATTTCTCCTACCTCTCTGTCTTTCAGCCATTTTCTCCTCTGCTTAAGAAACTCTTAAGCCTCTTAAAAGTCCTCTCCACTCCGTAGAGGTTTTCACCTTAGGAGCTCTTTTCAGGGCTAAGATGCTTTGTGAATAACTTACCAGGATCTGGTCTTAAGTCTGAGGGAAATTCTTAGAAAACCTCATAATTCTAAGAATTTTCTTCATCATTATTAGACACTCAGAGCAACTAACATAGTATTTAAAGTCCGTGTAAAGCAATAACAAATGCATTCAGGGTTTTTCACACCACAGACAATGTTTTACTAACCACCCAGCCAAGTTTGGATGATTAAAAAAATCACCAAGTATATTAAATTATCTTTCAAAATAATGGAAAAGTCAGCAGTGTTCTCTGCTCTGAGATGCTGAAGGCGCTGAATTAATTAATTAATTAATGAATTAATACAGATTTTTTTTCGGATTTATGACTAGAACAACTTGTCACAGTGCTGACCTGCATCTCAGATTAATCTTCAGGTTCCAGCTTTCAGATGATGTACACCACTTCTGTGTGACATCTACTGTTGACCTGCTATCTCCCCCTAAAGACCCCCCCTAAAAAAAGACAAAAACGGGTCTATTGTGGGTCTCAGAGGGTTAAAGGAATACCCCAGCATTTTGTGAAATAAACTGGGAAAAAAAAGTTAGTAAACATGTTTACATGCTGTAATGTGTTTGGTGGATTATTTATCTGTTGTTCCAATGCTAATGGTCATTGTATTTTACATCGTTGGAAAGCCTGTTTAGTTACCTTCACAATGATGTCCAACTTGTAAGGATCATGCATTTGTGGGATGAGCAGCACAGCTGATTATGTGGGGAGCGCCCAAGAAAAATGTTCCAAAATGCTCTGCCAATGGTAAACAGTGTATTCTCATAAGGCTACCAGGAAGCCTGCAATGACTGCCCTTCACCGTCAGGCCCGTTTGCGCTGGTGTCGACAACATAGACAATGGAACCTGAACATGTGGGGGAATGTCATGTTCAGTGATGAGTCCAGGTTCTGTCTGCCAAAGTTGGATGGCAAGGTCAAAATATGGAGACGACGTGGAGAACGCTATGCTGATTGTTGCACCGCTGGAGTAACAGCTTTTGGTGGGGGCAGTGTCATGGTGTGGGGGGGCATCTCCCTCACTGGCAAAACAAGGCTTGTCATCATTGAAGGCCATCTCAATGCAGTGAGATATCTGGATGAGATTCTGCAGCCAGTGGCGATCCCATATCTCCACCATCTGGCACCTAACTTCATCCTCCAAGATGACAACGCTCACCCCCACTGAGCCAGGGTTATCACAGACTACCTCCACAATGTGGGAGTAGAGAGAATGGAACGGCCTGCCACAAGAGTCCAGACCTCAACCCAATTCAACACTTGTAGGATCAGCTTGGGCGTGCTGTACGTGTTAGAGTGACCAACACAACCACGCTGGCTGACCTGCAACGAATCCTGGTTGAGGAATGGAACGCCATCCCACAGCAACGTGTGACCAAGTTGGTGACCAGCATGAGGAGGAGGTGCCAGGCTGTTGTGGCTGCGTATGGATCTTCCACCGCTACTGAGGCTCCTGACGGTGGATTAAATGAATAAAGTGTAAAATTGCCAATATGTCTTGTTTGTTCCTTGTTACTGATAGAGAGTTCAATCATCCAATCCACCAAACAACTCAAAACAAGAGTCAGTACCAACAGGAGAATACACTGTTTACCATTGGCAGAGCATTTTGGAACATTTTTCTTGGGCGTTCCCCACATAATCAGCTGTGCTGCTCATCCCACAAATGCATGATCCTTACAAGTTGGACATCATTGTGAAGGTAAATAAACAGGCTTTCCAACGATGTAAAATACAATGACCATTAGCATTGGAACAACAGAGAAATAATCCAGTTTCCGAACTTTTTTTTCCCCACTTTATGTTATGTGTTTCCCTATCGAGAGTTAGATGAGAAGACTGATATAAACTGAATGTTTGTACGTTTACATCAATGTAGCTCCGTGACGTTTAGCTTTGCTTAGCACAACCAATGGAAGCAGGATGAAACAGCTAGCCTAGCTCCATCGACGTTTCATCCTCTAACAACTCCTTCCTCTCAAGCTACCACCGAGTCTATTAACATACACGCTCAAACAGCAGAAACACTGACATGCATATATGCATCAAGTTAGTTCACATTGTGCCTGGAGGTCACTGGTTACCTCCTAGACAGGCAACGGGCCAGACAGACTGAGAGAGAGGGAGAGAGAGGAAGAGAGGGCGAGAGAGAGAGAGGGAGAGAGAGAGGGAGGGAGAGAGAGAGGGAGAGAGGGAGGGAGAGAGAGGGATGGAGAGAGAGGGAGGGAGAGAGAGAGAGAGAGAGAAAGAGAGAGAGAGAGAGAGAGAGAGGGAGAGAGAGAGGAGAGAGAGAGAGCGAGGGAGAGAGAGAGAGAGACAGAGCTCAAGGCAGTCTACAACAATAAACGCAAACACACACACACACAATTTCACACAGACAAAACACAGAAGAGGCATGTGCTCTGACAGATACTCAGGGCGATATCACATAATTACACAAACACATTCAAACACACACTCTCAGTTCCTCTTGATCTGTCTCTCTTCCTCACAACACACACACACACTTGTATAGCGCTGCCAGAGGGCTCTGCTGTGCTAGTTGCAGCCATGGTGACCTTACATTATCTATGAGGACTGCACACTCTTCTAGGTAGAGGGACACACACACTTTATCACATTCTTTTTTTCGGATACTCACACACCGACAGACTCGCTGCTCGAACACATGCAGGCGCACGCACACAGACGTACAGAGCTCTGAAGTGATCTCTCTGTATGTGGACCTACATTATGATCAAAGTTTCACCTCATTATGTTGAATGTGACACACACACACACACACACACACACACACACACAGCCCAAACTGTTGTGAGAGTAAAGCAGTGCCACTCTAGATTAGTGTGTGTGTGTGTGTGTGTGTGTGTGTGTGTGTGTGTGTGTGTGTGTGTGTGTGTGTGTTAGTGTTTCTGGGAACATGAAATTGGACAAGCAGTGTGTAATGACTGTGATGTCATTGTAGCATTATTAGACTCTTCAAAATAAGGGTGCTTAAAATGTTGTTTATGGCTGAGGTTCTGAGGTTCTGAGGTTCTGAGGTTTGAGGTTTGAGGTTCTGAGGTTCTGAGGTTTGTAGATTGGGGTCAGAATGTTTTTCTTAATGTATTAATAGAGAAATTGTCATGGTCTGGCTGTGCCAGAGGACATTGGACTTGTTTCCTTTTTGTTTGGATCTTATGTTCCTCCTGTTAGTCTATTAGTTCTGTATTAGTGGTTTGGTTTTCTTGGATTCGTTTTTTCTTCAGGTGAACAGCCTGTGTGGAGAGCAAAAAGGGGCGGAACGCATTGTCTGAAATACAACCTGGGAACCCATCAGCTATCATCTGACTACGACCATTTAGCTTCTTTCTTTTTTTTTACTGAAAATGAAACTGTTAACTGAGTGTAAGCACCATAGAATCATTTTGTTAAAATATTCATGATTCAGGAGCCTCATCATTTGTGGTTTCTCTAAAGATCCTTTTCTTTTTTCAGGAACCCAAAAGTGCATTTTAGATATCTTGGAAGAAATACTGAGCAGCACCATACCGGAAGCAATAAAGTTCTTCATTTGATACCTTTTTTTCTACTTCATTCGATACCCATCCTGTAAATGGAAGCATTCAGTTGTGTAAAATGCCACACCACCACATTCATTGTCATCAGGCGTGTAGAGCCATAATTTTGTCCGTTTTGGTGGCATCTCACAGTGTTAAATGACAAGTGAAAAGCCTTTTCACAACGTTAAGCGTTAATGCGTTATCATGACATGCAAAATAAAATGTTGTGCTATTTCTTCCCGTGAGATCAGGTGGCATCTTGGCATGCGGAACTCCGCAGACTCCGTCAAATACAGCGTGATCGACTTCACCGCACCACAGGCTGTACGGGTCGTAGCTGCTGTGATAGTGGGCTAATCACATGTTGCATTAAATCAAGGCTTGCAGGGATTGTCTGCGAGCAAAACCATGCAAATGGTATTTTTTTTTCTATATCTGGGTACAAAAAGGACCAAGTATTGGTTGACTGGAGACGTTTCAAGACCACTTGGTACTGGGTTATATGGGTCAATAACTTAAAGTTAGCGAGTAGCGATACTCAGCCCTACCCAGAAGATATCAAAATGATTCATATTATGAAAACACTCAATGAAAATAGACTCCACAATGGGCTGCAAAGCTGCAACAAGTGAATGTCCAGAAGGTACTAGCACTGTACACAATAGTACATATTAACATAATAATGCTTTATGATGTTTTGTTGTCTGAGTTCATTTGTATAATACGCTTGAATGAGCTGAAAGTACAGGGCTATGCTGTGTTACTATTAGGCAGCTGCCAGGTGCTAACGTCGGCATTAGAAGTGAAGCAGGCTGCTGCTGAAAAAAGCGCACCAATACTCAGCCAGTCTTATCTGGGTACATAAAAACACAAGATGCCATTGAAAGGAGTTGAATTGAGCAGAGTAAGGCACTCAGCCTATTTCATTTTTGTTGAATGTGGCATTTAAGCCGACACACCATTATAATCAAGCAGCTATTCAGCAAACCTCCAGGTAGGCGTCACAATACAAATGAACTAGCATGCTGCTGAAGAGTTCACATAAAGGCAGAAGCACCTGTTCATTCACAGCTACAATGCACAAAGATTGGCAGAGAAATATCCTCTGCCTCTGAACCCAAACATTATTTTCCAAGAAAAGGTATGAAATTATGCACATTATCAATCATTACTTTCACCAAAGTTCTGCATGACATGGCTAACTTTATATGCTCATTTTGGACTGAATTACAGTTTAGTGGTTGGATCTAAAATACAAAAATATTCCCAATGATGTTGAGCCAAGTCAAGGCTTTGATCAATTTGCCATCATTTCTTGTGGATCAAATGGATACCACGGACGGATCACATGAGATTAACCTCAACAGAAGAACAACAACATTGGGCCTTATTTCAAATGCTTAGAACAAAGCATGTTCACGTTTTTGCCAAAGCCTGAACTAAGATGTGCTTTGGATCGAAGCCTGATCCAAAACACATCTTCTTCCTCTGTGCCATAGAGCTCCATCAAAAAACACACCACTGATTCACACTGTTGCACTGGGTGACATGTTCCTTCATTACCATGAACACACACACTGTAGTTTATTTGGACTCAATCCCACATAGACCGTCCTGTTACTGTACTCCCTAGTGCACCAATTGTGTGGCTAAAAGTAGTCCAAAAACGAATGCAATACTCCTGTTTGAGCTAAAAACTAGTGTCCGCTGTTTGAAGAAATTACCAACACATTCTCAACCCAACTCGTCACAAACCGCCGCTTTGTCACACCCTTTGGCATCAAATCCACTATGGTTACCCCTGTCGTCACTTCAGGATTGAGCAACAGAACTAATGAAAGAACTATGGTTGGCAGTTTGCATTGGTTCAGGGTGCTCACTGAAACCCCTAGTGGCCATAGCCAATATTTTTTATAATAACACAACTAATAACTTATTGTAATGATGAATAATATCAACCTTGTTTTGTATTCTAATGTACAGAATAATAAACTAACAAGATAAGAATACAGATTTGTGGTCTTTTTATTTACTTATAATAATATTGGATGCTCTCTGTCCACACGGTTACAGATGCACTTCCTGTTACGTCATCTAAACTAACCACGTACTCATCAGCTGTGTGCTCAAGTTCAGACCGGAGATGTTACTATTTAACAGATGGAAGATACTTCTTACTACTATCTTCCTACATTTGTGCTTTTTAAACTGAAAACTCATATTTAACACTGTGATATTTACTGGAGATGACATACAATATAGCAAACAGGAAATAGGAAGCTTTCAGGTGTTCTCCCTCCAGCCAGCTGCCTCTTATTTAGGTTGATGTAGTGAAATGAGGAGGTATCGTATAAATCACTCCTCATTTCAACTTCACCAATCAGGCGTTCCTCATCTGTTTGCAGCACTTTCCAAGTGAGCAAACATGAATAAATAGAAACAATGTGTCGCAGCACAGACTTGCTTGCGGCCAGTTAAGACGTTCCAGTAGAAAACAATGCAATCAAACTGATTTTGTCGCTGACGTTCGCTCGCGTCACATTCAGTTAGGTCACGGTGTAATATGTACCCACAGCATCCCAACACACTAGCTCTCTGTGTGTTGTACACATTACATTTCTTCTAGATTGTTTTGGTGAACCCCCCAACCTTGAATTCATACTGCGCCTATGATGGTTGGGCTTAAAACTACTACGCTTGCACAGTGAACATGAGAGTGAACACGGGACACAAACCAACAGCTGATTGTAACATGAAAGTGAAACTTAACACACGGGAACGCACGAGACACGAACAGCGGTCTCCTTGATAAAAGCCCTGTGTTTGTTGGACCCATTCACCTCCACTCTTGTTGTCTTTTTGCTCTTTAAACTACGTCACCACACTCCTGGCTAGGGATGTCACGAGAACCGATACTTCGGTACCAAGTCGATGCCAAAATTCTAAAAACGTGACAGTACTCGTTTTCTACAGTACCGACGGTACCGTACGATGCCCGCAGGGTCCGAAATTAACACCAGCCAAGGGCCAAATGCAGCTGCTTCTGTCCTCTGCTTGTTGCTTATTGTTAAATATCTGTAAAGTGGTGTTTTTTCTATTGAACTGTGGACTCTGTATTTCCGGTGAATGTTATTGGGATTTGCATTTGATTATCTTACACTTACCTCCCCAGATCCACTTAGTTTGAACCGATCCAACAGCATCCATTCAAGTTTCAGGAGAAACCCATGAAGAACTAACGTTCTGTTACTGAGCACCAGATGGATCCAGTTACTCTACTGTTAGATATTACATTTGATGAAGAGCTCATATGGCCTGTTTAGGACTCGAGACCTGAGTTGGGACTTGAGTCACAGACTTGAGACTTGTGACTTGCAAAACAATGACTTGGTCCCACCTCTGGTAGCCTATAGCCAGTGTGATGTCACCATGTCAGTGAATTTAAACTACTGCTTGCAATCTGAGGATATACAGTACATAGACACATATCAACACTTTTTTTTACCGTGGTATCGAATTTTGTAACAAGAATCGTGGAAATTATACATACACAGTTATAATTATATATGACCTTCAAATTAACTTAAAAAATGTGTTTGTCTTTATTATTGTTATAATTTACTTATGTATTTATCTCACTTACTATTGTAAGTGTTGGTATTATTATTGTTATTGATATTATTATCATGACCATCATCATCATCTTTATTATTATTCATATTATTAATATATGTGTATGTGTATATACTGTATTATATATATATATATTTTATTTATTTTCTTTTTGTTTTATTTTTGTTCCCCCTATGCTCTACACATAAAAGGAAGGATGTCTGTATGTGTTTAAGAGTAGATATATGTCATATATGACCATCTAGCCTCATTCAATGCCAAACACACACACACACACACACACCCGCACACACACGCACACACACACATGCATTCTTCAACCTGCTTTTATCCCCTTGTGTTGTTTTAGTTTAGTTTAGTTTTTGTACTTTGTTATTTGTCTTTCTCTGTATAATATATTTTGGTCTTTTTAATATATGTCCCTGCACATGTCTTCACTTGTTTTGTAATCACTTTATAACACAATAAAAAAAAAGGAAAAAATAAGTTCACTGGTATTGGTATGGACTACTAGATTTCTGGTACCGTGATATCCCTACTCCTGGTACACTCTCCCTGAGCGTTTACTCCTTCCACTCATGGGTTTACATTATAGTTAATGGAACGCCCAGTGCGTTTCATACTGGCGCTAAAGGATGCCTTGTTCAGCGGTACCAAATGCCGACGGCCGTGAGAAAGCCTGGTATGTGATGCCCTGGGAATGAGAATGGGCTTAAATTCCTTAACCTCATTTAAAACATATGCATATATTTGCGACCATTTTTAAAATATTAGGAGGCAGACTAACACATAGTTGTTGTCTTATCATGGGCTTTTAGTGGCAATAACACAGATATAGAATAGCACCTGTCTTATCCATGGATCCCAGGAGAGGCTGTTTAACTCCAGTATTAACTCACACAAATGGCATTTACAGTTTGTATCTGCTTTGCTGTTAACATGTATGCTACTGACACGGTGTCCCAAATACAATGCACGTGTTAACACCCGAAAACATTGCCTGTGTTTGATAAGAGCTCTGGAATCATTAGACACATAACCAATTTAGTCATTTAAGCATGAGGACACGTCGATCACACACACAGTGCACGTACAAAAGCACAGCCAACCAAAGCAAAAACATTGTGGATGTCTGCAGGTACCTTTGTGTGTGCATGACACAAACACACGGACACACACACACACACACACACACACACAGAGACACACACACACAGACACACACACACACACAGGCTCTTTTTTTTTTTTAAAGTTATTTTTTTGGGGGCATTTTCCATTTTTATTGAGAGGACAGTGGATAGAGTCTTGGAAAGGGGGGAGAGAGAGAGTGGATGCGGAAAGGGCCACAGGCCGGATTCGAACCCGAGCCGCCGCGGTCAGGACCAAGCCTTGATACATGGACGCCCGCTCTACCAACTGAGCTAACCCAGGTGCCCACACACAGGCTCTTTTGAGTTACTGATTGCCAAGGCGTCTGATTGCGGTCATTATGATGCTGAAGGCGGTGAAGATGTGTAATTAGGTATTGTCAGCGACAACACTGGCACACAGAGCCAGTGTGGTTAACTCACATAGCCATACACACACACACACACACACACACACGCACGCACGCACACACACACACAGAGGGGCAAAAAGAGAGACAGAGAAGAGAGAGAGGACACAATACCACACATGAACCGTAACACACACACCCCCCCCCCACACACACACTGAGCAAATATAACACCGACGGGACAAATACATAGAAAAAACAAATGACACAACGTGCACAATTTGTACATGTACAGCACACGCACACACACACACACACACACACACTCAATTACGCAAACAAACTCTATCACCCCTTGCACAAATTGTATCCTTATCCACAAAAACACACACACACACACAAAAACACACACACACCCACACAACTATCTCTCAGCCACCCATATAGAGCAGCTATGGAGGGAACAAGCAGTAATTAGGACGGTTAATGGCTTCTCTGTTGTGTTTAATTGCAGGCTGTATGGATCTGGGTGGGGGGGTGGGAGAGGGCAGGGTGAAGATGGGTGTCACCACCGCTGTAGCTCTAATGATCTCATGTTTCTTCTCTCCTCTGTATCCTCTCTTTACCTCTTTTCTCTCAAAGCTCTAAACTTTGTTTGTGTAAAACCTTCAAACCTGGACGGCTCACAGCCCTCCCTCACCGGAGGGGGATCAGTCTGAACATGGATGCATCACTGCATCAACTGTTCACTCTTAAGTCTCCGTTTACTTTAGTTACTTAGTTTACTTTGGTCGCTGCTCAGTTCAGCATAGCACCATTGTCATGTGACAACCCCATAACTTCCAGAGCTCTGTGTAGCATTTCATAGAGAGATACTATACATTTGGTGTAATTGACATACAGAGATGAGATCTGCAAAATTCTGTAACATATGTTTGGTTTATCCCAGTTAAAGGAATAGTTCAGGTGTTTCGAAGTGTGATTGTATGAGGTACTTCTCCATAGTCAGTGTATTACCTACAGTAGATGATGGTCAGCACGCCCACAGACAATGCTGTGGTTAAGGTTTGGTTAGGTTTAGACCGCCATGTGTAAATTCTTTGGCGGCGAGTCTTTATCAACTACAGATCGGGGTCGTGCAGGGCAGGAACAGAAGACACATGGACCAGTACTGTACAGAAGACACATGGACCAGTACTGTACAGAAGACACATGGACCAGTACTGTACATAAGACACGTGGACCAGTACTGTATAGAAGACACATGGACCAGTTGTATCTCCGTCGTGTGTGTGTGCTAAACCAAAATGTGTTTAGTGCATGTGTGTGCTAAATAGTGATGTCACGAGAACCGATACTTCGGTACCAAGTCGATGCCAAAATTCTAAAAAAGTGACGGTACTCTTTTTCTACAGTACTGAAGGTACCGTACGATGCCTGTAATGGTCGTTGGTAGGGATGTGACAGTGAGGAACATGTTCCCACCGGTTAATAAACTTGTGACAACACCGGTGTTACCGATTACACCGGACATTTTACAAGAAGAGTTGACGGTCAACATGTGCAGAGCGCTGACTCTGATCTTTACCGTCGGGTGGCGGTGTGTCTGGCCTCTCCGGTAGAGCTTTTGCTGCGGGGCTCCGCTGCGGGGGTCTACCTGGCGCCGCTGCTCCGTGCACACTGGCTGTGACGGCTCCATCCACCTCGCGGCGATCAACTCATTAACCTTATGGTTCCCTTATAGCGTTGGAATTAAACGTGAAATATTGCCAAATAGTTTTTTTTTGCTTTTTGCTTCGACAATAAATCCTCTGCCTCCTACTCCTACTACTCTGAGCTGACGGACCAGATGCATTCACGGTCAGTATGTAGCGTCCGTTGTCTGACTATCGCTTGATAACATGCCGCTGGTACAAAATGGGTCAATTCTTTTATTTATAACTTAAAGGTCTCATATTGTAAAAAGTGAGATTTTCAGGTCTTTTATATTATAAAGCAGGTTTAAGTGCTATATAAATACTGTTAAACTACCAAAACGCTCAATATACGGAGAAACACACACTGCCCGTATTCAGAAATTGTGCGTTTGAAACAAGCTGTCAGGATTTCTGTCCCTTTGTGATGTCACAAATCTATAATATTTAGACCATTACACGGTTTTAAACGTAAACATTCTAAATGTGTCCCAGTTTGTTTCCTGGTTGCAGTGTATGTGAATAACATCAGCTGGCAGGAAGTAAACATGGACCCAAACTGTTGCCTAGCAACGCAATTCCGTTGAAATGCACTAAAACGGAGCGCTTAAGACAGAGGGTGAATACAGGTATATTCAGGCAGACAGTATGAGGAAGATAAAGTGTTTTTTGAACATTACAGCATGAAAACATGTTCTAGTAGAAACACATAATACAAATATGAACCTGAAAATGAGCATGATATGGGACCTTTAAAGGCTATATGCCTCTGTTTTTTGTAATGTTCAAATGTTTTTAATAAAAGAGTGCATGATGAATTACATGGGATTTATTGTTGTTGTTGTTGTTGTTGTTGTTTTTTACCGTGGTATCGAATTTGGTATCGAGAATCGTGGAAATTCACTGGTATTGGTATCGACTACTAGATTTCTGGTAGCGTGACATCCCTAGTGCTAAACCAAAATGTGTGTTTATCACGGTAATGACTGTACTGCAAAATCCATGTCATGGCCGAATGTGACACAGGTCACAGGTGATGAAACTGGTATACGCACACTCCTTTGTGTATGTTGTGCAAAGGTTTTGCTTAAGACACATACTATGTCACTAAAGCCTCCGTAATAGGAGGCAAACGTCCCTAAACACATGACAAACAAAAGGAAAGCTGGTTTTCAAAAAAGAAATGGCTCACAGCTGAAGAGAATCAGGCGTGAGGAGAAAACAGCTTGGCAGGTTTAGGGCAGAAGAAGAAAAAACACATCAAAAAGTCCTTTGAAGTTACAGTTTAGTTTCTCTCTGCCAACACTTCTGTGCCACGGATCCGACACGATGCTCAGTTAACTCTGTTGACAAGGTTCAGCAGAGGGCCGGCGAAGGGAGGCAGATGAAAAGATGAAAATGAGAGATAAGCGTTTAGAGAGACAGTCCCTTCATTAAGAAGTCTACCTGGTTTGGTCCCTGTCAGCTGCCGTACACTCTGCCATGATGTAGCCGCGCTTGTAAACTGCTTGAAGTGAGAGCGTTATCTAAATGCCTTCAAATGTAAATGACAGAGGGAGGAACTGAGTAGAACAGGAGATGAAGACAGAGAGAAATTAGTATTCCTGACTACACATCACTCACTATAATATATGAAATAATCAAGTGCAACCTGCAGCTATAACAATATGTACAATATGTGTGGATATATGTTCAATGCCTTCTCATCTCTGTTTGCTGTTTGCCTGCACCACCGTCACGCTCTCATTCACAGAACAGACGCTCTCCTGGAGGATTATGGTTACGACATGCTGAGCAAAATGCAGTTTGTCGGGAACAGTAGAGAAAAGTGCACGCGTCATGCACAGCTGATGATAACGTCCAACACACTCACTGCCTCGTAACAGTCGCTATTAAATTGTCCGTGCGGTCAGCTCAGTAATGCTCCGTAAAACAAAGTGAATCAACTGGAGCAGTGGGCAGAAAGCCCAGGCGTTCATAAAGCCCTCATCATTCATTTATTCTCCATCTCTCCTCCATTTGATGTGCTCATTTCTCCAGCAGTGATAAAAAGATTAAATCAATCCCATAAACAATGCGGACAACCCAAGAAGTCATGGACATGCATTCCCTCACCACCGAACAGCAAGGAAGAATTCCAGACATTAAAACACAAATCATATCAAATGAGTGTTGACCTGCTGTTCTCTTCCCTAGAACTGCTCCACTTCTCCACTTAATCCCTCTCCAGGATGAAGCCAAAGTGCAGCAGCAGTTTAACAAAGCATGCAGTGAAATGGGAGACCTCCAGTGTCTGTATCTACATAAAACTAAAAGAAATCAAAAGCAGCTTCTTGAGTTTCAGCACATTCCCAGCACAGCTATCAGCTTAGTTAGTCTCTGAGGCCGTAGAAGAGAATATAGCTCCCACTATGCTCATTGGTGCATGAAATAGGATGGAGCTAACCTTATTAATCCCCTTGATGCATCTCTCGAACTCTATTACTCTACTAGTACAGTATATTATAAAGGAATGAAACCAGCTTTATGCTGGTGGCATATGTCGTATTATATTATATCGAGGTGTGTAGACTACACACGGAAAGATGCCACTCTGAGGGTGTTGCATGGGGTATTCGTCCTACAGAGAGAGGTATATACTAGGGGGTGTCACGGTTCTCCAAATCCACAATTTGATTTGATATTTGATTTAAACATTTCAATGTTAGACTATTGAGTCTTGAGTCATAAAGATCAACAGATCATCGGTTTTATGACAACTGTCATTTACACTTTACAATTCTTCTTTAAAAAGAGAACTGAACTCCCTTTTTATTAGAAAGTGTTTCAAAAATTAGACTACAACAGTCTACAAGAACTAAAGCTGCATCTTTTCATATCATCTGTGTGACCACCTCAGTACATCATCATTACAAACACTAAACAGAAATCCTTCTGCAGGGCATTACAAGTGTGCTGTAATCTACAAAAGTATGGTTTGTTGTCATTTACTGTTGCGCTTGTTTCTCTCTTCTCTCTCTTTCCTCATTCTCTTTCCTCTGATTTCTGTTTGTCACTGAAGCCCGGAACACACCAGGAACGTCAGCAGCGCATGGCGGCTGCGTTACCTGTTGTTTATTTTGGCGTCCGTGTTAACAGGTTAGAGCAGCCACACTGCCCGCGTGAGACGCACGTCTAAGCTGCGTCTCTTCTAGAGAATAGAGGTCTCGCCTATTTTTGACACGTGCCGCACGCGTCTCACAGCAACAACAGACAGTGAAGGTGATCTATTGACATCATACCAGCTACATTACTACAGTTCCGATGTCTAGCTGTAGGATATGTTACGGAGATGAAAAAAAAGTAAAGACTTATTTTTAAAACAACACTTCCTGCTTTCATTTCAAAATAAAAGCCCTCAAGTTTTTTTTTTTCTGTGGACAGAATTCCTTCATTTGTTAACACAAGGCTTTTATTCTGAAATATGTGCTCCCCACCCAAACTTTAATTTGCTGCCGTTACAAAGGTCCTAACCCTGGCGCTGGGGTTTGTGCTGGCTGAATTTGAGTTGCTACAGCCGCTAACTAAAGATCCGCCCACTCTCCCCCCGGTGAAGTAGTTTCCCAGAGGTGGAGGGGTCACGGGGTGTGCTTTCTGGCTAATTCAGTGCCCCATATCGCTATTTTTCAAGCTACTGTAGCTTTAATCGAGTTCTGCAGCGATGAGTCCTTAAACCCAGGAAATTAGTTAGCATTTTAGCACTCCCGGTTCCTTCGCCTGGAAGTCAATGGGTTTTTGGATGGGCTTTTAGTTAGATTGCTAAAATAACGTCTGTGTTTAACACAAGCTAAAGACATTTTAACGCTTTGTTCTACGATATAAAACACATCAGTAAATATCCCACTCGTGAATTTTGAAGCTTTGATAGGCTGTGTCTTAAAATGGCGGTTGCTTACAAGTAGCTAAATGAGACTACATCACGCCGACTCGTCCTCCTTTACAGCCTCGTGTTTATACTTGCGCTCATGCGACGGTGGTGTAGTACGTTTATAACCTAACGTCAGCTTTTTACTTCTGGCGATTGCATTCACACTTCAAAAATCATAGAGTGGTGTTCATTCGTCGAGATTATTTTACAGAACAAAATGTGTAAGTGTCATAAACGTTTGTTTGCCACAGAGCTTATTTTCTGCAATAATCCAAAAATCAACGGAAAAATCCCATTGGCTTTTTGTCGAGGGAACCCATGCGATTCTAAAATTCCGTTGGCCTACAGAAATACGTCATCTCTGCACCACTCTATAGGGACCCAAAATGAAAGGAAAGTTTTGCAAGATCTCGTAAAAATTCATCTTTTTTTCCAACCTTACATTTTTTTCCCTTCTACGTCCCTTCTGGGCCTCCATATGATGAGCTTAGTTTGTGCTAACAGAGATGGAAAAAACATCATATTTTAAAGTTATGAAAAGTCAGCTGAAAATACTACAACAAATACTTTAAATCAAATACACAATAAAATGCTAAACTCTACAACACACAAATCATTATTACAGCTAACAAACACTTGATGATGATGGAGCTCACTCACGTACACTTCAATCATACTAATAGTACTGAACTCCAAAGTAGAAAAATGTGAAATAGAATCAAACTTTACGGCCGAGACACACCGGGAACATGAGCAGCGCATGTGCGTCAGGTTAACAGGTAAGAGCAGCCACACAGCCCGCGTGTGCATAGCGGCTCATATAGAGATTTGAGATCTTGCCTATTTTTTTTTCACGTGTGACGCGTGCTTCACAGCAAAAATAGACAGTGAAAATGATTTCATAAACAGTGAAAACCTTTTGACCTTATATTGACATCATACCAACAACATTACTAAAGTTTCAATGTTTTTATCTGTAGAATGTCACAGACATGATCAAAAGTTCATATTTATTTTTAACTCAACACTTCCTGTTTCCGTTTAAAAAATAAAAGCCTTCCAGCATTTTTTTCTGTGGACAGAATTCCTTCATTTGTTAACAAGAGTTAACAAGTGTTGCAGCATAGTGTTATGGAAAATGCATTGACTTGCACAGTCCCAGTACTGGCATTTAATTGTGGATTATTACTAATATTTACGAATGAGCACACACTACTTAACCTTATTTTGTCTAAAATAAATATAAACGACATTTATAATGAAATTAAATGGCCATTATGAAAGGCAAACTCTATGGAGAAAGAAACGTCTGGCAGTAGCAGCACAGCAGCAGAAATGATGCCAGTGTGGACACCTCATGCGTGAGAGACGCAAGCAGTTCAGCGAGGCAGCCGTCACATACTGCTCACTGTGTGGCCCGGTCGTTACTCTTTCTTCCGATGCATGAGCAGGAAAACCTATTGGTGGTAAGAACAATAACAGCTGGTCTATACCACTGCAGGCATTTCATGTATGGAAGTTCAACTGGGACCAAATTAAAGTCTGTCTTCAACCTCATAGACTCGTAGGTGATTTGACCCTGAAAAAAAACATCAAATAACAACAACAATAAAAAGACATCTTGGTTCAGGCATCAACCAATCCATTTGCTTGATGCTCAGGTCTGTTGTTGAGATTTGAGAGTTGTGAAAGCGAAAGATAGAGAAAAATATTGTATTGCTGTGTAGGGTCCTTTCCATAATGTGGAGTTGCCCTGAGCGATTACATTTCAGCCCGTTTAGCGACTGCTGTCTGCCGTCTGCAGCGTACTCCTTCAAGTTAAAAAGATTGTTGTCCCCATTAGTCACTTAAACAAAAAAAAACATGGGACAATAGGGTCTAGGATGAAAAATACCTAAGTTACCCTTAAAGCTAGATTTACTTGTGCATTAGGTGTGTGTAATTGTCGTGAAACACGTAACTAAGACGGCTAAGCGTAAAACCATAAGAGTTCTGACTGGTTGGATTGGAGCTGCTGCTGATGCTGGTACAATGAAAGGAAACATCAAGGAAGTTAAATAAAGATTAGGAAATGTTCTCCTTTTAAGTAAATGATAGACTACTTTATGATCTAGCAAAGACATTTCCGCAATCGTCGCTCACAATAACAGCGTATGTAAGTATGTCAATATGATTACTTTGGCCATTAACAAGCATTCAGCAGTAGTGTCCTTTTCATCTACAGTCAGACAGATTTGACTGCCAATACAGAAGCATACATTCAAGTATTTTCCAAGAAAGAATCTCTGTGTTGTGTTTTTGTAATATCTAAAATTTCTGTAGTCGATATTGGTTGTTCTGAGAAAAAAAAATAAAAGCAAAAACCATAATAAATAAAAAAAAAAAAATTTAATAAAGAAAAGAGTGACACCTACAGAAACCAATCTGCATAACATCCAAGCAAGCAGATACCACAAGACCTCCATGCAATGTTTGAATGACAGGTGATATCTGGGAAGTGTAGTTCAGAATCACCACAACACCGGGAGCTTAGCACCAATAAATGAATAATTAAAGACGGCAATCTAATCATTGAAGGAATTTCCCTCATGGGCTCCGCACTCACCAACATTATTTGCCCCAACGTCCCTCCTCAGACCGCAAAACATGACAGCAGACATCCAGCTTTTCTTATTAGAGTCACATCCACAGAGGAGAAGAAAGAGAGACACTAATAGAGAAGAAGACAGAGAGACGAAGAGACACAGGGAGAGATGTGGACTGCCGAGCGCTCAGGGAACACAGTGGCGATGATAAGAGATGACTGGCGCTTACGTTACGACCGCTCAACCCCCGAGAGAGAGAGAGAGCTACACACTGAGAGAGAGAGAGAAAGAGGGATGAGCTTAGGAGAGAAAGTGTGTAAGAGTGTGTGAGGGGAGGGGAGAAGCAAAAAAAAAAGAAAAGAAAAGGAGAGATTGTGAGAGTTTATGTGGAAAGTGAGAGAGACAAAAAGATAAAAGGAGAGCGATGAGAGAGAAAGAGAATGAGTATTTATTTGTAAAAGAGAAAAAGCAGAGAGTGGTTAAGTGATTTTTGCCACTTCATCCATGGTTATTTTAAACACAAATATGACATCCCTGATTTAAACCTCCGTTCCTGGGTTTGTTTGTCTCCATAATGGCAATATCAGAATGGAAAGTAAAGCATACTTCTGCCGGGATACACGTTAACATCTTTACAAACATATGCAGAGAAGGGTGTAACGCTTGGACCTGACTGCCTGCGTGAGCAGTGCGTGACGTCTCCTGCATGTCTCACGCGTGTGGCGTCCACACTGTCAGCGTTTCTGCTGCTGTCAGCTCTTCCTTTCTAAATAGAGTTTGCCTTTCATAATGGCCATTTTGTTTAATTATAAATGTTGTTTATATTCATTTTAGTTGGTTTAGTTGGTAATTTGTAAATCACAGTAATGATCTACAATTAAAACACCATACTTTATCCATTCATGGAACCGTGCACATTGTCCTTTAAATATTTCAGAATAAAAGCCCTGTGTTAACAAATGAAGGAATTCTGTCCACAGAAAAAACACTGGAGCACTTTTATTTATAAACGGAAGCAGGATGTGTTGATTTGACATATTGTGACATATTCTACAGATACAGACATTGAAAGTATAGTAATGTTGCTGGTGTGATGTCAATAAAGTGTCAAACGATCCCTTTCATTGTGTGTTGTTGCTGTGAACCTCTCATGCCTGTTAACATGGACGCCGAAATAAAAAACAACAGGCTCCGCAGCCGCCACGCGCTGCTGATGATTTGTCATTTTGCGGTCAATAATGCCTTTGTTGCTTTTGGCGTGTCATGTGTATGCCATGTAGTCTGTACTGTAATGTTAACACATCCGCATAAATATGCTACGCTCAGAGCTAGTGACGTACAATAAAAAGTGAGAGAGTCTGCTCATGGGGGGCAGTAGGGGAAGTGGATGGGTCCAATAAAAACAGGACTTTCTATAGCATTTTACGGTAACAAGTGGCGTTAAATGACAGGCGAAAAGACCAAACTACGTTATCATGGCACGTGGAAATGTCTTGCTATGTATAAGCCTTCCAATAATGGTTGAAACCTGTCTGTCTTAGACTTTGATATACTTTTTCAAAGCGATTCCTCCATATTTCAAATGCTCAAATCAGAAAACAAATGCCTCCCTCCCTCTTGGTTTCCTGCTGCAGCGGCGAGCACTGTGTGGGCACCGAGCCCACTTGGCACTCGACAGTCGGCGTGAGTCAGTCAGTGGGATGAGTTACTTTGAGGCAGACATGTTGACCAGGTATGTTCAAGCACTTTTTATTTAGATTATTTTGAAGGAGGGAGGGAAGGGATGAAGGAATGTTAACTGTTAAAACCTTTATATACTGTATATATGTATACATATATATATATGTATACATATATATATATATGTGTACATATATATATATATGTACACATATATATATATGTGTACATATATACATTTTCTCATGCAACGGTTAGTATGATATTTTATGAACATTTTATTCCTCCTTTTTGTTTGTTTTCCTACGAATGTCCAGCAACACGTGTCAATTTCTGCCCTTTACATCCATACGATCTTTTCAAAATAAACTTCCACCTTCACAGGATGAGCTTGGGAAAAGATCGACTTGGTTAGGATTAGGCAACAAAACTCCTTAGTTAGGCTCAGGAAAAGATCGTGGTTTGGCTTAAAAGAACTGGGAAGTGGCGTTACTTAAGTACGGAAGTTACGTGAAAAATAATTCAACATTGATTTCTGGTTTAACACGGGCGGCTGTGGCTCAGAGGGTAGAGCAGGTTGTCCACCAATCGGAAGGTCGGTGGTTCGATCCCTGGCTGCTCCGGTTCACATGTCGATGTGTCCTTGAGCAACACACTTAACCCCACTCTAGAAAAGCGCTATGTAAATGCAAGTCCATTTACACGTATATAATTATGGTCCTTGCCCTTCTTAAATCCTCTGCACATCCCTGATTGTACTTAATAACAGTAAGGTCGTGTAAATAGATAAATTTATTTCTATAATCGTAAAGAAAGAGAGAGGGAGGTATAAGCTGGATCGAGAGAAAAGATTGAGGGAGAAAGGACACAAAAGAAGGGAGCGAATGTTTGAAAGCGTAAAATAGAATGTGTGTGAACGTAGGAAAAGAGTGTGTGGAGATTAGATAGAGAGCGAGAGAGAGAGGATTGACTGGTTCCAGACTTCCCACTCCTCCTCCAGCTTCTCTCCACATTTGCATTTTGCTGACACTTTTTTCCACAGAAGCTTCAAACGCATCACAAGCTTCATTGACTTAATGACTTACAATACAATGAAGCCACTAAAAATATATTTTATATAAATGATGAGAGTATGTGTCACTTTCATCTCCAGGCTAAGGTGTTTCTTCAATTTAGAGAAGAGGTCGAGCCTGCTGTACTAAAACTGTTTGGTGTTTTCAATTTTTATCCAAGACCACAATCTTTCCCCAACCTTAACTAAACATTTAGAGTTACATGAACAGAACTACAAAACTGTGAATTGTGCTTTAGATGCCACAGTGAGATATTAGGAAAACAACTCTGGCTCTATCTAATTGGCGTGGAGAGGAGGTTGTGTTGCTCTGGCTCTATCTATTTGGCGTGGAGAGGAGGTTGTGTTGCTATGGCTCTATCTACTTGGTGTGGAGAGGAGGTTGTGTTGCTGTGGCTCTATCTGTTTGGCTTGGATAGGAAGTTGTGTTGCTCTGGCTCTATCTGGTTGGCATGGATAGGTCGTGTTGCTCTGGCTCTATCTGGTTGGCGTGGAGAGGAGGTTGTGTTGCTCTGGCTCTATTTGTTTGGTGTGGAAAGGAGGTTGTGTTGCTCTGGCTCTACCTGTTTGGCGTGGAGAGGAGGTTGTGTTGCTCTGGCTCTATCTGTTTGGTGTGGAGAGGAGGTCGTGTTGCTGAGGCTCTATCTGTTTGGTGTGGAGAGGAGGTCGTGTTGCTCTGCCTATACCTGTTTGGTGTGGAGAGGAGGTTGTGTTGCTCAGGATTTATCTGTTTAGCGACGTCGGGTCGCTGCTTGACATCCTCCGGGATCCACCTTCTCACATATATTCACATTACATGTATTATTTGTTTGTCATATGGATTGTCTATGATGTATTTTCATGATGTTGTTACTCTGTACACACGACATCTATTGCACGTCTGTCCATCCTGGAAGGGGGATCCCTCCTCTGTTGCTCTTCCTGAGGTTTCTAACATTTATTTTTTTTCCCTGTTAAAATGGTTATTTGGGGTTGGGCGGGGGGAGGTTCTTCCTTATCCGATGAGAGGGTCGTACTGTAAAGGACAGAGGGTGTCGTTTCATGTACAGATTGTAAAGCACCCGAGGCAAATTTGTGATTTTTGGCTTTATAAATAAAATTGACTTGACTTGACAAATATTTTTGTTGCAGATACGTTCAATATGAACATTTCCTCGGGCTGCAATGTTTCCTACAAAGCATATGTAGTAATGGAAATGAATTGTTAATGAACACAATTTTTAGGAGACGGGGTTGCAAAGTACCCATTAGAAACTCACATATTTTAAACACATTGTCATTCCTCAATAACAGATAGAAGATAAATAAATGCACGTATGCATATAATACTGCATTCACTGTATACGGGAACATATCATTCTGGATACACCATTAGTAACAGACAAGGCTTTGCTCCTTTATACCATCAGCTTCTCCCTCTTCACTTCTTTCAAATCCTCTCTTTCTGCTTTGTTTCCTCCAGCAATCTCATCCTCCTTTTTTCTTTTCTTTTCCATCTCTTAATCTCTCCATCCCTCTCTCTCTCTGCTCAGTAAGGTAGCTGCTTCAGGTTCTTTTTCTCTCCCACTGTCTAAAATCATCAAACAAAACACAAATGCACACATGTAGTAAATACACTCATATCTGAGATACTTGCACACACACACACACACACACACACACACACACACACACACACACACACACACACACACACACACACACACACACGCACATACACACACAGCCTAATCTGTCTGCTGGCTGGGTGAGGGGGCAGAGACACTAATAACCCTAGTTATTACTCTCTCTCTCTCTCTCTCTCCCTCATGGTCAGTTCATCATGAAGGTCGCTCGCCCAGCGCTGCCTGACCTAGATTCCTCCCAAACAGCTCAACCCCACATCTTTACATCAGCAGAGGTTCTTAGTCACATTGCTCAGTCTCGTCTAGCTACAAATCACTAAACAGTCAATGCCGGAAATGCACGCAACCGTGCAAACAGATTTTCCATTTTTTCTGAGTAGTTAAATGTGCAGTCCAATTTTCATACCGTGAAAATAAGGCATATGTTTTATGGTAGAAATACATGCCAAGAGCTTGCTCAATAGCCTGCTTTACACAGAAGATGATGCCGTATCCATGAAAGAACAATCTGACTACAGTGAATCGGAAAAAAAAACTCAGAATTCACTCAGTAAAGATGTTTTCTACTGATAATCATAAATCCAACCAACCATCAATCAACCAATGAATGATGTCACATGTAATCTATCTCATAGAGCTCAACAGTGATTGGACACTTTTTGAACGGCTCCGGTTCTGGAAGTGAACATTTACCCATTCATTCATTCACTTCACTGACGTTTCAGAAATTCCTTCTATAAAGACTTTTAAGCATGGAAACAAGCCAATCAGCTACAAGATGAATTGTGACCTTAAAACATTTGATTTGGACGAAACTGGAAAATGGAAAAAAGGGGCAATGATACAAGACTGTGTGCATAATTATTTTAAGAGTGAAGGAACTACTCATCCCATAAACCCTTGCGAATAGCAACTCGCCAACTCTGGAACTTCCCAAAAAAACGTTTGAACTAACCGTTAATAACTGCGTGGCTTATTTCTCACCTCAAATGTTTTCAGAAACACATTTCGGTAAACTATTTTCGTACTATAAGAGGAAGTTTCCAAACGAGCCATCAAGTTGGTGTGGATTGAAATCCAGGAACAGACCATCTAGCAGCACCGTAGACTCTTTCAAATATGGACGTAGTCTCTGTGATGTCACCTATGGGCTAAAGAAGAGCAAAAATGAATCTCACAGTGGGCGGCTCCCAGCAATTCTGGCCGTCGCCATCTTGGCAGTGATGATCCAGCTGATGCAAAAATGGGCAAAGAGGTGGAGCGTGAATGGAACTAGCTAAGACTAACAAGCTAGGCTATATCATGGAAGAGAACAGGCTACATGCTACTCTGTGTAGCCAGCTAACATGAACACTGCACTGCAGCACTGACAGTAGCCTACATGCAGATGAACGGAACCTTGGTCTCACTCCATGTCGCTGCACACGGCCAACACACTGCCAAAGGTCACCGACAGCAAACGTCTGCGGACTTTGCTGGTATGTTGTGAGCGGGTTAGCGGGGGAGCTCTGTGCGCTGCAGCATGGAGTTAGACCGGCTGTAACTGTTGTTCCCTGTTACCAGCTGGTACCGGTGCTAACATATCAATGAAATAATACTAACGTTAGAATTTCACTCACCGAAAAAAATGGAACACAGACTTCTTCAAATCAATCCATCGATGCAGCTTTATTTGTCACATGAAATCGTACGGACTATCGTTACCTGTAATGGTAACGTTACCCTGGTGAAATGCAATCCAGTCAGCTCCTTTCATTGGTGCATTAATATTAACGTTATACACCGTAAAGCTTGCGTCTCTTCTTCTCAGTCCGCTGTTCTATTAGATCGGTAGCCTATAGAAGAAGAGTCACGGTTGAATGGCGCTGTGCGGGATTCCAGGATTTAGCCAAGTTTCACGGACATTACAGTTTCCAATATTCCGTTGGAAACTGATGCAGGCACAGAGGTCCTCCAGCAGCAGCCCATCATCCAACGCCCGCACATTGGCCAGCAGGATGCCCGGCATACAATTAACCACACAGCAAGCCATATTATTTGTCCAATATGTGTATATCCAAAAGGCACCAACATCACCAACACGGCCGATATGCTAAATTCAGTGACTCGAATTAGCTGAGGTGACACCTAGCAGACAGCTAGCGGCTGTGTACAGTTGTCATGAAAGGGGCTATAGAGCTATAGCTATAGACACCAAAACCGTTTTTTTGTACCAGGCTGTAAACATGTTTATTTCTGCTGTAAAGTTGGACATTTTAACATGGGAGGAGGGCGGGGGGGGTCTCTGTGGGGATTGACTCCCTTTTAGAGCCTCAAGTGGTCATTTCATGAACTGAAGCTTTTGGCACTTCGCCATTGGCTTCACTGCTCAGCACCGGAGGTTGCCACTAAATGTTTCCATGGTAGCAGCCACCTACCAGACACGTCGCTGTTACCCTTTAGGGTTGTGGGTGGTGTAGAACGTCTCCATGATATCGCAAATAAAACATGTTTTTCTTAAAACGTTGATATCATACACATTTGTGACTTCTACAGGATCATATACAATCGCAACCTGACCTCATGGTAAGGCGTATAAATAGCACGACATTACAAGAACATTTCACGGGTCATGAGAACGCATTTTAGCCTTTTCGCGTGTCATTTGTACACCACGCAACAGAGCTACGGTAAAGGCCGAAGTTAGGTTTAGGCAACAAAACCACCTAGGTTTAGGGAAAAACATTATGGTTGGGCTTAGAATGAGTATGTAAACTAAGTGAAATATGTACGGAGAGAACGTAACATAAGTAAGGAAACATAAGGAAAACACGTCACAAATGTAAATTCAAAATAACTCAACAACACTTTTGGACACAAACACCGGTCTATTGGTTCAAAGTCCTGTGTTTGTTGGACCCATCCACGTCCCCTTCCTCCCACCATAAGCAGTCTTTCTCACTTGTTATTTCACGTAGCTCTGAGCGTAGCATATGGCAACCCTGTTTCCTCCAAAATGATGTTCCCATACGACTAAACGGCATTCTCACGTACGATTCGAGGGAAACACATTTTCGCCCGGATTACAGTCGCCGTTTTAAACAGTTTCCAACACGTGTTTGTAAATTAAAACCTAACAATACTAATAAGTTAGGTTTAGCCAACAACAGGTCAGGTTTAGTAAAAAAACATCATGATTAAAGATAAGTGAACGTTGACTTTCAGTTTCACACGGGACACAAACAACAGTCACCTGGTCAAAAGTCCAATGCTTGTTTGACCCCTCCACCCCATGCTACTCCTTCTGCAGACCATCATTACAAACGTATTTGTGATACATAAAAAAACAACGTACATGTACAGACAGGGCTGTGGATGGTCATGACATTATGGCTAATAATGAAAATACTTGATTCAGAATACGAATGGGATTCTCACTTCCGGAACCTCAGCGTTGAGGTTTATTATAATATATGTATTATTCATTTAACAGCATGGTGTAAACAACGTCCACCTGCTGTGATGCCAAACTAGCCTGGATGAGTCAGAAAAATACAGAAAACAGAGCTGCTGCTTGTCATGGCTTCTCACAGACGAAACACAGTGAAGGAGGATATGAAGTTGTGAGGCTCATAACTATAAATATCTGCAAAGTCCTTCTTCATCTTTCGTTCTAAACTAATTATAGTCCATGCTGCATCTCCAACTGAACACTGCCAACTTCATTTCAACCACTGGAAAGGGAATGTTGTTCAGAATGATGTTCCTGAGGTGATATAATGTGTACAGTAATTTATGAAATACCATACCACTGTGTCTAAGGCAGCGGTACTGTGTGTCTCTTCAACATGTTTTCAGTGTATTTATGAAGGAAACAGGTGCCTGTGATTTTTTTGGATGGTTGGACAAATCTGTAGTATAATGAACAGTTGGAGAATCGGGCTGCTGGAAATACATCAGGGTATTTATAGAGGAAAAAACAACCTATTTTCATCTGCCAAATTTGAAGCATCAAATCTTAAATAACTACACCAAACAATTTTGAAGTCATAACTACTCTGTGATAAATCTCTTGTCACATCACCCAAAACTGAGCCTTTGAGTTTCAAAGAAACATGAAAAATCAAAGATGATCTTTTATTTCCATTTTGTGTTTCATTTTGAAAGACACCAGTTATTCTGTTGGTGGTGTTTGTGTAAAACCGCTGGCCCAAATAGTCGAAGCAACAATCAAAATATGCACTTTTGATATCAACCATACATAAAACATGGTAAAAGTCTAACTTGTAGATTCTGGAAGGACCTTTTCTACCAATACTCTGCTGAAAACTACCAAGTCAAAAGCTTAGCAGATTTAATAATAGAGAATTAATCAATAACAAAATATGTGACTATAATTAATAACTCAAAATTGTGAATCATAAACCCATGAATTGTCAGTGAAGAAGAGTAATGGCACTCAGCTTCAGCTACCATACACAATTAGTTTAAGTATCAGAATTCAACATTATATCGACCATATTCAACTTAGGACGCCACACAATTTTGGAAAACAGGGAAAACTTCCAAATTCCAACTCAATTAAGGGCGTTTTCACATTAGGTACGATTGATCCGTACCGTGCCCGAGTACGATTAGCCCCCCCTCTCTGCTCAGCTTTCACATTAGTAAAGTTGTTCCGTACCCGAGTCCACTACGTCATCATCCACATGTATGTGTTTATGTTGAGATCAGCTGTTCTAGTGGCCGAGTATCATAAAACACTTCATTCAAACTGGACCGAAACTAAATAAAACTCACTAATACTGTCGTCGTTAGTCTTTCCAACAATCACCAACTCTGGTTCGGTTGAAATAAACTCTTATTTCACCGAGTTCGATGTTTTACATACACATACATTGGTTTGGAACGCACCCTCAGTTTCCTTCTTGTTCTAAACATGTACATGTCAACAAACTTCCTATGATGATGTTAGCTCAGCAGAACATATACATTAAAGTAGATGCTCATTTGCATTAAATGTCAGTTTCATTTAGTCTTTATTCACAATTTGGAGTGCCTGTTTATGTGTCTGTGTGTGATTTTGAGAGCCACACAAAGGAATGCAGGGTAGGTTGTAATATGGTAGACGGGGTCATCGAGTCTCTAGGAGACATGGCCCTTTACGAGGAACTAGGACTTCATACATCAGTTTGTGTGTCAAATTTGGCGCTCTGATGTCCTGGTCTCTCCTCTGTGAGTTTATCCAGGCCATGTTGTAAATCCAGAGTCTCACCACTTAGTGACCTGTAAAGGAGGAGAGCCCCCCCTCTGCAGCCTCTCATCATCCAGGACTCAGAGGTGGAGCGGGCCAACAGTTTGAAGTTCCTCGGCCTTCACCTGACTGACAACCTGGGCTGGGCCAAAAACACTACTGAAACAGTGAAGAACGCTCAGCGGCGGCTGCACTTCATCAGGCTGCTGAAGAAGGCTGGACTCAGACGTCAGCCCCTCACCCTGGCCTACCGAGGACTGCTGGAAAGCATCCTCACCAGCGGCATCACTGGTTTGGGAACGCTAACCAGGCAGAGAGGAAATCGCCTCCATGGACACGATATACACCCAGCGCTGCAGGAGGAGGCCACAGAGACACCACCCAGCTCACTCTCTGTTCAGGTGGAGGCCACAGAGACACCACCCAGCTCACTTTCTGTTCAGGAGGAGGACACAGAAACACCACCCAGCTCACTCTCTGTTCAGGTGGAGGCCACAGAGACACCACCCAGCTCACTCTCTGTTCAGGTGGAGGGAATCAGGACACAACCTGAGGCACCACAGGCCAGAGAGCATCTCCACTCACAGAGCACCTCTGGTTTCACAACAGCTTCTTCCAGCTACAATTAGACTGGTGGCAAAGGACGTTAAAGAGGGACACAAATAGCCCACATCTCACCTCACCTCCATACCATTATTGACACACAGACACCTGAACTGAATGGACTGTAATGCTGTGCAGTATGCCTCCTTCCACTGTGAAAATCCTCTGAAATATATTAGTTATTTTTTTTAAATATTTTCCTGAGAGCTACAAGTTCTTTTAACATGGTCATGGAGCATGTATGTATATTTGTATTGTGGGGGTATCGTTCCTATGCAGAGGGTAGTTTAGTTTATTTATTGACCGCACTGAGGGTGTTTTATGTTTGATTGATTTATCGTGTTCAGTTGAGTGTGCTTCTTATTTTGTAATTACCTCGTGCCTTTTCTACTTTTTCTTTTTTTAAAGCTGACTCGGTGTAAACTGCTCAGAGTTCCAATGCACTTAAGTGCAAATGGCAAGTAAAAGTCTCTCTCTCTCTCTCTCTCTAACACACACACACACACACATTAGGAGAGGCAGCAGGAAGTGAAGTTGTGGGAGGTGGATGGAAAGTCACTGCTGGTCTATTGAGACTTAAAAAACCATCACTCTCATAACTCCCTCCTCTTCAAAGCCGTGTGCTGAGAGAGATCAGCTTGTGCATTCATTTGTGTGTTTACGCATCTCTGCATTCTTAGAAATAAGGGCTTCCAAAAGGGTTCTTCCTGAAGGTCTGAGATTCTACCCAGAAACATTTGCTTCCTTATTTTGTTGTTGTTGCTTTTTTCCGAAAGGTTCTTTGTAAGACTAGGGGTTCAATTAAGAACTCTTTCTCATTCAAAGAACCCCTTTTTTGAAGAAAACGTTCTACAACCCCCTGGGTGGGTTCTAGATAAATATAGGAAAGTATGGAATATATGGAAAGGTTCTGTATAGAACCCCTAGAAAAGGTTCTGGGTGGAACAATTGCACCATAGAAGGGTCCTCTGTAGAACCTCTCATAGAGGGTTCTGGGTGGAACCATTCACAGATGACTCTATGTATAAGTCTATATATTGTGTTATAGGTAGAACCCTCTGAAAGGGTTCCAAGGGAAAAGGTTATACCAGGAACCAAAAAGGGGTTCTCCTATAGACCAGCCGGAGAACTAGGGGTGGGATGCAGCATAGTACGGTGTTTTGTGTGGCAATATTGTATCGAGACATGGAGTTACTATACTAACATCTTAACAATCCAACGGGCCACTCTTCTGTCTGTCAGAGGCTGTAGCGGCTCAGTCTTAAAGCTGGAGAGAAGATAATGATATCATATGGACCTAGAAAACCTCATGAATCCATTGGTACCTACAATGTCATGTTAGCTTAGAAGAAGATTGTTAAATAATGCTCCAAAGTGACTCTCAATTTTGGCGAGAAAATCTGGCATGGCCATTTTCAAAGGGTCCTGTTGAAGACACATGACCTCAAAGAAGGTAATAAATCACAATATATCTCATCCCTATACTGAGCATCTCGCAAAATGTTTAAAATCCCTTAAGTATCGTGATGATATGGTATCCTGGGGCCTCTGGTGATTGCCCCCCCACTAAGAACCCTGTATGGTTCTAGTTAGCACCTTTACTTTGGTGTACATCTCAATAAGTGTGTTTTAATGTCTGAATCTGTGTGAGGTGGGTAAGTGTGTTCATCTGTGTGTGTAAGAGTATATGTGTGTGTGTGTGTGTGTGTGTGTGTGTGTGTGTGTGTGTGTGTGTACACACTGCATTAGTGAGTGTGTATTTGGGTATCCCTGTGAGAGATTTCTTCAAGGCTCTGAAAGAAAGAAAAAAAAAGATGGAGAGAGGGGAAGAGAGAGACTAGAGGAAAGAGAGAGAGGCAGAGGTGGAAGGAGTCAAAATAAGCAGTCAGGAAAATGAGTTATGTCAGCTTGCTCCTCCAGACACACACACACACACACACACACACACAGACTCGAGATCACGTTTTATGTTGCACACGGTCAGAGTTTTTCTCATCTTGGTTCTGTGTCTCATTTCCTCTCGTCTTACTTGCTCTGCTTTTTCCACCCTCCTCTCTCTCCCTCGTTCTGTGGGCTTCAAGTGCAAATGAATCCACACTCCAAGGATTATGGGTAAGTACTTTGAATTGGCAAATGATGGCCTCCTGTGGCTCAGTGCAGGAAACACACATGCACACAGACGCATAATATGGACACCCACATTCAGCTGAGTGCACACACACACACGCATGCACTTTGAGAAATGGACCGGCCACTTCATTTACACTCACTCACACACACACACACACACACACACACACACACACACACACACACACACACACACAAACAGTATGCAGCTGGTTTAAAACCTATGTGCACAGATGTCTAGGTGTGTAGACAAGAACATGCAAACACACACACACACACACACACACACACACACACACACACACGTGCACAGAGATCAGCAATCGAATCTGCTCTTCTCTCTGTAAGTCAGAGAGAAGCAGCCATCATGGTACAGAAGAGCCTGATGGTTTGAAAACAATTCAGTTCAATTAGATGAAACTTAAATAACATTTGTGTGGAAATTTAGTTTTAATAGGATAGAGCAAAGAAAATAAATAGAATACAAATGCATATATGTATATATGCAGATGATACGCAACACTTCATTGGTGGGATACAATATTTCAAGTAGAAACATGTGAAATGTTTACACATATATTAACGCAAAATGAGAATGTTTGTGACCCGGCAGCCATGTTGAAAACAGTGGAGGAAATACCAAGCACCGCCCACCAGCTGGAGCACAGCCAATAGGAACGCTCTCTCAATGAAATGACCTGTGATTGGCCAAAGTCTCCCATCAAGGCTAGATGTTCTGAAGCCTGAAAACAGAGCCATGAGGAGGAGCAGAAGTCTAGTTTTCTCTCAGAACACTTGAATTACAATATGCTGAAAGGTTATTATGGGATTTTTGCCCAATGATGCCAAAAATATACTGACTACTGCCACATATATACAGTATTATATATATATATATATATATAAAGTATATATATATATATATTCAAAAATATTCAAACACCAGATGTTGTAAACGCATACCCACAAAAACAGGCTGCTAAGAAAAAACATTGACCTTGCTATAATTGTTCACATGCTAAATTCAGCATAATGTACAATACCACAGCATCCCATCATTACAACAATATTCATGGCATGATCCCTGTTGCGCTTCCTCATAAATACAGACAACCAGGCCACTTTTTTTTTTAAATTAGAGAAATTCATTCTTAAAATGGAGACTAAAAACTTAGTGGGGATTTTCTACATATTTTGTGTTTATTTCATTTACTTGAAAACTTTGTTTTATTTTCTGTGACAGCATTCTGGGCCATAGAGGGCAGCTTAACAGTTAGCAATATAACAAATGGAAATACCTGTCATTTAAAAATAACCCCATGTGCTCTTAATATGAAACAGGGCCTGTTCCACATAAAGGTTCAATTTGCAACAATGCACTACATCAGTTTTCATTGTGCTTTACAGATAATAACCTTGTTTAATGCTTGTTCTGGACATCAGATCAGTCTGTCTCCTACTCTCATGTTGTAAACCTCTCTGCTTCTTTGTCTTCACTGCACTTTGCTGTAGCTCTACCTCCTCTTAATTCCCTCTGAGTCTATACCTCCCCCTGCTGTGCGTCTCCATTCTATCACTCTGATAGCGCGCTGCACTGCAGGACCCAAAGAAAGACAGATGGAAACTTCAAAAACTGTCTGGCAACAGCATGAGAGAAGGAAAATGGAGTCAAATAATTGAACCAGGAGAGACAGGGAAATGTATATTAGAGAAGAAGAAGAGCAGGGAAATGAGACAGGCGACAGAGACGGGAAACGGGTGATATTTTTTATTATCATGATTTTAAAGAGCCCTTCTTTTCATCACGATCAAGGACACAAACTTCTTACCAATCCAAGTCCACTCATATTCCAATTTTCAACAAGTTGCCTGAGTCCCATAAACTGCAAATAGTTTCTACAACCTGTAACATTATAACCAGAGGTTTGACCAATCAGTGAGCCTACAGTCCAGTCCAGAACCTCCAAGTGTGACAGAGTAACCAGGACAAACTAACAGGAAGGGTCCCAGCAGGGAATTAAAAAACATTCACTGATGTCTCCAAAAAAATACGTGTTACATTTCTCATTATTAAACTAGTTTAGGTTATATTATCCGGCCCTCAGACAAAGACAGAGCTGTAGGCAAGATAAAGAGGAAAATGGAAATATAGGCAATGATATACAGTATATATATATGTATATATACTGTATATATACATATATATACATATATATACATGGCATATATATGTATATACACATATATATATATATATATATATATATATATATATATATATACTGCTTAGGGGTGGAGCAGTTCACAAAATTCAGGGTTGGGTTCATATCACATGTTTTGGGGTTACGGTTTTCGGTTCGGTACATTTATGTCACAGCGAGGAGGTCATGTTCTGATTTCAACATGCTTTACATTTATTTGGCAAAAATAAGTTAACAAATGTTTGCCTTAACAAAAGTATGGCTTATATAAGGAACATAAAGACTTCTTCATTTTCAAATGTTAATTGAAAGAAGAGGTCTTCTGCAGTAATTAGTGTAAACAAAAAATGCAGCTTTGCTATATTCATATAAATATGATGAATTATTATCATAGACTAAGGCCATCAACATAAATTGAAGCATAAGCTCAACCAGAATTATACTAAAAAACAACAACAACAACAGTTTAACATACAGTATGTCTCAATTCCCTGATTATCAGCTCTTAATTGAAAGTGAGATTTCTGTGCCACTGTGTTATTTAAAAATAAGTAATAACTATAAAACACATTACAGGGATTGTGCTGTTGCCCCTCTGCAGTTTCCAATCTGTCACTGCTTGTGTGAGTGCTTCAGAGAGAAGCTCACTGTGCGGCTCTCATAAAGGGCGCGTCTTTTCTCACTTTTTATGTCCCACGCTGAAGTGACGTGGTGGTTCAGCCAGTCACAGTTCAGTAACTCTCAGTAGCCCTGGATGTCCATCCGTCTGTAGTAAAAGCTACGCAGGCTGTGTTGGACAATTCTTTCACAATTCCTAGTCGTGTCTGTTCGGGAATTACTGTGTTGCTTAAGTGTCGGCGAGAGGGAATGTTATAGCGCGGCTCAAGTAACGTTACGTTAATCATATGCTGAAATCCAGCGTCCTCCACGACTGCATAAGGCTTCATATCTTTCACTATAAACCTCCTCAATGCTGTAGTTGTGGGTTTTGCCCTGTCGTAGTCTGCATGTAGAGGCTGTTTAAAGGTCCCATATTGTGCTCATTTTCAGGTTCATACTTGTATTTTGTGTTTCTACTAAAACAGATTCCTCATACTGTCTGCCTGAATATAACTGTATTTACCCTCTGCCTGAAACACTCTGTTTTAGTGCATTTCAATGGAATTTCAATTGAATTGCAACGGAATTGCGTTGCTAGGCAACAGTTTGGGCCCACGTTTACTTCCTGTCAGCTGATGTTACTAACATACACTGCAACAGGAATGAACTGGGACACATTTAGAATGTTTACGTTTAAAACCGTGTAATGGTCTAAATATTAGAGATTTGTGACATCACAAATGGACAGAAATCCTAACAGCTTGTTTGAAACGCACAATTTCTGAATACGGGCTGTGTGTATTTCTCCGTATATTGAGCGTTTTTTATTAATTTAACAGTATTTATAAAGCACTCAAACCTGCTTTATAATATGAAAGACCTGAAAATCTCACTTTTTACAATATGGGACCTTTAAATGCTGCGGGGAGAAGGAGGAGAAGGAGCTGCTCTTTCCTACCCGACTCTTTTCTCCTTGCGCTATCGACGGCCACACCGGGGTGATGTCTTCATAAAAGGTTCATCAAATTGGAAGTGTTGCCGCTAGCATAAACCACACATGTTGCACAGTGCTCACACAGTCGCCGTTTTATCCACCACTTTTTTTCGTCATTTTCATGGTAACACTAAATCCGTAATGTTCCATACAGCAGAGCCAAACGATGCTGCAGCAGATCCTGTGCTTTATCATGTCCACTCGCCATTTCCTAAACTGCACTTCATCTGTGCCAACGGACAAGTTTTTTCACCCCCATTAACTTTATTTGAAGTTTTTTTCTGTGCATGCCTTTTTGACTGAAAACAGTGAGGCTGTTCCCCATCTCTAGTGTCACAATAAACGGGAGCCAAAGTTTGCATGAAAAAAAGTCCCACGATGGGCCTCATAACCTATTTCAAATGAACCCAACAATACATACACGCCCCGAACCGGGACTAGCAAACCCAACGGGTTGGATTTCTGACTTGAACCGTTCCATCCTTAATATATACTGTGTATATATATATATATATATATTTATATTTATATTAATAGAGAAAGAACATTAGAGGAGAGAAACAGAGAGGATGACACATGGAGAGAGAAGGAATGAAACACACTAAAAGGCTAAACCAATCTGCAAGAGAGACAGAAAATAGACCGTAGAAAAAAAACTGCAGTAAATCAGGAAAATAGGGAAAAATGGAGATATAGAGATGAAATGAGATAGAGAGAAGAGACAGAGGAGAGGGGTAGAGTGCAAATCAGCAGGTTTCTGGCATCGCAAACTGGAAGTCGGGAGAGTTTGAAATGCAAATTAACCCCAAATCTGCTTTCTGCTCTTCCTTGGCGGAATCGCGTCTCTCTGCCGTGCCAGCCCCTACCTGTCAGTCCTCTCATAATTCACTCTCTCATTTCTCCCTCTGCTCTTCCTCTTTTATATTACCTTGTCTCTTTCTTTGCTCTTGCTGAATTCAGGCTGCCAAGTTTGGATTACACACAGAGTGAGAGCAGGTTTGTTTCAGTGTTTCTTGTGAGGGTGGATGTTCTACACAGGGAGCTATAATGACTAACAATGAAACTGCTGATTTGTACCATCTTTTAGCATCTTTATGTCCAGTTTACCCAGCCAGGTGGTCAAGTACCGGCGCTTTTTCACACCCCTGGGCATCTGACACCAATGCACAAGGCACCCTTTAGCGTCTGTATGAGTTGCCCAAGGCTTTCAACTAACAGACAAACACAGGACTTTCACCCAGGAGACCGCTGTCCCTGTCTCGTGTGAAACCATTACTCAAGGTTGGCCTATTCTAAGTTAGGTACACAAGTTAACTCACACAACGTACTTAGCTTGCGTATGTAACTTCAGTTACATAACAAACATACTAGACTTATTTTAACCCAAACCACCATCTTTTACTAAACCTACTACAGTAGTTGTGTTGCCTAAACCTAAGTGAGGCCAAAGGGTCCTGACAAAGTGTCCGTATGTGATGAGTTGGGAATGAGAACGGGTCGGTTGACCACCAAAGCTGATTGACATCTTTAAGGTGACTATTGCTGCTATTGATTCTTGTTTTTACGGCAAATTCCATAATTTATGTCACACAAATTACATTACTTGCATTACATAATAATATACATAACAATCAACAATCAGACCTACAGTATAAGAACGGCACTGAGCCATGTTTTCACTCTTCTCCCGACTAGCATCCGCAAGAGTTTGATTGACAGATGGTTCATCCAATCAACCTGCCAAGTATTTTTTGACGCCTCACATCGGGAGGGTCGAATGCAGCCTGGGGCCCTTCTGTGTGGAGTTTGCATGTTCTCCCTGTGTTAACGTGGGTTTTCTCCGGGTTCTCAGGTTTCCTCCCATAGTCCAAAGACATGCAGGTCCATTGTTGACTCTAAATGTCCCGTAGGTGTGAATGTGAGCGTGAAGGTTTGTCTGTCTCTATGTGTCAGCCCTGTGATAGGCTGGCTACCTGTCCAGGGTGTACCCCCCCTGCCTTCGCCCAATGTCAGCTGGGATCAGCTCCAGCCCCCCCCCCCCCCCCCGCGTCACCCTGAATAGGATAAGCGGTTATGGATAATGAATGAAGTACATGACCGTTACAAACACCATCCATATCTTGTCTTCTGCCACCTCTAAAAGAAAGCAAGGCTTTGGTGAAAATGCCACAGTTGGACATTTTGGTTTTATGGCACTGTAATAAATATCATGCTACTCCTGCCTTTGCTTCTCAGAGACAGTTCTAATTTCTCAAATTAAAAACGAATTTTCAGGAAAATGTTCATCTCTATTAACGGGTTCTGCATTCATATGCAGACAAGATGTTGGTGTCTGAAGTGTTCTTGTTCACATTTGTAGTCCGAGTAGTATCGACCAATCACGTTTGAGCAGGCTTTGGTTGCAGGTAAACAGTCAGTGTGGAGAGGAGAAGAGGCGGAACACATTGGCATTCTTTGGATTTTATGAAATCTTACTTGTATGAAAATAAAATAAATAAATAAATATAAATCCGCTGGGTACACCGGAACCCCGGAAATATAGTCCGCTTGCCCATAGGGCTTCTCCGTCATCAGATTGATAGCCGATGGGTTCCGACATTGTGGAAATGTAAACATACGTCATTTTAGTTATTTAAACAGAGAGCTTTTCTCTGGTCAGAGTCTCTCGCATCTTCAGTATTTAGTAACAGAGACATGGTGTTAACTACGGCTGTCAAAGTTAATGAAATAATAATGCATTCATCATTAATGCGCGGAAATTTGTTTTAACACCACTAATTTCTTTAACGCTACTTGAGATTTTTAGGTTGTAGCCATGTCATACTAGCCTGTCGCCAAAGAGGCTAAATAACCCTCCAAACTTGCGCAAAATTTTGGCGAGGAAAAACTGGCTTGGCCATTTTCAAAGGGGTCCCTTGACCTCTGACCTCCAGATCAGTGAATGTAAATGGGTTCTATGGGTACCCACGAGTCTCCCCTTTACAGACATGCCCACTTTATGATAATCACATGCAGTTTGGGGCAAGTCATAGTCAAGTCAGCACACTGACACACTGACAGCTGTTGTTGCCTGTTGGGCTGCAGTTTGCCATGTTATGATTGGAGCATATTGTTTTATGCTAAATACAGTACCTGTGAGGGTTTCTGGATCAATATATGATATTGATTTGTGTTGTTTATTAATTTACAATAATAAATATATACATACATTTACATAAAGCAGCATATTTGTCCACTCCCATGTTGATAAGAGTATTAAATACTTGACTAATCTCCCTTTAAGGTTCATTTAGGACAGATACAAAATGTTAGATTAATTTGTGATTAATAGTGATTAAACATTTGAAGCCCTAGTGTTCACCATGAATTCCTTTATATATTAGCTAATATCTATTGTCTTACCCACATAACATAGAGTACACACATATCTTTTCACACACTTCTTATGTCCTTCAAGCCCTCTCATCCCCTCTCCCGCTCTTCTTCATTTCATTCTCTTTCTAAACATTAACCCATCCTCCGTGTCTTCTTCCCCCGTTTGCTCTCTTGTAACCCGGTCTTGACATAATGAGGCCAGCGTACCAAAAGTGTGAAGCCTCTTTCTCTCTTTCTGTCTCTTCCTCTTTTGGCTTTTATTTATTTATTTGTTCTCTTTTCTTCTGTGGGCTCATTGTTGTTGATGACAGCCGACTACGGGAGCTGAGAAAGGCCAAACAACAGTTTTTAAAAAAAGGTTTCTGAAAGGGCTTCTTGAGAGTGTCAGCGCGGGCCCTTATCTGTCTTATACCACCACACAACACTGGCACTTGTCACCGCCTTCGTTCTTTACCCCAACATGCAACACGACATGTCATTACTTCCTTCATTTTGTCTCTCTCTCCCTCTCTTTCATTTTCATCTTTTTTGTTTCTTCTCCGTCTTGCTCGCTCTTTGCATCTTTGCTCCTTCTCATGTCCTGAGGGCAGTTTTGCCTCTTCTAACCTCTCTGTCATTTATTCCAGTCCTTGCCCTCATTGTTACCCCTTCTTTCCTATTTTACTCTCTTATGTCCTCATTGCTGCTTTTCTTGTTCTCCCATATTCCACAATTTAATTTTGCATTATTGTGTCTCTCGTTGTATTCTTTTAACCTGTCTTTCTTGCTCTGTTTAAATGATCTGTACTTTCTGCCATCTAGCATTCTTGGGCTCATTGTCTCTCCGGACTTGTAGTCAGTGCTGCTAATATACATCAGATATAAATGCAGCTTCTGTTGTTTGTTCCTAGAGTGCAACCTAAAGCCAGTCCTCAACAACTCTGAACCGTCCCACTGCAGCTTGTTCTCGACAGATGGGTAGCATTTTGAAGTGGGCAAGTCCAACACATTCTCATCCCAACTTATCACATCCTAAAACCCCTCGGCGTCACTCTTCGGTCGCATGAAACACGTGCTTAATGTTGTGAATTAAACAAAAACACTTGTTTAGGATTAAGCAACAAAACCACTATTAGGTTTAGGAACAAACATGGTTGGGCTTAAAATGACTATGTTTTTACAGTGGAAATGTCACTTGACGTGAACGCAGGACACAAACATACAGCTGATCGTAAAGTAGAAGTAAGAAACGTAACATACTGGACATAGACAGCGGTCTCCTAGTTGAAAGCCTGTGTTTGTTGGACCCATTCCACTCCCCTCCCGGCGCGGGTGTCTCTTTCGCTTTTTATTAATAAGACGCCACAGCATTTCTCTGTGCATATATTGTTGCCGTGAATGAGTTTACATCGTAGTTAATGGAAAGCCCGGTGCGTCTCCTGAATGCCGACGGCCGTGACAAAGCATCAGTATTTGACTCCCTGGAAATGAGAACGGGCTGGCGAGTCTCAAGAGCCTGAGAACCCTTTCAATCAAAAGTCATGTATCAATATGATGGTGGCATGGAAGGGACATTTTAGTCAAAGAAATGATCGTGAAATCAAATCATGTTATTTCAATCTTCTACTCTACAAGCTTTGATTAGATAACATGTGTTTTCACCATGATCAAATGCAATGTGTTCTTTGTTCCATAGAGTCCAAGGCCCATTCAGAATGTCCACACTCACATACTTTGCATCCCTGGCAAGGCTGCAAGGGCTTAAGGTTGTCCCACTATCAAATTGTAAAGTGCACGAGGGCTCTCTCGCAGACATTTTGAGCCCTTTATGCACACTCTCCATATCATCATGGATGTATTAAGTGAACTGGATACAGAGTTGGAGGCGGGGCCCCGTTCATTCCTATAAAAGTTACTCAGTGGCGCATGAAGCCAAAATGGCTCGACATCCGAGTGGAAAAGTATCCGGATCTTCCGGCAATTTTCCGCATCCACTGGACCCATAGAACAGGCGCAGTAGCGTCTGCTCGGTTACATGGCTCAATCACAGGGTTACAAACGTCACGCTATTGTCAGGCCTCACTAACTCCACCTACCGGCCCTCGCTCCAGCCTCGGTCTGGGTCTCGGCCGGGAGAAACAACCACTAATGAGCTCAACATTGCTAAACAGATCATAGATATGGACTGTGATTCAGAGGTCTGGAACCCGGCTAGCCATAAGGAGCCTGGCCAACTGCTAACCATTAAAGCTACAAACAAGCATTGTATCGAGCCATTTTTTCCGAAAAACAAGTGACTGTTAGGAAACAGATGTAGAAGTATTTACAGCATTAATTATGCTGCAGGAGTAGTTTCGTTTTAAATACTTTTCTGCTTTTTCTTACTGGTCATTAGAGTCCATTAGGACCAGCATGAATTTTAGTTGACCATTATGCTGCACAAAAATGCTACCTTTTAAAATCCACCTTTTAAACTTGAACATGTTGAGTGGTTGATACTAAAAAGATACACTTTGGTGCACTGAGCTCATTCTTATTGGAACACGCAGAATATCAGTTTCATCTCAGGTTTATAACGGCTATCATCTTCCTGCTGCACCTGGATGGGAGCTCCAGCTCCCTCGACTGCCATGTTGCAGCTGTGAGCAACGTAAAACAGCAGGCAAGTGCTTAACAGAGGGTTACATCATTCCAGTTGCTATGCAACAGAGTTTGACAACAACTTTTTGAGCATTTATCGGCTAGCTAGACATAACAATACTGTTGGACGAGAAAATGCTTTCGTACTTGCTCTTGGACAAAAAGATGAGAACGCTGTTCTGAAATGGAGAATGTACTATAACAACTCGTTCTCATTCCCAACTCGTCAAATACAGATGTTTTGTCAGAACCGCTTGGCGTCACTTAGGTTTGGGCAACAAAACTACTACTACTACTTGGTTTAAGTTTAGTAAAAGATCGTGGCTTGGGTTAAAATTAACATAAAATGAAGTAAAATAATAAATGGACTGTGCCAATCACCATATCATTTACATAGAGCCTCTCTAGTCTTCTGACCACTCAAAGCACTTTACACTACATGTCAGCATTCACCCATTCACACACACATTCATACAGTGATGGCAGAGGCTGCCATGCAAAGAGCCAACCTGCCCATCAAGATCTAATCTAAATACTCATTCACACACCGATGACTCAGCCTTCAGGGATCAAACCGCCGACCTTCCAATTGGTGGGCAACTCACTCCAACTCTGAGCCACAGCCACCCTACATTTCATTACATCAATTAAGAATGTTACATAACCTAGCCCAAACTTTTTCACGTCAAGGACCACAGAACTGGAATTACCATTATGACCACAGACCACTATCTGATAGGATCTTTGCTTCTAGATGTTTTATTGCAGGAAGTGTATGAAACCCATGACCAAAATGGTCATACATTCGGTCGTTGTGTTACTTATAGACTTAAACTTAAAAACGTTATTATATTCATCATACACAGGTGCATACATGAAATATGACATCTACATTTAAGCCGTCCGTTAGCCCAGGGAGCAACGTGGTGTGTCGCTCAAGGACACTTCGACATGCAGACGGTAGGAACCGGGGATCCGGTATTTATTTAGGCTACATGCCTCTGTTTTTTGTAATGTTCAAATGTTTTTAATAAAAGAGTCCAGTTGAATTACAGTACAGGGGATTCATTGTTGTTGTTGTTGTTTTTTACCGTGGTATCGAATTTGGTATCAAGAATGGTGGAAATTCACTGATATTGGTATCGACTACTAGATTTCTGGTACCATGACATCCTTAGCTACGAGTGTCCAATATTGCGGCGGATGGTATTACATTGTTGTTACTTGACACCCTGGTGCGTCTCATACAGATGCTAAATGGTACCCTGTGTGTCAGTATCACACGCCGATGGCCGTGACAAAACTTTAGTATTTGACGACCTGGGAATGAGACCAAGGTGACTATAATGTTAACCACTGAGGAAGTGTAAAGGTGTTGCTAGTTGTTATCCTGTCTGACGCTGGTGGGAAGTGTTGCTGAAGATGACACTTTCAGGTAGTTTCGAGAAACACTGAAAATAACTAGAAGCGCACCCTCTCTGCATCCTGGATGGCACAAATTGTTCTGATGCACTTCTATTTTATTCAACAACAAATGAATAATAAAAGGTTCTTTTCACATGTTTGTCAGTTTTGTCTCAAAGCCTGAAGCTTTGCAGGGATTTGAAGGCAGTTTTAAGAGACACAGCGAGTTGAGATCTGACAGGAATGTGCTCATCTTCCAGTTTCACTTTCAATAATCCAGAGTGTTTCCAGATTGTGGGATTTGCTCATTTCAGTATATTTGCTCCATAGCCAAATATCATTTTAAACTACATCTAACATCCTTCATCACGCTCATTCATTCTCTTCATTACCTCACTCTCCATCTCCCCATCTCATCCTTCTCTTCTTCTTTTATGTTACTCTCCTTACATCTCTCACTCCATCCATTTTCTTCTTCCTTAACGTCATAGCATTCATTCAGTCTTTCCTTCTCCCACCTGTCTTTCCTTGTCCCTCATCTCTGTCGTCCTCCATCAGCCACCCTTCCTTTCTATGTGAGTTTACCTGAGTCTTAAATTCTCTCCTGTCTTTTTTTTCCCTCTCACTACTTTCCTTGCTTCATTTCTGTCCTCTGTCGCACAATATTCCACCCATCTCCCGTGGTTTCACTCTCTAGTCACCTCTCTATTACTCTAATACCTATACCTTTATCTTACAGCCGCCTCGCATGACTTCCTGCCTGGACTTTGTTCTTTGGCAACCTTTTCTTGTCTGTAATCATGTTTCATTGAGGACTGGGACAACACAGACTGCATCCTGAGTCCGGCTCTGTGTGACTGAGGACCTGTTTTGTCGTTTAGTTTGGAGGACTTGTTGTTCTCGCCACTTTTAATCTCCTCATCCTGTCTATCTTTCTCTTTCCTGTTGCCCTTTTTTCTCTGTATCCTTTTGTCTATTTTCTTTTTTTCCCAATCTCTGTTTACTATAACCATTTCTGAACTTGTCTTTTCCCCTTCTCGCCTCTATTTTCATACTGCATGTTTCTCATATTTCCTCTTTCTTTCCTTCCTTCTTTCACTTTTGTCCTGCTTCTTTCTCTTTTCCATCATTCTCACCACATTCGTCTATTCCCGTCTCCATTACTGCCTCAGTCTCTCTCTGCCGCTTCCCCTCCTCTCCCTCTCTCTCTCACTCTCTTCCCTCTGTTGGCTGGAGGTATAAATAGAACTCCTAATAAAGTGCTAATTAATCTCTGGTGACAAAATCAAAGAAAGCACATCTGCATTGCTGAGAGGAGCAACGGAGGGAAGGAAAAGGGGTAGACAGGAAGAGAGGGGGAAACATGGGGAAGGATGGAGAGAGAAAAATGCAGAGAGGTAGATGAGGAAATAATTAGAAAAAAAACAGAGCACGAGAAAGACAGCAACAGATTATGTATAATGTTTTCACAAGGAAAATATCTTTTGAGAAGTTCTGATTGAAACATTTGAATATGCAGCATCATCAGGTTAACTGATCGCTGGTTCTGTAATCAACACAAGAAATGTGATGGAGGGGAACAGAAGAAGTGTGAGGGAAAAATGGAAGAACCATTACTTTAAGGAAGGAGAAAAAGACATGTAGATTGATTTATAATGTCATTGAAAGATGTGAGGGGAGTGAAAGAGAAGTTCCAAACTCTTCAGGAGGATTAATGAACAAAAAAAAGATCAAATTGCAGTGCATCATTTAAAGTAATCTCAGCTCAGCTCAACTTCCACTTGGACACTCGACTCATTATCAATCAGCTGAATCATTTTAACAGCTCGCCTCGACTCTACATCTCAGCCACACTCACTGTCATTCAACCTTCCTGTATAGGAGTCACTCATTTACACATTCTAGATGCTAAACTGTAGATCCAAAATGTTTCAGAACTAACATGTTACCAACCCATTCAGGAAAGTATGTTATCGCTGCTGCAATACAAAATGTATCATCTCTTAAAGCAGCAGTGTGTAGAAATGTAGTAAATATGATTAAAAAAAAGTTATTTTTATAAAACGGTCCTGACAGTAGTGCATGAGACAGGTAATCTGTTCCTCTGGTGTCCTCCGGTGCTCCTAACGGCATCTGCAGAATTTCACAGACCGGAGGAAAACAAGCAGTCAGAGCTGATCTGGAGTCTGCCGTCCAGCTGCTGTTTATGAGCGCCGGCTGTCAATCACTCGCAAACTCCGATCAAACGGTCAAATTAGGCAGCGCTGATCAAATATGAATCAATATTCTAATCAATATTTCTCTCCTCAAATGTTTTCAGAATCATCTTGTAGTGAACTGTTTAGCTGTAAATGAGAAAGTTTGTGACCCGGCAGCAATGTTGAGATCAGTTGAGGAAATATCAAGCACCGCCCACCAGCCGGAGCACAGCCAATAGGAACGCTCTCTCTCCTTGAAATGACCTGTGATTGGTCAAAGTCTCCCGTCACGGGCTAGATGTTCTAAAGCCTGAAAACAGAGCCATGAGGAGGAGCAGAAGTCTAGTTATCTCTCAGAACACTTGAATTACAATATGCTGAAAGGTTATTATGGGATTTTTGCCCAATGATGCCAAAATATTCTGCCTACTGCAGCTTTAAAGCTAGGGGTGACACACTAGATTTTAAAAATGGTCCAACCGAAAAAAAAGAGACCAGTGTTGCCAACTCTTTTCCAATGAGAGTAGCTAGCAGCACTAGCTCTAAAAGTCCCTAAATGTAGCAAGAAAGACACCAAGTCAAATCAAATCAAATCAAATCAATTTATTTTTGTATAGCGTCAAATCACAACAGAAGTTATCTCAAGACGCTTTATATATAGAGCAGGTCTATGACCGTACACCATAGTTTAGAGACCCAACAGGATCCACCAAGCGCAACACTGGTCGCCAACACTGACAATCCGTCGCTTCAGGCCTCCCTCCGAAGCCATTCCCCAGAAATTATCATTATCAAGGTAAACATATAATGAACGTGAACAGCCAACATGGCCATTGTGAGTACTCACAACTGTCAAGCTAGCAGCTTGTGGAAAACTCCGGTGATGCGCAATGAGTGCACAATGCACGCACAGGCAGGTAGCCTTACACTCGGTCCACACAGGGAACGTCAGCAGCGTGTGGCAGCTGCGATATCTGTTGTTTTTTATTTCGGCGTCCATGTTAACAGGTTAAAGCAGCCAGACAGTGAGCAGTACGGCTTGACTGCGTCTCTTCTACAGATTCGAGGTCTCGCCTATTTTACCAGGAGCCACGCGCGGTTCACAGCATCAACAGTGAAAGAGATTTTTTAACAGTATATTGACATCATACCAGCAACGTTACTACAGCTTCAATGTATGTATGTGTAGAATATGTCACAAACATGAAAAAAGAAAAGATTTATTTTTTAAATCAACACTTCCTGCTTCCGTTTCAAAATAAAAGCGCCCTAGTGTTTTTTCTGTGGACAGAATTCCTTCATTTGTTAACAGAAGACTTTTATTCGGAAATATTTACAGGACAGTGTTGTAGAAAATGCAGTGACTTGAGCGGCTCCATGAATGAATAAAGTAAGGGGCTTTAATCGTGGATTATTACTATTATTTACAAATGAGCACACACTTCTTAACCTTTTTCTGTCTAAAATAAATATAAATGACATTTATGATGAAATGAAATGGCCATTATGAAAGGCAAACTTTATGTAGCAAAGAAGGCCTGGCAGCAGCAGAAACGCTGCCATTGTAATCACCACAGCACCACAGCCAATTTCACTTGACCACAGTGCAGATTTGTCCATCAGGCTTTGAAAGGGTTAAAATCTCCACAAAAAAATTCAAGCTTCACATTAAAGGGACTGTTTGTAACTTCTTACACGTATAAATCATTGCTGGTCGTTGTCCCATGTGCGCTCCCGTGTGTCTCCGCTGTTCAGACTCAGACTCCAACACAAACTACAGTGAAGCACCAAAACCTCTTGGTTGTATCTAGTGAAGCCCGTCTGTTAAACAGTGTTGGCCGCGGTCGGAGGACGCGGGGGAGACCGTAGCTTTGGTCTCCAGGACCGGAGTCTCTGCTGTACTCTGCTCCTCTGCTCATCTGCCTGCCTTCACTCACACACCGCGCTCCTTCTCTCTCTCTCTCTCCACCTCTCTCGTGCATGCTGCTCACTCCACACTGCAGAAGAGTTAGTTTAGCTCTGAGAATATCTAGTGAATGTACAGTGGACGTTTGTGCAGAAATAACTGCTGCAGCTCCTCCAGACCAACAGAGGTTTCCCGTGTCTTGTGAAGTGACGGGGCTCCGCAGAGAGAAACGTTATCGTCTCCGACCAAAACTCCGGCGTCTCCCCTGTTCCCTCCGGCCGCGGTCGGGAGGCTGAGGCAGGAAAAGCCAACACTAGAATCAGCATTGATTCATGGAGAGACCTTCGTCTGGTCAGCTAACATTACTGCCAAGCAGCTGAAATATAGAGTGATATTGTGCTTTTAGCTGACGTGTGTCTCCTCACTGTTTTGAGCGATGCTCCTTCATGTCTATGTAGAGCGAGCACAAGCGCCAGCAACAGGACGCTGACTTTAGTTGACTTAATGGTCACAAGTGAAGCTGTTAACAAGACATTTCTGATTCTTACATAGTCTCTTTAAAGCAAACTGCGTTTCCTCTTTCATTTTTTTTACGGATTGGAAAATCCTTTCAGAAAAAAATATATGCACTATTCTTGTGCTATTTCACACAGCATAGTTGTGAAAGATCACCTTCCACCTCCACAAACCAGTTCCCTCGGGGAGGCCCAAACAATAAAGCTCTCCACTGAAACGCTGAAAGACGATGACAGCAATACACATCTATAGGTGTATGAAATGAGATCAAAACACCACATTACTCAACTTCCAGAGACCCTGTGAAAACGGAGACGGAGCATGCGGCGCTGCAGCGACAGGGTTCCCGGTGGACGGCCAGCTAATCTGCAGAATAACCATCAGCCTCCTGGAGAGAAGAGACACAGTTTTCAAAGCCACCATTGCTTAGTCATTCCCTGAGGTTCAGTGTGTAATAGGTTTGATGTGACTTCACAGGCAAACCTGCAGGTCTTGGAATTATTAAGCTTCAGAGAGACTTTGACTCGGTGGAAAAAAAAGAAAAAGAAAATCAGAGGCAACCTGTAGCCCCTGGAGCACTACAAAGCAGGGCTACAGCGTGGACCGGGACCAGCCGTTACAGAAGGACTAGAGGGACTCGCTGTTTTCTGAGACTGAACAAAGGAACATTTCTCACTCGGAGCAGCGTTGGTGACATGAAGGGAAATTGGGTTCAAGTTCCTCATGTTGGCAGGGGAACAACTGACTTCAGTAACATAGAACCACATACTGATCAGCTGACCCTCTGACCCTAATCCTGACCTCTGACCTCCCTATCAATGTCCTACAGGGTCTTCTCATCTATGACATTAAAGGACACACGTGTTTAAATGTCCTGCAAACAGAGGATGGTTGAAAAAGTCTACAATCTGAACTACTCTACAAGTGAACTCATACAGTAGGTACACTATTAGTTTACTAGTTATATACTTGTAGCCAACTTCTTAGTTTATGAAAGTACACTTTAAAGTATACTCTCAGTAAACTACTAGTTTAATCGTTTTTTTAATGCAAGTATACTTGTAAGTTTTCTTTAAGTGAACCTATAGTACTTAGCCAAATATACTTATACTTTTCAGTGTAAGCCAAGTACACTTAGACTTTTCTGTATACTTGCCAAGTACACTTAGACTTTTCTGTATACTTGGCAAGTACACTTAGACTTTTCTGTATAGTTGTCGGTATAAGCCAAGTATAATTAAGTTTAATTTTGTTAAGTTTAACTCTGATAAGTACATGAAAAGTAATCTGAAAGCATACTCTCTTATTTGAAGTTTAAAAGAAGTATACTAATAGCATACTTGAATAAACTTCTTTTTTGTAAGGGAGGACTCTAGCAAGAAAGTTCTAATGCCAATAATAATTATCATGCCGTCTTAAAATAACAGCAATTTGAATGTATTTTAACAGCCACAGGTGATGGGATTTATGTTTCATGGAGATATAACACATAGCCCAGAAAAGCCGCTAAATGATGCAGAGTGACCGTCTGCATGTGCACACCTGACGAGGCTCAGGAGATAACTTCTCCTCATGCAGTCACGACTCTGTGGCTCTGAACTTGTGACCTTTTCACTACAATGTCACTGATCTTTAGTGAAGCTTCTTCTCCTCTGTCAATCTAGAAGAGAGCATCTCCCAAATGTCACAAGAGTGAGTCCTCATTATCACGCACATCCTGTGTGTGTTAAACGAATGTAAAAGCTAGTGTGTGAACGCCAGCCTTATCTGTGGCGCTCCGTTCATTGCAGTGATGAAGTTGCAGACAGTGATTGTGGAAGTCACCGTTTTTTACTGCAGACTGAGCAAGCCACTGCAGTAAAATGTCACATTTGTTTTCTTCGGCTGTCAGAAGTTATTCTGGTTTCTGTGTTACTGAGAGACTGATGTGGTGGAACTGTGACACACACACACACACACACACACACACACACACACACACACACACACACACACACACACACACACACACACATCTCCCCCATATTAACACCAGACAGACGCAGTAAATGTGACAGTGATTTATTTACTACACCGTGTGGCAATAAAGGCAACTTGAACTCTCCTCTTCCTCTGGGTATTCAGATTGTTGTGATCCTGATAGTAATCCCACAGCGGGGGGTGCAGTATGCCCTGTCAGGCGATAGGTGGCGTTTTGTCCCCATTCGCCTACTTTTTTCCACTGCGTCTCCAGGCCTCACTTCAAAGTATTAGATCCCCAAATTCATAAATAAATCAGCAGAAGAGGGAAAGGGGGAAACTGCACATCTCTCTCCTCCAAACACAGGCAGATGCAGCCGTGGGAGCGCCACATGCACACGCTTCCAATGAGCTGGAGGAATCAGGAGCATAAAAACACCATCACAACAGAAGAGATGCAAGAAATGGTACAAGAAAGGAACAAGAAACACCTACAGGGCCACTCTTAATGACTCTAGAAGAAAGAGATTGAGATAATGTTAGAAATATTTAAAAAGACGCACTTCCATAAAGCAGCTATAATTAAATCTACAACACTGTCCATACATCCATATGGGGTTATAACCACATTAAAACATCATAGATGCCATATAAAACACACGACTAGTTCACTATTTAGTACTTGAGTGACTTTTAAGGACACTAAATTTAAAGTAGGGAAATATTAGTTCTATAGAATAGTTTTTATATAGTCAAATGACCACATGCAGGGACCTTCACAGTCATTTCACCAGAACAGCAAATCATGTTACCTCAACCAAAATGGAATGCCTTATAAAAGACAGTGATTCATTTACCGTGCCATCGATCATTGCCCTCTTTACATACGTCAGTCTCAAATCCTCATTCAAATACCATTTCAGAATGCATCACAGCTGCTTGACTGTCCAGTGTTGGTCATGTCTCATGTTTTGGTCTTTTTCCCTGATAACGGCCCTTTGAGGCTAAATAATTATAGATGATGTAAATGAATATAAAATCTATGAATGTTGGTCAAATTTGAATGACCACTTTTTCAATGTAAGGCAGTTCAAAGTGAATATGAGTTGACCATAGTTATATAAGTTGTATAAAGTATGTATATGATAATGCCACTGGCATCAGCTAATGAGGATCCATTTGAATACATATAGAACTATTATAGTGTTACTATAGAACACTATCAATTTAATTAATCCCAAAGAGCAGCCAGGAGTCTTTGCAAAAACGTTTTTGACATGATGAAGAAGATTATTCATCACAGACATGTCACTATAAACGAGTCCTGGTAGAACTATTAGAAGACTAATAGTCATTTGTCAGCATAATAATATAATAATAATAATAAAAGCACGTAAAGCAGCGTACATTCCCATATGACTATTCACCGTGTTGAAAACATGCTCTGCAGTTAGACATTAATAGATCATTTAACCACGCGAGCTTTAAGTCCAATAGTAACATTAGGCTTATGGAACTTATCATAATACATCAGCAATGTTGTAAGTGTATATGTGAAGGCATGGTAATCGGGGAGCCAGCAGCGGAACCGGTCGCCCTCTCGGATAGAAACAGAAGCAAACAGAAGCAACGCTGAGCCGTCTCCTGTCTGACTGACTGACTACACATCATCCAGCCTGGCCGGCACCGCGATCCTGATATTGAACTGCTCCTGATACTGAGCTGCTGCTGCTGCTGCTGCTGCAGCCCGCAACACACAGCATCAGGTGCCAGAGAGACAGAGAGACAGAGAGAGAGATCAGTAGTCAGTCAGCCGGTCATCGATGGCAGCAGCGCAGCGGACTGGAGCTCTCTGGAGCGCTCTGGAGCGCTTTGGGAGCTTCAAGTTGCAGCAATAAGCGCAAAACAGTGAACTAATAATTGAACTAATACTAGAGAAGAATAATGAACACAAAGACGTGTTTTTTTTTTTTTGTCTTTTAGTTTTTACCTTTCTGCAGCAGCCTTCGTTTCAGTATCGCCTGAAGAAAAAGCATTTTCCCCCAAACCGGCTCCAGACTGGATGAGTAGTTCTTCCTCATGGAAGAGCAGAGGAAGAAGAGCAGAGGAGGAAGAGGAGAGGAGGAAGAGGAGAGACCAACTTCTGTCTGAATGCACCTCTCTCTCTCTCTCTCTCTCTCTCTCTCTCTCTCTCTCTCTCTCTCTCTCTCTCTCCTTTCCTCCGTCTCTTTCCCCCCTATCGTTCTCTCTCCCCCTCTCTACCTCCCTCTTTCTCTCTCTCTCCCCCATCTCTTTCTCCCTCTCTCTTCCTCTCTCTCCCTCTGTCGCTCTCTCTATCTCCCTATCTCTCTCTTTTTCTCTCTCTCTCCCTCTCCCTCTCTCTCTATCTCCCTCTCCACCCCTCTTTCTACCTCTCTATCGCTCTCACTCTCTTTCTCTCTCTCTCTCTCCCTCCCTCTCTTTCTCCCTCTCTCTCTCTCTCTCTCTCTCTCTCTCTCTCTCTCCCCCTCTATCTCTCCCCATCTCTTTCTCCCTCTCTCTTCGTCTCTCAAATTCAAATTTAAATCAGCTTTATTGGCATGAATGGTCAGGTTACATTAATGCCAAAGCTAAATTATTTCATACAAGAAAACTAAATAATCTCTCTCTCTCTCTCTTTCTCTCCTTCTCCTCCCTGGTGACACCAGCTGAACCGTAGGCTGCCTCTGTGTGTATGTGTGTGTGTGTGTGTGTGTGTGTGTGTGTGTGTTTGTGTGTGTGTGTGTGTGTTGAACAGTCCTCAGAAGACAACAGGAATAAAGCGCTGTCTCTATAATCGACTTTAATCAGGTCTGTTCTCGGTCTGGTGCTTCCAGTCTGCTTCTGTTCTGACAGAGCTGATATTCGTGTTTTCACATGTTCTCCTCCTCGTTTTCTTTATGCACTAATTTAATTACAGGATTCTCTCTCTCTTGCCCTCTCCCTCTCTCACTTTCTCTCCTGATTATGCAAAAAATTGTAGCTCAAAGCCTTCGGGACTTTTGATGCCCTAGTTTTTTTTCTTTCTTCAGAGTCTGTGTCTTGTGGGCCTGCATGTGTATGTGTAGCAGGTCTGTGTGTGAGTGTGTGTGAGAGAAGCTGTTGAAAAGTGTAGCCAAAAGATGAAAGCTTTCAACACTGGAACCCACCAGATCATGACTTATTTCTCGGCTCCTCTGTCATTCGGTGATCATAAGGTGACCGATGGCTCTTGGAGTGACATGAAACCCAGAAATACTCTCTCATACCCTCAACACACACATCCATCCTATCCATCCATCCATCCATCCATCCATCCATCCATCCATCCATCCATCCATCCATCCTACATTCCCGATGATTCGTGTTCAGAGTCGCTCCAGGAGTCTTGGCTGGAGGAGCATGTCTCAACATATATTGAGCAAAAGGCGGAGAAGCATCCTGCACGGGTCAATATCTCCGGGCTGAAGTGTGCTACGACAGAAAATGTAGCCGAGTTTGATGGAGCGCCACACTGTGCTGTAGTTAGCTGTATGTGAAAAATGTCACTCCTCAATACAAAGTAATCTACAGTGTGAAACACTTCCTGAAGGTGCACAGTGCGGAGCGGCTTGTAAGTATTTAGAGCATTTAGTTTTGAAACAGAAACAAAGATTAGGAGTTGCTGACTCGCAGCTTTAAACTGAAGGGGTTTGCATCCACATCCAGTGAGCCGTGGAGAAATTGCCACAATTGTACCCTCAAGGGTAAAACGGGCTGCAATCCCCTACATTGTTCAGCCATAATGGATTGTGAACACCCCCCAAACTCCCTCAAAGCTGAGAGTCAGCAACTTAAACTCCTAGTGAGTGTTTCATTTCAGATCCTGGAGTGCTGGAGGAGAGCCAAGAGAATGCGTCCCGAGTGATCTGAACAGAAGTGGACAGCTTTAAGTATGTTCACACCCGGCATTACAACGTGTCTCTAGTGACCACTTGTGATCCGATCTCACTCTGTATGCAAATAAACACGTAGTAATCACACGGCTAATACAGCAGCCGTTGTGACGTAATATTACACGAATGTCAGTAGTAATATCCGTCATATTACATATTCATTAATTCAGGTACATTTTATAAACATTTTTCATTAACACAATATCAGGTTATTTTCCGGTGGTCCCCCGGACTTCTCTGCACTTCCTGTTCTCAGCCTGATAGTCTGTAGATATGTAGCCTATAGATGAGATATATCTTGATTAAATACAGAGTTACCGTAGAGCACAAAGGCCGCGAGGCAGACGAGCACTCACATCTGACTTTCTATTCACAAGACGAGCGCAGAGACCCGCTGATCCCAGTGGAACGTCAGATGAGTAGGCGGTCCTCCATGTGGCCAGGATACATTCAGTACACACTGATAAAAGAATGACGCCATATGTGGCCCAGACCACCTCTGAATGTGGTCTGAAAGATCCCATCTCATTGTGTCCTCAATGCATCCTCAGTGTGTACACACCTGTACATAGAGCTGTCCACTTGTGACCCGATCACTGAGGACGCATGTTAATACCAGGTGTGAACAGGGCCTGAGACTATAGTGATTGACATTTGTGGGAGTAAACTTGAGCATCCAGACCAAACGAACAAACCATCATGAGGAGATTGCCAATTCCCTCCCAAACAAACTCTTAAGAATGATACCAGTGGAGTTTGAAATGAGCCACTTTTCCACCCAACACATTAGCAGTTTGCACTAGACTGGAATCTGAAATAAAGAAACACAAATACATAGATAAGACAGATAAGACCTACTGGTGCTGAATAGTGAACTTCAGCACCACGGACAGTGACCTCTAACCCAGTGCTGTCTGAATCCCTCATTCATTTCCTTCTCCCACTTAACGCTGCGGTCAGGGGGATGAAGCCTAAATATCCCAACATGCACTGGCAATGTGGGCAGAAGGCATGGTTACACCATGGACAGGTTGCTAGTCTATCACTGGGTTAACACACACAGACTAAACTCTGATGTACAGACTACTGAGTCCACAAGGGCTTAGAATTCTGCACAATCAGCAAGTGCTTAAAGGGGCACATCGTGCTCATTTCCAGGTTCATACTTGTCTTCTGGGTTTCTACTAGAGCATATTTACATGCTTTAATGTTCAAAAAACAGGGCTGTCAAAGTTAACGTGATAATAATGCATTAACGCAAATTTGTTTTAACGCCATTCATTTCTTTAATGCATTAACACAACTTGCAATTTTTAGGTTGTAGCATGTTTTAAAGCTAGAGTGAAGATACTGGTGTCATATGAATCTCTAAAACCTAAAGGATCCATTGGTACCAATTATCTCCAGACTTCAGACAAAACCTATTAAGCAGGGCTGTCAAAGTTAATGCGATAATAACGCTTTTTGTAGCGGCTCAGTTTTAAAGCTAGAGCCGAGATACTATGATATGAAACTAGAAAAACCTGATGAATCCATCGGTACCAACCAGGTCATACTAGCTTGAATAGAAGGAGGCTAAATAACGCTGCAAACTTACGCCTCATTCTGGAGAGGAAAAACTGCATTGGTAAAAATGTTTTGGATGAAAAAAGGTTATCACAACGTCAGAAATTGCCACACTTCGTGTAGAATCACGTCTAATCACGCCACCAGGAAAGAGGCAAAACAATGAGTACCCCTCGGTCAAGACCATTTCTCATTCATGTTTATCATCTCCAAGGTCTTCATCTTATGTTTTTATCTCAGGACACCCAGAGCCTCCTAATATAAAGCATGTCAAGTGTGAAGGACTCTGAGGCCTCTCAAAATACCAAACCACGGCAATGCACAAATCATACATCCCTTGTGTTTCCTACCACAAACACATAAGGACAGTGATGGCTGGAGAAATGTGCCATGGCAGGAGAGTGATGAATAGAACCACCGGGATCCCATAGGATTTTGTGAAATGGTTGAAAACTTTGAAACACAGATTTTGTGTGGTGGACAGTAATAATGGGAGCGTTACATTCCTCCACCAGGGGAGGATTGTGTGAGAACTACTCAGCATTTTAGGCACATGATGTTAGGTAATGGTTCAATTCTGGCAAGTAGACGGCCCAGGAGAAATTTAAAATACAAAACTTTACTCAGAGAAACTGTAAATCGTATTATGAGGTGAGAGTTGAACTGTGTTGTTAAGCTTCAGTCGATTAGCTGTTATCAATCGCTATAAGCCCCATAGATGTGGGTCAGTAGGGGCCTACTACACCTATCTATTCACATGGTAGATCATAAAAAGAAGGTACAAAAGAACACGACAGCGACCTCTAGCAACCATAGTAATTATAACAGGAACAGAAGTAGAAGTCAGGCACTGTAGTATAGACAGTGTGAAAATCCATAAGGGGTGGAGTCAGAGATGATGGATGGGAAACAAAACACAGGTTTTTTCACCCAGGGGACCGGAATTCGTATCCCGTGTGAAACCAACAATGTGTAGTTGTCATTGTGTTCTGAGTTATTTTAACCCAGTACACAAGGTTTTCCCCTAAACTTAACCAAACATAAAGAAGTAGTAGTTTTGTTGCCTAAACCTAAAGAAGTCGAGTTTTGTTTCCTAAACATAAAGAAGTTGTAGTGTTTTCCCTAACCATAAAGAAGTTGTAGTTTTGTTGCCTAAACATAAAGAAGTTGTAGTTTTTTCCCTAAACATAAATAAGTTGTAGTTTTGTTTCCTAAACATAAAGAAGTTGTAGTTTTGTTTCCTAAACATAAAGAAGTTGTAGTTTGGTTCCTAAACATAAAGAAGCCTTTTTGTTTGTGTTCAAAACGTGACGTTTCATTCAGTTTTACAACATCTTAGAACGTGTTGCTTTAAAGTTTCACTTTCACTTTTACAACACAGTAGGCATAGTGACCCACATCTATGGTGTTTATAGTGACTGATAACGCCTATTTAATGACCTGATAACAGTTGAATTGTGTGCAAGCTTACACCCACTGTCCTCCGCAACCTGACTTTCCTCTGCACAATCTGAATGTCAAGCTACACTCTGTTTCCATTATTCTATGCCTTTGTGGTGTGAAGATGGAATTATCCCCTGTTTCATCTCCATGTATTGCTTTCATATCCTTAATTTAAATTGTATCCATAATTTAGAACCAGTGGTCACAGTGGACGTGACAACATTAATGCCACACAGAACGTTGGTGAAAATAGAATGTTTTACCTCAGATACATTCTTTAGTATCATGTAGAGGATCTGTCCTGTAAAACTGTTATCAGCCAAAGATACATATACCTTTAACACATCTTACTTTTTTCTCTATTGCACAATCCATCATGTTTCAACGTGTCACTGGTGTGCAATGGTGGATATCAAATCAAAAGTTTCTATGGTAGCTTTTGTATTTTGTGTTCTCCTCACCTCAGATGTCCCAACGTTGACACATGAAGACATGAGAAGATTTCTTTATAAAACTTCTGAAACTTCTCTGGGTGACAGTTTTTGTAGCCGAGCGTGACAATGCCTCCACATGTGAAAAACAGAAGCCTGCTGACTAGATGTGTTTTTTAACCTTCATGTTACCCAGGCGCTGTTTATGGAAAACACTTTGCTTGTTTATAGCAATGCCCTGTATTATAGTTTCACATGCCTGGAAGCTGCCCGGTGTGACTGCTGCCTTCGACTGCTTGGAGGATTAAAAAAAAACTCTTCACTGTTTGACCAATCAGCAGGCGATGAACAAGTCTGTGGATATAGACATATAGGCCCAATTCCAATCCGGCCCCTCCACCCTCCCACTCCGTGGTGGAGTGAACTCTGTTTGTAGTCACAATCACAGCTCAATGAAGCTCCTTCTTTAAGGTGGAGGGGATCAATACAGCAGCCACTTTGGGACCAACTTCCCTCTCTACGGCAAGGAAATAAATATCTGAATCAGAAATACCCTATTGATCCCCGAGGGGAAATTGAGTTACGTTTTGCTCCTGTTCTAGAATATAAATATATAAAAATAAAGAAATCATAAGAAAATATAAATGAGAAATATATATAACAACAGTGCAAATAATACTGCTGAAAAATAATATATATATGCAAATAATATAAATGCATGCATTTATAAAAATGCAAGAATAGTGTAAAATAAGAATATTAGTTTAAATGTTCTGTATAAATAAATGTGGTGTTAATTCCAGTGTAGACGAGATTATTGCACATCTGAATTATGGCACCAAATTATTGAACTGTGAAGTCCGTATTGCACAGTTGAAGATGTAACAAATGATTGGGCTATAGCTCGTGATAGGGGTACAGAACTATAAACACAATCTAACGAACATGTCTACCGTTTTCTAGTCTAGACAAGGGTATATTTGATCCTAAATATAATCTACTTACTTTATGTTGTTGACGTCTGTATGACAATAAAGTAGAATAAATTAAATATATATCAGTTTGAGCAGGTTACAGTAAATGTTTGTACCGGTAGTAGCATGGAACTGACATTGGAGCGTGTTCCATGACGAACACTAAACGGCGTTGCACGTCGTCAGTAAGGGCAGCTGGTTAGTCTGCATCGATGCAGCTCGCTGTTGGAGGGTTTTATAACCCACTTCCACTCCCCGTGAATGGGTTTATTGATACGGCTGACCCTCCACGCGAACGTGCAAACGGAGTGGAAGAAGGTAGGGAGAGGGTGTAGGGGCTGGTTTTGAATTGGGCCGTATTGTTCCTCTGCTGGGGGGGACTGGCAGTAGTTTGCTCTACAAAGATGTTGAGAGTTTGTTTCTAGATGAATTTTGACCTCCAGACTCAGACTAATTGGTAACAGGTGTGTTTAAATGATCATATCATGCTCTTTTCCTCTTTTGTATTTTGTATTTCTAGAACATGTTCACATGCTTTAATGTTCAGAACCACATTATTTGTCTCATCCTGTCCGTCTGAATATACCTATACTCACCCTCTGTCTGAAACACTCCGTTTCAGCGCCTGTCTCTTTAACACCCCCTCCTGAAAATATCCCAGTCTGATTGGTTTGCTAAAAAACTGTGAAATAAAACTGACTGGGTGGTTTTATTTCACAGTTTGTGGGTTGGTAGGTTGATGTATCCCCTTTAAGAGACTTTCAGAAGGGGAGAACACTCTAGATCCTATATAAGGGAAAAAAGAAGCAATGCTATTTCATATCCCATGAAATGCTACTGTTTAATACATAAATATATTAGAGCTGTCAATCGATTTAAATAATTAATCTTGATAAATCACATATTAATCAAACATTTTTTATCCGTTCTAAATGTACCTTAAAGGGAGATTAGTCAAGTATTTAATCCTCTTATCAACATGGGAGTGGGAAAATATGTTTCTTTTTTACAAATGTATGTATATATTTATTATTGGAAATCAATTAACAACACAAAACAATGACACATATTGTCCAGAAACCCTCACAGGTACTGTATTTAGCATAAAACAATATGCTCCAATTATAACATGGCAAACTGCAGCCCAACAGGCAACAACAGCTGTCAGTGTGTCAGTGTGCTGACTTGACTATGACTTGCCCCAAACTGCATGTGATTATCATAAAGTGGGCATGTCTGTAAAGGGGAGACTCGTGGGTACCCATAGAACCCATTAACATTCACTGATCTGGAGGTCAGAGGTCAAGGGACCCCTTTGGCAGAGCATTTTGGAAAAATTTTCTTGGGCGCTCCCCACATAATCAGCTGTGCTGCTCATCCCACAAATGCATGATCCTTACAAGTTGGACGTCATTGTGAGGGTAAATAAACAGGCTTTCCAACGATGTAAAATACAATGATTATTTCTCTGTTGTTCCAATGCTAACTGGCATTGTATTTATATATATATATATATATATATATATATACATATATATATATATATATATATATATATATATTAAGCTATTCACCTAGTGTTTTACAAAATGTATGTAAATTTTCACTTTAAAGGCTGTTTTCTAAAAATTTGGTTTTCCTCATATTCTTAGCCAGAAATCTCCATTTCAACATATCATTTTAGAAAACTGGTTGATAACTTTTAACTCTTCCCTGTTAATGCTGCAACTTTTTATACAACTATTTGTCATCACATAACCAAAGATTTACATCATGTGATGATTAGATTACAATTACATTATTTTAAAACCCATTGTTTGTAATGAATATTTTCAATGACTTTATACACCAGTAGCAAATGTCTTATAAATGTTTTGAATTATACTGTAAGGATGTTCAGCTTTTCTCCTTACTTCATGATTTAATCCAATGACACCTCTTCTTACTCCATTTTAACAAAACCATTATAGTCTTCACCGAGTTAGTGTTTGTTGCAGGGATATTTCATTAGATTCCTGTGTGATGCAATCAATTCAGTTAGTCTACAGTGTGCCCCAAGCACAAGTTGTTGTTTTCAATTCCACTTGTTAATTTCCTCAATTCTTTTCAATTAAAGCCGATGGATTTCAACTGAGAATTTTTACTTGCAGCTGGTCGCAGAGGCGCTGTCACCACGAGAAGTGTCAAAAAAGTTCTCATCATCTGAGGGAAAAGGTCTTTTTCATCTTTTCCCGTGTCAACCATGAACCATCTGAAGTGAGCAGTCCTCTGAGAGAAAGGATGTGGAAGTCTGCTGGCACCGACTCCTGCTGTTTTTTTTCTACATCTCTCATCTGGTAGAGAAGAGCATGACCTCAAATTGCACGCTAGAAATTGGTAGTTTGATGTTTTCTCTCTCTCTCTCTCTCTCTCTCTCTCTCTCTCTCTCTCTCTCTCTCTTTTTCTCTCTCTCTCTCTCTCTCGCTCTCTCAGTCGCTGATGTTAAACAGAACTTAAAGGGCCCATATTGTGCTCATTTTCAGGTGGTTCATATTTGTATTTTATGTTTCTACTAGAACATGCTTACATGCTGTAATGTTAAAAAAAAAACTTTATTATCCTCATACTGTCTGCCTGAAAACGTCTGTATTAAACCTCTGTCTGAAACACTCCATTTAAGCACATTTCAATGGAATTGCAACAGAATTGCTTTGCTAGGCAACAGCTCGGGTCCATATTTACTTCCTGTCAGCTGATGTCAATCATATACACTGCAACCAGAAATCACATTTAGAATATTTATGTTTTAAACTGTGAAATGGTCTAAATATTGTGTATTTGTGACATCACAAAATTACAGAAATCAGAAAGTCTGTTTCAAAAGCCAAGTTTCTGAATGCTGTGAGTGTTTCTCCATTGATTGAGCATTTCGATGCCTTCACAGTATTTATAGAGCGCTTAAACCTGCTTTATAATAATAAAAAAAAACATGAACTTTTTAGAATATGGGACCTTTAAGAATATGTCTGTGAATTATTGAGCTCTACTTCTCACATGGGTGTGCACATGGTTCACAAAACGTGACAATGATTGTCTTTAAAGGGGATTAATCCAGCTATTATTTAAACAGTGTGCAATAGTGTTCAATGTGGTACAGCAACGTGTCCTCATAGAACGGTTCATAGAGTGACTTCCACAGAAGTCATTTTTTTAACACTTTAAGGACATTCCGCGTGTCATGATAACATATTTTAAGTTTTTTGAGTAAATGGTAAATGGATTTGCATTTATACAGCTCCTTTCTAGTCTTCTGACTACTCAAAGCGCTTCACCCTACGGACTTGTGGCTTCTACAGGAGCATATACCATCGCAACCTGATGGTTGGTTTCCCATGAGGGAAGGCGTATAAATAGCACGACATGACAAGGACATTCAGGATGTCATGAGAACGCATTTTAGCCTTTTCGCGTGTCATTTACAACACACAACAAAACTACGGTAACAGCTGCAATTAAGTTTAGGCAACAAAAACACTTAACACTTAAAAATGATGATATGATGAAATTAGGAAAAACATAATATTTGGGTTTAAAATGACTGCATAAATGAAGTAAAATACATACATATATAATGTAACATAAGTACAGCAAACACATCACAAATGTCGCCAACGTAACTTCAAAATAACCCAATAACACTTTGGGACACAAACACCGGTCTCAAACACAAAGTCCTGTGTTTGTTGGACCCATCCACCTCCCATCCCAATCATAAGCAGCCTCTCTCACTTTTTATTCCACGTCACTAGCTCTGAGTGTTGCATATTTACATGGATGCATTTACATTGCAGTCAGTACAGACTATATGGCGTACATATGACATGCCAAAAGCAACAAAGGTTGTTATTGCACGCAAAATTACTTACAAATTACCGTGTTATTCATACACCATTTGGTGAGACTGCGCTGGTTCTCCTACGAATGTCCAGCAACACATTTTTTCCGCTCATTACATGCATGCAGTCTTTTCAAAATAAACTTACATTTTCACAGGAAAGAACTTGGTGAGGTTTAGGAAAAGATCATGGTTTGGGTTAAAATAACTACAGAAGCGGTGTTACTTAAAACTGCAGTATGCAGGATGTTTTTGACATCATTGGGCAAAAATCCCATAATAACCTTTCAGCATATTGTAATTCAAGTGTTCTGAGAGAAAACTAGACTTGTGCTCCTCCTCATGGCTCTGTTTTCAGACTTTAGAACATCTAGTCCTTGACGGGAGACTTTGGCCAATCATCAGCTCTTAAAGCACTGGACAAAAAAACTTACCTCTATTGCAATATTGTCGAAAAATTCAACTTTGATTTAGTTGTCTGTGTTCTGCTTGTTTATTTCATAAGATACTGCAGGTTTAAACTATTTATTTTAACAGCTCATAATGAAGTAAGACAAACAGGATCATCAATGAGGGGAGATAGTATATTGATATACTAACCCTAACCCCCGCGGGCGATTGTGGAGCTTTTCAACTCCAAAAAGGCAGATAATCACAGGTTCCTGTTAATTTATAATGGACATCTTTGTTGTGATATTTAAACAAACTATCCGTCAACAAGGAAATAAAAGCCTCTCGTCTACAGACCGGTCTTTAGAGAGCTCCAGCAGCTCATAGCGGTCTGTGAGCGGGACTACCCGGTTGGCTGGCAGCGACTCCGGCAGGCGCTAGCTAGCTGTCACGGCATTTTGTGGAGTTTCTAAACTCCGACAACGGTGGAGCAAATGTTCGATTCGCCTTCTAGCTTCGTAAAACTGCCAATATTAAAAATCTACATAGTTGATTTCTCGCCTCAAAAACTTTCAGAAGTGAATTTAGTGATGAAATAGCTACAAATTTTTTTTTAAAACGAGCTGTTTTTGACTGCTGTTGTTGTAACCGTAGCCTGTAGCGGTCCAGCGCTTTGCATTGTGGTATACAGTAGGCGAGGTAGACTTTTTTTCCAAATCAGTACGACATCCGGGTATTTTTGGCATACTGTAGATTTTGCTTTGGTTCGCATACTACAAACTACATACTATTAAACTACATTTTGGCCAAATCAGTAGGTACTAGTAGTATAGTATGAGGTTTCGAATACAGCCATAGACATGCAGGAAGTGCCCGGAGTATTTTAGCGACAAGGACGGCCCACATTTCCCATCATGCCTGCCTAGTCTCGAGTGCTGGACTGAGCAGTTTAAATTTGCTGTTTTATGTTCAAAAATGCAAATGTTACTTTTGTTAGTGGTTGTGCTGTAATGTGTCTGTTCAGAACATGGTGGCTGATGTTGGAAATGGTGCTTTTTGTGCTGGTTTATAGTTTTAACCATGAGTGAGGTGGCTGTTACATTTCTTTAGTCCAACTGTATTTACTTTCCATCAAATGATGGTGTTGGTGGTGAAGAACACGAAAATAATAATAATCCTGCTTTTGATTTTAATGGTTGACATTGCAAGCTAATTTCGATCAACTTCCGATTTACATCCCGGACACACCAGGAACATCAGGAGCACGTGGTGGCTGCTTCACCTGTTGGGCGTGCACATCAGCTGTGTTTCTGCTGCTGCAGCTGCTGCTGTCAGCTTTTTCTTTCTACATAGAGTTTGCCTTTTAATGACCATTTCATTTTATTATAAATATCATTTATATTAATTTTAGACCGAGAAAGGTTAAGAAACATGAGGTAATTTGAAAATAATAGTAATAATCCACAATTAAAACTCCGTACTATATATTCATTCATGGAGCTCTCCAAGTCACTGCATGTTCTACAACACTGTCCAGCAGGAAGTTTAAAAAAAAAAAAAAAAGTATTTAAAAATAAGTCTTTACTTTTTTTCATATCCGTGACATTTTCTACAGATAGACATGTAAACTGTAGTAATGTTGCTGGTATGATAATATACAGTTAATAGATCACCTTCACTCTCTGTTGCTGCTGTGAGACGTGCACGGCACGCGTTAAGAAAAGGGGAGACCTCTATTCTCTAGAAGAGACGCAGCTGAGACACGCGTGTGCGTCTCACGCGGGCAGTGTGGCTGCTCTAACCTGTTAACACGGACGCCAAAATAAAAAACAACAGGTAATGCAGCCACCACGCGCTGCTGACGTTCCTGGTGTGTCCGGGCTGTTGAAATTGAAATTGTGATACCTCTACTAATTGTAGGTCTGAGACTGACACTCAGGTCTATGGAATGAAATCCATTAATCCATGGATCAATCTATCCATTAATCACTTCTGTTTTAACACCCTTACTTTCCAACGAGCTACATAAAGGACACACAACTTCGAAAATCTGTGTGGAATTAAAATATGAACATAATATATACGGGCAAAGCTACGGCTAAATGGTTGCTATGTCAGTTACAATCCCTCTGTCAGTGTGAACCACAGCTGTTAGGTTTACAAATCCTGCGATGAGCTAGTAGTGACACTTCCATTTACCCCCTACAGTTGATGCATGTTTAGCCTTCCACAGGGATGCATTAATGCTTTGGCCTTTCTGGTGCCAATGGACTTGTGCACTGACTCCTTTTACCTTTTGATGGGGAACAAGTGCTGAATTGGGCTACACAGGGCCACTGAATGAGTCATGACACGATTCAGGAGAAGTGAGCAGCTGATATGGAGGCAGTCACTTTTTGTTTTTTTCACTTGCTCAGTCAACCCATAAGAACATTCTCTGGAGTTTTCCACTCCGTGTTTATTCTGCACAATACAGTCTGGTATTTTTCCCATGCCCTTGATATCTCTCTCTCTCTCTCTCTCTCTCTCTCTCTCTCTCTCTCTCTCTCTCTCTCTCTCTCTCTCTCTCTCTCTCTCTCTCTCTCTTCCTTCCCATGCACCTTATTTAGCATGATAAACTCAAATCGAATGCACCCACGGCTGGGGACCGTTTTTTTTCTCCGGGTCAGGTCAGGGTGATTAACTCCGTTCCACCTGGTGTGTCAAGTTGATTAAGTCGAACGGCAGCCTCTGCTGGAGACAACAGCCGACAGCAGCCAAGTGTTCATCATGCACATACACAAAACACACACACACACACACACACACAAGAGAAACAGGACTAATTTATACTGACAGGTTCCGGCTCCTGACAACTTCCTTCACAGCCACTCAGTCAGTCAGGGGCTTAATTCCATTGGACAAACAAGTACCTCTGGTGTAATCTAACTGGACACGTGGGCCTGCAGTTATAATATAATTGGGCAGCCTCTTGATAACAAACACAGGTGTAGCTCAGTAAACAACAGTGGGAACCCAGCTCAGAAATAATGCTGGCATTGTACGTCTGAAAATAATGGGATACATTGAAATGACGATGTTTCTGAAAGAAAAATAAGTTTCATAAATATGTTTCATATCAGTCTTGTATCACGCTTGCAGAAACGCACAATGCTATGTGGTTAACATTGTGAAATAGTTGATTAGGGTTTAGGCAACAAAACTACTTTGTTAAGGTTAGAAAAATGTAACAACAGTAACAATGTAACTACCGTAATTAAATAACAACCGCCCTTTGCGGACTTTCTCACGTAATGTTACGTAACAATTACGTAACAAGCGTAAAGTCAACATTTAACAACTTTTTGTTTGTTTGTCCTTAGTGGATATTCTCGCTTGTTATCCTCGTTATTACACCACGTAACATTAAATTAAAGTCTCTCGATATACTTCAGCACTGGCTTTGACCGAACGCACAAACGACCACAATCAACATATCCTTGGTTTGCAGAAACAGACAATGCCAAACATTTTTCCTGGCAGCTATAAGCTGGGGTCTGTGATGGAATAAAATTGCATTCCTGAGATGTTCTGCAGGAAAATATTATATATATATATGTATATATACATATATATATATAGATATAGTGCTGGTTGTGTGTTTTTTGTCTAAATTGCTGGATTCAATATCTCTATTCAGAAACACAAGTGTACATGGACGCTTACAGGGTGGTATGAACAAGTGTAGCAACATTACAACTCGGGATGCACCGATACCACTACCACGCCGTGGAAAAAGTGCTCGCTGCGCCCTCTCTCCCCGCCGGGGACGGCCCCCTGCTCCCGGTGCGAGTGTCGACCGAGGCGGACTGTCCTCAGTGTGCCCCAACCGCGTTGTGCAGCCAGATCGGGGCTCGGCCCACGTAAAAGGCGCCAGGGGTCTGCGGCGATGTCGGCAACCCGTCTTGAAACACGGACCAAGGAGTCTAACGCACGCGCGAGTCAGAGGGTGCAAGCAAAACCCCGTGGCGCAATGAAAGTGAGGTCCGGCACGCGCTGGCTGAGGTGGGATCCCGGCCCAGTGGGGTCGGGTGCCGTAAAGTGGTATCGGTGCCGTTGTATCGCTGCTGTTATATCGGAACATGAGCACAGTATCGGACCCGATACTGGTATCGGTGCATCCCTAATTTCAACCCTATAGTCAGACAAGAACACAGATATTGGATGATTCTTCAAACTGCAGACTTTTTTCTTTCATAACCAAAAAAAATCTTTTAATTTTCTTCAACATCTGCCCATGGTTAGGGAGAGATCATGGTTAGAGCAGATCAACTATTGTTACTGTATAGTAGGGTTAGGGTCGGGCAACTAAACTAAAACAAATTTAAAAAGTCATCGTTGATTGCAGGTCTGTGATGGGATGAAAACTGCATGAGCTGAACACACTACACATCCTAACTCTCCATCTAGGAGAACTCTTGGCATGTCTCAACAATGACCAATGAGTAATGTCTATTTTGCCACAAGTTGAAAGCAAATGTATTTCTTGATATTGGATTTGACTACATATAAAACAATACTCTGTTAACATGATACTTCAAGATACAATACAGTCCATGTTATTTATTTGTCCATGTTATTACTCCACATCCTCCGCCGAAGGCTCTGAAGACCACAAGCTGTCTTATCGAACAGCTACAGTAACATGTGAAAGAACAAGGCCTGCAGCAGAGATACTTCCTGTGGTTTACTCAGCTAAGCTTCTACCTTCAGTGGCAGCTCATTGTTTAACAAGCAGACTCTGTGATTAAGGGCTTGAGTCATCCTCTCCCTCATTTATCCATCTTTCTTTCGACCGTGGTGTTGGTTGTGAGGTGGACACGGCACCTCAAGCCTTTCAAAACGGATGAAATGATAACAATTAAGGTTGTCGGCCTATTATTTCCTTGCAGTGGAATAGACGCAGGGTAAAGGTATATAAGTAAAGACTTGTACAGTGTCTGCTGCAGTGATACAAGTCCAAAGTGCCCATGTTTTAAATAAGCTGTCTTGATATGAGATTTCCACTGACTTCCACTGTGAATAATGGATTAAAGATCTGCTGACTTTAAAGGTGCGATGCTGCCGACGAGACGGGTGCTCTGACTGCAGTTATGCTGAAGTGGATCTAATCTTCTAGCGGGCCATGGCAGGGACATGAACATGAATAATTTGAATAATTTGACTTTGCTTGAGTTTTGAATTTTGATTGCAGGCTGGTCTTATCTTCTATGTGGTGGCTGTGACTACCAGCTCAGCCTAGTCTCACTCCCAGGGCGTGGCCTTTAGCATCTGTATGAGATGCACCAGGATTTCAACTAACTCTAATGTAAACTCATCCTTGTCATTATTAGATGTTCAGAGCAACAGACATAGTATTTAAAGCTTCAGTAGACAACAAGTTTGTGGCATCATTAGGCAAAAATCCCATAATAACCTTTCAGCATATTGTAATTCAAGTGTTCTGAGAGAAAACTAGACTTCTGCTCCTCCTCATGGCTCTGTTTTCAGGCTTTAGAACATCTAGCCTGTGACAGGAGACTTTGACCAATCACAGGTCATTTCAGAGAGAGAGAGCGTTCCTATTGGCTGTGCTCCGGCTGGTGGGCGGTGCTTGGTATTTCCTCATCAGATCTCAACATGTCTGCCGGGCCACAAACTTTCTCATTTTACAGCTAAACAGTACACTACAAGATGATTCTGAGAACATGTGAGGAGAGAAATAGGCATTGCAGTAACAGAATATTGATTCATAGACCTCAGATCAGCTCTGATTGGTTGTTTTCCTCCGGTCTGTCCTACAGATGCCGTTAAGAGCACCGGAGGACACCGGAGGACACAGAGGAACATGTTTTTGTTTTCAGATAACTCATGCACTACTGTCAGGATATAGTGACCGTTGTATAAAAATAACTTTTTTGAATCATATTTGCTCCATTTCTACCCACTGCTGCTTTAAGAGTGAGAAAGTCCTCTAAGGGCGGGTAGGTAGGGATGTTGGATGAGATAAACAAACAGTTTTACTCGGGACCGGCTTTCATGTCCCGAGTGAAACCAAAAGTTGAGTGATTTTCACTGACAACACTGTGTCACTTGTCGTTCTGTCACGTAACACTATGCCACTGAGTCACATGACATTACATCTGTAGCTTGCGTTACAAGTTATCCTCTAACCATAACCCTTAAGCCATGTTTTTTTCCCTAAACCTAACTAAGTAGTTTTGTCGCCTAAACCTTAGCAAGTGCTTTTGAATAAATGTTAATCCTGTGTTTACTAGGGGTGTAACGATCCATCGGTCAGGATCAATATATTGATTCAATGATTAACAATCCAATAACATCGATGCAAAGTGAAAACATTGATACATATCATTATATTTAAGAAACGCCTATTGTTATCTTATTCTTAGACGTCCAAACAGTGCTACCGGCGTAGCTTCGGTTACGCTTTCTGCACAGACATTAGCTGACGTTGAATCATGACGAGGAACTGAGCAGTGTTAGCGAGTGGTGCTAGTGGCATAATGTTCGCGAGTGCGCAGACGGCAGAAAGAGAGAGAGAGATGGTAGCAGTAACGTTATAGCTGTTAACGTAGCAGTGCAGTGTGTGTAAGTTACCGTTTCATTGTTGGTGAATAAATGCTTCAGCTTCCCAAGATCCAATCCAAGTTCCTGTGTCTTGCTTGCTACCTGCAGGTTAAAGTGAAGGCGGTTAGCCCAAGCCCCCAGGAAGAGCGCCTGTAGTCGATCCCGACTTTCGTAGTGGCCAAACGGCGGTACTGCAACTTCAGTGTCAGTCACGTGATGCCATTGGTACCAAAAATACTTTTCCCCATAGATTTACATTGGGAAAGAGACGTCTGTAACTCAGCGGATAATTTTTTTTAGGTGAATCGACTCCCCAGTATGAACACTCTAATAGCCCTTATTTAAATCATTAGGTTTTAAAGTTATAAAACGCACTAATAGCTGAATCCAGAGTTATTCCATTCCTCCGTTCATTTGGGTGAGACCCAGACCGAGGCTGGAGCGCCAAGCCGTGACGACAGCGTGACGTTAGGCCAATGAGCAACTCTCATAGAAATGACCGGGGCCCCGCCTCCAACGCTAGATCCAGTTCTCTTAATACATCTATGGGTTAGCCCCGAAGTCAGCAACAACTGCAGCTCAGGCTCACTTAAGGTGGGCTGTTAAGGTGGACCAGCTATTCTCATTTTATTGACAAGCCACTCACCAGCACTGACCAGCAACCAGACCTCTAACAACAGGAGGTCTATTTGTATTAAAAAATAATAGATTGTTTTTCATTGAAAGGTATGGAAGAGCCCAGTAATACAATTGTCAAATCATATTGTAGGTGCTTTTTGTGAGTTGATATAAATGTATGTATAAATGATTGTGTTAAATGGGCATATGATATTGTCTGTGTACAATCGCAGGCCCCTGAATTGAATCGAACCAAAATGGTATCGTGGCAGACTTTGTAATATCGGCAAATATTGTATCGTTGTCCAGAGAATCAACATAATATTGTATCGTGATGAAACTTGTGGTTTACACCCCTAGTGTTTATTGCGACTATAGCAGAGTGCAAGAGTTTGATGCGATGGGCTACTCAGTGTGTTAGAAAGTGACACCGAGGGGTCCTGACCAAGCGTCAGTATGAGATTTTAGATTTTTATCAAGGACTTTCAAAGTACTAAATCAGATGGGATTAGGAGCATTTCCATTGCCTCTCAACAGCTCTCAAAATGGCGATGGTGAGCCGGTGGCTCGCTGCTAATAGTGCTAACAGTGCTAACAGCGCTAACAGTGCATCAACGGGGAAAGGGCTGACAGGGAGTACAGGGTTTACCTGAGGGTTGTCAACGAAGCCAGAGAAGCTCAAATTACAACACACACAGAGGTAGAGTGACTTCATTCTCTGCTCAGGTAGATATTACTCTTCTTTATCTTTACATAGTGAATTAATTTTGTTGTTTCATCATCATCATTCCTCTTCATCCCCTATGGGACATAAGGCTTCAATGAGCTCTCTCCATTGCATTCGGTCCTTGTCAGCATGTTGGACCTCTCCCCATGACAGGTTCATCTTGTCCAGCTCCTGTGTCACAGTTCTGCGCCAGGTGGATTTGGGCCTCCCGGGTTTTCTTTTGCCTGGTGGTGTCCATCTTAAGGCGACTCTCGGGATCCGGTCCTGCTCCATTCTCAGCACATGGCCTAGCCATCTCAGACGTCTGTGTGTAATTTCCTTGATGATGCTACGGCTACCGTTTTTTTTGTACAGTTGGTGGTTGGAGATTTTGTTTGGCCAAAAGATCTGGCATATTCGTCGGAGGCATCCATTGTGAAAAACTTCCACTCTCCTCATATCACTTTTGATCACTCGCCAACTCTCTGAGCCATATAGCAGAACAGACTTGACATTGCTGTTGTACAAAAGCATCTTAGTTTTAAGGCTTGGACCTCCAGATGGAACGGAGTTGGGAAAAGGCACCCTGAGCCTTTCCCAGCCTTGTTTTAATGTCTTTCTGCACTGCACTATCTTTACTGATGAGGCTGCCCAGGTATGTGAACTCTTCCACAAACTCAAGTGGTGCCCCATTTACAAGAATGGGTGCTGCAGGGGTGGAGTTTACACACATCACTTGAGTTTTGGAGATGTTGATGTTTAGTCCAACCTGTCTGGCAAAGTTGTTGAGCCTGTCAGTTTTGGCCTGCATGTTCGAGTGGTTGGTTGTAAGGAGAGCGATATTGTCTGCAAAGTCAAGATCTTCCAGCTGAGAGAACAGGGTCCACTGGATGCCTCTGGGTTTGTCTGCTGTGGTGTTTGTTGTGATCCAGTCTATGGTAACAAGGAAGAGGATGGGAGAGATGATGCACCCCTGTCTCACTCCGGACTGTACGGAAAACCTTTCAGAGATGGTATTGCCCATGATGACACTGCACTCAAAATGTTCATAGAATGTTTTTATGATTTGGATGATTTTTGGTGGAATTCCATAGGAGTGTAGTATCTTCCAGAGAGTGTTTCGGTGAACACTGTCGAAGGCCTTCCTGAAGTCTACAAAGTTGATATAAAGGGGTGTGTTCCATTCCAAGCACTGCTCAAGAATGTTTCGCAGAGCGAAGATCTGGTCCGCACATCCTCTTCCCTTCCTGAAACCCGCTTGCTCCTGTCTAAGCCTGGTGTCAATGGCTGTCTCCATCCTGTTAAGAAGGATTCTACAGAACACCTTGCTGGGAATTGATAGAAGGGTGATTCCTCGCCAGTTGTCGCAGTTTTTGGTATCGCCTTTCTTGGGAATTTTGACGGAGACCTTTGGACCAGTCTTCAGGGATGGTGTCACTATTCCAGATGTTTTGGAAGAGGTCCGTCAGAACTCGTGTTGATGTGGGAATGTCTGCCTTCAGCATTTCAGCATGGATAGCGTCTATGCCACATGCCTTGCCACCCTTTAGGGTTAGGATGGCAGTTTTAACCTCTGCAAAGTCAGGGGGGCTGATGTTAATGTCCAGGATATTGTCTGTTGTTGTGATGTTAGCTAGTTGTTCTGGCTCAGGGAGGTTGAGCACTTCCTGGAAGTGTTGGACCCATCTTGCTGCTTGCTCGCGCTCTGATGTACAGATGTTGCCATTCTTGTCCCTAACATGGGTAGTTTGGCTTGTAAATTTTCCACAGAGTCTCTTTGTGATCTTGTACACTGTGCCCAGATTTCCATAGGCTGCTGCCTTCTCGGCTACATTTGCCAGGTTTTCAACAAAGACTCTCTTGTCTCTCCTTGCACTCCTCTTTACCTCTCTGTCCTTATTTTTATAGGATGACTTGGCTTTTTCGAGGAGTCTTTGGGACTTGGTGTTCAGTATCTTTGCCTTCAGCTGTTTCCTCTCTTCAATTGTTTGCCAGGTGTTAGCTGATATCCATTCTTTGGCCCCTTTCTGCTTGAAGCCCAGTACTTTTTGTGCCGTTTCTGAATATATGGCCTTAATGGCATGCCATTTACTGTTTATGGTGGTGGTGGATTCTTCTTCCAAAACAGAGGCAGCATCTAGTGTGCTGAAGCGGTTTCTGAGTTCCAACACAAACTCCTTGTTGTTCTTAGGATACTGGAGTTTTGCAATGTCCACTTTCTTCTGTCGCTGGCCTTGTGGGACCGACTTTTTCAATTTCAGCTTGATGGTGGCAGCGATAAGGTAGTGGTCGCTATAGGCATCTGCACCCCGGTATGCTCTAACATCTTGTAGTGACCTACACCACTTACCATTAATGATAATGTGGTCTATTTGGTTGATAGTCCTACCATCAGGTGACTTCCATGTGAGCTTGTGGATGTCCTTGTGTGGAAAGATGGTTCCGCCGATGACCAGGTTGTTACTCATGCAGAAACCAACAAGGCGTTCACCATTGTTGTTTCTTTCGCCACACCCGTGGGTGCCCATTGCCCTCTCGTTGTTGGAATTGTCGGTTCCCACTTTGGCATTCATGTCGCCAATTATCAGAAGCATGTCGTGTTGGGGTACCTTAGAGACCGCCATTTGTAGCTGTTCGTACCAATCCTCTTTGACCTCCTCTTCAGCCTCATTGGTTGGTGCATAGCACTGCAAGATGGTGAGTTTGCAGAACTTTGAGTTGAGACGCGCTCTGATCAGTCTCTCACTGACTGGTTCCCATTCCAGCAAGGTTTTGGCTTTCTCCTTTGAGAGTATGACAGCTACTCCATGTGTGTGGGTATTCTCATGCCCTGAATGGAGGATGACAGATCCATCATACAGCACTTGACGTCCGGAGCCACTCCAGTGACTTTCACTTATTCCCAGGATGTCCAGATGATACCTTTTCATCTCACTGAGGACTTGTGCTGTCTTGGAGGTCTCAAACATGGTTCGGACATTCCATGCTCCAAGGCGGATCTTGGTTTTTGGCCCAAGTAGACCCTCTCTCACACTCCTGACTTCCTTTCGGCTTTCATCAGGAGTGATCATACTACCACCCAAATAGTTTGGGTGGCTGGGATCTACTATGGGCCTGGTTACAATAGTTTTGCTCATTTTAGTTTCTGTAACAAGATGTTTTTTACGGGGTAGAGTTGTTAGCCCCACGCCCAACCCTCAAGTATGAGGGTTATTGGTGGAGTTGATTTGTTAGTCCTCTCCCTTTAGCCTAGTGTCTTCCAGGTATCAGATTACAGACTCATACCACATGAGACCAGACAGGTTTTAAGGTAGTGTACAAGCTGCCCCGGCACGTCAAGCCCAATCAACTCCTGCTACCATGTAGGTGGCAATTGCCTTGCAAGTTACCACTACTGGCAGCGCGAGGCAGAATTTTGTTGTTTGCTGCTATATTAATGCTCTGGATATCATATAGAGAAACTTTAATCTGATACTAGGATGCAACTCTTGCAGACGTGTGCTGTTTGTTAGTTTCATTTCTCTCTCTCTCTCTCTTTTCTTCTTTCTCTTGTTTTCCTTTCTGCCCTCTTAACATTTCATATTGTGGTATCCTCGTTTCACTCAGCGTTTTATTATTTATTTATTTATTAAAAATATGCACAGTAGCACAGCAGACACACATGTGCATGCATGCTGGATAAGTCCTGCATGCCAGAGTTAATAAGGATCCCATAGATGCACACACACACACACACACACTCGCGCACACACACACACACACACACACACAGAAATAAGGAATTCCCTAGTGAGTTCTACGAGACTTAATTAGAATCGTGGACACACACGAGAGTCATGCCACAGTTAATGAAGCATGCTGGGTAAGATACATGGGGCTCATTATTAGGGCCCGAGCACGAAAGTGCCAGGACCCTGGCACGAAGTGCAAGGAACCTATTGTTTTTGTGCAGATTATTATTATTTTTCCGCTGGTAGATCGCGTTTTTGGGACCTTAGCCATCCCCAAAAACTCACCAAAAGTGGAGTATGTGTCAGAACTGGTGGGAAATTCAATGTTCTGGAGTGACTGGGCTCAGGTTTCTCAAGGGGGCTCCATAGCGCCCCCTAACGTACGCAGTTTTTCAGAGAAAGTTTCTTCGATCTTCACGAAATTCAAGTATGTCATTGCTCACGCCCTCATACCTGGATTAAATGATTTTGAGATTTCTTCGGCCAACAGGAAGTCAGCCATGTTGGACTTCCTGCTTGATTTTAAAATTTACGAACGCATATTTGAAGACTTTAGGATGCACAAAAATTTATGAAACTTTACACACACATCCAAACTAGTAATTACTTAATTTTAGTGGTGAAATTTTGCTTGGGCGTGGCATGTTGGCTCTCTAGCGCCCCCTTATGTCTTTCAGATTTTGAACATACCTTTAGGTACTCGAAGACTCATGAAATTTGGCAAAATGATAGACACCTGTGAACTTTATGTAAATGTATAGCCATTAGGCTCAGTGTGTTTAGCCGGCTCTATAGCGCCCCCTAACGCGTTGAAATTTTAACTTTGTCAAAGTTTATCCGATATTCATGAAATTTGGTATGCATATCCCACTCATCATTTGAAACATATTCCTCATTGGGTTTCATTAGCCCCGCCCACCCAGAAGTCGGCCATATTGGATTTTATGTACGATTTTCCCAATTTTTGCATTTTATTGGCCGCGTACTTTAACGAACTCCTCCTACAGATTTAATCAGATCGAGTTGAAATTTGATCAGGACCATCTTAAGACCTTGAGGATGAAAAGTTATTAAAATCGTGAGTTTTCACTTAACGACCGGACCGTGGCGTGGCGGCCATTTTGAGCCATTCGCCATGAAATAGGCAGTTATTGTAAATCAACTGTACATAGTCCGATCTGCCCCAAATCTCTCAGGTATGATGGTGGTCCAGTACTGATGACATGTATATGAAAAATTATACTCATAGCCCCGCCCCAAGACGTTAGCCCCGCCCCCTTTCATAACTCATGAACCGTTTGTCGTAGAGTCTTGCGGGAGGTGTCATATCACTCAGCAGAGAGTGCCTGTTTCATTGGTGAAGGTTATGCCCGCCCCCTACACATTAGCCCCGCCCCCTTTATAACTCATGATCCGTTTGTCGTAGAGTCTTGTGGGATATGTCATATCACTCAGCAGAGAGTGGGTTAACCCTAACTCAACTGTACATAGTTCGATCTGCCCCAAATTTCTCAGGTATGATAAGGGTCCAGTCCTGATTATATGTAAATGCAAAAATATAGTCATAGCCACGCCCCCTACACATTAGCCCCGCCCCCTTTCATAACTCACGAACCGTTTGTCGTAGAGTCTTGTGGGAGGTGTTATATCACTCAGCAGAGAGTGCCTGTTTCATTGGTGAATGTTATGCCCGCCCCTTACACATTAGCCCCGCCCCCTTTCATAACTCATGATCCGTTTGTCGTAGAGTCTTGTGGGAAGTGTCATATAACTCAGCAGAGAGTTCCTGTTTCATTGGGGATGGTTAGCCCCGCCCCCTACACATTAGCCCCGCCCCTTTCATAACTCATGATCCTTTTGTCGTAGAGTCTTGTGGGTGGTGTTATATCACTCAGCAGAGAGTGCCTGTTAAGTTGGTGTTGTTATCCCCGCCCCCTACACATTAGCCACGCCCCCCTTCATAACTCGTGAACCGCTTGTCGTAGAGCCTTGCGGCAGGCGTCATGGCGCTCGTCAGAGTTTCGGTTTCACGGTGCCCGGCCGCGTCGGTCGGCGTCCCGCCAGCATCCCCGACGCGCAAGTAGGGGCGAGGGCCCGTTCATCGCTGCTTGCAGCTTTAATTTTAGCTTAGATTTTTTTTAAAGGAAAAAAACAAATCCAGGATTACATCACGATTGATTTGAAATTGGAAAAACAGTTCAAGTTCAGATGAACAAAAGTGATTAGTAGCTCTTTAGCTTTCTTTTAACCCACAAAACTGCTCCTCACCACCAGAGGATCCCTTTTACCGTGCTGCTCAGTAAAGAGTGTTTATCACACAGTATTGAAATATCATCTACTAAACTACAAATATTTGTACAGCCCACACTTAAGAAACAAATAGAGTTGGCAGAGGTGAAAATCAAATATTACAACAAAAAAAAACAACCTGCAGGACTTGTAACCTGCATGTCTGTAACACAATGTATATTAATCATTGTTATTTTTTATATAATGGTCGTAATACATTTTCTAGTATTGTTTATTAGTGGTTGTAATTAATATTCATGGTACATTTCCTGAGGAACATTAATTTCCACTGCTTACTTTTAAGGCAAAGTGTACAACTGTTAACTGGTAACAAATGACAAGTAACTCCTTGAATGGTATAATTATGACAGTTTTGTTTAAGAGCAGTGGGTAGTAGGCCAAATGTATATTTTTAGGCTTACGCATTCAGTCCATCTGTTATTGTCTGCTGCGTTTTTTCTCGCTGTTTTATTACAGCACACGTGTTTCCTTTTTTACACATTATATGCAATTGCTTCCTCGTAAATGTCCGTGATTAATAGCTGTTGTTCGTTGGGTTTGAAGTATGTGGAACGCGTCTTCGTTCCATTTGGGCATCAGTAAATCTTTCACCAATTACTTACACCTTGGTCAACCTAGTCACACCTCCTCACACTATGTCTTTAAATAGGCATATTACAAAGACATTAAATATCAATACTTTAACTGACTTTTATTTATTTGAGGAAGACCTACACTCACTGGAGCTTAGGTGTCCCACATTAGGCAGTGTCCCACTTTACGGCAACTCACCCTACTTATTTTCAGCACAACCATGATGTTTTTCCTAAACTTAATTAAGGGGTTTTGTTGTCTAAACCTAACTGCGACCGTTTCACGGTATCAACGTGGTGTGTAAACAGAAGCCCATGGGTAATTATTATGCAGAATGACATCATCGGACCTTCCTTGACTGGCTTTGTTGGTTGTGTTGGTTGGGTTGGTTGGTTAGGTTTATGCATGAAGAGTGAGATTAATTAGGTTTAAGGAAAGAATATCAGGGTAAGCCAACCAGAGGCAGAGTAGGCCGGGTCATGCAGGAAAAAATATATATTGAGACTGGGAAGATCTGATGACATCATTTTGCATAGTAATTAGCCATGTGCTTCTGTTCGGGATAACAGGGGCATTTTTCAGACTGTTGGGGTTTCATAATAATGGGCCGTTGGACCACAAATGGAAATGTGCTGTGTGCATAGCCTTGAATTGGATTGCAAAATAAGATGTCTGACCGCATCTTGTTATAACAGTCAGGTTTTTGTTATAACTACAAAATGTGTTGTCAAAGAGAGGTTTCTTACTCTATCATGTTCTGTTCTGTGTTACCTGTTGGACTCATCTGTACTGATTCCTTTGAGAAGTTGTGTATGTAGGAAAGAGAGAAGGGGATTAGCTGTGTTTGATCAGTGGGAGCAGAACAGAGCAGGACTCACCCGGGCCACATGGGGACGAATAATGAACAAGGGCATGAGAGATACGAGGGAAGAAACAAATACTGTTGGAGGTTTTGTTGTTGTTTTCTTTGGTTCTTTCCTTTCATCGCTGCATTTGCCTTTATCGCTGGGTGTCTCTGTTGTACTGTGCAAATGAACTGAACTAGGACTTTGCAGTTATATGGGACAGAGGTGCAGGGGAGCTGGGAAGATGCTGGAGAAAAAAAAAAAACTAGGGGCTGAAAAAGGGAACAAGACAGTGTGGCACTGTTGAAGGGCCATTAAGCAAATATATCCAGTGACCATAGAAGACTGTTTGTGTGATGTAGTGACTAGGGGTGTCACGATTCTCCCAATCCACAATCTACTTTGACTTTCCATTTTAAGGCCACGATTCTATTTGATTTTCGATTGAAACATGTCATTGTTAGACTCTGGAGTCTTGATACGAAAAGATCAACAGATCATCGGTTGTATGTCCTGACAACGGTCATTCACACTTTATAATTCTTCTTTAAAAAGAGAACTGAACTCCCTTTTTATTTAGAAAGTGTTTCAAAAAATAGACTACAGTCTTTGGACACAATCTGAGAGACGAGACTCAGCTGTCCGTTAGCTTGTTGCTAATATCAGCTGCTCAGAATCAACAACGTTGAGTTGAAAAGACGTGCATGGAGGCTGAAATTCATCTGTGGTGTTGTTCTGTCGGGAGATGCAGTGACTTAACGTTAAACCAAGTTAAGAGTAGAGGAGCTATGAGTAAGGAAAAAATAACAAACTAACTAAAGTCTGCTAGCGGCTAGGCTAATTCATGCAGTGTAAAATACCATATACAGGCCTGCCTAGTCCCATGTAACTACTGGACTGAGTAGATTCAGTTTTATATTCCAAAATGCAAATGTTACTTTTGTTAGTGTTTTTAATGTAATGTGTCTGTTCAGAACATGGTGGCTTATTTTGAAAATAGTGATTTATGTGCTGGTTTATAGTTTTAGTAATAGTAGCCGATGTGCTGAATAATGTTATTTTCTACCTATAAATACAGCTGACCATATGAGTGGGGTTAGTTGAGGCTCACAGATAATTTCCCAGTAAACCTAAAAAGTCTATACTCTATATGTAATCTGAGTAGTCAGCGTAGAAATCCCACGTCTTGCATCTCAATCTTTTGTGGTGGATTTTTTTCACACCTAACGAGAATTTTCATCCAAAACAGGAATTCATATGAAGCCTTGGAACACCATAAATGTCAAAGGATATTATTATTATTAGATATAACGTTATTGTAGGTGTTCTCCCCAATCATTTCTTTTGATTTCATAGAAGATACAATAATAATACATTATATTATATAATAAAATACAGCTTACAAGGTGAAATGGCTTCTAAATATTGGTCAATAGAGCCTCAAATATTGCAAAATGCTGGTCAAAATATGGCTCAAATGGAGATAAAATATGCATAGCAATATAAGATGTGAGGTGAATATTTTCTTTGTCATAATATTTATTATTATGAATTATTAGAATTATTATTATTAATACAATCTTTATAAACCTGATCACCTACTCAGACTGACTCCTTGAACTTCACATTTTGGCCATTTAACTGATGCGATACATAATGAATCAGCTCGACGAAGCCTGTGGGCTGAAACAAACAAGGCTCCTCCAGTGTTAACAGCCTCATCCATAATCAGCCACGACTGGAGGAGAAGGCGTACGCACGGCTGACCTCAGACAGGGGGAGTATCCGTTTATTAAGCTAATGTGGTGTGAGAGCATTCACCTCTGTGAGTCTGTAATGAAGTGAAGTTAAAACACTTTGTGTCCTCAGGGTCAGACTTGCCTTCATCTCCCCGTCACGACTCGATGAGCTCGTCGCTGGTTGGGTGGCAGAGGTTAACGGCAGAGGCAGCCAAAGCAGCTGTGACGGGGGTGTGGGGTTACTGAAGGTCGCTGCAAACAAACTTGGTTCTATGTTTATGTCATTTTACCAGGTCCAGGTTGACTATCATTGGTCCTAGTTGCATAACAATGTGCTCTTGATTGGTTTGTCTGTTTTCTAGGCATCAGAATTATTGCAGTTCCATTTCTTTTTTGGTTTGAGGACATTTCTAGAATGAGTTAATAAATATATATATATTTTTTTTACGATTTTGAAATTATTTTTTTTAGTGCCAGAATCAATATCTTTGCTTCGTTTGAGTCTATGAGGAGGTAGAAGGAAGTTACCGCTTTTATTGTTGTAGTCTGAGTAACGTGACGTCATATCCGTTCCGTATCCATCAACCTAAACAAACGTCAGCGAGCCGAAACAAGAAAGTATAAACCATTGGAGGGTCAGCGTGGATACGACCTGCACCCTCACATGTAAAATCCAGCGTGGTAAACACTACACATCCAGTAAAGGATGGAAACACTTTGGGTTTCACACATTGACAGGAAAAGCAGAGCTAGACAGAGCAGAGCTAAAGCTGCATGCTAACTCTGTCACGGAGAGGAAACGTTATCGTATCGCGGTACCGTGCGGTCAAGTGAGCTATCACTCTCATCTCCGTGGTCAAATGGGCCGATGCTACATATATTATATTAACCAGAAATATAAAACATTACATGTCCCTTATAAATTAAAAAGAAAATAGCACTAATCTGTGAGGGAAATGTTTTTTGGGTTGCTGTATAAAAAATGTAATAAATAATTCCTGACAATGATCCTGATATATTTGACTTCAGGACATCTCTGACTACATACATGCTGAAAATCAAACATTTTTACTGGATTCATTTAGAGATTTTCCAAAGTGAAAGTCCCTAGAAGTGTAGGAGTCAACTTTCCCCATGGTCTAAAGTTAACGGAAGTCCAAATAAATCTCAATATCAAAATGCAATACTTGTAGAATTGCATTACTTAAAAATCACAATACATATAGAATCGACACACAAGTACCGTGACACAACTAGACCACACTGTCAACCATCATACCAAATTTGAAGTTCCTAAGTTAAATACTTTCCGAGTTCTGCTCCAGAAAGTGTGACACGCGACGGACGGAAGGACGACTACGTTGTCGTCCTTGTGCATGGTTTTAGCCCTAAACTGCATATGATTATCATAAAGTGGGCATGTCTGTAAAGGGGAGACTCGTGGGTACGCATAGAACCCATTTTCATTCACATATCTGGAGGTCAGAGGTCAAGGGACCCCTTTGAAAATAGACATGCCAGTTTTTCCTCGTTAAATTTTAGCCCAACTTTGGAGCGTTATTTAGCTTCCATCCCAACTTGGTAGCATGCAATTCTTTAGGTTGTTCTAGTTTCATATGATATCTGTGTCTTCACTCTAGCCCTAAAACTGAACCTGCTAGAGCCTCTGAAAGACTGTAGCGGGTCTAAGAGGGTTAAATAAGGACAGATAAGGACAAAGACTGCAAGTTGTGTTTGTTCAAAGTGAAATTGTTTAGCTGAGTAAAGACGTATAGCCACTTTAGGAATAATGCAGAATGCCTGGCTTGGATAAGGTCGTGTTCACAGTCAACCAGCGGTTCAGAAGAGAGTGTCTTCTTGGTAAAGATGGAAAGCCGCTTTGGGAAGCAAATTAGAACTCCTGAAATATCAAACAAGTCTTTCAGAGCGTCTTAGTGCTGAATAAGTCGAGTGTCCGCACAGAGAAATTGGATCTGCTGGAGTGTGTTTGAAGTTCTAAAGTCACGGCGTGGCCTCAGTGATCCTCCTCTCCTGATACAAAGACTCCAGCTTATTGATGGCTCAGCTCCATTCAAGAGCTACTTTTTCAGAGCATTTGCAAATGAACATCTTGTGACTCATATCTGCTCCCCTAAAAATACACCATGCATCTTTAAAGGAAGGAGCATACGGAACTCTCTGTGAGTCTCTCTGAATTTATGACTGCTGTTTCCACTGACTCGGCTTCCCCCAATCGTTTCAAAGCCGCAGAATTATCATAATTATACTAAATTGCAATCACTGTAATTATAGAATTATTGTGATTATTATTAGACTGAACACTTTCCCACTTGCAGTGTTAGCTCTTGATTTGAGGACTGACAGAGACCTAATTGCCACCACTTGTTTCTCCCTCTATCCTCTGTTTCTTGCCTCTACTTTTCTCATATACTCTCATATAACCAGGATGTTAATCTACATCTCCTTCATCATCATCATCATCATCTCTTTCCTTACCTCTTCTCTCCATCTTAATGATCATCTCCTTACTTTCTCTCTTCCTTCAGGTTTGCAGAGCTCATCATCCTCTCTCTCTCTCTCTCTCATCTCACACTTTCATTATTTCTTATTTTTTGTAATTATTTCTTGTCATAACTATCTGTCTATCCATCCATCCATCCATCCATCCGTGTGTCTGTCCTCCCCCTCGCTCTCTCTCTCATTCCTCATCCATCTCTCACCTTCCTTTTCCTCTAATGAGCAAAATGTCGTCTGTCTCTGCTCCAGATATGTCAGAAATCTCCCCTGACACAGTCAAACATTCATCACACACACACACACACACACACACACACACACACACACACACACACACACACAGGAGCAGCATCCCCTCATCTCTGATGTTTGTGAGGATAGTTTGATCATCAGATCAGAACTGACACGAGAGCTTTTCTGTTTTCCGTGTCTGCTTCCTCTCTGTCTATCTGTATATATACGTATACAGGTAATGGTGTGTTTAAAATAATATATTGCAACCCAAAGACAACTGTCATTAGATGCAAAACAATATATGACACGCTTTTCTAGAGCTGCTACAGATGACATTTCCGTCCTAAATCACAAAGATTATACAAGCGACAAAAAGTTAAAAGCCTCGAGTATTTAAAACGTTGCAACGGTTACAGGTCCAGTGTAGCCCACATTCATTTTGCTGTCTTGCTCCAAGTCAACCACATGCATTTCCACTGTTGCCCCACAGCAAGGGGTCCATGAGTGTCCTATAGATACGCATGGCGTAGGATTTGATTCATAGTTCAGTGTTAGATTCTGAAGGATAGCACAACACAACACTAGATGGATGTATTGGACGTGATCAGGCCGCACTTTAATTACAGAATAACTGTGTTTGTGTTGTGCCCCTGTAAAAGGGGAAATATGAATACAAGGGAAAACACAACGATGCTGTTCTCACACAAGTATTATATTGAGTGAGACAGGCAACGCACTCCCCCTACAGGAACTTCGCCGGTCACTTTCAAAATAAGAGCTGCTAACAAAAACTCAGATCACTTTCAAAATAAGAGCTACTGACAAAATATGACAAATTAAGGTCACTTAGGAAATATAGTGAAAATGTATAGCATGTGCATGTGACCAAAACAATAGATATATCTACCACATTTTCATTCTTTCATGTCATTCTCTCCCCCACTGCAGCCTGGTCAGTGGCCCTACACTTCAAACTGTGACGCTCTAGGTACCCTCTAGGGTCAGTTATGGATGCGTCAGGGTTGACGTGTCAAGTTTCTGTTTGTTACATGCATAATGTCTCTTTTCAAAATAAACTTCCAACAGAGCATTTTGGAACATTTTTCTTGTGCGCTACCCACATAATCAGCTGTGCTGCTCATCCCACAAATGCATGATCCTTACAAGTTGGACATCATTGTGAAGGTAAATAAACAGGCTTTCCAACGATGTAAAATACAATGACCATTAGCATTGTAACAACAGAGAAATAATCCACCAAACACAAGTTTCCAAACTTTTTTTCCCCAGTTTATATTATATATCATTACCTTAGTTTGATTGATGCTGAATGACGATAATGATGATGCATTTGTTTCTTAACAAACAGTAGCCTAGTCATACGATGACTCTTGAATTAATATGTAATCAGTATAAAACCGTGCTAAATACCAGAAATTAATTTAACTTTGGGAGAGGAGTTCTAAAAATATGCATTGGGGACTTTCCTGTAACTTATGCATGAATTAGAAAATTGTAAGGTGAAAATAATAATAAAAAAGGGGTTAACGAACCTACTAATTTTTGGTAAAAAGTCTTTCCCAAATGGCAGACTATGTTCATTTTAGCACTCTATCCATAGGGGGGAAAAACAGGTATTTTCCATAGAGATTTAATGGAATAGCTGCAGAGAAAAGGAGAGCTAAAAACAACTGCTTTTTACTCAGTGAAGCATCATCCAACACTGCCGGACACCGACAAAACTGTAAATGTAACATCTGCTCAGCCTCTTCAGTGTCATGTGAAACTGCAATCAATCAGCAGAGGGCACTGATGGCACAGAGAGTGGAAGAAGAAAAGATAGAAAGCAGCAGAGGATGTTAGAGGGGGGAATGAGAAACTGAAAAAGGAGAGTAGAGGATTCAAGAAAAAAGGGCCATGAGGGGAGAAGAAGTATATGAAAAGATGTATACAGAAGAAGGGATGAAAGGTAGGTGCTGAGGAGGAAAGGGAGGATACGAAAGAGGGAGGGAATAAGAGAGGGGATGATGGAGTTTTATGGAACGGTGTGTTTTAATCTTGTCCCTGTGTGAATTGTTCATTTATCTCTTGTTAAATGCCGACTCCCTGTCTTTTCTCTTCGTAAATGTTTCAAATGTTTGATGACTCATCCTGCACTCAAGAGGATTTAAAGAAATCCAACCAATCAAATGAGACTTTGGGCAACTAGCTAGCCACAACGCTCATACCAAACGACACTTCACCATTTGTGGATCGCAGCAGCATCGTAGGAAGAGAAGTGTTTTTGGATATCAGTGGGTAAATTGTGTTCATTTCCAAAACAGTGTGTCTGAGGTCTAATTCATTCACGGCTCTGTGTCACTGCAAATCTGCAATGTTTCCTTTTAATATCTTCCTCGTCCTCCTCTTGATCTAACCAAAGGTGAGAGAGGTTTGTATGTCTTCTGTAGCTTCATATCGCACTAAACTCTAAAGCCTCGGACACACCAGGAATGTCAGTAGCGCGTGGTGGCTGCGTGGCGTGGTGGCTGCGAAATTCACGTGTCAGGCATTCACACCAGCTGCATTTCAGCTGCGTATCTGCTGCTGCAGCTGCTGCTGTCAGCCCTTTCTTTCTACATGTTCTACAACACTGTCCGGCACATATTTTAGAATAAAAGCCTCGTGTTAACAAATGAAGGAATTTTGTCCACAGAAAAAACGCTTGAGGGCTTTTATTTTGAAATGAAAGCAGGAAGTGTTGATTTAAAAATAAGTCTTTACTTTTTTTTCATCTCCGTAACATATTCTACAGATAGACATCAGAACTGTAGTAATTTTGCTGGTATGATGTCAATATACAGTCAATAGATCACTTTCACTATCTGTTGTTGCTGTGAGACGCGCAAGGCACAGGCGAGACCTCTATTCTCTAGAATAGACGCAGCTGAGATGCACGTGAGACGCAGTGTGGCTGCTCTAACCTGTTAACACGGACGCCGAAATAAAAATAACAGGTAACGCAGCCGCCACGCGCTGCTGATGTTCCTGGTGTGTCCGGGCTGTTACACTTGGGCCAGACTGCCCACGAGCAGCGCGTGAGCAGCGCGTGAGCAGCGCGTGAGCAGCGCGTGAGCAGCGCGTGAGCAGCGCGTGAGCAGCGCGTGAGCAGCGCCTCACATGTGGTGTCCACACCGGCAGTGTTACTGCTGCTGCTGCTGCTGCTGGGCTGCTGATGCCAGCCCTTTCTTTCATACATAGAGTTTGCCTTTTAATGGCCATTTCATTTCATTATAAATGTCATTTATATTTATTTTAGACAGAAAAGGTTAAGAAGTGTGTGCTCATTTGTCAATAATAATAATAATCCATGATTAAAACCACGTACGTTATTCATTCATGAAGCCGTGCAAGTCACTGCATGTTCTACAACACTGTCTTTCAAATACAGTATTTCAGAATAAAAGCCTTGTGTTGACAAATGAAGGAATTATGTCCACATAAAACAACACCTGGGGGGCTTTCATTTTCAAATGAAAGCTGGAAGTGTTGGTTTAAAAATAAATCTTTACTTTTTTTCATATCCGAGACATATTGTACTGATGTCAAACGATAATTTTCAATGTCTGTTGTTGCTGTGAACCGCTTGCAGTAAAAACAAGCGAGACCTCGAAACTCCTGGCGGTGAGTGTGGGGTTGTTGGTGGCGTTATAACTGTGAACGTTGCAGTGCAGTGTGTTTACAGTTTATTTGTCTGCGAATTAATACTAAATCTTCTCTAAGCCAAGCTCCCGTATCCTGCAACACCGACTCAGGTGCACTTAAGGTGGGCTGTTAAGGTGGACCAGCTATTCTCCTATAAGTGACAAGCCGCTCCTCTGAGTTTTGCTCAGCTTTTTAGCTATTTTTTTTATATTTCCTTTAACCGTTTAACTGATAACATTAATCGGCTAAAATTCGGTTAAAACGGTTAATTATTAACATCCCCAGAGCAGGGTCTTTTGGTCCTTCAGTCAAGTAGTAACAAGCGATATAAATGGCCTCCACATCAGCCATTCAAACTTTCCCAGTTGATGTCATAGTTCTGGAGTCATTTGGACTGATTTCAGACAGCTGATGTGTTATGGTATTCATCCAGTGTCTGTGGTGGCTCCCATGGTGCTGCTCTAGTGTCCCTGGAGGCGCTCGCTCAGAGCAGGATCTTCAGCGTCCACTCTCTGGAGCTGAGGCTCAATTTGCTGAATGAAAACCATGAGATGCAGTTGAAAGCTCCAAAGGTTCCCCTCACAATACGTTTCTATAAGGCATTTTAATATGCATTTGTCCACTGTGAAAAACTATTAGACCATTGCAATCCATTGTAACCGACATGAATTCAAGCTTACAGCTGCCGTTCTCTATCCTGGTGAGTGTTGGATGTTCAAAATGGCTAAAATACAAAAACAGTGCGCCTTCAAAGGTAGCTATTTTTGACCTTAGAAAACAAACAGATTAAATGTGTAATTATGCAAAAACACCAGGAAGAAATACTTGGCTCATTGCTCCACTGTCTCTCTCTTCAGTTCATTGGTGTAAAACAAACTCCCTCCTACCTCGAGCAAACAAATAAACACGCGTATACACATTTTAAATGGTGATTATGCAGAAATATACAGACAAAACATTAAAATAATACAAAGAATACATATGTATTATGTTGCCAAATACAAATATGATGATTAGGTTGGCTCATTGTTTCGCTGCCTGTCTTCTAGACACAATTGAACACTGTGAAATGACCCAATCCTGACTGACTGAATGAAGGCTTGGCTTCATATTACAAACAATAGCAGCTGACAATAGAAGCTAATCATGTTGGTGCTGTGCTGTCTTGACTGACACTACACTAATGGATACAAAATAGTATGTGCAAAACGAACACATAATAGAAATGTGCAGTAGCTTTAACTGCCAGTTCTGTGAAAATTAAAGGTCAGTTTTGTATTTTGACGCCCAGCATATTATCATTGTAGCCCAGCAGCTACAATTATTTCAAGAACACAAATGAATTAACTTATCTTCAGGAGTGGAACTGCACTTGTTTGAAAATATTTTTCTAATTTTATATATAAATTAACAAAATCTAATTTGGTATGCAGGTCATTAATTACTTGTGTCTGCTTGTTATCCAAATAAAACCAGAAAACAGTCATTGTTTATTATAGGGAATGTATTGAAGAACCAACACAGTCTCATCCCAACTCGTCACATACTGACACTTTGTCAGACCCCTTAGCGTCACTTTTCTTTTGCAGTAATGACGTGTTTTATGTTGTAAATTGACAAAAACACTTATTTAGGTTTAGGCAACAAAACCATTTTGTTAGGTTTAGAAAACCTGTTTGGGCTTAAAATGACTACGCTTGTACAGTGAAAAAGTGAAATTTAACGCACGGGACACGGACAGCGGTCTCCTGGTTGAAAGCCTTGTGTTTGTTGGACCCATCCACCTCCCCTCCCCTCCCGGCCGCCCTGTGTATGCCTTTTCCGCTAAAGGGTGCCTTGTGCGTCGGTATAACATGCCTGAGACCACAGATGATCAAATGATTTATTTGGACTTTACTTTGAGGTTTGACTGCCAACGGTAAAGTGCAGCTCGCTGCAATAATTCAACTTTTCTGCAGCCGGGAGGGGTGTTCATGCATTTCAAGTGGGAAGAAATTCTTTGTAACACAGGTCAACATGTCACAGGAGTCACAGGGCTCGGTTAACTGACTGGCTGCGGGTATTTGCCGCCAAAAGTTAACCCCTCCCTAACTTTTAGCTAGGCTGCACTGAGCCACAGAATCAACTACAGCCTTCTGGGGAGCATGTTAGGTGATCGGTGCCTTGTTCAAGGGCACCTCGGAAGTGGTAACTGGCACCTCTCTAGCTACTCCATACTTGGTCCTTGCTGGGACTTGGACCGGCGTCCTTCTGGTTCCCAAGCCGTGTCCCTACTGACTGAGCTACTGCCACCCCGATTAATTCACATGAATGCGAATATTATGACGGAGACTCCGTAGTTGGAACCAAGACGCCAAACTTGACAAAAGCAGCGCAGACCAGATCCACTCTTTCCGTTCTTAACCTTCACAACAAAACCCTAGACAGAAAACATTTGCATGTGGGAGTATTTCACATGTTTGTGTTGTTTTTTTTCGACACGCCCCCTGCCTTAGAGCAGAAATCTGTGTTTCCTCTGCTCTCTTAAATGAGTTAGATACAGTGTAGGTATTCGTCATTAAGAAGAGAACACTCACGTTGAATCATTTTGTGATATATTTCATTCTAAATCATGAGACTTTGAAACAAATAACCCTTTTTTGACCTTTTATTAGACAAGATTGTCTAAGGATAATGATATTGATAATAAATGATTAAATGTTAACATCCATCTCACATTGTCAGAATTAATATGTGATGCATCTCATGCACAAGACTCTTAACATCAGAGCTGCAGACAGCTCTCTGAAATACAAACTGAGATGAATTAAACCTTCAACCCAGCAGTCATCCCAGCACACACACATCCACCATCCAACCAGATCGGCTCTTACAACCAGATACTCCATGTGTGTTCACATGTGCGTATGTGTCATATGTCACGATACTATGAATAATATATCTGGTGAATTGCTCAGCGCGCGCGCGTGTGTGTGTGTGTGTGTGTGTGTGTGTGTGTGTGGTTTGACACTATGTATAATGCACTAAGCCACAGCAGAATGCTCCTGATGTTCGAGTCTTACTGAGCAGAAGCAGCAGCAGCAGTGAAAAGCCTCAGCAGCAGACTTAACGTGTTACGTCCTCGCAGTTTAAGAAAGCTAAGCTCTGCTGACACTGTGTGGGCTACAACATCCATTTAAAAACACAAAAGCACAGTCAGGTCTTAAAGACATACTGGCTAACACACCCCCAGTCTTCCATTGCATGCTGAAAGCTCTTCTCCTCAGGAAAAATAAAATGACTGTAACTGTCCTTCTAACTACCCTCCTTCAATTACAAAAGGAAGTACACAGTTTTCACACATGCTAACTCAGAAGTCACAGGACCATGTGGTTGCATCTGTTATCATGTTGTAGTGTCTGAGCTACACTCTATTCTCTCATTAATGGCTTGTCCAGACCGCCTGCGCGAGCATCGCGCGTGCCAGCTGCAGAACGTGTTGTTTTTTAATTTCAACATCTATGTTAACAGGTTAGAGCAGCCACACAGCCCGGCTGAGACACGTGTATCAGCTGCGTCTCTTTTTTCGAGATTCGAGGTCTCGCCTATTTTACCTATTTTTACAGCAACAACAGACAGTGAAAATGGAATGGAATGGGAAAATGGAAGCAGGAAGTGTTGATTTATATTATATGACATATAATGTTGCTGATATGATGTCAATATACTGTAAAAAGAACACTTCCATTGTTGTTGCTGTGAAGTGCGCGCGGCTCGGGGTAACAATATGTGAGACCTCGATTCTCTAGAATAGGCGCAGCCGAGCCGCGCTGCTCTGTGTGGCTGCTCTAACCTGTTAACATGGACGCCAAAATAAAAACAACAGGTTCTGCACTGCAAAAAACAGCCCTACTAGAAATAAGCCAAATATTCTTACATTTGGACAAATGTTCTTGTTTCGAGCAAAACAATCTGCCAATGGGGTAAGCACATTTTGCTTGGCTAGAATTCTTAAAACTAGACTGTAAATCTAGACACTTTAAGACTGTAGTGTGTCTTACAACTAAAACACACACTTTTGCTTATTACAAGCAAAGACACTGTTATGTAAGAAATGTTTACTTAAAATGAGTGTTGCACTTTCTTGATTAAGCTGACTTTAAGATTGTTTTACTTAATTTAAGAATTTACACCTTGATTCAGATTTTTAATTAGTAAAAAAAAAGCTTGTAATAGGACACATTTCCTTCAAACAGAACATTTGCTTTCTTGATTGAGCTGACTTTAAGAATTTATAACTCAACTCTTAGAATAATAATTAGCAAAAATTGCTGAAAATATGACACAATTTCTCCAAAAAGCATACTACAAACAAGCAATTTTGTCTTTAATTAAGCCACCAGAAGTATTCTTGTTTTTTGAATTTTTTATTAAAACAATTCAGGATGAAATACATAACATTCCAGCTGCCACTCTCAAAAAGTGCATTTTCCAGCTATTCTAACAGCATAACAATAGCATTACATTCCAGTTGCTACTCTCAAAAAGTGCATGTAACAATATAAAAATCAACAACATGCCTGCTGCTGGTTCTATAGTATCCCAGAGGAACAACTTTAAAATGACACCAACACACATGTGGCTAACATTTGACTAACCTTTCTGAAACAACTTCATCAGACAAGAGTCAGAAAGAAAAAGGCCACGCGCTGCTAACGTTCCCCGTGTGGACCGGCCGTTATATCTGTTTAAATGTGTCACAGGTAGCCATAACAATAAACTGTACAACCACAGAAACAGCCAAAGCTTCATCACGCCTATAAACTTCTTTTGTAATCGTAGCCCCCCTCCCCTCTTCAGCCAGTCAGTATCATTTCCGAACCGACACAAAGTGAAATCAATTTTGCTTAAATGTTGTCAAACTATGATCAAGGAGCTTGAGAAATCACATCTGATATATGGTAATAAGAATGCTGCCAATGAATCCAAGAGCACAGTCAACCCGTTGTCACTCCCAGCACGTCAAGTGTTACAGCTTGGTCAGTGGCACTCAGTGACTGATACCGATGCACTGAGGCACCTTTTAGCTTCTCTATGAGATGCACTGGGCTTTCAACTAATTCCAATGTACACCCATCCGCGTCTTTATTAGACGGTCAGAGCAGCTGACAGTTAAAATAGTGAGAAAGTCCAAATCCACGTCTTCATTTGAAGTTTCCTGTGAACACAGACGTTTATCTTGAAAAGACACTATGCATGTTACGAGCGGAATCTTGACACGCCGTCCCTGAGTCCAAAACTGACACTAGAGGGGTACTTAGAGTGTCATATAGGGCCACTGACCAAGCTGCAGTATTTGACGAGCTTGGAGTGAGAATGTGTTGGCACAGACGGAAGGCCGAGTCAGGACCCTGAGGTGGATGGTGGGCAAATTAAAATATGCCCCCCTGTATCTTTCTGCTGCAGTTAATAGCACAAGTTACTGTATGAAGGTGTCAGCAGTGTTGAGTTGTCGGAGCTTCGCTCGGTGTCAGGTGTGTAAGTGAAAGAGAGAAAGATGTATGATAGCTGAGAGAAGAGCTCGGGGCCAGCGTGTTTGTTCTCAGTCAGTGTGAACAAACTTCACCTCGAGCCAATGACGCCTTTCCAAGTTGCATGTGGATGACAGAGTACATACTGTAACCTGAATACACTGGAGGCTGCTGTGCCTCTGCACTGTTGTTTCCAACTGAATTGTGCATCTCCAACCCAGTCTCACAGGAAGGCGTATAAATACCACGACATGTCGCATTCTGCGTGTCATGAAGACGCATTTTAGCCTTTTTGTGTGTCATTTGTACAGGCAAGAAAACCACTTAGTAAGGGTAAGAAAAATGCCATGGTTGGGCTTAAAATAAGTAAGTCAAATAAGTAAAAAATGTACGGAAACAACGCAACACAACTACTAAAAACGTGTGACAAATTATGGAAGTCTTTATTGGACTTTATTAGTTGTAATCCACAGAAGACAATCTACAAATGTGTACCATGATTTCCAAATATTTCACTATCCACAAACATGTATTTTGGTATTTGTGTTGTATAAAATTACATCCACAAAAATAAAGGGCGATTTGCAAATACGCATAACTCACTCTGTAAATACGTATTTTAAGGTTTACATGTAAAGTGATATATATATGCATTTATGCATCCATTTCTACACGTGGAATGATATTTGCACATTTGCAGATTGCTTCCTGTGGATTTATGGGCCACGTGACATTTGCAACTTCCCTCCTGTGTGGTTACGTCATTTTCTCCAATTGGTACCGCAGCAGATCTGTAGAAACAATCTGTAAGCAAGAGGTGCATTTACTAGCTCCACCAGGAGGGGGCGACATTCCCTCACATGAGCTGACGGAACTACAGTCTAAAGCTATAGAAGAACAGACGCGTAGTAGTTCTGTTTATACTGTCCACTTAGAGGACGCATTCCACACATGCACAGTAGATTGCTATGCTACCACTTGTAGCATAGTGGCCATATTAGGACCATGGATGTATAAAGAAAACTGGATACAGCGTTGTAGGCGGGCTCCTGTTCATTCCTATGAAAGTTGCTCAGTGGTGCATGAAGCCAAATAGCTTGACTGCCAAGTAACAGTATCCAGATCTTCCGGTGATCTTCAGCATCCATGGGGCCCATGGAGCAGGCGCAGTAGCATTTCCATTAACCCCACCTCCGAGCCCTTACGGTGTGTCCACAACTCCACGTGAGCAGCGCATGGTGGCTGCCGCACCTGTTGTTTTTTTATTTCGGCGTCCATGTTAACAGGTTAGAGCAGCCACACTGTTGCTCGGCTGCGTGTCAACAGCATCTCTTCTAGAGATTCGAGGTCTTGCCTATTTTTACCCCGAGCTGCGCACGGTTCACAGCAACAACAGACAGTGAAAGTGATCTTTTGACAGTATATTGACATCATATCAGCAACGTTACTACAGTTTCAATGTCTCAATATCTGTCTTTTTAATTGTGTCAAATAAGCACACACTTCTTAACCTTTTTTTGTCTAAAATAAATATAAATCACATTTAAAATTAAATGAAATGGCCATTATGATAGAAAGGGCTGGCAGCAGCCCAGTAGCAGAAATGCAGCTAGTGTGGACAACCGACGCGTGAGTCAAGCAGCAGTTCAGCGAAGCAGCCGTCAGGTGCTGCTCACGCGCCCAGTGTGTCCAGACCGTTAGTCCAGGAAAATAACTCTTGATTCGGCTATTAGTGCATTTCACAACTTTTAGGACCTAAAGTGTCATGAAGGGCAATTCAAGTTCGTACTGGAATGTCGGTGTACGTCTCTTTCTCAATGTAAGTCTATGGGAAAAAGTCTTTTTGGCATCACTTGACGGACACAGAAGTTGTAATTCCACTGTTTGGCCACAGCGAAAGCTTGCTTCAAAGCCCGGCACTCTTCCTGGTGGCAGAACAAAATTGCCACTACGCGGACGTCCGCATGATCACTAAAGCCATTAGGACGCATCATCTGGTGACCATGAATGTCTGTAGACAATTTCATGGCAATCCCGGGACATCATTTCCACTGGGGATGGGAAGGACATGACCCCCTCATGTTGACAGTGAGATTTACTCACAATATACTTAAGAGCAGTGGTGAGTTATTGGTGGTCTTATTTGCCCTGGGTTTCGTCTCTTAGGCTACATACAGACTACTGCCTGATCCTGGTTAATCCTGCATCTCTAGCCCACTACTCAGGTTTGAGGATTTTAAAAAAGACTCTTGAAATGCTCTGACCACACCAACACGGGGTTTCTTATTGAATACAGTGCAGCTGAGCCTCTGCAGTGGGTAGAAATGCAAAAAGTGTACAAAATGAATCTTTTGATCTGCACACGATCAAAAATGAGCACATCTATTATGAATGATTCAGATGCTGCCTCGCCCACTAATCTAATTCAAGTTAGCTGCAGTTTAACAGGATTTTACAGTCGCTTGTGTATCAGAATTTTTCTTTAATATTTTATTAAAGAAAAATATGTTGTATCCACTGTCTGAAAAATGGGCCACTTAGGCTGACAAAATTACTGCTGGCATCAAAGTAAAACTAACTACCGATTAGAGTTGTTTGGTACATTTCAGAAGATGGAATTCTGTGTGGGATTTTGAAAGAGTAGCAGACACAAAGTCATTCTTTTCTCTCCTTCAAAATCTATCTATATACTAGCAGAGTTCCAGCTGAAATCAAGTTTGCTATCAGTGTTAGAAATGCTATCACAGAAGATAGGACCTCAAATGTACCAATTTGCCAGATTTTCAAAAAATGATCAAAACAAAGCGAGCTAGTACATACTATAGCAATAAACAAGTCAAAGTCTATTAAAGCAGATACAGCTGGAAACTAAATGGCTGGGGGAATTAGGGCTTGGCAAAACTCTATGGTTACATGAAGAGCTGCAACAATTATTCAATTAATCGATTGACAGAAAATTAATCAAGCAACTATTTTGTTAATCAATAATTTTAATCATTTTTGAAGTAAAAATGCCAAACAAATTCCCTGGTTCCAGTTTCTCATATGTGAGGATTTAATATCTCTACTTTTATGGTTATTAGTCAGGATACGTTTAAAAGACAACTAAAAACTAGGGTTGTTAATCTTAAGGAACAAGCAAGAGTACACTATATTTTAAAAATAATCCAGCCTTAAAACCCAGCACAGTGTTGCCAACAATATGCTGAAAGATTATTATTGAATCTTTGCCCAATGATGCTAAAAATATCTGCCTACTGCAGTTTTAATGGATAATTCCTCACTGTGAAACTATCAAACTGTGACAGTCTGCCAATATTTGAATTTTGTTTTCTCAACATAAATGTTCATTTCACACCCCAGTCACACACCTCTTTTTCTTCCAACGAGATTCTGGCATTCACCTGAGAACCCCCCCCCCCAACCCTCCCCCTTCCTTTAAATGATGGTGGTGGTCACACCGTATCACAGTCCGTCCAGCAGTGTGTGTGTTTAGTAGCATTCCTGCATACCAGGCCTTGTGTACAGTCCACGGAGCAACATATACTTCGCCATCCTGTGTGCACAAAGATAATCAAGTGCCCGATACCGGAGGTAATTCCGACTGCGTCGGAGATGTTGTGTTTATTCTCTTTAACAGAGATCCTTTACTGATTTGTTTGGGCAAGAGGATCACTCATTGGGAAAACTGAACATACTTAAAGTGGCAGTAGGCAGTATATTTTTGGCATCATTGGGCAAAAATCCCATAATAACCTTTCAGCATATTGTAATTCAAGTGTTCTGAGAGAAAACTAGACTTCTGCTCCTCCTCATGGCTCTGTTTACAGGCTTTAGAACATCTAGCCCGTGACGGGAGTCTTTGACCAATCACAGGTCATTTCAGAGAGAGAGAGCATTCCTATTGGCTGTGCCACGGTCAACTTGGCGTTCCGTTAACAGATTTCACAACGGCGGCCGCGTCACAAACGTTCTCATTTTACAGCTAAACCGTGCACTAGAAGATGATTCTGAACATCTGAGGAGAGAAATAGACATTAAGGTAACAGAATATTGATTCTTATTTGATCAGCGCTGCCTAGTTTGGCTGTTTGGTCGGAGTTCAGAATGATTGACAGCCGGCTCCCATAGACAGCAGCTGGACAGCAGACCTCAGATCAGCTCTGATTGGTTGTTTTCCTCCAGTATGTAAATCTTGCAGATGCTGTTAGGAGCACCGGAGGACACATGTTTTTTTTCAGGTTACCTGTATCATGTACTACTGTCAGGATATAGCGACCGTTTTATAAAAATAACTTGTTTAAATCATATTTGCTCTAATCTTGCCTACTTCAGCTTTCACCGAGATCCTTTATTGATTTGTTGGGGAAGAGTATTACTCGTAGGGAATTTAGGGAACTGAACAAACATTTTGTTTTGCTGCTTATTGCTGAATCCTCGAAGAGGTGGTTTTTGGTTAACTTTGAACTCTATCTTTTTTTTTTAATTATTAATATAATAACAATAATAAAGAATATATATTATAAATTATATTATTTGGGACTTTCATTTGATTACTGGGACTTGCCTGTAAAGGACGTTTCTTTTGTTTGGTGTGGCTTTCTGTGGTTCAAATACACTGAAATATTGAACTATGTGCATTCTGAGTCTGATTACTGCTTGAATATCTCTGAGTTTGGTCTTGTGGTTCAAAGTTATAAAAATGTTCATGACAGTGTGTAGGAAGCACTGGTTCATGTATCCATGTGGAGGGTCGACCTTAAAACAACTGAAATATTAAAACTGTCTGATGGAATTCTGGCTGGCACCCCAAGCACCAATAGGTAACCCGCTACAACATAACCAAGAAACCAAGTAAACTTGTGGCCATTAACTGTTCTCCTACGTTTGTTATCTACACTAATACAGTCATTGTGGAAACAGAAGCTCCAAAGCTTGGCCTCGTGCTGTGACAGAAACATGTCATCTGAAGAGGCCTGAGGATAGAATTAAACTGAGCTGTGACAAATGAAATGAGCCTGGAATGGGAGAGCAGTGGTGTTTCCTACAGGCAAACACGGAGGCATCAAACATACAATTATAATCCAAGACTTGCCACTGACGAGCTGCACAAAAATATGCCCAAAAAATGTACATATGAATCCTGCATTCATTAAAGTACAAACCCGTTTTGAATGTTGAAGACACTGCAGTCATCAATCACTACAGGAAACATGCTACAGTTTAGTCAATTTTAGTTAGTTATTCTGCAAGACTGAGCTTCTATTGTACTACATCTGGTGTCATAACTTCAATTTCCCCCTCCTCAAATATCGGACGTTTCCTGCTGAGTGAGAGGTGTAGACAGTATGTGTTAATCGTGAGACTTGTGTCCTCCATGAGAGTGACTCATGAGACCATTGCCACTGAAGTGTGACTACACAGCTTTAACGTGGAGGACGAGACATACATGTGGGCCGAAAGTTGTGCTTGATAAGATACTTAAATACAGTGAAATGTCAACCTTTTGTTTCAACTCGGGCTGAACCAAGCCTGACATGTTTTTGCTATGTTTGGTCTCCTTTTGTAATAATTAAAGGGACTGTTTGTAAGAATTAGAAATGTCTTGTTAACAGCTTCACCTGTGGCCGTTAAGTCAACGAAAGTCAGCGTCCTGTTGCTCGCGCTTTTGCTCGCTCTACATAGACATGAAGGAGCATCACTCAACACAGTGAGGCGACACACGTCAGCTAAAAGCACAATATCACTCTATATTTCAGCTGCTTGGCAGTAATGTTAGCTGACCAGACGAAGGTCTCTCCATGAATCAATGCTGATCCTAGTGTTGGCTTTTCCTGCCTCAGCCTCCCGACCGCGGCCGGAGGGAACAGGGAGACACCGGAGTTTTGGTCGGAGGCGATAACGTTTCTCTCTGTGGAGCCCTGTCACTTCACAAGACACGGGAAACCTCTGTTGGTCTGGAGGAGCTGCAGCAGTTATTTCTGCACAAACGTCCACTGTACATTCACTAGATATTCTCAGAGCTAAACTAACTCTTCTGCAGTGTGGAGTGTGCAGCATGCACGAGAGAGTGGAGCGAGATAGCGAGGGAGAACGAGCGCGGTGTGTGAGTGAAGGCAGGCAGAGGAGCAGAGGAGCAGAGTACAACGTCCACTCCGGTCCTGGAGACCAAGGCTACGGTCTCTCCTGTGTCTTCTGGCCGCGGTCGTGGGGGCTGGAGCAGGAAGAGTTAACACTGTTTAACAGACGGGCTTCACTAGATATAATTTTTGCGGTTTTGGTGCTTCCGTGTAGTTTGTGTTGGAACAGCGTAGCCACACACGAGTGCGCATGGGACACCGACCCGTAATGATTCATGAGAGTGTAAGAAGTTTCAAACAGTCCCTTTAATGTAGAATCTCAACACCGTAATGCAGAACCATGACATTTCCATCTTTTGTTTTCAGGACAAACTGGGCTATCAGAATATGTCAGTGGCAGTGATGTCACATGAATATATAAATAATGATATGACCATAAAGGCAAGAGAAAAAAACAAAATGAAAAATTGAATCTCACAGAAATGTATTCAAACCACACAGAGAACAATAAAGAACAAGGTAATGGGTTTTTGAAAAATTTTCTCCCAAGTCTTGGAAATCTTGGAGGAAAGAATAATCATTCTAACCAACACACATCAAAAGATATTTACATTTGTTTTTTACAGAGAAGTCCTGTCATTTTTCCATCTGTTTTTCTACAAAAGGATAGCTGTGTCATGCCTCAAAGCAGTTCCTGTCAGCTTTGACACAGAGAGCCACTTCCAGGTGGTCGTCTGATTGACCTGCCTGCAGTGTACACAGGTTGTAGGTCCATACCAGGCCCTCCTGCTTGCATCCGGTTGATGAGAGAGACGGCCACTCTCTGCCGTGGCTGGAGGAACAGCAGCTGTGACTCCACACTACTGGGCTGTGAGCTCCTGCAGGAAGGCCCTGTGGGTCACGGCTTCCTCCTGCTTCTCTCTGCAGAGCTCCTTGTCCGTTGCTGGGGAGGATGTTCTTCGGCTCTTCAGCAGCCTGTTGCTCATCATCACTGCAAAACAAAGACAAATCATTAGACATATTGAAGGTTTGAAATATCAGATCATATATATCAGACCAGTAGGTGTTGTTGTTTCACATCTCACACAGTATATGAGGACATTATGAGATTGCTTGGTAGCTACAGTGTTTGGAATATCATCTGATAACTTGAATAAAATCATAAAACGCTCTCTCTGCCTAAATGAACACCAAATGTACAAACATAATAACTATCCATGTATATCTTTTCATTTGTATTTCAAATATACTGAAAGCAAATGTAAGCCACTTACAAAGTATCACCTGGATCAATCCCTCTCGATAAACCATCTCTTCATGTGCTCCTGATTCTCCTTCATCTTCACTTTCCAGAATTGTGTGCCGGGCGTCTCGTGTGCTGTATCCACACTTTGATGCCAGTTTTGAAAAGCAAAAATAAAATTAAAAAAGTCGCAAAATCAACAGCTGTTTGCGTGCACCCACTGCACAGCAGCTCCTTTTCTCTTTTTGTTCCTTCTCTCTTCCTGTTCCTTTGCATGTCCAGCAGACAAAGTGAGTAAAAACGGAATAAAAACTATATGCATCCATGGATCGCTCAGTGTGCCCTGAGCACACGCCTTACGATACTCTCCAAGTGTGCAAATGATAATCTACACATTATCAATTCATGGTAATAACTATGAGGATGAGGTCAATGCTGTGTTATTCTGCTGTGCACGTCCTCTGAGCTCTGCATTGTTACACAGACAACAGCACAGCCTCTTTCTCATCAACAGACCTGACCAAGTGCATCCCCGGCTAAATCTTACCATCCGCAAACTTTAGCTAACTCTAATTATTAAGGTTAGGCACTGACCTCTAATGGTTAAGGTTAGGCACTGACCTCTAATTATTAAGGTTAGGCACTGACCTCTAATGGTTAAGGTTAGGCACTGACCTCTAATGGTTAAGGTTAGGCACTGACCTCTAATTATTAAGGTTAGGCATTGACCTCTAATGGTTAAGGCTAGGCATTGACCTCTAATGGTTAAGGTTAGACATTGACCTCTAATGGTTAAGGTTAGGCATTGACCTCTAATGGTTAAGGTTAGGCATTGACCTCTAATGGTTAAGGCTAGGCATTGACCTCTAATGGTTAAGGTTAGGCATTGACCTCTAATGGTTAAGGTTAGGCATTGACCTCTAATGGTTAAGGTTAGGCATTGACCTCTAATGGTTAAGGCTAGGCATCGACCTCTAATGGTTAAGGCTAGGCATTGACCTGGACTGATCCTCGTTTTTGTTGAAATCTGATTGGCTCAGTCATTTTCACTGTGAACGTGACAAACTGTGACGTGTGTTCCAGCTCACCAAGGCTTGCATGGTCTTGTATTGTTTTGTTTCACTGCAGTGGTGCTCATAGAGACTGATGAGGTAGGTGTCAATAAGACATCCTAAAGTGTCTTGAAGGTCTTCAGTATCATCGGATTCACTTTATACCACAAAAACTGTATTATTAAAATGACTGCCAAGAAATGTTCTGCTCGCACCCTCCAGGTGCTCACATAACAGCATCAGAATCACAATCAGGAACACTTTATTGATCCCCGAGGGGGGAAATTGGCTCTCCATCTCAAAGTCCCAGGCTGAATTTCAGTCCCAGTAGGCTGCATCCTTGCTTATGTTGCACTGATTATGCCGTTTTTTTATTATTATTATTCTTTATAGTCTCACTAAAACACATGGCTATGAACATTACTGCCTTTTAGAAGATTTAACCAGTGACAAGCCTTTTTTTTAACTCTCCAAAACTCCATGTAACCCACATCCATTATGCTCCACGAATCAAGGAGTCCTAAAAGAAATGAATACTTTAAAGTCCAGCAGAGCCGCGGCAAAGATGCAGAGATGAGTTGCAGCTTACAGATGGAATCCTCTTGAATCCAAGAGCAAGCAGACAGAAAATGAAATGCTGGAGCTGCTTTATTACTCATAACTCTAATCCAACTGAGCTACTACACAAGATACCCTCTGGGCTCTGCTTCATAGAGTACAACTCTGTGGTTCCTGTGCAGCTCAATGGGTAGAACAAAGCACTAACACTGTCAGGGTTAGGAGTTCAACTCCCATCAGAGATAGCCAAGGTAAACACATACAGAGTGCTCAGGGCAAAAGCATCCACGGAATGGTTATGTAAAAGACTAAAATTTTTTTATTTTACATCAATGAATATGATATATTCAACACTCACAATCTGTGTCTGTCTTACATGCCTAAATCCCACATTTTCCATAGATGGAGCTTCACAAAAGTTGATTCAGGAAGACATTTATTTCCCCCTACTCTTCTAATTTGTGTCATCTGTCCATTCATGTATTTTCTTACTTCCATATTTTATTCTATCAGTTTGGAATCCAAAGGATTTTGAACCCATTTTGAATGTTATGGACGTCATCATTGGTTATCACTACCATTCTAATGCTTTAGATGGGGAACACTGCACCTCCTATGTTGTTAAAGTGAAAGTGAAACAATAAAACCATTTGGATAGGTTTAGGAAAAGATCGTGGTTTGGGTTAAAATAAGCCAGTTTTGTCACAAAAATAAGGTCAAATAAGTCAAGATTGACTTTTGTTTTCATACGGGGCATGAACAGCTGTGTCACGGGTGAGGGTCCTGTGTTTGTTTGACCCATCCATCGCCCCAGACCACCACTCGATACAGGCTTTGTTGCTCTTTCTACTACGTCACCTGACTTCCTCCTTTGCTCCCGTTGTAATTACTATGGTCACTAGAGGTTGGCATTGTCTTCATGTCAGTAATCAACCATGTGAAAAGATGATAACGGCCTTCTGAACCTACTAGTAGGTATAGCAGGTCCTTCTACAACTTCTGGCTTTCCAATGGCTACCATTGAACTTCATTCAACTGATGTATTAAGTTCGCATTTGTTGAACTTTGACACGCAAATATACAAAGTTTATCAACACATACAATGGTGTGTTGATGCAAGACAAATATTTGCATTAAATCTACATTTAATACACAAACTATTCCTCATTTTAAAAACTGGTTTGTAAGTGATGTTAGCAGGTTTTGAAGTGTGTTAAAATGGGGCATGTGAGACTAGTGGTTAGGTGAAGTCCTCATCTCAACTCGTACATACTGACGCTTCGTCGAACCCCTTGGCGTCACTTTTCGCTCGCAGTAAACACGTTTAATATTGTGAATTAAACAAAACCACTTAGTTAGGTTTAGGAAAAAGCATCATGGGGGGCTTAAAATGTCTGCATTTTTACAGTGGAAATGAGACTTGATGGTGTGAAAACGGGACACAAACAATCAGCTGATTGCAAGGCGAATGTGTGTGAAACATAATTCACAGGTGACAAACAGCGGTCTCCTGGATGAAAGCCCTGTGTTGTTGGATCGTCCACCTGCCCTCCCCCCCTCCTGCTCGCCCTGTGTCTCTTTTGCTCTTTAAACTACGCCACAACAGCACTTTCCCATGCGTCTACTGTTGCCGCGGATATGTTTACATTGTAGTTAATAGCAAGCCCGGTGCGTCGCTACCAGCGTGCCTTGTGCTGCGGTATCGAACGCCACTGGCCGTGACAAAGCGTCGGTAAATGAAGCCGTGGGAACGAGAATGGGCTGGAAAGTCAGAGTGATGTGATGGAGAAAGAAAGGCTAAGACGAGTGTTTTAAAAATGATTGACATTGAGGAATCGTAGCTTCCACCTACTGATTACCTTATCCTTAGGTTGGATGACAGTTCGTTAAGACAAGTGACAACTTTTGAGGCAAGACACCGACTAACTGAAAGAGGGAAAAGAAAAAAAGTATTGTGCACCCTTGAGGCCTGTAGCTGTTGAGAACCAGCAACTCATTAAAGATTGAGGGAGGTCTTCACACAAGTGATTTTCTTCGCAGGTGAAAACAGGAAGTGCATTTGATCTACATGGAGGTAGAGACTTTTCCACATACCTCTCTGTGGAATTATATATATTTAATCAGCTGAAAAGCCAAGGTTGGAGTCAGGGAGCGAGTACAAGCGCCCTCAGGCAAATTACCACCACATTGTGTATTTCCAATGCACCACTCCCGACGTCTCGCTCGCGCTCCCCTCATTTAACCTACTTGTTAATGTGTTCCAGGGGGAGCAGACAGTGGCGGTGCATCAGGACGTCACTTGTACAGTCTGTTCCAGTGAGAGGCCGGGGTTCTTCAGAGTCTAATGCCTCCTCTACATTAAGTAGCTCTGTTTGGAGCCTCAGGGGCTCGCAGAGGGACGGGAAGGTTTAGCTAATGAACGGCAGGATTTGAGAAGTGCATTATGCGCACCTTGGATTTGAATTCACTTTGAACCCGGCATCGAAAGAACAATGGAGACAAAAATACCAGAAAGTGACAGCTTGCATTGTCTTTCTGTTGCTTTGTGAGTCAGTCGAATGCTCCTGCAAAAAAAAGGTTAAATTACAAAAACGAATATTCATAAGAAGCTATTTTTTCTGTCCATTTGGTGAGAAGGTGATCCTGGTCATAACATATCTTTTTACTTAACCAGGGGAGATTGCATCTAGTGGAAGTGGGGCACACACTCACTCATTCATGTCGTGATGTTCTCTATACACAAAGTGAGCGACAGAAACTAAAATATCTTGTTCCAGCAAGCGTCTCTGTGTGTCAGAGTTTCTGTCTTAGATATCTGTCTCTGTCTCCTTGGGATGTTATTTACGTTAAGAAAATATCATCAAAATCTTCTGACACATTTTTCATCAGAAATCATTGGTAGGCCTATGTATGAAGTGTAAGGTCTGCACTGCTCTGTAGTTCAGGGCCCAACTAAGTACACTGAGAATTCCTGACAGTTTTCAGGGTATTTTAACTTTTTTAAAGTTTTGAAAATATTTCAGCTCAAATAATCTCGAAATATACAAAAACAGGGAGTTATAGAGACTCAATCCTGTACTAGAACTGCGAGGGATTATTTATTACAAGTGAGTTATTGACTTTTTCAGTAACCAGAGGCCTATACTATGAAGGTAACTTCAGGGTTAACCCCTTCAGGGTTTTCCGTCCTACGAAGGTGGTTCTCTTCTTACCGGGGTACATCGCCATGGTAACTGATGCTGAACAGCTGATGCTGGAACATAACCTGTTCCGGAGCAGGTTATGTTCCAGATAAGAGATCAACTCGTATAAAAGCACCTCCTACTGACCAATCAGAGCTCTGTGCAGTGATCGTATGATAATATTACACACATATGAAGAAGTTACAGTCATAATCCAGACTAAAAACAACACAGTTTAAACTGACAGATGCAGGAAGGACAGCTGGCTGTATAATGTGGGTGTTTACCGCTTTGAATTCTGTTTTTATGTGTATTTTTTTTACTTGGTCTCTAGTCTGTTTCACACCGCCGGTGACTGGGATGGAGCTGAAAGAAGGTTGAAATAGTCATACACGCCACATTATTGTTAAATGCCATATTGTGATAAATGTAATCTAGTCATCCAGTATACTCTGAAAGCTGTTTATATATCACTGCCCCATCAAGACGACCATATCTGACTTTTGAGTATTCCGTTAAATTAATAAGTCTGTTAATTTACACATTCACACATCGGGATTTTTTTCTTTTGCCAGCTGTCCTTCCTGCATTTGACAGCTTCAACTGTGTTACTTTTAGTCTGGATTAAGTGTTTAACTTCTTCGTATTTGTCTAATATTATAGTTTACTCTGCATTTGTAAAACATGTCGCTCTGCTGACAGTAGACTTGTCCATGTCTGTGATTGGTCATATGCTGCAAATGCTGTGTATGCGCTCATATCCAGACTGAGAAACCCTGGGTTAATTTACCGAGTTGATAACCAGCGTCGCAGGACCGCTTAGTGGGATCTTGGTTGTTAGGGTTAGTGAAGCCAGATAACGAGAAGATACCCTGGGTATGTTGAACTCGCTTCCTCGTAAAGGCCTGAGAACATTCTCTCTTAAGTCCAACAGGTGATCTGTGCAGACTATTTCTGTTATGGATAAAGCGTAACTGCAGCAAACCTGTAATATACTGTAAGTGGGAAAGTTGCTAGACGTGTAGGTCACAGTTTCTTTCTGTCACTGCCTTTAGTAGTGTATCACTACAATATGAATAGGTTGAGAAGTCATCAGCAGTTTCCAGAACATCAGGGTGCAAGTTTAAAATAGTCCCACCTTCTCTGCATTCATATTTTTTGTTTTATACTCACTAAACCTTTGTAGTGTATGACTAAATCTTTGTATATAAGTGTTATTCTTATCGGAAAACAAACTCAATGTCTGTTTATCATATTGTCCTGTCCTAAAGATGCACAGGTGAGGAAGATTAGTGTTCATTTTCACATACAGAGTTGAGTAAATATCTCACAAAAAATGATACAACCTATTTTTTCTTTCAAACTGACTCCAGCTGGGCTGGTCCCAGCACATCTGTTCCTGGGGTTGACTAATCACTGAAGAATGACTGAAATCTGTCCAATCAGGCCACTTCATGCATTTGGACTGGAAAAGCTCCACTCAGCAAGTTTACCTCAGTCGAACTACTGGAGTTACTAGAATTCGTTAAACTGACCTAAATAAACCTTAGTCCAACTTTTAACTAAACATTTATTTTAGAGTTGTTTTAAAGAGGCACATTATTAAGATTATCAAGGGTTATCTGAAACAACTAATGTGTAACATGGACAGATGCAAGGCAAGCTGTAGTGGGTTTTAGTCTGTAAATTTAAAGAACTTCTTGGAAGAAGCCATAGTACACTTAAAATCCACCTTGTTCTAACCAATGTAACAACAACTGAACACCACTGTAATACATAATGATGGCCATTGTACTGGGACAACAGGACTCAGTTTCAGTGTACTAGTATTATTCAACCCAGTTGCCAGAAAAATGTTTGGCATTGTATGTTTCTGCAAACCACAGGATACGTTGAATGTTGACATTTAAAACAAATAAAAATATGTTTCACAATTATGTTTCATGTCAGCCTCTTATCAGGCTTTCAGAAACGCACAATGACATATGGATAAGGTTGTGAAACGATTAGTTTACTTGGTTAATACTTGGTTATGGTTAGAAAAAGGATCATGGTTTGTGTTAAAATAACGTAACAACGTAACGTAACAACGTAATGTAACAATGAAACATTGTAACGTAACAACGTAACATAACAACGCAACGTAACAATGTAACATTGTAACATAACGTAAAGTAACATCGTAAAGTAACATCGTAAAGTAACATCGTAATGTAACATTGTAACGTAAAATCGGAACGTAAAATTGTAGCGTAACATTGTAGCTTAATATCGTAGCGTAACATCGTAGCGCAACATCGTAGCGCAACATCGTAGCGCAACATCGTAGCGCAACATCGTAGCGCAACATCGTAGCGCAACATCGTAGCGCTACATCGTAGCGCTACATCGTAGCGTTACATCGTAGCGTTATATCGTAGTGTTACATCGTAACGTAATGACATAACGTAACGGAGTAATGTAACGGAGTAACGTAACGGAGTAATGTAACGGAGTAACGTAACGACGTAACGTAATGGCGTAACATCACAACCTAACGTAACAACCTAACGTAACAACCTAACGTAACAACCTAACGTAACAACCTAACGTAACAACCTAACGTAACAACCTAACGGAACAACCTAAGGGAACAACCTAATGTAACAACCTAACGGAACAACGGAACGGATCTACGCAACGTAACAATGTAACATTGTAACGTTCCCTTAGGTTGCTACGATGTTACTTTACAATGTAAAGTAACATCGTAAATTAATATCGTAAAGTAACATCGTAATATAACATTGTACCGTAAAATTGTAATGTAACATCGTAGCGTAACATCGTAGCGTAACATCGTAGCGTAACATCGTAGCGTAACATCGTAGCGTAACATCGTAGCGTTACATCGTAGCGTTACATCGTAGCGTTACATCGTAGCGTTACATCGTAGCGTTACATCGTAGCGTTACATGGTAATGTAATGACATAACGTAATGGCGTAACATCACAACCTAACCTAACAACCTAATGTAACAACCTAACGTAACAACCTAATGTAACTACCTAACGTAACAACCTAACGTAACAACCTAATCTAACAACCTAACGTAACAACCTAACGTAGCAACCTAATGTAACAACCTAACGGAACAATCTAATGTAACAACCTAACGGAACAACCTAATGTAACAACCTAACGTAACAACCTAACGTAACAACCTAATGTAACGTCCTAACGTAACAACCTAACGTAACAACCTAACCTAACAACGTAATGTAACAACCTAACGTAACAAACTAACGGAACAACCTAATGTAACAACCTAACGTAACAACCTAACATAACAACCTAATGTAACAACCTAATGTAACAACCTAACGTAACAACCTAATGTAACAACCTAACGTAGCAACCTAACGTAGCAACCTAATGTAACAACCTAACGGAAAAACCTAATGTAACAACCTAACGTAACAACCTAATGTAACAACCTAACATAACAACCTAACAGAACAACCTAATGTAACAACCTAACATAACAACCTAACGGAAAAACCTAATGTAACAACCTAACGTAACAACCTAACGTAACAACCTAATGTAACAACCTAACGTAACAACCTAACTTAAAAACCTAACGGAACAACCTAATGTAACTACCTAACGTAAAAACCTAATGTAACAACCTAACGTAACAACCTAACGTAACAACCTAATGTAAAAACCTAACGTAACAACCTAACAAAAAAACCTAACGGAAGAACCTAATGTAACTACCTAACGTAACAACCTAACATAACAACCTAACAGAACAACCTAATGTAACAACCTAACATAACAACCTAACGGAAAAACCTAATGTAACAACCTAACGTAACAACCTAACGTAACAACCTAATGTAACAACCTAACGTAACAACCTAACTTAAAAACCTAACGGAACAACCTAATGTAACTACCTAACGTAAAAACCTAATGTAACAACCTAACGTAACAACCTAACGTAACAACCTAATGTAAAAACCTAACGTAACAACCTAACAAAAAAACCTAACGGAAGAACCTAATGTAACTACCTAACGTAACAACCTAACATAAAAACCTAACGGAACAACCTAATGTAACAACCTAACATAACAACCTAACATAACAACCTAACATAACAACCTAACATAACAACCTAACGTAACAACCTAACGTAACAAACTAACGTAACAACTTAATGTAACTACCTAACGTAACAACCTAACGTAACAACCTAACGTAGCAACCTAATGTAACAACCTAACATAACAACCTAACGGAAAAACCTAACGAAACAACAGAACGGAACTAAATAAATAACTGCTCTTAGCAGACTTTCTTACATAACGTTATTTAATGTTGTACTTCATCACTTGCTTTGACCAAATGCAAACATGTCCAAACTGAACGTATCAGTGGTTTCGTGAACCAAAAATATATTTCATAATTATGTTTCATATCAGCCTTGTATCACGCCTGCAAAAAAACGCACAATGACAACGTGGTTAAGGTTGTGAAAACAATTGGTTAGGTGTAGACAACAAAACTACTTGATTATGGTCAGAAAAAAGATCATAGTTTGTGTTAAAATAAAGTACAAACATAACAAAACAAGGCAACGAAACAACGTAACTAGTGTAGATAAATAACTACTGCCCTTAGCAGACCTTCTAACGAAACGTTATGTAATGTTGTACAACGTCACTGAACTGAATGCAAAATCATCCACATTGAACGTATCCGTGGTTTGCAGAAATGTACACAATCACATACATCTTGAAAAAGCTCCAAAAGTTAAAGAAAGACATGCAGGATATACCACTACTACAGGAGAGGACATACTGTATTCTCCAGCCAACTAGATTTAAACAGGTCGTTCAGTGATTATTGGTTATCTTCCAAAATGGCCCTCAGAGACATAGCAGCATTTAGCTGGTAATCATCTGCCTCACTTCTAGGCACAAAGGGAAATATAACTCTACTAATACTCCACAATGTTAATGTAAAAAGCTTTAATCTGGGTTAAATTGCAGCTTAAATTGCATTTTAAACACACTTGTCAGTTGGGTTTGACCTCTAATTGGCTTGAAATGGTGAGTTTTATTTACTGCATTGTAGAACCTCTCAGCTATTTTGGACCCCGGCTACTCTGTGGTCTGTGCATATGTGTATGGGTGAACATGCACCCTTTTCATGTGTTCTGAGAGTGTGCCATTTCATTCCGGGTATACAGTATATATATATATATATATATATACAGTATATGTATGTGTGACTTAGAGAGGGAGAGGGAGGGAGACATCTGTGGATGCACCCCCTCGAGGGAACAAGGCATCCCGCTTGGTTCTTTATCAGGTTCTCAGGGCTTTGATGCTGCTCCTGCTGTCTCCTCGCATACCGACTACTAAACCCTCTGATAAAACCAGGGGTAGATGGTGACACATTACATGTATTGTGACTAGATCTTCAAAGAAAATCATCTGAGGGCTCCCTGTGCTGTATTCCCAGTGCTCTCATACAGAAGGACACTATGACGAGTGAGCTGTCGAAGGCGTCGCCGTCTTTCCTGAGGACATTTCGTCAGCTGTTGTTTGGGTCAGTTTAACCGAATGGCCAATCTGTTGCCACTTTCTGTTTATACAAACAGTGTAGGCCCAATTCCAATCCGGTCCCTACACCCTCCCACTTAGTTGATGGAGTGAAATCCATTTGTAGACACACTCACAGCTCAATGAAGTAATCCTTCTTTAACATGGAGGGTATCAATAAAAAATACTTTATTGGGGAAATTGAGTTACATTTCGCTCTAGAATATAAATAAACATAGAGAAATTATAAGAAAATATAAATAAGAGATATGTATAACAATGCATATAATAATGCTGAAAAATATGATCTATCATTAAGTAAGTGCCGGAGTAAACCAGATTATTGCACAGTTGAATTATTGCACTAAAATATGGTACTGTTAAATCAGTATTGCACAGTAATAAATTGGATAAATTAAATGGATAAAGTGTAAAATAGCCATCATGTCTTGTTTGTTCCTTGTTACTGATAGAGAGTTCAATCATCCAATCCACCAAACAACTCAAAACAAGAGTCAGTACCAACAGGAGAACATTTTGGCACATTTTTCTTGGGCGCTACCCACATAATCAGCTGTGCTGCTCATCCCACAAATGCATGATCCTTACAAGTTGGACATCATTGTGAAGCTAAATAAACAGGCTTTCTTACCATGTAAAATACAATGCCAGTTAGCATTGGAACAACAGAGAAATAATCAACCAAACACAAGTTTCTGAACTTTGTTTTTCCCAGTTTATATACTGTATGTATAAATCTACAACACTTTACAATCAAATGGACATATCTAACATTTTCTAGACTAGACAAGGGTATATTTGATCCAAAATATAATGTATTTACTTTAAGTTGTTAACATATGTATGACAATAAAGTAGAATACATCTCTATCCTAGTTTGAGCAGTTTACAGTAAAAATGTGTACCAGTAGTCGCAGGGAACGGACATTGGAGCGTGTTCCATGACGAACACTAAACGGCGTTGCACGTCATAAGAAAGGGCAGCCGGTTAAGTCGACATCGATGCAGACTCGCTGTTGGAGGGTTTCATAACTCACTTCCACCCCTCGCTGATTGGTTTGGGATGGCACTTAACATAGCGGACCCTCCAGGCGAACGCACAAACGGAGTGGAAGAAGGTAGGCAGGGGGTGTATGGGCCGGATTGGAATTGGGCCGTAGAGTTGCATAACAAAATGTTATGGGTTGAGTTAGCGCCCGAGACTATGCAATATTTCAAGCAGTTGTTTTTCACCACTGACAGATGTTTATTTTGAATGATATATGATCCTTGATAGCACAAAGTTTAGAATATGAGGCCTTGGGTTTCTTAAAACACTTCATTTGGCCTTTTTTAAATATAAAAAAATGTTTTTAAATGGTAAACGGACTTGCGTTTATATAGCGTCTATCTAGTCTTCCGACCACTCAAAGTACTTTACACTACATGTCAGCATTCACCCATTCACACACACATTCACACACTGATGGCAGAAGCTGCCATGCAAGGTGCCAACCCGCCCATCAGGATCTGATGTAAATACTCATTCACACACCGATGGCTATGCCTTCAGGAGCAGTTTGGGGTTCAGTGTCTTGCTCAAGGACACTTCAACATGCGGACCGAAGGAGCCGGAGATCAAACCGCCGACCTTCCGATTGCTGGGCGACCTGCTCTACCTCTGAGCCACAGCTGCTTTATATAATTTTAAATTAAAACATGTCAAACAGTCTGACAACCATCCGACCACGCAGCAGGACACTGAACCTCTCCTAACTGCAGAGGTGCTGTTCTGTGTCAGACGCTGTGCTTGAACTTCTCATGAGGGGAGCAAATAAAGAGAGCCCTTCCCTGCAGGGCTCAATGAGGCATCCCATTATTAATACAGTACGGTAGAAACATGCCTTCAGCCAGGCTCGCTAGAAAGAAAGAACAACCCTGACATCGCGCTATTTGTGTTTGTTTCCTTGCGGCCTCTTACAAACTTAGTCATAGCAAAACTAAAAACAAAAAGTAGCTGACTAAAAATTACAAGTTACCTAGCAACCACTACTCTGAAGCAGGGCTATGGTGATATGATTGCTGATCCCTGATTCACCAGATAGTGAGAAGGAGTTCATTGTGGGTAGACACAAGACACTTGATCAGTGACCTTTTCATTTTATGAGGATGACGACGAGTGGTCAGGCCACCCTGTCATTTATCTGCTGCCACACTCATTTCCTTTAGAAAGGCAACCATCGAAACACTGGGTTCCTTTACACTTACTAAGTAATACAATATGATCTTTTGTGCACCTGCAGTGGATACAAATACTATTTTAAAAAATGCACACATCAAGTAGTGTGGAGGAGAAAGCAATGTGTGGGAGCAAGTAGAACACTGTGGCCCAATTCCAATCCACCCCCTACACCCTCTCACTGCCCACTACCGCTCCGTTTGGGCGTTGGGATGAAAGGTCCGCCATGTTAAGTGCCATCCCAAACCAATCAGCGGAGAGGGGAAGTGGGTTATGAAACCCTCCAACAGCGAGCTGCATCGATGTCGACTTAACCAGCTGCCCTTACAGCCCAGACTCACCGGGAACGTCAGCACGTTACCTGTTGTTTTTTTATTTCGGCTTCCGTGTTAACAGGTTAGAGCAGCCACACTGCCCACGTGCGTCTCAGCTGCGTCCCTTTAGAGAATAGAGATCTCGCCTATTTTTGCCGCGTGCCGCGTGTCACGTGCCGTGTGCCGCGTGCGTCTCACAGCAGCAAGAGACAGTGAAGGTGATCTATTGACTGTATATCAACATCATATCAGCTACAATACTACAGTTTACATGTCTAGACATCTGTAGAAAATGTCACACACAAAAAATGTTAGTTCCATACGACTACCGGTACAAACAAAAAACAAAACTGCTCAAACTAAAACACATTTATTCTGGCATTAATACTGCTTTTATTTATACTGTACATTTAAACTAATGTTCTTCTTTATTTTCATAGTCTTGCATTTTTACACACTTAATCATAGATCCCATTTTTCAGCATTATTATTTGCACTGTTATTATATATTGTAGTATGCCTATATATAATTTACATATTTCTTATGCATATGTCTTGTATATTCTCTATGTTATATATGTCTATTCTAGAATGGGAGCAACCGTAACGTAACTCAATTGTCTCCCGGGGATCAATAAAGTATTTCTGAATCTGATATGTATTCATTTCCTTGCCAGAGGAAGGGAAGTTGGTCCCGAAGCTCGCCGCTGTTATACCCTGCACTCTAAAGAAGGGTGCTTCATTGAGCTGTGAGTGTAACTATGAACTGAGTTCACTCCACCACAGAGTAGGAGGCTGGAGGGGCTGGAGTATAATTGGGCCTGTATGCAAAACTTTCAGATAACGAAAATAAATGCAATTTAATATTGCCCAAAGGGGTATCATAACACACATTGAAAATATTGAGTTTAAAGTTGAATACTCTCATAGACAAGGTTAAGTAAATGACTCTATAACAAGTTAAGCACCACAGAGACTGTCTGAAGGCCAGAGTTCAGCACCACGGACAGCGCCACAGGGAGGAAACCGTGGAGGAGAATCTATTTTCCAGTCCAGGTGCTCCAGTCTAATGGACCATGGACCCTGGAGACACCACTGACCGCTCAGTGATCAGCACTAGAGCCTTCTGATCCGGTCACGCTTACAGAGGAAGCCTCTACTCGGAGGAAGAAATACAGTCAAACAACAGATAGTTCCCACAGTGGAGCTAAAGAAGTCTATCCGACCCAATATAACAGGTAAGTCTGGGGCTCCTGCTCCCCCCGGGAGGATAGAAGCACAATCAGATCCTAAGACCCTCACCTGCTGACAAACACCCCACATCGTGAACAATCTCAGCTACCTTTCTCCTCAAAAACTACTTTCACTGCTCTATTCTGTTGTTTCTGAGTTCATGTAAAAACACTGCAGTGCATCCTAGTGCAGCAGCTTACTGTTCAATACACACCATCAATATACTACAATCTACTGCTGGTATACCTGCATTCAGGGTCTGGAGTTAACTCCTTTCACTGTCTCCTAGTGCAGCAGCAGCTTACTGTTCAATACACACCATCAATATACTACAATCTACTACTGGTATACCTGCATTCAGGGTCTGAAGTTAACTTCTTTCACTGTCTCCCACTGTTGTCTGCCACTCAGAAAGTTGACCTGCCACTTTTGAAATCTAAGCACTAAGTGAAGGAATAACTTACACCTTTACAGTATTGTTCCATGTCTCATCTATCTATCTATCTATCTATCTATCTATCTATCTATCTATCTATCTGTCTATCTGTCTATCTATCTATCTATCTATCTATCTATCTATCTATCTATCTATCTATCTATCTGTCTGTCTGTCTATCTGTATATTTAATATAAATATGGAAACTGCCACAGCCAGCTCTTCCCACTATATAAAGGCAGATAACACCAACATGTTCTGTTTCAGTATCATCCACCATCAGTTCTGTTCTAGTCATATGTTGTGAAACATTCCCGTGATCCTGGAATGATCATACATGACAGACATGTGCAATGAATAGGAGGAAGCTGAGCAGGACACTCATTTAGATGCTTTGCAGAGGCTTTCTAGTGGCACACCTCAGTCATTTAGCTCTGTGGAGCGTGTAAACCTCTTATCTAATCCACCCAGCGACACCTCTGCTCTATTGATCTCTGCACCTGCTACTAAGTGAGGATTCCTGCACACACAGTTTTCCACACAAGCCATCTCAGCCTTATTTAAAAAATTTATTTCACCCAGGAAAAGTTTGCTGAGCACATCGTTCTCTTTTTCACACACACACACACGCACGCACGCACGCACGCGCGCGCGCACACACACACACACACACACACACACACACACACACACACACACTCTCCCTGTGAGGACCGCAGCTTAAAGCAGCTACACTGCAGTCCAGGTTAAAACGGGAAGTATTACAGGTTTGCTATGCAAATGCTGAATGCAACTGGGAACTATAAATCTGTCCTGTGCTTAAAATGCTTAACCTGAGTAATGTGTGTTGTCCTGACAAGCCAATTAGTGCAAATGATGATTGTCCTCTGTCAAGTCACATTGAGATTAAAACCTATTTTACAAGTGAGACGTAGCCAAGACACGGTCAAACAGCAGCATCCAACACACAACAAGACAACATGGAATCACGGCAGCAACAATCTGTTGGACAAAATACATGACATCATCCAGAGCATTAACAGGGCAGCATGTTGGTCAAGTGTTTGTTATTTAATTGAAGCACACTATTGGAGGATATTATTAAAACTACTGGCGCTCTGTCCTGACATTCTTTAATGCTATTTAATGTCCATCCATCCATCTGCAATATCTGATGCAACATCTGCTATTTAATGTAATCTTGGATTTTCTACAACCGATGATGATGATTTCATCAGCTGCTCCACAGCTGACCACGAGTGTCGGTAGTCCGGTCCTCTCCTCTGAGCTCCGGAGGAACGTGATGGTGAGACAGCGCTGATGAGATATTGAGCTGAATTTGATTTGAGATTTGAGTTCTGCGTCCCCCAGTTCCCCGCCTCCATAATGTGCGTATGCATGGGTCAGAGTTTCCGTACAGAGCGCACATTCTCCCGTCAAGTTTGCTTTTATAGATCACAACTGTTGCGTGGGAAGTGGCGTACGCCAGAATCAGTGACATTCCTCAGGGCTGAGAGACACAGGGGGTCCAGTTTGATCAAGGTGGGCGGTGAGGCGGACATATAAATAGTATCACAGTAATCAATCGGAGTCAAGAAAAGGCCAACAACTTTCTTGATGCCGTGGAAAAAGAGGACTTTAGCCTGCACATGTTTTATCTCATTTGTTTGATCCTTTCAAAAACTGAAGTGCAAAGGCCTTTACACACTGGGGTCATGGCGAATAAACAACATGATAACGTGAAATACTCGCCTGCAAATATTTCGCATCAAAACAATTCATACCGGTAGCGTATCATTAGCGATACAGATTTGCAGCAGTTGCAACCCTTTTTTAATAAAAGGTTTGAATAGATTAGTGCAGGCAGAAGACCAACTACCAGGATTCTATTGACCCAGAGCAGCATCTAACAGTCTGTCTGACATCAAGTGTTGTATAACCTAAACTACTGTAAGCCGACACATTCTCATTCCCAACCGACACACGCGGTACCTCGCTTGTTTTCATTTCCGACCAGGTGCGGTGTGTCAATATACACTTCACTATATTGATTTCACTGACTGGCGTCTCACGTGGCTCACAGGCCTGATGATACTGACAAGTCACATGACTAAAGACTGACATGACAAAATAAGTCGATGTTACTTTTATTTTCACGCGGTACACGAACAGCGGCCTCCTGGTTGAAAGTCTTGGGTTGGTTTGACCCATCCACCACCCCTCCCAACCCTCCCACCCATCCTGAATGAACTCTTACACTGTTAATACTACGTCACTTGCTCCGACCGTAGAATAACGCTGCCGTTGGGTTTACATTGGAGTTAGTGGAAAGCCCGGTTCACCATATACTGTTGCTAAAGGGTGACTCCATGCGTCGGTCTGCGAGGGCGAGGGGCACTTACCGAACGGAGGTATTTGACGAGTTTCAAGTGAGAACGGGTTGTGTAAGCTATTTTAGTTTCCTTCTAGCTAAATGCTCTGAGGGAATTTAACTCTGTAATTTGCCCTTGTGAAATGGCAAGGTGTCTTTTTTAACACTTTTTTTCAACATGTTAAATAGTGACAGTTTGCCTGTTCTTGTTACCTTTGGACAGAGCCAGGCTATCTGTTCCCCAGATCCAGTCTTTGTGCTATGCTAAGTTAGCTGTTGGCTAGGGGTCGCTTCATATTTGGCGAACAGATATGACAGCAGCATCGACTAAATCTGCTCTACAGCATAATGTTGAACTTTTCCTTCAACCACAGAGGCAGCAGTTCAGAAAACACTGAATTAAGAGTCACGTACATAATTGTAATGCTAAGTAGCAGCTTGTAAATGGGATGTGAGCTGCTGTTGATGAAACTTCCCTGAAACAGGGGAAAGTGAGAAACCAATGGTTTGCATTCAGCTGCAGCTTCCAGCCGTGTCCTCTGTTACTCTCTCCTCTGAGACTAAACACCATTCATCTCCACACACAGGCTGTCAGACTGTACAGACGCTGTTTAATGACACATTTCTCACTCATATGGACTCAGTGCACAGACATGCCTAAACACACACACACACACACACACACACACACACATCCTCCCACACACACACACACACACACACACACACACACACACACTGTGCACTTTACTCACAGACCATATGGATACACACACATTCATATCACCTGCTCTCTCAGCCACATTAACACACACACACGCCACATACTGTGAGCAGTGAGCAGTGGCCTCATTCATAATGTAAATCAGAAAGCAGAGAGAGAGAGAGAGTGGAGGTCCCAACAGCTTGCACAGATTTGGAGATCAATCAACACACACAACAACAAACTAGCCCAAAGCTCCACTGGCAACCAACCATGCATCTCACTCTCTCTCTCTCACACACACACTCACACACACACACACGCACACACACACACACACACACACACACACACACACACCAGCACACACATGAAAAAGAAAACGAAAAATAACATCCAGTCCCAACCTTTGTCATACATGAAACATCACACACACAGCTAACCCACATCCAGCAGCCCTCTGCTGCAGTAATGAGAGGCAGGTAGAGCACAACAAACACCGTGATCAATGTTCATTCAAATACAGAAACGGTGAAGGTTTAGTAATTAATCATGATTGAGAGCTACCTCGGATATAACAACTTTTGTAGTATCAAAGCGGCAGTGGGTAGAAACGGAGCAAATATGATTAAACAAAGTTATTTTTATAAAACAATCACTATATCCTGACAGTAGTGCATGAGACAGGGAATCTGAAAATATGTGCCTGTGGTCCTCCGGTGCTCCTGATGGATTTCACAGACCGGAGGAAAACAAGCAGTAAGAGCTGATCTACAGTCTGCGGTCCAGCTGCCGTCTATGAGAGTCGGCTGTCAATCACTCGCCAACTCCGACCAAACGGTCAAACTAGGCAGCGCTGATCAAATATGAATCAATATTCTGTTACATAATGTCTATTTCTCTCCTCAGATGTTCTCAGAATCATCTTGTAGTGTACGGTTTAGCTGTAAAATGAGAAAGTTTCTGACCCGGCAGCCATGAGCACAGCCAATAGAAACGCTCTCTCTCTGAAATGTGATTGGCCAAAATCTCCCGTCACGGACTAGATGTTCTAACAGAGCCATGAGGAGGAGCAGAAGTCTAGTTGTTTTCTCTCAGAACACTTGAATTACAATATGCTGGAAGGTTATTATGGACATTTTTGCCAAATGATCATCATGATGATGATTCAATGATGAATTTGATGCCAAAAATATACTGCCTACTGCCACTTTAAAGGTGTGTAGCATTTAGGGGGTTCTATTGGCAGAAATGGAATATAATATTAATAAGTAGGTTTTCATTAGTGTATAATCACCTGAAAATAATAAGTTTGTGTTTTTTGTTAGCGTAGAATGAGCCGTTTATATCTACATAGGGAGCGGGTGCTCTCTTCACAGAGCCGGCTGCCATGTTTCTACAGTAGCACAGAATGAACAAACCCAACACTGGCTCTAGATAGGACCATTTGTGTTTTCACATGTCCACGTCAGTCACTGTAGTTCTCCTACAGACTTGGCACACAAGTTTCAGTTGGTTGAAATCTGCAACCTCACAGCTAGATGCCACCAAGTCCTACACACTGGCCCTTTAAGAGTTAAATGGGATATTGAACGGCAGGTAGACTAGGAGAACAGATTGGAGTAACATCAACAACTGAATTATAATATTGTTTATGCTAAAAAGACAAAGAAATGGAGGAAAAACATCACATGTGGATTGAGATTGTGATTGTAGATGTGAGTAACAAGGACTACAGAGAGAACCAAAAACCTCTAGAGCACTCTATCAGAGTTGAACTTCAAACCTGAAACTAACTACTAAGATGTGGAAATCTGTTTATTCAATTTTTATTCAAGTTTGAGACATGAAATATTAAACTAATATAAGCTTTGAGCATTGTTTATCTCTTATCAGGCCATTAAATGGGTGTTATCTGTCGCTATAAACACCATAGGTGTGGGTCAGTATGGGGGTTGCTATGCCTACTGTGTTGTAAAAGTGAAAGTGAAACTTAAAAGTAACACTTTCTAACATGTTGTAAAACTGAATGAAACGTCACATTTTGAATGCAAATAAAAAGGAAACAAAACAACAACTTCTTTAGGCAATAAAACTACAACTTCTTTAGGCAATAAAACTTCAACTTCTTTAGGTTTATGCAAAAAAAACAACAGTTAAGTTTATGGAAAACCATTGTGTTTTGGGTTCAAATAAGAAGACAAAGGCACTTTGTTGGTTTCACACGGGATGCAAACTCCGGTCTCCTGGGTTAAAAACACTATCTCTACTACAGTGCCTGACCTCCGCTTCTGCTCCTGTCGAAATTACTACGGCCACTAGAGATCGCTGTCATGTTCTTTTATACCTTCTTTCGGTGATCTACCATGTGAATAGATGATAAAACCCAGTAGGTGTAGTAGGCCCCCATTGACCCACATCTATGGTGCTTATAGTGACTGATAACACCTATTTAACAGCCTGACAACTGTCTTATTATCTGGATTTGTTTTCATAAATGTCAACCTGGAAAAGAAACCAAAAAAAGTGTGTAAAAAAAACAAACAAATAAATAAGCAATTTGCAGGTGTGCAAATTGCAATAAACTTCCCATGTGGTTATTTCCTGGTTTAGCTTTTTACTTCAATAATTTAATTTTGACACTCAACTGAAAAAAAATATTTCCCCTGTGATAAATATTAAACCTCCTTGTCTGCTTCATTTCACTAAATTGAGTGAATTTGTTGAATAAAACAAGAGTCATGAGCTTTATATACTCCAGTCATAAAAGTTTATGAACTGGCACTCATCCAGCCAGTCACTGAGCTCACTAACACACACACACACACACACACACACACGCACACACACACACACACACACACACACACACACACACACACACACACACACACACACACACACACACACACAGACTGAATTTACCTTATGAAGGTTTTCATCTCTGACTAAAACAGACATTAAACCTGCATCAAAACACTTTAGGGACTTCACTGTCCCTTTTAGAGAAACTTGCAGCCATCAAACATCCAACCAGCTGCTTCTGGTCAATTCAAGCACATCTCCTTCAAATGAAACCCTTCATTTACTCCAAATAATACAAACCAAATGAGATAGTCACAACTGTCTAAACAGGATCTAAAGTAGTGTTTCCATATTTATATATCAGGTCCATGCCACATCAATCTACGTCCACGCAGACACTGAAGACATATCAACCTGTTGTGAAGCTGATCAGCGGGGCTCGCAGCACGAGAAGAGAACTGAAAGTGATTTGATGTTCTGGAACACCAAGACGCCGAGACGCTTTGTTTACTCACATCAAGCAAATCTCATTGACTTGCTGAGCGGAGAATAAGATCTTCTTATTTCAGTCTAAACACACAAACCTCATTCAGACATTGTGTGGCTTCCTGTGGACATTTTAACAAGTAAACTGCAGGCTGAAAAGTCCAAAAGAAGAAGAAGAAGAAGAAGAAAAGGAGGACAGATGAGAATAAAACATGCCAACAACATCAGCGGGAGGCAGGCGTCATGTGGCACATCTACAGACGGGAAGAACACACATACACATTCACAAATGCACACAAATGGGCACACACACTGTTACACACACAGAGCAGTGTACAGTTGACACACACAGCGGCAGCAGTAGTCTCTTTCTCTGTGACACACACACACACACACACACACACACACACACACACACACACACACACACACACTGTACCCTTAATTCGGCGTCTGATGACCCCTAAGCGGCACTTGAGTGAAACGGAGAACATCCTTCCTCTCTTTACTTCTCTTCCTTTTCTTCCTGCTTTCTTACTCTGCCTCCTCCTACTCTTCTTCCTCCTCAGTCAGACATAGTGTGAGCCGAGCGAAGGATGAGAGAGTGAAAAAGAGCGGTATTGGAGCGTTGGCCGGTCACATGGCAGAGAGAGGAAAGAGAGAGAGCATCCTTTTCTCTGACAGGGAGAAGTGATCAGTCCCTCTCTGTATCTTTCACCTCTGTCTCTCACTCTTGTTGTTCTCTCTCTCTCGCTCTCTCTCTCTCTCTCTCTCTCTCTTTCTCTCTTTCTGTGTGGGAAGTAGTAGTGTGAAATTAAGCTGCCTCCCTCTCTCTCTTTTCTCTTCTCTCTTATTCACACTGCTATTCTTCCTCTGCCTTGGTGTTTCTTTCTTTCTCCCGGCTACCTCTCTTTCTCCTTCTCCATCCCATCTTGTCTTTCTTTTTGATCCTCTCTTATATTGCTGTGTCTTGTCCTCTCTGTCACACTCTTAGATTTTTTTCTTCCTCTATTTTCTAGGATTTTTTTCTGCGTTATTTTTCTTGACATCGTTTATGTCTATCTTTAAAAAAATACATTTGTTATATAGTTTGTTATATGCTCCTTTTATTTTGCCATTGACTCCCATTGTATTTCTTTCTCTCCATCCATTCAAACAAAAGCAAATGCTTGTCTTCTTATCCTCCCTCTTTCCTAGCGGTAGGGATGGCAATATTGGTTGGTTGAGTGGCTGCAGCTGGTTGATTCAATGCTTTGGTCCCGACTCCAATATCGTGTCAAGTATTGGATGGATTGCCATGGCATTCTGTACAGATATTCATGGTCTCCAGAGGATAAAGCACACTGATGCTGGTCATCCCCTGGATTTGACATTTTTGGTTTTGAGTGAAATATTATCTTGACTATAGGACAGATTGACACAAAATGAGGTTCAAACATGTGTAGCATGAATCCTAATAACTTTGGTAAATATCGGACTATTTATCTAACGCCACCAGCAGGGCCAAACTTTGAAGGAACTTTATTTTGAAAAGACCTTGTTCATGAGCGGAATGTATTGAGTATGAGTATGAGTGGATGTATTAAGAGAACTGGATACAGTGTTGGAGACGGGGCCCCGTTCATTCCTATAAAAGTGTCTCAGTGGCGCATGAAGCAAAGATGGCTCGACTTCCCGGTGGAAAGGCACCCGGGTCTTCCGGCGGTCTTCTGCATCCATTGGGCCCATGGAGCAGGCCCAGTAGCGTCCGCTCGGTCACATGGCTCAGTCACGGGGTCCCAACGTCACGCCTTCTTCACGGTTTGCTAACTCCGCCTCCCAGCCCTCACTCCAGCCGTGGTCTGGGTCTCATTCACATGAACAGAAGGGAAATAACTCTGTATTCAGCCATGAGTGCAACTTTTAAGACCTAATGATTTAAATGTGGTTGTTCTAGTGAGGTGCCTAAAGTGTGACTACTGACCAAGTTGCGGTATTTGACGAGTTGGGAGTGAGAATGTGTTGGAGCTGTGGACTGTTATCAAGAATTCAGACCTCAACCAGTGCAGGAGGCTGCGTTGGTGGGGGGGCGTGTTGTTTAAGGTACCAGTGAGACACCCCAGGAAGTCCAGCTGGAGTAACAGATTCATGCAGTTTAAGGTTTATCAGATGCCAAAACACTGCACAATGGTTTGTAACACTCCCATTTTAAACTCTGGACAATTATCACGGCAGCGATTATTTGATCTTTCATCGCAGTGCTTGCAAGGTGAACAGTAGAAATAATGTTACAAAGTCATTAACCCACAATGTGTGCTTGCACGTGACTGGCCTTGTTGAGCCAGGTTCAACTTTTTGCTGGAGCCTCGTGCGCTGGCACCCCGATGGATTGCCTCCAATCGAGTGGATGAGAGGACTGCTTTTATTCTCACAGGGCTCAGGTGGGTCCGAACGTGGCAACAGACTCAGTCACTCTAAAACTGATTTACTTCCTTTGTCATTTTCAAACAAAAAATAAAACAGTTTTCTTTTCTTCAGTGATTATTTCTTGTATCTATTTTACCCCTTTACAGTTAAATATGACATGTCTATACATCTCTCTCTGGTTTATTCCTCAAACTCTCTCTCTTCTCTCTCTCTCTCTCTCTCTCTCTTCTTGTCACTGTCTTTGCTGTTGTCTCTCGCCCCCGACACTAATCTCCACACTCGCTCTGTTTCTCTCAGTTGAACCTCCCTCACTGCAAATCATCTTCTGCAGGGCTCTAAATTCTTACAATCCACCTCTCTCTCTCTCTCTCTCTCTCTCTCGCTTTCCTCTCTCTCTCTCCCGCTATCTTTCCTGCACTCTGTAATTCTCTTTCTCTCTTTCACAGTGTCATGGTAACAGTGTTGAGGGGGTGGATGGGGGGGGGGGGGGGGGGGGGGTTGAAGGGTAAGCTATAGCAAAATGACAGAGAGATCAAAGGAGCAAATGGCTGGGCTCAGCAGAGGAAGGGAAGAATAGTGAGATGAGGATGCAAAGAGCGAGGGCGGGGAGGTGGAGGTGTGTTCAAAAGGGAGCAGAGGGAGAAGAAGGGTAGAGGTGGAGGAGAAAGAAGAGGATGGAGAAGTGGATGAGATTGAGAAAAGGAGGGAAGAAGATAGAGCAAGAGGAAGTGGACAGAACATCCAAGCAGAGAGGAGGCAGACTGTTGAGGAGAGGAAGAAAACTATGGGCAACAGATGACAGATTCAATTATTTCATACTTATTTTCATTGTGTTTTGCCAATATGTCACTGTGTGATGTGCTCTCACAGCTCTGGCAGAGTCATGTGAGGAAGTCGTTTTTGAGTAAGAGGCTGCAGCTCTAGCACTGAATGGCAGCATGAATATACTATATATACTGAATGGGCCTGGATCCACACACAACGGTGTATCTTAAGTACAACATGTCTAATTTCTTGCCTGATTATTTTATACGACACATGAAATAGCTTTAAATGAAGAAATTCATCAATATCCCAGTGCCCCCCCACGATGCTTAGCCTCTGTATTTAATTTGTGTTTGAAGCCTTCTAATAAACATTATTTTTGATTTAACCTGTATTTTACCAGGATAGGCCCATTGAGATTTAAAATCTATTTTCCAAGGGAGTCTTGACTATTATTACACATGGGCTTGTAAAGTTATGAGTGGTGCAGGTGGACCCAAATGCAGACACGGACAGAATGGTATGGCAGGCAGGCAGGCAGGCAGGCAGGCGGAGAGGTGAGTTGGGTCAATGGGGCTGCCACATGACTATAATCACGACTGAACTGACGGTAGAAATTGGCCAAACCCAGGAACTGCTAGAGCTGCTTCACCAAGGAGTGTCTCGGCCACTCTGCCACTGCCAGAATCTTTTCAGGATCCATCTTCACCTGCCCGCCTTCAATGATGAAACCTAAGAAGCTCACAGAACTGACATGGAACTCACATTTTTTCCACTGTTAACGAACAGCTTGTTCTTCAAAAGCCTCTACAGAACTTGGTGGACATGCAGAATGTCTTCCTTAAGGTTGCGAGAGAAGATCAGGATGTCGTCAAAGTAAACAAAAACTCAGCGGTTAAGGAAGTCTTGGAGCACATCATTGACCACAGCCTGGAAGACAGCAGGAGCACTGGTTAAACCAAAGGGCATTTACCAGGTACTCAAAGAGGCCAAGGGCAGTATTGAAGTCTGTCTTCTACTCATTCCCTCCCGAATCCTGACCAGGTGATAGGCGTTTCAGGTCCAGCTTGATAAAGACAGTGACACCGTGAAGAGGCTCATCAGGGGCGCGGGGTACTTGTTTTAATGGTTAAGTTGTTCAAACCCCGGAAGGCAATCCATCGTCCATGGGGAGGCAAGGACAGTGCTCATTGCTCACTAAAAGCTTCACAGAGGTCATGGTAAATTTGGGGAAAGGCAGATAGGTTGGAGGGCACTGTCATTTTAGGGCAGACTGCAGGCAGGAATGACAAGAAAAAGAGCTCCAACATACAACCTTGCCGGATGACCAGTCAAGATGGGGGTTGTGAAGCTTCAGCCAGGGTTGTCCCAGAATAATCGTAGCATGAGGGGAAAAGAAGAGGTGAAACCAAAGCTGCTCATGGTAGTTTCCAGAGAAAATGAGGACGACAGGGTTGGTCTGGTGAGTCACTCGGGCCAGAAGTCTCCCATCCAGAGTATTGGCATCAAACGGGGAAGCAAGGGACTCGTCAGGAATGCCAGCCTGCGAAGCAAGGTTACTGTTCATGAAATTCGCATCTGCACCTAAGTCCACGAAAACCAGCAGGGGCAATGACTCTCGATTCCACAGTGGCTTGAAACTGCAGGCATGAGATGGGTGGAGAAGTGGTCTGACTCACCAGTACCCCCATCACTTACTGGTGAGCCTAATCGTTTGGCCGTAGAGAGCAGGGGACAGAGAAATGGCCGACGTGGCTGCAGTACAGGCACTTCCCCCTATCAAATTCTGAACTGTATTCGGAAGATACTGAACCCCAAATTGCTCCTGCAGGGTAAAGCACTTTGAAGGTCGGGAGACTAGAAAAACGTTAAATAAATGCAAGTCCATTTATATTGAGCGGCTGAAATATCCAGAATATATTTATTGTGAAATAGAATAATATTCGTCATGGAACTCTCATTTGGAATTGTAATTTGAAGAGATTAAAGAAAAATAATTTAAAAACAAAATAAAGAATTATGATGGAAGTTGAAAGCCCAGTTCTAGATCTGGGCGTTGATTCTCAGTGGGTTCGGCTTTACTAGTAAATCTCTAGAGACGCATTAGAGTCATTTGATATAAAAATTCACTCTATCATTTTAATATTATAAACAATATTATCTGTTAGAGCATTGAGCAAATTGTGAAGAGTACAGAAGTGTGCTAAATTAACAAAGCACAGGCTCATTTCGAGGCAGTTGGAGTTGGATATTGAGCTCCACAAACCAGGAAGGGCATCCGGAGTATCATCATTCTGATGCCCCATGTGTACAAATGAACCAATACACATCTCATAGAGCTTGTCTTATACAAGTTATGCAGCACCTTTGAGGCTTATAATGAAACTGCTTAACCACAAACTGGAAAATACAAATGAATGGTTTGTTATAACAGTGAACAGCAGCACAGTCAGTGCAGAACCAGTAGCAAACAAAAGACCTGCCGATCACCGACCAGAAAACATCATTATGATCCTGTTATTAAGGAAATAACTATTCCGCACAATTACTGGAAGAAGTGAAACTGGTAATTGAAACCATAATGACTTGTGAAAATGAATAAATAACACTGAGAAGAGAAATGAACCTTTGGTTAATGGGTTCCCCTCAGAGACAGACATATTTAGAGCCATCTAGCAGCCATCAGTGGCACTGCACCTTATGACACTTTGGCTTCAGTGTCTTGCTATGGTAGCTGCTTCTTGGTGATAAAAGCAACAATGCGTGTAAACACAACAGAGAGCACCACACAGAGCAGAACAGAAAAACCTGACCTGATGGAGAAAGCAGCTCCCTGCAGGACCCTGAGGGAGATCCAGCTTTTGTTTTGGCATTTCAATCCATCACCAGCAGAGGAACTGATCCATATTCATCATTCTCTCCCTGGCAACCTCCTCCACTTCATTTCACACATGCACACATACTGTGCACTTGTCTTCTCAAACACACACACACAAATGCATATGTGCACATACACATGCATGTCAACAAAAAAAAAAATCAATCTTATTTGAAATGGTCTTTTCTTCAAACACAAACAGGAACCACAAACGCATTAAGTTGTAAACACCCTCTGTTTCTGGCTCTCGTTACTTCTTATCCGTCAGACACACGCACACAGATTGTGCGTCATACACACACACACCCGCACAGTTGTACGCACATCCTCCGAAAATTGCAGGCAAAGAATACACCCCCACACACACACACACACACGATCATACATACATGAGCAGAGGGCACTGGAAAAACATCCACACAAACATCTGCCTACACAACAACACACTGACTAAATGTCATACTGCCTGAGGGGGAGAAAGAGAAAGAGAGAAATTAAAAAAGGGAAAGAATTAAAAAAAAGTCTAAGACAACTTGTATGGAAATATGAGCACAAAGTTGTTTTCTGACATGCTGTCTGTAAAGTTAAGGTTTGGTTGTGTTTATGCAACTAAAACTACTTGGATATGGTTAAAGGTCCCATATTATAAAAAATTTGATTTTCATGTCTTTTTATTATAAAGTAGGCTTAAGTCTTATATAAATACTGTGAAAGTATCGATACACTCAATCCACAGGGAAATACACACAGCCCGTATTCAGAAGTTCTGCGTTTGAAACAAGCTGTCAGGATTTCTGTCCATTTGTGATGTCACAAATATACAATATTTAGACCCTTTACACAGATTTAAATGTAAACATTCTAAATGTGTCCCAGTTTATTCCTGGTTGCAGTATATGTGAATGACATCAGCTGACAGGAAGTACAGATGGACCCAGGCTGTTGCCTAGCAACGCAATTCTGTTGCAATTCTGTTGCAATTCTTTTGCAATTCTGTTGCAATTCCATCAAACTGCTCTAAAACGGAGCGTTTCAAACAGATGGTAAATACAGGCATATTCAGACTGACAGTATGAGGAAAATATATATTTTTTTAACATTACAGCATGTAAACATGTTCTAGTAGAAACACAAAATACAAGTATGAACCTGAAATGAGCACAATATGGGACCTTTAATGCAAAATCATGGTCAAACTGTAAAGAAACCAATGATGACTGCTGGTAGTGGAGGAATCTAAACTGTGGCCTCCAGAGTCAAAATAAGTCTTTGAACAAAATCTACTAAAGCAGCCTTAAAATGAAGACAATGTGTAAGATAGAGATAGAGATAGAGATAGAGATAGAGTCTCCAGAGCAGAGCCGGATAGTTGTCGGACCCTGGTCGGAGCTGGCCTATGCTACGCCATGATTGGCCAGTCTGCGTTTGAGGGGTGGGACTTAGCAAAGGGTCAATTCTAACCGACAACAGTTCACATGATATCTTACGAAAAGTTATTATTTATTTTTTTTGTGGGTTTCCCTGTGAATGTCCAGCAACACAAGCAATCAGTGCACCTGTGCAAGCCCCTGCAGTGTTTAGGCAACGACTTGGTTAGATTTAAGAAAAGATCATGGTTTTGGTTAAAATAACTAGAGAAGTGGAGTTCATTAAATACGGAAGTTACGTGTCAAGTCAATGTCGACTTCTGGTTTCACACGGGACACAAACAGCGGCCTGCGGGCTGAAAGTCTGGTGTTTTTAGACCCAACTGTCCACCCTGACCATCCTCCCTACACGGACCATGTCTCTGCGTCACCTGTCCTGGCTCACGATTATGTGGATTACATACGAATTGATTACGTGGGTTATACATAAATTATGGTGCATTACTTTTCGTAGATATAGCGAACAGTTTATGAAAACAGCCTGTCCTAACGCCTCATCCACACTGGGAATGTCAGGAGCGCGTCACGGCTGCTTTGCGTGTCGCGTGGCGGCTGCGTGATTCACCTGTGTTTCTGCTGCTGCTGCTGCTATCAGCCTCTTCTTTCTACATAGAGTTTGCCTTTCATAATGGCCATTTCATTTCTTTATAAATGTCATTTATATTTATTTTAGACAGAGAAAAGTTAAGAAACGTGTTGTAATTTGTAAATAATATTAATAATCCTCAATTAAAACTCTGTACCTTATTTATTCACGGAGCTCTCCAATCACTCTATGTTCTAGAACACTGTCCAGCACATATTTCAGAATAAAGCCTCGTGTTAAAAAATGAAGGAATTCTGTCTACAGAAAAAACGCTTGAGGGCTTTTATTTTTAAATGAAAGCAGGAAGTGTTGAAACAAAAAAAAAATCTTTACTTCATCTCCATAACATATTCTACAGATAGACATTGAAACTGTAGTAATGTTGCTGGTATGATGTCAATATACAGTCAATAGATCACCTTCACTGTCTGTTGCTGCTGTGATCATCGTGCGGCACGCGTCAAAAATAGGCGAGACTTCTGATCTCTAGAAGAGACCTAGCTGACGCGGGCAGTGTGGCTGCTCTAACCTGTTAACACGGACGCCAAAATGAAAACAACAGGTAATGCAGTCGCCACGAGCTGCTGATGTTCCTGGTGTGGATGAGGCTTAACAGACAGCATTAGGGGTGTAGCGATACATCAATATTGATTCAATGATCAACGATCCAATATTATCGATGCAAAGTGAAAACATGATATATATCGTCATATTAAGATACGCTTTTATTTTGAAATTCCCATAGCACGTATGTGTCACCATTTCCAAGCACACCTCCTTCCTAAACATTCAAACGGAGCTTAAATGTGAGAAATATGGCACTTTAAAGTGAACAACAGTAGGTATATATTTGTATTTGTTTTATTAAATAGAATAGATTGTTTTTTTCATTTAAATATCTGGAAGAGCCCAGTAATAAAATTGTCATTGTGAGTTGATATAAATGTGACTGATTGTGTTAAATGGGTATATAATATCACCTCATATCGATCACAGGCCCCTGAATTGAATAGAAATCCCGTCGTGGCAGACTTTGTGACATCAGCAAATACTGTGGTCAGAATAATCTCTCTAATATCGTATCGTGATGAATCTTGTGATTTACACACCTGATTTGAACAAATGACCAGTGCTGTTGATTTCTGGTGAGGACATTCTCCATATTATATTTCTTTGCAAGATTTCAAAACTCTGGTTAATATTTGCTGTTGGATTGAAACAGGGATTACACCAAACAGTGAAGCAGGAAGTTGATGAGAGACGTTTAAGTAAGAGACACACACAAAGGCTTTGCAGAATGCAACTGCATCATTTTCTGGTTCGTATTAGAGTCTCTCGTGTGTATGTTCAGCAGAGTTATTAATCACAGCACTGCTGCGTAGCTAGTACACTTTATCACCCCTCAACACACTCCAGAGTGTAGATGTGCGGAGCAGGAAGCCGCTGTAGCACCATGTTTGTTCAATTAATTGGTCCATACAGCGAGCTCACAGAGAACATATATAGGGATGTGCTGCACCAAGCTACTGTGAACCGGAGTCCAAAGCTCTATGTACAGTGTTAAAATACAGAGGAGGAAACCACTGTTGGTGATCTTAAATTAATCTATTCATTCGACAGCTTGTGAGTTTGTGAACTCCAGTCTATGTCCCCGTCTTTCCCTGGATCTATAGCATAAAGCTTTAATGCAGGAACTGTTTGAATTAATACATGAAATGCAGATGAGCAGAGCAGGGACTAGCAGTTCAAAGCTTGTTAAATAAATCATCACAAGCATCACAGCACAGTCCACAGAGAATAGCAACAAGCCAATATGACTGCTGAGTACAACACATAATTCAATACAGTGTGAAAATATAGATGTCTGCAGGGTTACACATATTACCACCAGCCTGTGTAAATTCAATCTGGTACATTCTAACAGATGAAGCTTACTTATGGTAAAATGGTCTGGGCACTATGGCTGTCACCCATCTACGGTTTAAAGTGGGGAAGGCAGTATATTACTAAATATGTTCTTTGTTAAAGCTTCAGTATGCAGTATATTTTTGGCATCATTGGGCAAAAATTCCATAACAACCTTTCAGCATATTGTAATTCAAGTGTTCTGAGAGAAAACTAGACTTCTGCTCCTCCTCATGGCTCTGTTTTCAGGCTTTAGAACATCTAGCCCGTGACGGGAGACTTTTGACCAATCAAAGGTAATTTCAGAGAGAGAGAGCGTTCCTATTGGCTGTGCTCCGGCTGGTGGGCGGTGCTTGGTATTTCCTCAACTGATCTCAACATGGCTGCCGGGTCACTTTCTCATTTTACAGCCAAACAGTACACTACAAGATGATTCTGAAGACATCTGAGGAGAGAAATAAGCATTACAGTAACATAATATTGATTCATCAGCGCTGCCTAGTTTGATCGTTTGATCGGAGTTTGCGAGTGATTGACAGCCGGCTCTCATAGACGGCAGCTGGATGGCAGACCTCAGATCAGCTCTGACTGCTTGTTTTCCTGCGGATACCATTAGGAGCACCGGAGGACACAGAGGAAGAATGGTAAATGGACTTATATAGCGCTTTTCTAGTCTTCCGACCACTCAAAGCGCTTTACACTACATGTCAGTATTCACCCATTCACACACACATTCACCACACTGATGGCAGAGGCTACTAAGGTGCCAACTTTGCCCATCAGGATTTAATCTAAATACTCATTTAGTATTTGGGGTTAAGTGTCTTGCTCAAGGACACATCGACATGTGACCCGGAGCAGCCGGGGATCGAACCACCGACCTTCCGATTGGTGGACAACCTGCTCTGAAGATTTCTTTTCAGATTACCTGTCTCGTGCACTACTGTCAGGATATAGCCTTTTATAAAAATCACTTTTTTTTAAATCATATTTGCTCCATTTCTACCCACTGCAGCTTTAAGGGTATGTTGTACTTGTAAAACAGTCATTGTATATTGTAAATTGTGGAAATCTTTAGCAACAGTGGTTGGAAAATGTTCCTTTCCTTCCAGTACTAACTGGAATTAGGTGTGCACACTACCTTCCTCTTCCTCCTGCTTTGCTACGACACAGCACTTTAAAATTAAACCTGTCAAACTTAACAAGTCAGCTTTTTTGAAGATATGAGTTTACATACAATGCTGATGTGTTAAGCATCCCCTGTAAGCCCCTATACCGCCAAGTCTAAGCTTTGTTCAGTCAGCTCTCTCAGACCAGCACTTTTATTGCTCCAAGCTAATGTGACCTGGACTCCACAGCATGGTTTATGCAACACAAGGAGCATATAAATATTGATTTATGCAGGGTGAAAAAGCAGCCAAAACCCGGCAAATTCTGGCAGTTACATTAATAGGCGTTCTGGCAGCTAACCAGCCGAGGGTTTCTGTTCTATACTTAAAGCCACAGTTGGCTCACAAATGTGTGTATCGTGTAAATTTTATAACCAAATACCTATTGGACAAAAAATGACACTTTCCTTCCCTGTATGTGGAGAAATGCAGCTTCCTGTGATGGCTGAACAAAAAAAAGCACCAAAACTTAAACTCCACCAAAAGAAACCCAGGATAGCACCTAGGTTTGATTAATGGGTGATCTGTCAGCCCGTTCTCACTCCCAACTCGTCAAATACTGAAGCTTGGTCAGTGGCCCTCTGCATCTGATTGTTGCTTAAACATAAAAAAGTTGTAGTTTTTTTGCTTAAACATAAAAAAGTTGTATGTTTGTTGCCTAAACATAAAGAAGTTGTATTTTTGTTGAGAACCTAAACTGCTTTTAAGTTTCATTTTCGCTTTTACAACATAGTAGGCCCCTACTGAGCCACATCTATGGTGCTTCTAATGACTGATAACGCCTATTTAATGGCCTGATAACAGTCGAAGCGGGTGCAGCCCAAGCTATGGTATTTGATGAGTTGGGAGAGAGATCTGGGAGCAATCTGCTGCAAGGGCAGTGGAGAAAAAGAACAGCAATAAGTTGTTAACACCATACTGTAGATAGAATGAAATGCTGAAATGTGAGAAACCCGATGATAAAACCCTTTCAATGAGCTGGGATGTTTTTGTGGATATATATGGATATCTAGCAGAAAAGGCTATTGGAAGTCAATAGTTATACTGTAAATACTGTAATTGTAAATGTGTAGGATCAGCAGTTTATATGTTGTGTTTATCTTATTGATTTTATCACAGAGAAATAGGGTTCTCAATACAATCTGTTGTGGTGGATTTTAATTAAAAAGCTGTTTGCTCCCTGACAACTTAATGAGGACTTTTTGAGAGAAGAGAGAAGTGTAGCTCAGTCGACTGGTACTATCAGCCTCATACCATTACAAATCCTGCACACACACACACACAGAGAGCATTGTGTGAGGTCTGTATAAGGCATTAGAGAACGAGTGCTGTGGCTGGATTAACTCTGCTCTGCTCTCAATAGTTTAATCATCCGTGTGAAACACACACACACACACACACACACACACACACACACACACGCACGCACGCACGCACGCACGCACACACACACACACACACACACACACACACACACACACAGACGGATACAGTATCTTCATAGAAACACAAAGACACATAAATACTCATGTGATCAATATGGCACAAGTGTGCAAACACACACATACACTCCAGAAGATGAGTTAATGTTAGCACAGTCACCTTTCAAACACACACAAAGAACATATCATAGTGCACACTGAATGATATTTTCCTTGTTCACTCAGTGTGCAGAAGGTAACTTTGACTTTGTGCTGTCACTTAATTGTCAGTCAGCATCCCTTTGGTCCACCCAGGAAATAACAGTAATAACATGTCAACAAATACATTCAAAACTGTCAATACACATTTTGAACTATGCCCATCACTTTTCGGTACAGACCCTTTTACAGTTTGCAAACAATGATGACGTATGTCAGTGTGCACACGCATTTTGGCAATGGAAGTACGGCGGAGTGCAATAGCTTGTCAAGCTATGCAAGGACATTAACCGCCAAAGATCCCGAATGCAACCTAAACAAATTGACTTTGTAGGTATGTAATCCACGTAATTATGAACTGGGAAGTATAGATCAACTAGATTCAATTGCGTGACTATTTCACAAACAGACTGTGTTGGAACGTCAGAAACCATGACAACTCAGAGTTTTGAGTTTATTGAGTTTTAAAATGGGTGCAACAAACATGGGCAATTTTTAGATTGTGTCCTCAGTCCAATGGTAGTCAACATATTTAACAGCTTGCAGCCATAGACGCCGCTGGTAACCGTGTTAACTGGTGACCCTCAGCCAAAGCTGGTGAAATCACCAACAGAATATGTAGATGTCCTCGTAAATATTTTAAATACATACTCATCAGTGTTTATTATCTATGCCACCCATTTACACAAGTTACCACGAGCAACCTTGGATGCATTCGGCTGAAAGTCACCAGTTAACACGGTCACTCGTTAAACCGAAGTACCTGCTGCTTTGAAGCGGTCGGAATTCTGAACAACTTGAGCTGTTGGAATATCGATTCTCACAACCGAACACATGACAAACAGACATTTTGATGCCGGTAAACGTTGTAATAGAATGTTTAAAGCTGGCAAACTCGTCTGGATGGCTGGGGCAAAACGCCACTTTCATTGCCAACATGCACACGCATATTTCGCATATTTTATCGGCTGTAAAAGGTTCTATGACGAAATGTTAAATGTGTCTTTTCCTTCTCTTACTGTTTGCTCCCTTATTTACACATTTCTCCTCTCGTCCTCTATTTTCTGTGTTTGCTCACTCTTCTTCGACTCCTTCTCTTTTTATAAAATATCTGATTTGGGCTCACCCTTCTTCCTTCCCTCCTCTTCCTCTTCAGTTTTGGCAGAAATGGAAATTAGTGCTAATCTCAGAGCATGAGGCTTAGTGTTTGCACACACACACACACACACACACACACACACACACACACACACACACACACAAACCATGCAGGCATAAAGAACTGCACCCTCATGCATGTATGCATGTGTGTGTGTGTGTGTGTGTGTGTGTGTGTGTGTGTGTGTGTGTGTGTGCGTTTGTATGCGTACGTGCATGTTGGCCTTTTGTGCATCTGTGAAAGTGCAAATTTGTGTTGCATTTGTGATGTCTATTTTTTGTGTACTCATGTGTGTGTACGTACATGCAAGTGTTGTCTAGATTTGTGGATATATGCAAATCTCTCTCTGTGTGTGTGTGTGTGTGTGTGTGTGTGTGTGTGTGTGTGTGTGTGTGTGTGTGTGTGTGTGTGTGTGTGTGTGTGTGTGTGTGTGTGTGTGTGTGTGTGCGTGTGTGTGCGTGTGTGTGTGTGTCTTGAATCTAGGCCACATCTTCAGATCTCGACACTAAAACAGCATCACATTAGTGTTGGATATTTGGAATCCAAAAGCAGTTCAGCCAATAGGGAGCGTTCCTATTGGCTGAGCTTTACAGAGTACGGTCTAGACCTGCTCTATATAAAAAGCGTCTTGAGATAACTTCTGTTATGATTTGACGCTATATAAAAATAAATAGAATTGAATTGGATGTAGCCCAACGAATCCGACAAGTGACCATTTGCTAAATGAACACAGCTGCCCGACTCCTCACCCACACCAAATCCTGGCATCACATCACCCCAGTCCTCAAAGACCTCCACTGGCTCCCACCGGATCTCCTACAAAATCCTGACCCTCACCTAAAAAGCCCTCCACCAACTTGCTCCCCCCCTCCCACCTCTCTGACCTCCTTTCCCCCTACCAACCCCAACGGTCCCTCAGATCCACCTCAGCTGGTCTACTTTCCACCCCCAAGTCCAACCTCAGCAGCTTTGTGGACAAAGCATTCTCCAGGACAGCTGTCAGGCTTTGGAACTCCCTCCCAAAACTCATTAGACAGTCTGATTCCCTCACCCTATTCCAGTTCCGCCTCAAGACCCATCTTTTCTCCTCTATCTACTCCTAGCCCACCTCCCCCCCCCCCCCCCCCCCCCCCCCCCCCCAACACACCCTCACCCATTGGTCTGTGTGTATGAGTGTGCGCCTGTGTGTGTCGTTTGTCTGCTCTGTTTGTCTCACACCAATTCCTGTTTATATTGTTAAATGTCTTTGAGTTCCTGAAAAGCGCTTTATAAGTTGAATTTATTATTATTATTAGAAAAAGCCAGTATGAAAAAAGCTGTATATCATTAGAAGTTAACAACACGATGAATTTAATTTGGTCATAGCTTAATCCTACTGAGTAGAATCATATTGGTGCTACTTCCTAGTGACATATTCCTGTCTACTTATTTAGGATTTCTTTCTAAGCCAAAGCAGGAGTTTTGTATATTAATAAGTACAAATAAAAAAGTAACTGTGAATGACCCCAGTACTCCCCCTTACATACGTGCAACACTGCCAACAAGATCAAACTGATGTGCATTTATTGTACTCAACAAATGAAATGATTCCAAATAGAACTCTTCCTGTAGTTCTGCAGGGAGTCACTGAGCAGTGAGTTCAGGGTTAAACAGGTCTGAAGTGAACCATTAAGAGGTGAAGACACAGCCATGTTTCATTATTCAGATGGAAGGGGAGAAGATGATAATGGAGGGATAATGGACAAGAAAGGAAGAGAGCAAAAAGGAAGTAGGAGAATCTGAGGAGAGCATGTGTGTGTGTGTGTGTGTGTGTGTGTGTGTGTGTGTGTGTGTGTGTGTGTGTGTGTGTGTGTGTGTGTGTGTGTGTGTGTGTGTGTGTGTGCGTGTGTGTGTGTGTGTGTGTGTGGATATGGAGGTGAGGGAATCCCAGAGCTACTTGTCACTCTTAGGTTCTAAATTGGAGAGTGAGATAGAGAGGGAAAGTATGTGTTTTTCCTCTATCTCTCACACCCTCCAGTGGCAGTACCTAAAAAGACACTATGGCACGCCCAACAGATCTTCCAAACTCAATGACTAAATATGTTCTTTGTTAAAGCTGCAGTAGGCAGTATATTTTTGGCATCATTGGGCAAAAATCCCATAATAACCTTTCAGCATATTGTAATTCAAGTGTTCTGAGAGAAAAACTAGACTTCTGCTCCTCCTCATAGCTCTGTTTTCAGACTTTAGAACATCTAGTCTGTGACGGGAGACTAGATCACAGGTCAGTTCATTGAGAGAGCGTTCCTATTGGCTGTGCTTCGGCTGGTGGGCGGTGCTTGGTATTTCCTCAACTGATCTCAACATGGCTGCCGGGTCACAAACTTTCTCATTTTACAGCTAAACAGTACACTACAAGATGATTCTGAAAACATGTGAGGAGAGAAATAGACATTACAGTAACAGAATATTGATTCATATTTGATCAGCGCTGCCTAGTTTGACCGTTTGGTCGGAGTTTGTAAGTGATTGACAGCCGGCTCTCATAGACAGTAGCTGGACGACAGACTCCAGGTCAACTCTGACTGCTTGTTTTCCTCCGGTCTGTGAAATCTTGCAGATGCCATTAGGAAAAAAAAAAAAAAAAATCTTCCCTTATTAGTTGGGTGCGCTCAGCTAATACAGAGTAAAGGTTGAGGGTACAACCAGCGGAGCAATGACGTCAGGTTACCGAGCTAACGAAACTCTGCAGGGAAAACAAAGACTGAAGTGACCACTTTCCTTCAATCTGCATCTGCTAACAAAACAGCACACTAATGCTAAGTAACATCTCTCACTTCATGGAGTATTAACGTAACATTATTGTAACGGTACAAGGTAAGGGGTTTCTTTCACAACAATGACCCGCTAGCTGTACATTATCCTGCTTATTACACGGCTACTTACTGATGAAATCAATAATTTGACACAAAAATGGTCCTCCAGAGTCCGACATCTGAACTGCGCCCATAGCAACGGTCTGTTATACATAGTAACGGTCTGTTATACATAGTAACGGTCTGTTATACATAGCAACGGTCTGTCATAAAGAAATAACAGACCGTAGAACGGCGTGATTGACCAGTCAGAATCGAGTATTCAACACAGCCGTGCAATAAACTGATTTGTCATCTCAAATGATTGGGGTTGACTCGTGTCTCTCATAGATGGCAGCTGGACGACAGACTCCAGATCAGCTCTGACTGTTTGTTTTCCTGTGAAATCTTGCAGATACCGTTAGGAACACCAGAGGACACAGAGACACATGATTCTTTAAAGATTACCTGTCTCATGCACTACTGTCAGAGTATAGTGACCATTTTATAAAAAATAACCTTTTTAATCATATTTGCTCCAATCTCGCCTTCTGCTGCTTTAATACATTTCAAAAAGTTACATCGTTTTGCGAAACTGTTTCATATACCTGTCACAAGAACTATGAGCTTTATCTGATCTGAGACAACTATTATTAAGGTCTGGATACAAGATCTGTAAGAACTACTTGGATACAGGTTAGGGAAAGGTCCCGTTACAAGAAACATTGACTGTCAATAAGAAACGGTTGTTTCCTGAACTCATGTCTACAAGGTTTGTGGCTCTGTCATGCAAGTTCTGCTTTGATACCGACAGACAAGTGTCATAACTCAACACTTTCTCATCCCGACATGGCACATACTGACGCTCTGTCAGACCCCTCTGCGTCACGTTTCGGTCGCAGTAAACACGTGCTAAATGTTGTGAATTAAACAATAAGGCTTAGGTTTAGGCAACAACACTTCTTAGTTAGGTTTAGGAAGAAACAATATGCTTGGGCTTTAAACTACTACGTTTGTGAAGTGAAAATGAGATTTAACGTTGTGAACGCGGGACACGAACAAAGAGCTGGTTGTAAAGTGAAAGTGAAACTTAACGGATAAGATACAAACAGTGGTCTCATTCCGGAATTGTAAATCCCATCTGAACATTCCGGAATTGAAACGTAACACATTCTAAAATCTGAATTTAACATTCCAGAATTGTAATTACGTAACGCGTTCTGAAATCCGAACTAAACATTCCGGAATATTAACATAACACATTCTAAAATCCAAACTGAACATTCTGGAATTGTAACCTAACACATTCTAAAACCTGAACTGAACATTCCAGAATTTTAACGTAACACATTCTAAAGTCTGAACTTAACATTCCGGAATTGTAATTCCGTAACACCTGCTAAAACCTGAACTGAACATTCCAGAATTTTAATGTAATTTAGTTCGGATTTTAGAATGTGTTACGGAATTACAATTCCGGAATGTTAAGTTCAGATTTTAGAATGTGTTACATTAAAATTCTGGAATGTTCAGTTTGGATTTTAGAATGTGTTATATATATATATAAATATATATATATATATATATTTTATTTTATGTGCTGTTTATTTTTTTACTATATTTTATCTATCCATCTATCTATCTATCTATCTATCTATCTATCTATCTATCTATCTATCTATCTATCTATCTATATTCAGTGATTGTATATGATCTTTAGTTTGTTTGTTATTACAAAGATTAATTCAGGTCTTGCCAGAAACGGTATATATTGTTGCCGTGGAGGTTTGAATCAGTCTTTGCGTCGTGTCACCACATTTCTCAACACAAAAACATGAAAGTGTCCTTGATAACTCAATACGATGGATTATTGTTGAGGCCATAACTAAGGCCTTAACATGAACATGTCCAGTGTCCATGGATCATTATGACTGTAAATATGTCAGGGTTTTAATATGCTATGGGTTTAAAACTGTTGACTTCCAGTGACAGTTTCTAAAAAGACACTGCAGTAACTAAGCATGAAATGTTCTCTATACAGAGCATTAATATAGCAGCAAACAACTATTTGCGATGTAAAGATAGAGAGGAGTGATGTCTTCCTGAGCAGAGATCAAAGTCACTCTTTGTTGACATCGCCGGGCCGGCCGTGCATGCTTTTAGTTTATGTTTGTGTATGTGAGCGTGCCTCACTGGCTAGCTCATGGCCGCTGCTCTGCAGCTGATAACCGTCCTGACCGATGGCGCCGTTGTGGAAGCGTAGCACCCACCCTCCTGTCCCCCATCAGCCATGTTGAGAGCCATGCGGAGGCAATAGAAATGCTCTTAATTAGGGATGCTAATTTAGATATTTTTTTTAACCGATAACGACCCTTGTTGATTGATTATTAACCGTTAACTGACAAGATTACTGCGTCGCATGCAGCGGAGCGCCAGTAGCAGTGTATGAGCACAACAGACAACTGAGTCCCCAGTTCACCCGTCCGGGAGAGTTAGCCGCAACAGAGCTGCGTGTGTTGTCAAGGACACATACCGCCACTTACCCAGTAACTCTCCACCGCAGCTAAACTGAATGGTGCGGTGGAGGACAGCGAAACAGCTGACAGAGAAGCAGCAGGATTAAATCACGCAGGCACAATAAACCACATCAAACAGAGGAGGACTAACTGCACAAACTCATATATGAGTTACACAAACATTTAGACAACGTGACTACAACACAGATGTGCAGGCAAGCAAATATTAGTAATGTAATATGGAGATATGGATATGCATACAAACAGGATGAAGCTGTGATAACAGCTAGATAGCTGGGTGGATGGAGTCTTTCTCTAGACATCAAACTGATTTCTCTCTCTCTTTTTTAAATTACTTTCTTCCTCCTGTCTCCTCTTCTCCTCTCTCATCTGTCATCTAAATGTCTGACATGTTTTCCACTATGTACATGTTGAACCTTTTTCATCTACTCTTTAGACATTTTTTTTCCCTCCTTATCTTTTTTCTTCCTCCATATCGCCCTTCATTCTCTCTTCTTCCTCCTGAACCTGACATTACTCCCCACCATCTTCATCCCGTCCTCTGCCTCCCTTGCATATTCATCTATCCTTCTTCCTTCCTTCCTTTCCCACCCATCGCCAGTCTTCTCTAAGTAATTCTTTGCTGTTTAAACATCTGATGCAACCCAAAGCAACAGCACCCACTGCTGCTTCAATCCCACAATGCAACAACTAACCACTGTGCTCCCCAGGCCTGTGCTGAAAGGAGACGGCGTCTGCTGTGTTGTGTTCCCACAGCGGCCAGCGCACAATAACACCAGCATCATTCTGCTTTAACTTCCCCACTGAGTCTGAAACTGTTCACAGAGTTGTGCTGAGGGACTGCAGCCGTGCGCTCTGTATGGCCTTAATCTAAAAACGTAACGTCCCATAAGTGAAATTTGGAATGCAGACAGGATTTGCAATAAAAGCACAGGGAAAAATAACACTAAATGCGTTAGACAAGACGATATGAGCTGATGATATCATGAACAAAAAAACTGCTGAAATCTTAAAGCGAGGGTAGACAGATGGGTTATGGCATCACTGGGCAAAGATTCCATAATAACCTTTCAGCATATTGTAATTCAAGTGTTCTGAGAGAAAACTAGACTTCTGCTCCTCCTCATGGCTCTGTTTACAGGCTTCAGAACATCTAGCCTGTGACGGGAGACTTTGGCCAATCACATGTCATTTCAGAGAGAGTGAAATTGTGAGAAGTATATAAGGGCTTAGAACATTATGATGGAAATACATATATGATGGCCATTTCCATGCTCACTTATCTTTCATAAGTTGCTGCAGCAATTTTTGGGTTGATACCTGCGACCCTCTTGCTAACCACCGCACCACCCGGAACCAGGTAGAGTAGTGCAAAAAGAGTGGCATTTATTAACAAAACGTTTACTGAAGAAAAATAATAATATTCAAATAATAATATTCAAACTGAATCAAAAGACCACCAAAAAACAGAAAGCTGTAGCCTCACAGCAAACTGCCAACATGCTAACAAGCTGCTAACATCTCAATCTATCCATGGGCACCCATCCATACCAATGAGCACACCATCTTATAGAATATCATTTACTGCACAACTATCTCATCTCCCTACACTGTAACAGAGCCCAGCCCTACCTGCTAAGAGGACACAATGAGGCAAAGCTGTTTGCACCGAGCAGCTGATCCACCCCAACATCCCAGCAGAACAACAAGGAACATCCTATGAACCCATGAAACAAACAAACCAAACAAGCGTGTCATTTATCAACGTTAATTGATAAATTAGATCAAATAAACATTGGACTGAAATGACTAATTAAGCAGACACAAAGGCCCTGCTCATTTTGGGGAACTGGGAGAAAGGCCACCTTTACACACAGAGCCAATCAGATGCTTTCGTCTACAGCAGACTCCTGAGTGGTCATGCTGAAAGGATACAGGACGTGCACGTTTGACTGTTTCTGCAAAAGTGAAATGAAATGGTAACACTTTATAATAACCATCATTTATAAATGGTCAATTGATAGTTAATTAAACTTAGTTAATAGTTATATTACTGTTAAACAATGAAATGATAATTAACATATGTTAAACAACTACTGTTATTTTATCATCTTTTGTGTAATATGAAATAATTAGTGTATAAATTCTATATTATCACAGCTGATAAGAGACGATGACAATACATTCTGATTAATGCACTCTGTATTATCAGTTTATTGTTGCAGACATTATTACATTTTATAAACTATATGAAGTATTTCTAAATGAGTACCAAATGATTTGTAAACCTTTAAGAAGTTGTTTGTAAAACATCTGTAAATGTTACAGAGATAGATGAACCAGAAACCATTAACTATCGATCTAAATAATGTTTATAGATGCTCCACAAAGTATTTATTAACCCTTTAAAAAGGTATTATAATCATCCATCTCCATCCATCCATCTTCAACCGCTTATCCGGGGTCGGGTCGCGGGGGCAACAGCTCCAGCAGGGGACCCCAAACTTTTCTTTCCCGGGCCACATTAACCAGCTCTGACTGGGGGATCCCGAGGCGTTCCCAGGCCAGAGTAGAGATATAATCTCTCCACCTAGTCCTGGGTCTTCCCCGTGGTCTCCTCCCAGCTGGTCGTGCCTGGAACACCTCCCAAGGGAGGCGCCCAGGAGGCATCCGTGCTAGATGCCCGAACCACCTCAACTGGCTCCTTTCGACGCAAAGGAGCAAGGACTCTACTCCGAGTCCCTCACGGATGACTGAGCTTCTTACCCTATCTCTAAGGGAGACGCCAGCCACCCTCCTGAGGAAACCCATTTCGGCCGCTTGCACCCGCGACCTCGTTCTTTCAGTCATGACCCAACCATCATGACCATAGGTGAGAGTAGGAACGAAGATTGACCGGTAGATCGAGAGCTTTGCCTTCCGGCTCAGCTCTCTTTTCGTCACAACGGTGCGGTAAAGCGAATGCAATACCGCCCCTGCTGCTCCGATTCTCCGACCAATCTCACGTTCCATCGTCCCCTCACTCGCGAACAAGACCCCGAGATACTTAAACTCCTTCACTTAGGGTAAGTACTCATTCCCTACCCGGAGTAGGCAATCCACTGGTTTCCTGCTGAGAACCATGGCCTCAGATTTAGAGGTGCTGATTATAATCATCATTTTCAAATTTATAATAACCATCCAAATAATGTTTATAAATGGTGAACCATTATTGTGAAAGAGAAACTCCCAGTGGACACACAGCCGGCCTCCACATGACAGGAACTGCTACAGGGCAGTTTCCTTAACTTTGACAGCACACATGGTGAGCCGTCCAACTCCGATATCGGCATAATTCATCTCTTAAGTTTCATAATTTGTATGGGGAACGAATCCATGCAACAATCTGGGCTATTTGTTCCACCTGCTCTCCATTCAAATCATCTCCTTAATGGAGAAAAGAGATAAGGGGGGGGACAGAGCTCTTTTCTGTCTTTCCTCTCCCGCAGTCCTCTTATCCACAAATAATCTTCTCTTCTTCTGCCCACTGCTTTACTCACCTCCCCATGCTTTTCTTTATCTTCCTTTGTGTCACTGCGTGAGTGTAAAACACTGTTAAAAAATACATCTGTTCCTAAAATATGATGAATAGTATTAAATTTAACCCAAATCATTTTAGAGTTGTTGGGAGGCAAGATGACACATTTAAAGCCTGGAAGCATATTTTAAAGATCATCAATGATTCATATTTCTTTTTCTAGAAATAACTCCTCATGTTTGAGCCTGAACTCTTTTTATTTGAAAAAACAGTCTGAACTACATTCTCTGTTAAAGCTTCAGTAGGCATTCCATAATAACCTTTCAGCATATTGTAATTCAAGTGTTCTGAGAGACTTCTGCACCTCCTCATGGCTCTGTTTTCAGGATTGAAAAAATCGAGTTCCTATTGGCTGTGCTCTGACTGGTGGGCGTGGCTTGTTATTTCCTCAGCAGATCTCAACATGGTCACAAACTTTCTCATTTTACAGCTAAATAGTGCACTACAAGATGATTCTGAAGACATCTAAGGAGAGAAATAGGCATTACAGTAACAGAATATTGATTCATATTTGATCAGCGCTGCCTAGTTTGATCGGAGTTTGTGAGTGATTGACAGCTGGCTCAGAGACGGCAGCTGGACAGCAGACTCCAGCTCGGCTCTGATTGGTTGTTTTCTTACGGTCTGTGAAATCTTGCAGACGCCATTAGGAGCACCAGAGGACACCAGAGGACACCAGAGGACACCGGAGGACACCGAGGAACATGATTTTTTAAGATTACCTGTCTCATGCACTACTGTCAGGATATAGTGACTGTTTTATAAAAATAACTTTTTAAAATATTTTTTGGTTCCATTTCTACCCACTGCTGCAGCTTTAAATACACATCTTGAAAGTGCAGGAGAGTCTGTAAATGCTCTGAATTCAAAACACTGTCGGACCAATGTCAGGAGATTCATCATCACTGAGACATTTTCACCCTCTTATTATTCATTGCTCATTTCACATTGCACTTTGTAATATACTTCACATGTGAATTCAGCTTTATGCTATTTCACTGAATCCCTTTCAACTTATATTGGGTAAAAATGTTCTTCTGAAGACAGCTTTATCTTACTCTGTCAAATTGATTTGAAAAGCGACACAGGATTGATGTGGTTGTGGATGGACGACTACAAGGAAATGATCTTTTACCCAGTTTGCATGAATTGCAACAAGCACATATTAAAAGTTGTGTACAGGGGTGTGACCTGGCCGGCCTCGTGTCTAAGATGCTTGACTGAATGGTTAACAAACATTTTGTTGCCACAATGGACAAAGAATAATGAGACTCGTGCCTGTGCTATGCCACATGTCATATTTAATTGCTTTAAAATGACGGCTCCAAGGCGAGGATGTCTCATTTTGTGAATGTCTGTCACCTTAACTCCTCTCTCCTCGCATCTCTTCCTCACCTCCTCCTCCGCTCACATCTCCCGTGGCAGCCTGGTCTCACTCCGTCAAATACCGATGCTTGGGCATTGCCATTAAATCAATGTGTATCTAAACAACATAATCGTGGACCAGGAAGTATAAAGAGCGACAGACGCCGAATAGGGAGGAGGGGGAGGTGGATAGGTGGATGGAAAAAACACAGAACTTTCACTCAGGAGACAGTTATTTATTCCCGTGTGAAACCAGAAATCAGCGTTGATTTGTCACATAACTTCCGTACTGAAGTAATGCCATTTCCATAGTTATTTGAACCCAAACCATGATCTTTTCCTAAACCTAACCAAGCAGTTTCCTGTGACAGAGGTTTATTTTGAAAAGACTATGCATGTAATAGGCAGAAATTGACACATTTCATAAGATATCATACAATCTGTTGTATGATGATACGCTGCCTGCGTGACACCAGAAGTTTAGTGATTTTTACTAATGACGTCATGTCACATGACATTCTGCCACATGACAATACGTCCGTAGCCAACGTTACGTTACAAGCTACTTATTTTAAGCCAAACCATGATGTTTTTTCTAACCCTGAATAAGTGTTTTCTTTGCCTAAACCTAGCCACCACCGTTTCACAACGTTAACTGCGCATGAACCTCCAGTGTCAAGACACCACGCAAAAAGGCTTGCGGCTGGGCCAGACCACTTGCATCAGCAGCGCTTGGCGGCTGTGGATCCTGTTGTTTGATTCTTTTATTTTGGCGTCCGTGTTAACAGGTTAGAGCAGCCACACAGCCCGCATGAGCATTGACAGTATATTGTCAATATCATACCAGCAACATTACTACAGTTTCAATGTCAGTATCTGTAGAATATGTCAGAGATATGAAAAAAAGTAAAGATTTATTTTTAAATCAACACTTCCTGCTTTCATTTCAAAATAAAAGCCCCCAAGTTTTTTTTTGCTGTGGACATATTTCCTTCATTTGTTAATACAAAGCTTTTATTCTGAAATATTGGCAGGACAGTGTTGTAGGAAATGCAGTGACTTGCAGGGCTGAATAAAGTACAGGATTTTAATTTTGGATTATTACTATTATTTACAAATGAGCACATGCTTCTTGAAATAAATATAAATGACATTTAAAATAAAATGAAATGGCCATTATGAAAGGCAAACTCAATGTAGAAAGAAAGGGCTGGCAGCAGCAGCAGCCCAGCAGCAGAAACGCTGCTGGTGTGGACACCACACAGGTGAAGTACGCAGTAGTTCAGTGAGGCAGCCGCCAAACACTGCAAAAGACGCCAGGGGCTTCTGGCCTATAGTGGCAAAATATGACGATTAGGGTTGAGATCACGTTTTATTTTTTATTTTTTTATAATTTTTTTATTTTTGCTTTAATAACACAGAACAAAACGCAAAGACCAGACAAACAATTGGGAGAGGGAGGAGGGGGGGGGGACTTGTCATGAATGGCAACGTTGAGGAGGTACATTATCGGTTATTTGAGTTATTGTATTTGATCAAATCTGTGTGGGCTGGTGTGGAGGGGAATCAGCTCTGAATGTATTGCAGGAAAGGAGACCAGCTGTTATGGAACGAGGTCAAATTGTCCTTTAGGGTTGATGATGCGGCCGATTAGTGAAAGTTATAGTTTATTCCATCTATCCAGATCTTCTTTGATATTGTGTAGTAAGGGAGTAAAATTAAGTTTGAATATGTCATTTCGGTTTGTGGAAACATGGATTCCGAGGTATTTAATGGGTTGAGTTGGTTACTTATAGGGTAAGTCCCTAATCTCAGCATCCCAGTCTATGTGAGTTAGAGGCAGAATATCAGATTTAGACCAGTTGATGGAGTAGCCAGACACCTTGCTTAAGCTGTTAATCAGGTTGGGGACTGACGAAAGGGAGGATGAGGTAGTTGTTACATATAACAAGATGTCATCGGCATATAGATTGATTTTATGATGATGTGAATTAGTTTGAATGCCTGTAATGCTGTTGTTCTGTCTTATAGCTGCGGCGAGTGGTTCTATGAAATGTGCAAAAAGTAGTGGAGATAATGGGCATCCTTGTCTGGTACCTCTGTTTAGGTTGAATAGTTTAGATGTTTGTCTATTGGTGATTACTGATGCTGAGGGTGTGTTATATCATATTTAAACCCAGTTGAGATCACGTTGACGGGGGTGTGACCAGGCATGCCTCATGTCTGTTGGCAGAATGATCTACAAACTATTTGTTGCCACAATGGACAAAGAAAAATAAGACTACATTTTAAATGTTTTTGTTTGTTTGTTTGTTTGTTTGTTTGTTTGTTTGTTTGTTTTACCAAAAGCAGGCAATGTCTGGGGAATGTGTCACTTGTCAGTGCTTGAAAGTTGGAATCAGGTGAGGCATCATCACTGGACCCCTCAGTGACTAGATGTGCATCTCCAGACACCGTGAACTGATATGAGCATAATTATCCAAAAGTGGTGCTTGTGATTCATAGAATCTGAAAACTAGGACAGAGGAAAATTAGATTCTGAATAACATAATTGTAGCTGTAATAAGCTGGCAGGGAGAGACATTAATCTCTACAGACTGTTTTGTTGACACGACTCTGAGACAAAGATAGACTGTATGACACATTGCAGGAATTTTGAGGGACAGAAAGATGCAGGGACACATGAAGGGAGGGACGGGATTGAGAATAAACCTCCTCCAGTCATTTCTCCACCTTTTTGTGTATTATTTATTGTGGTTCTTGAAATGTCTAACGTACCGTATAAAGTCAGACGGCTCATTATAAATTCATGCTGTAGTATTTATTTATGTTGCCTCACTTTGATCACTGACTGGCAGTTAGTTTACTAGCTCTTTCCAGTGAAATGTTTTTTTTACGGGATAAAGTAATAGACACACATACAGTATGCAAAACTTTTCTTCTCTCTCAATTCTTCACAGCACTTCTGAACAGTGTCCTCTACAATGTCACATCTCTCCCAAACTGTGTTTGATACATTCAACTTTGATAAGGACTCAAAAAATTACTTTTCAAAAACTTGCTAGAAAAAGAAAACAGATACATGAATTTGGCATTGAGATCATAGTAGTCAGGTTAAAGCAGCAGAGGGTAGAAATGTAGCAAATCTGATTTAAACAAGTTATTTCTATGAAACAGTCACTATATCCTGACAGTAGTGCATGAGACAGGTAATCTGAAAATATGTGCCTCTGTGGTGCTCCTAATGGCGTCTGCAAGATTTCAGTCCGGACAAAAACAACCAATCAGAGTGGAGTACTACCAAGCAGGATTTGGGGTTAGCGAGGTAACTTCAGGGTTAACCCTTCAGGGTTTTCAGTCCTACGAAGGTGGTTCTCTTCTTACCGGGGTAGATCACCATGGTAACTGATGCTGTTAGTTATCCTGCTCCGGAGCAGGTTATGTTCCAGATAAGAGATCAACTTGTATAAAAGCACCACCTCCTGACCAATCAGAGCTCAGTGCGGTGATCGTATGGTAATATTACACAAATACAAAGAAGTTTAAGTCATAATCAGACTTTATGTTTATTTTTTTACTTGCTCTCAAGTCCGTTTCACACCACCGGAGACGGGGACGCAGCGGAAAGAAGGCTGAAATAGTCACACACGCTACATCATTACCAAAGGGCATAATGAAGTGTAGTCTATTCATCTGTTCTATTTTGAAAGTTATTTATATATCACTGCCCCATCTAGACGACTATATCTGACTATTGAGTATTCAGTTAAATTAATAAGTCTGTTAATTTACTCATTCACACTAAGGGAATTTTTTCTTTTGCCAGCTGTCCTTCCTGCATTTGTCAGATTCAACTGTGTTACTGTTAGTCTGGATTATGTGTTTAATTTTTTGTATTTGTGTAATATTATAATCCGATCTTCTTTTGTAAAATGTGCCGCTCTGCTAACAGTAGACGTGTCCATGTCTGTGATTGGTCAGATGCTGCAAACACCTCCACGTTCATGTGAACGCGCTCACAGCCAGACTGAGAAACCCTGGGTTGATATACTGAGTTGATAACCAGCTTCGTAGGACCGTTTAGCGTGATCTCGTCTGTTAGGGTTAGTTAAGCCAGATAATGAGAAGATACCCTGGAGATGTTGAACTCTCTTCATAGTACAGGCCTCTGGAGTCTGCCATCCAGCTGCCGTCTATGAGAGCCGGCTGTCAATCACTCACAAACTCTGATCAATGGATCAAACTAGGCAGCGCTGATCAAATATGAATCAATATGCTGTTACTGTAATGCCTATTTCTCTCTTCACATGTTTTCAGAATCATCTTGTAGAGTACTGTTTAGCTGTAAAATGAGAAAGTTTGTGATGTGATAGGAAGGAGGTTATGTTTTCACCGCCGTTGGTTTGTTGGTTTGTCCGTTTGGAGGATTACTCCAAAAGTCCTTGATGGATTTGAATGAAATGTTTTGGAGGGGTGGCACAATGAACAATCCCTTAGATTTTGGTGGCGATCTGGATCATGGTCCGTATTCAGGAATTTTTTTTAAGCATTACAATCAGCCAGAACATTAAAACCTCTGGGTATAACACATGCACGTTGATGAAGCATAACCCCGCCTTCTTCTTCCTTCAGAGAGAGAGACAGAGAGCAACTGTAGAATCTGCATTTTTTTCTCATTAAACTCTGTGAAATCACAGTTGAGTTCAACCAAAGCACACGTGGTGATTGTTGGAAAGAGTAACGACGTTGATTTAGGTGAGTTTTACTTTGTTTCTGTCCAGTTTGAATGAAGTGTTTTATGATGCTCCGCTACGTACAGCTGATCTCAACATAAACTATAATACACTTGGATGATGGTGCAAGCTGAACAGAGAGGGGGGGGGGGAGGTTTGCGCTCTACGAGTGCCATTCTAGTTTTCTCTCAGAACACTTGAATTACAATATGCTGAATTATTATGGATTTGTTGCCCAATGATGCCAGAAAACGTTCTGCCTACTGAAGCTTTAACTGACCAGTTACATATTGAAATGATCACAGGTGTCATTCCACAACTTTCACGAGCTACGTGCATTGATTTTTCAGCCCATAAAGAATGAGGTCATTGAATGCAGACTACCTTGGATTTGTTATCTTGTTCTTACTTGACACACTGAAGAGCAACTTCTTCCATTTGTCATAGGATAAACACATAAATACCCCCGCCATGTTTTCTGCTCATCAACTCTCCCAAAAGTTGCACAAATGATGCCATTCGCCATCCCAAAAAATATACAGTGATAGTGCAACTTCTATAAATAGTAAATAAATCAATACAACCTAAAAAAAACAACAATAATAATTAAATAATAAAGTATGAATTCCGATACATATGAAGAAGTCGTGTGACGCAGGAAGCACAAGCTTACTTGCCGTCGACAGCACAAGCAGATGTGAAGGCTCCAACAGAACACATGATGTTCCTCATGTTCCAAATAGCATCAAGGAGAAAGAGGCAGCGAGAGGGAGCGAGAGAGGAGGAGATGTTTTATTATTTCATTTCCCTCTCCCCACCGATGGCAGAAAACTCTTTGACGCCCCGGGTAGATCAAGGTTTAAACAGAAAGTAGACGTTCCCCGAATCGAGCGCTTCCCGTCTCCTCTGCCATCCTGCTGATCTCTGTCTCTGTCTTTATACACTCTCTGTTTCAACATTACACCATGGCGAGGCTCCCTGTGTGTGAGTATGAGTGGAGTTTCTGCACAAAAAACTGTGTGTGTCAATATCTGTGTGTGTTTGTGTGCACATGCGTATGATTTTTTTTTCACGCTTAACTCGGTGGGCCTCTCTGGGTTTCTGCTGTCAAACCTGTGTGTGTGTGTGTGTGTGTGTGTGTGTGTGTGTGTGTGCATTAGTGTACATGTCTGTAAGCGGGAGACAGAGAATGAACAGCAGGGTTAAGCAGGACAGAAGAAGACTGTGATTGTGTCAACGTAGGCATTTCTCTTTCCTGTGCTCTTTTGTCCTCTACATCTCTCTCTCATGCTCTTTCTCCATCTGTCAGTGTAAACTAAACTACTACTACTGCTACCACTACTAAACTATTCACTAGGGCTGCCAATCCATTAAGAATATTTAATGGCGATTAATCACATGATTGTCAATAGTTAATCGCGATTAATCACAAATTAATCACAGTTTTCATCCGTTCAAAATGTACCTTAAAGGGAGGTTTTGTCAAGTATTTAATACTCAAATATGCTGCTTTATGCAAACGTGTGTATATATTTATTATTGGAAATCAATTAACACAAAACAATGACAAATATTGTCCAGAAACCCTCACAGGTACTGCATTTAGCATAAAACAATATATATATATACATATATATATATATAGATTTATAATAGATTTGTTGCTGGTTCATTGTTCTTGTGTAGATGCAGTCGGTCACTGATGAACAGTTCCGTCTCTATCTGTGAAATGGTTGGTTCCTTCTTGAGAGACACATGTAAACTTCCCAAACTTGACTTTATGACATCACAGAGCAATCGATGATGTCATAAAAACACTTGGAGCATTCGATGATGTCATCAAAGCACTCTGAACATTTTTTATACACATGTTCATATACAGAAGTACTATCATATATAGACAATTAAAAAAAAGATTAAAAAAAATAAATAATTAGGTTTTCATTTCATTTTCATTTTCACTTTTTTGTTTTAAGATAATGTTGAAAAGTTTTCTTTTAATTAAACATATGCTTAAATGCATTTCAATGAAGTTTTGTGTTATTCCCATTTTTGACAGCAAGATTTTAATATTTACTGAAAATGTATATCGGTTCAAAATATCAGTTATCGGTCTCCGTGATTACTAATAATCAGTATCGGTCCTGAAAAAAAACATACCGGTCGATCCCTAGTAAATATGCTGCTTTATGCAAATATATGTATATATTCATTATTGTAAATCAATGAACAACATAAAACAATGTCAGATATTGTCCAGAAACCCTCACAGGTACTGCATTTAGCATAAAACAATATGCTCCAATCATAACATGGCAAACTGCAGCCCAACAGGCAACAACAGCTGTCAGTGTGTCAGTGTGCTGACTTGACTATGACTTGCCCCAAACTGCATGTGATTATCATAAAGTGGGCATGTCTGTAAAGGGGAGACTCGTGGGTACCCATAGAACCCATTTACATTCACATATCTGCAGGTCAGAGGTCAAGGGACACCTTTGAAAATGGCCAAGCCATTTTTTTCTCGCCAAAATTTAGTGCAAGTTTGGAGCGTTATTTAACCTCCTTCCTGACAAGCTGGTCTGACATGGTTGGTACCGATGGATTCAACAGGTTTTCTAGTTTACTATGATACCAGTATCTCCACTTTAGCTTCAAAGCCCGGCTACAACCTCCGAAAGGTTGATTGTGTTAATCCGTTAAAGAAATTAGTGTCACTGAAATGAATTTGTGTTAACACGTTATTATCGCGTTAACTTTGACACCTCTACTATTCACATCTCTACATGTTCTTTTCATTACAGCATTTTATACTGTGGTCTGGGTGAATACTCAATTCTGATTGGCTGCAGGGTGTCCATTAATTCCCTTTAATAGACACCTACTAAGTAGTTCCAGTGAAACTGTCTGTTCACCATTCTGAATGAATGCGCTGGCTACAGAACAATCTGAATATCTCATTCACAACACTGAGTGTAACGTTAGTCCATCAACGCCTCATCCTCTGAACTCCACAGGGTGGAAACTGTAACACACAAGCTGCAAGAAGTCAGTTCCACTGCCCCTCTGAACCTGCTGAGACTTTATTTCACATAAGAGATCATCTCACATGCCATTCGCTGTTCAACTCGCTACGTCAGGCTGTGGCCGACAGTACACGTGGCCTCTCACTTGTTCGTGAAACAACAACAGATGAAATGAGGTGAGGTGAGATGAGATGACATTGCTGGACAGCTTGCTAGTCTTATTAAAAATACCGTCAAATTATATTTACTGTTTATCAATCCTACGCAATGTAATTGACGCTGAATCTTGCTGGCATAACATTAGCTTTCTGGCTCATAGCTGGGCCAAAATCTCCCGTTGCCAAGTCGTAGCTAAGGTTCGTCCTATTTACTGGAGTAGTGAACAACGCTTCCATTGCATATGAACCTTATGTGATGGTGATGAGTGTTCCGGGTATTAGCAAACCCTCAGGTGTTGCCAGGGAAACAGAGTTATGGATTGTGACAAAACTTTAGAGTTTGGTTGCAAAACACATGAAAATGTAAATAAATGGTCTTCATTTTTTATTCTTTGGCAAGTGACCATAATCGTCAACCTCGCGTCGGAGAATGGACGACACCTCTTTGGACATTATCCCATGCGAGACTAATTGATGTCCTTGTAGTATCTGTGTGAAAGACTGGGAAAAAAACATTTAAAGCTACAACATGTAACATCCAAATTATGAATAAAGATATATGTTATACATAATCAGTCCGTGAGCCTGTATGTTCATGGCTAAATCCCCCAATTGTCAGACTTGTCTTGTCAATCTCTCCAGGTGGCTCAAACTCTAATTGGACAGCTCATCAAGATGACTGACAGGTGGTGGAGAGAGAACCAGACAGAACCAGAGCAGGACTAGCAATAGAACTCAACATGCACACTGCAACATTATTCTGTGTTTCTAGCAGTAGCAGGTGATTTATAATGTTTATTGATTAAATTGATTTGATGACGGTCTGAATCCACTAAGAACAACTACAGTTGTCAATGCAGGCTGTTGTTTGGTTTGTTTTAACCATAAAGTCACGGTAACCCGGGTAGACCGTGGTCAGACTCACGGTAACCCAGGTAGACTGTGGTCAGAGTCACGCTAACCCGGGTAGACCTTGGTCAGAGTCACGGTAACCCGGGTAGACCGTGGTCAGAGTCACGGTAACCCGGGTAGACCGTGGTCAGAGTCATGGTAACCCACGTAAACGTCACTGGAACACAGTGGCAACAACGATTGCAAATCCTGCAGAGAGATCTAGAGGAGAGTGTTTTTCATAAAACAATAAAAGGCAAACATTGAACATACTGTTTGATTTTATCTCCCGAATGTCCACACCGACTGGCCCAGACTGGAGTGCAGTCCAACTTGATCTGATCAGCTGTGTCATCCAAATCATAACTTCAGCAGTGATGGAATCCTCTTATGGGTTATACTGGAAAGCTTTGACAAATCTACTTTGTCACTTAATATTGTCCAAAAGGTAATTCACTCGTCATATCATACCTCAGGAGAAAGTATTGTTTCAGAGCCAGATTTTACAACAGACACTGAGTAACCATCAAGACACTTCCAGTTCTACAGCAGCGCTCCACTCTCACTCACTATAGCTGGACGTGCACGGCTCAACTCCATCAGGAGGAGGTGAAATGAATCGACCTCTGCAGTCAGATGGTTCAGACGAGGAGCAAATTGCCAATTTTGCTGACGGATCAAATGAGAGAGGTCAGACTCTATTAAGGAAAGCAGATGGCAGATCTTTAATCTACCCAACTGTGCACAACAAATAGTGTGTTCTCTGGTAAAATGTGCTTTTAAAAGCACCCAAAAGGTGTCATTAAAGCACTCGGATGGAATTACAGGCTTCAGATCTAGTTACTAAACGTTTTCAGTGGTATGATGGTTCCAGGTATTGATCAAACATGGTCCGGTTGTTAATTCTCATGCCAGCAGGAGTTACTGCGTAGTGGTGCATGGCTTGGTTATCTTGATTCGATCATGGGTGTCTGCCAGCCAATCGACCTCTTGACCCAGACGTTTCAGAGTGGAAGCAAATTGCCAATTTTGTTGTCGGAGCCTGCTGAGTCGGCCAGACTTGTTATAAGCAGATAGCTGCTCTTTCTCCCTGCGAGCAGCCAGCAGTCACTGTTCAACCTCCACAGTGTGTATCAGCCTCGTCAAGTACCCATCCAGACAAGTGGCTATGTGTGGCCAGACGACAGTTTATGATAAGTGTTTAATCAAAGGAGAAATGCAATGAGTTATTAGCCACTGGTGATGTTGATTACTGCAGTGCCCATTAGGGGCGTGCCCGTTAGGGGCACGTACCCGTGACACACGGGCCGATTGCTTGGCTCCATAGACTGTATATAAGAAGCGGACATAGTCACTGTGACGTCAACCATTGGTTTGTCGACTGCCATTTTGAAGCCTCAAGTTCAGCATTTTGGCCATCGCCATCTTGTTTTTTTGCAACCAGATATGACACGACAGGTTGGAGCTAAGTACAACCGAATTGGTAAAACATTTCCAAGCGACCAAAAAGGTTATAATTAACTTTCATGACCTGAAAACACACTGTGAAAGGGTTACAGTTCTAAAATGAAAACACGGACAACTCCCAGACAGGACAACGCCGTGGTAGCGACCTATCAATCACAAGGCAGCCCCGCCCTAAAGCATACCCTGCTTTATGGTCTATTTGACTCTAAATGGGACCATAATTTACTAAATGAACATCATGATGTATTGAAGAAGACTTGAAACTAGCGATTTAGACCATAAACTCATGTTTACAATGTTTACTGAGGTAATAAATCAAGAGAGAAGTAGGCTCATTTTCTCATAGACTTCTATACAATCTGACTTCTTTTAGCAACCAGAGGAGTCGCCCCCTGCTGGCTGTTAGAAAGAATGCAAATTTAAGGCACTTCCGCATTGGCTTCATTTTTCTGATCCGGAGGTAGCGCCCTGCTTGGCTCCCGGTATTGCTGTTTGTAGCGTTGTTGGGGGGGACGTGGCCGTTCAGATTGGGCTGATTGCTTGGCTTCCAGAAATGCTGCTTGCAGTGTTGTAGAGAACTTCTCATTGCTCCTTGACTCCAGGAAAGTGAAGAAGAGTTTGGTTGTAACATTAGTATATTCAGCATCCAGCAGCAAAAGTGAATTGCACGCGGCCTGTAAAGGCCCTCTGCAGACGACATACTCGACTCAGTCCGCAAAGTCCCGAAGCCCCGCCCCTGCTGCTGCACTTACAGCCTTGACACACCAGGAACGTCAGGAGTGCGTGGCGGCGGGATTCACGCGCCGTGCGTTCACACCAGCTGCATTTGTTGCATTTCTGCTGCTGCAGCTTCTGCAGCTGCTGCTGTCAGCCCTTTCTTTCTACGTAGAGTTTGCCTTTTAATGGCCATTTCATTTCATTTTAAATATCATTTTTATTTATTTTGGACCGAGAAAGGTTAAGAAACGGGTACTCATTTGTAAATAATATTAATAATCCACAATTAAAACTCCGTACTATATTCATTCATGGAGCTCTTCAAGTCACTGCATATTCCATAGCAATGACTGCTTATATTTCAGAATAAAAGCCTTTTGTTTACAAATGAAGACATTCTGTCCACAGAAAAAACACTTGAGGGCTTTTAATTTGAAATGAAAGCAGGAAGTGTTGATTTAAAAATAAGTCTTTACTTTTTTTTCATCTCCGTAACATTTTCTACAGATATAGACATCAAAACTGTAGTAATCTTGCTTGTATGATGTTAATATACAGTCAATAGATCACTTTCACTGTCTGTTGCTACTGTGAGACGCATGCGGCACGCGTCAAAAATAGGTGAGACCTCTATTCTCTAGAAGAGACGCGTGTCTCACGCGGGCAGTGTGGCTGCTCTAACCTGTTAACACGGACGCTGCAATAAAAAACAACAGGTAACGCAGTCGCCACGCGCTGCTGACGTTCCTGATGTGTCCGGGCTGTAAGCGTCGGTCACTTGTTTATCAAAGTTTAAGACGCATGTACAAATTGCACCAACTTCGACACTGCACATCCTTGGGTCCCCATCAATACACCCGCCAAGTGCTAAGTAGATCAGTAGATCAGTTCTTGAGATATGCAAAGGACACACCCACAAACAGACAGAGATCCTTGCTTTATAGTTACATAGCATCATGTTGAGACATTTTCAGTCCAGCTACAGTGGAGTTTGGTAGCATTAAAAAGTAATTCTAATTTTGCTGAACCAAGCTACTTTCTGATTTGTTTTTTAAATGATTTTATAGGATATTTACCTTATTAAATCAATATGAGAGTTATTATATATTTAGATTTTCTATAGATTCATTAATTTCATCAATTGTCACAAGTTCAAAAGTACAATCATTCAAAAGTGACTTTGCATTTGGCTATAAAAACCCTGTTGAGATTCTTCTCCCAGCAACCCCCCCCCATTTTACTCTGTAAACAAAAGTCACACAGACTCAAGAATCGTTTTTGTTGGCATCCTGCTTTCCCGTGAGATTAGAAATTTGTGACACAAACGCATCAGTCTGTAACTCAGGCTAAGCATGATGGACTCTCTGACGGATTGACTCTCTGACGGATGCACTCTCTGCTGCAATTTACCTCCTCTGGTGTTCAGAGGTGATTCATTCCACAGCCCCAATACCGAAGAGGTATTCCACCTCACGGTGTCTCAAAGTGTCCGTTCAGGAATTCCTGCAGTGAGGCCTGCTGTGTATTTGTCTCCACACTTGTGCAGAATCTTGTACTTTGGGGTTGTTTTACTGCAGTTGATTTAGATTTAACATTAAACATTAAAGCTTCAGTAGGCAGTATATATTTGTTTCATTTTACAGCTAAACAGTACACTACAAGATGTTTCTGAAAACATCTGAGGAGAGAAAAAGGCATTACAGTAACAGAATATTGATTCATATTTGATCAGTTCTGCCTACTTTGACCGTTTAGTCGGAGTTTGTAAGTGATTGACAGCCGGCTCTCATAGACAGTAGCTGGACGACAGACTCCAGGTCAACTCTGACTGCTTGTTTTCCTCCGGTCTGTGAAATCTTGCAGATGCCATTAGGAAAAAAAAAAAAAAAAATCTTCCCTTATTAGTTGGGTGCGCTCAGCTAATACAGAGTAAAGGTTGAGGGTAGAACCAGCGGAGCAACGACGTCAGGTTACCGAGCTAACGAAACTCTGCAGGGAAAACAAAGACTGAAGTGACCACTTTCCTTCAATCTGCATCTGCTAACAAAACAGCACACTAATGCTAAGTAACATCTCTCACTTCATGGAGTATTAACGTAACATTATTGTAACGGTACAAGGTAAGGGGTTTCTTTCACAACAATGACCCGCTAGCTGTACATTATCCTGCTTATTACACGGCTACTTACTGATGAAATCAATAATTTGACACAAAAATGGTCCTCCAGAGTCCGACATCTGAACTGCGCCCATAGCAACGGTCTGTTATACATAGTAACGGTCTGTTATACATAGCAACGGTCTGTTATACATAGTAAGGGTCTGTTATACATAGCAACGGTCTGTTATACATAGTAACGGTCTGTTATACATAGCGACGGTCTGTCATAAAGAAATAACAGACCGTAGAACGGCGTGATTGACCAGTCAGAATCGAGTATTCAACACAGCCGTGCAATAAACTGATTTGTCATCTCAAATGACATCCAGAAAAACAAGAAACACCAAAAAGCTCAAATAATCATACTACCTTCAGGTAATGGTCTAACACAGGTGTTTGGAAGATGACCATAGGTCACAAGTCTGACAAAAACTTTGGATGCGAAATTGCAACTGCAATGGAACGACTGTGCCAGTAGGGGTTGCTATTAGCAACAGTGCATTCAACAAACACTAACCGCTGATGGCAAAATAAATACATTGTTAAATAATTACATCCATGTACAATAAAGCAGGAAAGAATGATGTGTGCGTATTATTACTGTTATGCTGATACATTTGATGCTGACTTTTCAATTTGTTTTCCACAAAACAAGGGATTCATCCACCCATCCTGACTCGCAATCAACTCATTGCAATGCAAATGTGCTTCACACACATCAAAAAGCAAATGAATAGCAGCGGCAGCAGATAAATGACATGCAGAGCTACAGTCGGTAGCAGGTTAGAATATTCTGGTGCTGGAGGGAAAAAGGGATGAAACATCCACCCACACACGACTGTAGTATCTCCCAGAGAGAGAGGGGGAGAGATTGAGGGCAAAGTAGCCTATATGAGGGAGAGAGGGTGACAGAGAGAGCAAAAGGAGAAGCAGAGAGACAGGAGGAGTGAGATGGAAAGAGGACTGGGGGTGGAGAGATGAGAGCAAAAGAAAAGGAGGATTTAACACCTAAATTTAGCTGCTAAATGTGTCTCATGAGCGCACACGCAGGCAGACACAGCAGCCGTAACATCTGATATTCAGGGTTGAATACCAGCAGGATTTTCCTATTTTAAAACCATTGAGTCATTTATCACCACGTCCACAAAACAGAATGTATCCCTCGTGTCAGTTTGGTTAGGGTTAGGGTTAGTGGTTAATATGCCAGAAGATTAAGAGACAATCAGAGTCAAACAACAAACACTGGATTATCAGAAGTGACGACCATGCTGTCAGGGCTACAGAGTCAATCCTTTTTAAATACATATACATATATCAGTGGCAGATGATGACTCTAAAAATTGAGGAGGACAGGAGGAAAACCAACCCATATGGTGTCATGTTATTATTTCTCTTATTTTGCACTTGCAAAATGTGTACGTGCTCAGAGCTGCGTGATTTATGTGCTCTCATGTTCCTCATTTTTGTATGTCATATAGGGGGGGCATACATGGGATTCGGATTTATTAATTTTGATTCTGTAAATTGTTTTTGTTCGTTCAGTTTGTTCTTGTCTCGTGTTCACAACATTCAGTGTCATTTTCACTGTTCAAATGTAGTTGTTTTAAGCCCATATATTTCTTTCCTAAACCTTCCTATAGTGGTTTGGTTGCCTAATCCTAATGTGACGCCAAGGGTAACTATAGTGGTTTTGATGCCGAAAATACTGGAGTATAAAGTGGCGGTACGTGGAGAGTTGGGATGAGAACGTGTTGGTTTATGCATATCAGGCAGTGCAGTGCAATATTGGTACTTGTTCTGACGTGAAAGAAACATTTTTGTATTTTCACCAAAAAGCCTGGAATGATATTACAGTGTTCAGGTTAGATTATCGTCACATGTGGTTGGTTTTGGGTTACAGTAGGTTAGGTAAGGTGAAAGTGGTTTTGGGAAGGTAAGATTAGGTTATGTTAGACTGGGTTGAATTAGTTTACAGTAGGTTTTGCAAAATAGGTTTGGTTTGGTTACAGTGTGTTCAGTCAACTTGCTCACAATGTGGAAGGTGTCTTTGGCTTCATCCCTCACAACATCAACTTAAAAGACACAGAAGCATATTATAACCAACGCATCCATCCATTATCTTAACCGCTTATCCTATTCAGGGGTGGGCGGGGGGTGGAGTTGATCCCAGCTGACATTGGGTACACCCTGAACAGGTCTCCAGACTATCACAGGGCTGACACATCGAGACAGACAACCATTCACACTCACATTCACACCTACGGGACATTTAGAGTCAACAATGAACCTAACCTGCATCTTTGGACTCTGGGAGGAAACCTGAGCACCTGGAGAAAACCCACGCTAACACGGGGAGAACATGCAAACTCCATAACTCAATAACCTAAATGTTTCAACACTATACCAGGATCAAACTAAATCTATATAATTCCTTCAGTTACCAGTGTCTCTGCTAAGTACAGTTATCATTTTAAGGGTTTAGTACAGTGACAAGTCTTAACAAATGCAGAGGGTCTCGGCCACCTTGAACGAAAGGAGACTGAAACTAAATAACACACAAAGTTATCAAGTTTGTATCTTTTTTTACCACTACATTGTAAGCCCTCTTATTATGCTGTATCAACTGTGCTTTGTTCTCTCTGAAAAGATGGACATATAACACCACTACCAGTCTTGTTAAAGATATAGCCAATAGGATAAGTAAGAAGATATGATGAGCTTTGTTGATCCCTGAGGCAAAACTAGGTCACTACAGCTGCAAAATATAACCCCTAAAAATAAACACACTAAAATACGTTGAAGAACAAAGATGCAGCATGCTGGCCACAGTAATGCATGTCTGTTATCAGGTACATTTTTGTAAAAAGTACAGTATAGTGACAGACATGTAGAAGTCCACAGTTTGACGATTTGTTTTTCAGGAGATAAACATAGTTTATGCAGGATGTGCAAACATGAAATAAAAGGAAACAGTAAAGGAGCGGGTGTGACGCTGCACAACCAACACAGCATATCTAAAATGAAATAAATGTTTTTGAAATGGACACATTTAAAGGGACTGTTTGTAACTTTTTAAAAGTATAAATGTACCGGGTCGGGACACATGCATGCTCGCATATGCGCGCTAGCGTTTGGCTGGAATCCCGTCTCCTCTGCCTGCTTGCCTTGACTCAGACAGAGCGCGCGTTCTCGTGCACTCGCTCCACCTCTAGACGTGAACGCGCGCTCACTCTACACTGCAGAAGAGTTAGTAGCTCTGAGAATATCTAGTGAATGTACAGTGGACGTTTGTGCAGAAATAAATGCTGCAGCTCCTCCAGACCAACAGAGATTATCCGTGTCTTGTGAAGTGACGGAGCTCCGCAGAGAGAAATGTAATCGTCTCGCTACCGACCGGGTGCCGGTGTCTCCCCTGCTCTCTCCGGCAGTGGGCGGAGAAAACAACGTTACTCGCTGAGGAGCCCCGCTGCCTCAGCCTGCGCTGAAGCAGGAAAAGCCAACACTAGGATCAGCATTGATTCATGGAGAGACCTTCGTCTGGTCAGCTAACATTACTGCCAAGCAGCTGAAATATAGAGTGATATTGTGGTTTTAGCTGACGTGTGTCGCCTCACTGTTTTGAACGATGCTCGTTCATGTCTATGTAGAGCGAGCAAGCGCGAGCCCGACGCTGTCTTTTGTTGACTTAACGGCCACAGGTGTCGCTGTTAACAAGACATTTCTGAAAGTTACAAATAGTCCCTTTAAATTCCATATTACAAAAAATCCAGTTCCAGGCAGCTAGCCAATTATGTTAATTTGGAGCTGAACAGGATCAACCTAGTCAGCAGAATTTTTTTTGCCGTTGTATGTTTCTGAAAACAACGGGATACGTTGAATGTCAACGTTTTTGATCCAAAAGTATGTTTCATAAATGCGTATAATGCTTGCAGAAACGCCCAATGTCATGTGGTTAACGTTATGAAACCAAAACTGCTCGGTTAAAGGTTCTTTAAGCCATATCCAGAGTATTAAAATAGCAGCAAACACATATTTGCTATTTAAAGTTATAGTGGAGTAATGTCTACCCGGAGTAATGTCTACCTGAGCAGAACATAAAGTCTCTCTCTGTGTGTATGCTGTAATCAGAGCATCTCTTAGCCTTGTGAACATAGCCGTGTTGGCACGCGTGCCTTTTAGAGCATGTGAGCGTGCCCCACTGGCTAGCTCATGGCTGCTGCTCTGCACTGCTCTCATAGAGTGGTTGTTAGGCTACAGCTGATAATGCCGTCCCGACTGACAGCGCTGTTGTAGCACCCACCCTCCAGGTCCCCCCCATGGTTAACTGTTAGCTCTGTCAGCAGTGTTGCAGGTGTTTTCACAAGTAGTGCAGTTAGCACTGTTAGCTGGGAGCAGCCTGCTCAGCCCTGGCCATGTTCAGAGCCATGCGGAGGCATGGTTGTTAAGTATAACAACGCAACGTAACAACGCAACAACGCAACATAACGTAACAACGTAACGTAACAACGTAACGTAACAACGTAACGTAACAATGCAACGTAACAATGTAACGTAACAACGCAACATAACAACGCAACGTAACAACGCAGCGTAACAACGCAACAACACAACGCAACAACACAACGCAACGTAACAACCATAGCCACGTAACCGGCGTAGTGGGCTTTCTTATGTAATGTTACGTACCAAGCGTAACGAGTTAACATTTAGTTTGGGTTTCATATGGGTCACGAACAGTCCTCGCAACTTTTCAATATCTCGATTTACTACGTCATTTACTCTGACCGAATGCAAAAACGTTGACATTCAACGTACCCTTGGTTTGGGGAAACGTGCAATGCCAACATCTTTTCCTGGCGACTGGGTCGCAAGTTTCTTCATTTTTTAATTGAGCAAATTCTAAACATCAACATGTCCTATTTGATTCTCAGTATTCTGCTACACAAGTAATACAACTATAGGTGGCTCTAGTAGTAACTTCTTATTACAAAAGTAACATTTAATGTCCATATCGTCAGCATCACAAGCAATCACCTGTGCGGGTCAAGGGTTCAACTACTGTTGAACTTTCATTTCTTAGAGAAAGTGTTCTCTTTTCATTGGTCAGACATTACAAGAGATGGAAAGAACAGAGTGGCAACTACTGAATGGAGGACATTAGCGCTTCAACATCTGGTTCTGCCCTCTAATGTTCAATAAAGCACTGATGTTTGATGGAGGTTAATGTATGAAAACAAACTCCAACTGTGGCCACTGAAGTTTTCTTGCCGTTTTGAAACACTGCAGCGCTGCATTATTTTCCACTTTCTCTTTCAACATTCTCCCTCTCATGTTTATGCGACAACTGCACCACATGCCACTTTTTGTGTGTATTACATTTTATTTGCACTCATGCATTCATGCAGTAAAAAGATACTCATGCATTATGAAAAAGTCGATGTCTGAACACAGAGCGGAATAAGTGTCACCGCACTGATTCTCGCTCAGAGGAAGAAATATGAAGGTTTTCATCCCTCCCAGCTTTGGTTGTTGTTTTGTTTTTTTTAAATGAGCAATCTTTCTTCCTACAGTGAAATGAAAACCTTGATATCCAAGAGTATGCAGGGGCAGAGAATCAAATTAAACTTATAACTTCCAAAGTTTTCCAGTCGCTTTCAATACAGGTATGTTCTCTGAAATCTTGAGGAGAAACTGGATGATAGCAATTTTCCACTGTGTATGTGTGAAAATGTAGCCTGACCTTTGATCCTGTACAGCTCAAACTGTCTCTGTAATGTCTGTTATGCAGCACTAAAAATTGACATTAGCCACTATAAGTTACTGGTCATACCAGACCAAGTAAGACGGTGGCAGCAAAACCCCTGAGTGTACTGACCCTTTTCCAAGCGCCACCCCCTGCTGCTACTCCATCAAGCTGTCGGAGCTGCCATTGAGCCCACACTGGCACTAACTACACTCCCTGCATAAATAGCATCTCATTTTTGGACAAACAAAAAAAGCGATTTCAGAGAGAAGCAGACAGAAGGGTTGATGAGAAGCAGTTTTAACATTTAATAGCTGGACACGATATTCATTAGAGATATCTGCAACATAATTTTACCTCGTCAAAACTCTAATTCAAGATATTCAAACTACTTTTGCCATTCATGTGTATGGGGTTTGTCAATACGGATATCCACAATTCAGTTGCGGATATCCGTAATTCACATTGCGGATATTCACAACTTAATTATGACAGTGGGGCAGTGGTGGCCTAAAGGTTAGAGTAGCGAGCTTGAGACTGGAAGGTTCAATCCCCCGGACCGGCAGGATAAATCTAGGTGGGGAAAGTGAAAAGCAGCACTTTCCCCTCCCTCATTACCACCAACGAGGTGCTCTTGAGCAACTCAACTGCTCAAGTGGAGCTGCTCAGTGGCCGGCAGATCAGACTGTGGTTGTACTGAGTAGATATCTGGAATAAGAACTCTGACTATTCACAATGACGTCATAGATATCCATAATAAGAACTCTGACTATTCACAATGACATCATAGATATCCATAATAAGAACTCTGACTATTCACAATGACATCATAGATATCTGGAATAAGAACTCTGACTATTCACAATGACATCATAGATATCCATAATAAGAACTCTGACTATTCACAATGACATCATAGATATCTGGAATAAGAACTCTGACTATTCACAATGACATCATAGATATCTGGAATAAGAACTCTGACTATTCACAATGACATCATAGATATCCATAATAAGAACTCTGACTATTCACAATGACATCATAGATATCTGGAATAAGAACTCTGACTATTCACAATGACATCATAGATATCCATAATAAGAACTCTGACTATTCACAATGACATCATAGATATCCATAATAAGAACTCTGACTATTCACAATGACATCATAGATATCTGGAATAAGAACTCTGACTATTCACAATGACATCATAGATATCTGGAATAAGAACTCTGACTAGTCACAATGACATCATAGATATCCGCAATAAGAACTCTGACTATTCACAATGACATCATAGATATCTGGAATAAGAACTCTGACTAGTCACAATGACTTCATCGATATCTGGAATAAGAAAACATATCTCTCCTTCCAACCTCTCCGGCTTTCGAGTATCACTATTCCAATGTATCCTCATACAACCGTTTGCACGATATCTTACAAAAAGTTATACCTTTTGTGTATTTTCTGAAGAATTTCTAGCTCCAGTCTTTTCAAAATAAACTTCCATCTTAAACAACTTAGTGATGAAGATCCACTCCAAAACCAGAAACCCTAACCTCATGCACAGCACTGCCCTTGAGGAGGTAGAAACATTTACATACCTAGTAGGCAGTATTGTGGACACCGCTGGAGACACAAATGCAGACATAAAAAGCAGGATCAATAAAGCTAGGGTGGCGTTTAATATGCTCAGCAAGATCGGGAGCTCAAAACACATCTCAATCAACACCAAAATACACATCTTCAACTCCAACGTGAAGCAGGTGATGCGGTATGAATGAGACATGGGAAACACTAAAACACACAACAAACAGGCTGCAAACGTTCACTAACACCTGTCTCTGGTGAATACTAAACATCTGGTTGAGAGACAAAGAAAGCAATGGGGACATGTGGAAAAGAGCAAGCCAGGATCCCATTGACTTACAAATTCAAATGAGAAAGTGGAGTTGGATTGGACATACCCTCAGAAAACCTGCCACATACATCACCCGACAAGCCCTGAAATGGAATCTCCAAGGAACAAGGGAAAGCTGGAGAAGAAGTGTCCAGGCAGAAATGTCTGGGAGTGGGCTCAACTGGAGAGATCTCGAAAGAACCGCCAACAACTGAGTGAGGTGGAGGACATTCGTCAATGGCCCATGCTCCCTTGAGGAGCCAAGGGCTTACAGTAAGTAAGTAAGTAAGTTAAACAACTTGGCAACAAAATGACTTAGTTTAGGAAAAGATCAACTAGGTCAGGTTTAGGCAACAAAACTACTTAAGAAGATTGTGGTTTGGGTTCAAATGACACCGGAAGTGGCGTAACTTAAGTACGGACGTTACGTGACAAATAAATCAACGCTAACTTCTGGTTTCACACTGAACACAAACACCGGTCTCCTGGGCAAAAGTCTGGTGCTTTATGACCCACCTATCCATCCCGACCTCCTGCCTTTGCGGCCTTTGTCGCTTTTATACTTCCTGGTTTACGTGGATTACATACAAATTGATTTTGTGGAACATATACTACTTACAGTGTTTTACAGCTACAAACAGTGTATGAGAACAGCCTGTACTGTAACACGTACCCAACGCACAACGTTTAACTATGCATAGCTTGAAATCCCCAAAACTAGCCTGAAAATGAAGACAATCGGAAACAATTGCATTAGAGTCTATGGTGCCGAGCTGGATAGTTGTCGGACAAGAAATACAATGCAATACTACTTAGTTCAAAAGTGATATAGTCTCACTATGATGAACCTGTCTAGAGTTTGGCCTAACCCCGGTTTAACTGACATTACAATGGCCTAACATGCACACTGGCTATTTGAACATGCATCTTTATCCATCCATTATCTGTAATCAGCCAGGTTTGACCCTGTGACCCTCTTGCTGTGAGGCGACAGTGCTAACCACTGCACCACCACCTTGTATTGATATTTAGACAAAGTTTGATATGAAGTTTAAGTTAAATGTTTTAATCAAAACTGAAAAGTAGTGTGTTGAAAGGCTTCATGTGGTCACAGGGCTGCACAGATAAGTAGGTAGTGATGTTTCTATTGACCTCAGGCGGTGTGCTGTAGTCAGCAGCAGGTTGCTATTTACCCATTTAGAGCAGGTTTCTAATGTCACATATACCCATCCTGTTTGATGCCTTCGTTTTCTGACATTTGTTTCTTTTAACTAGCATATTCAATTATCTCCCCTCTCTGTTGTGCTTTTGATGCTGATGGAGCCATTTAGCTAGTTGTGGCTGTTATTCAGCCTCTTCAGCCTTTGTGAGCAGCTTTCAACAGGCTGATTTCATGTTTCTCTCCATCTGCTGTGCTTTTCATGTGCAGCCACGTATTCTTTCAGTTAACAAGTCTTCCAAACACTTCAGTTGTTGTAAACAAGCCAGGGAAGCTATTTCTTTTGTCCATGGTGTAGGGGTTCTACTTTGGTAGGTTTTGGTTATTAGCAAAATAATTAATAAATAATAATATAATTATTAATATTAATAAAGATTATCAATAAACATCAATAATAAACGGGGCACCACCCTGGAATCAGGGACCAATGACCAAAACGTTAATATAGTCTCATTATATATGCTAAACTATCAATTTGGAACGTTGATTAATAATTAAATTAATAACTATAACCAAAATAGATAGTAAAGGTTGAAGGATATCGGAGTTCTTGACATAGCAGAGGTTGGCATTATTCACTCTTGTGCAACATTAAAGAGACCAGCATGTATATTCCACAAACATTTATTTACAAGTTAATAAAGGTTCAAAACACAATATTAATCTAACTAAATAACTAAACTAAACAAACCAAACACAGTGTGTGTGTGTGTGTGTGTGTGTGTGGGTGTGTGTGTGTGTGTGAGAGAGAGAGAGAGGGGGGGGGAAACAAGATGGGTTCTTGTCTCAAAATGTCTGTATGGCCTACAAACAAAATGGCGAGCACTGTAAAACTACAAAGATGGCTGAATCAAAGATGGCGGAATCAAAGATGGCCGTCAGCATGTCATCACATGACCTCTTTGTTCTAGGACAGAGAGGGGGGTGATGTGTGGGTTAAGATTATCTGAAGCTGTATGTTTATGTTTAACTAATTCACAGTTTCTGTATGTGATCTTAATGTGTGTTAGATATGCAGTGGGTTAGAAAAGATGGTTAGTTGCATGCAAGACCTTGTCTATGTGAAGCATAAACTAAACACATCAGATGTGGCAAAGCCAGTTACCCAGATATCAAATACAGATAAATCAACACAGTCAAACTCAATGAATAACATTAAACCAAATCAATACAAGTACTTTCTAGAAATCAAAGTTGGACAGTCTTGCTCAGCCCTGTGCGATTGCTAATGCTAAGGCCCAGTACGTTACCAATCCATGGAAGAACCGGTTTTGTGATTCCATGTGTTGAAGTTGTGGTTCCAAGTCAAAGAGGTCGTCTTTGCTGTTAGTTTGGTGCTAACTTCTTTGCTTGATAGCTTGAAGTTAGCTGGTGAAAAGGGCAGAGCACTCGCGTCGTCTGCCGTTTGGTTCCTTGGTTGCAATGGCTGTTTCCTAACAGGCCATTGATCAGAACCAGAACTGGTTTGCAAGTTCTGGACTTGAGAGCCGTTCACCTCAACCAGGTCAGCCTGGGTTGAGGAGATGAAGAGCAGAGAGAGCGCAGCAGCTCACCTCTGGCACGTCAGGAGAGATGAGCAGATGAGAAGAAAGAGAAGGAACAAAGGACATTCCTCTGGTTTTGTTCTGTGTGAATTTCACACCTCAGGGTGAAATGTTACTGTAGCCAATGAGGACTGAGCTGAGTCCTGTGGTCAAGGAGAGCATACCTCCAGGATTCTGGGAGACAGTTCACTGTGTCTGCCACCCGAAATGGCAGGTCCCTACAATGGTATTAGCGATAGTGAATTTGTCCCCAAACTCATCTGCCAGGTTCATTATGTTTTAACAAATGTTAGATGGTAACAATGGAAATGGACTCCCACATGACAGTTGTTAGCTGCTGATGTGGCTATTGGTGCTGGAAAACACACCAACTAAAAGCAGACAGTTATAGGCATTTGTCTTGTGGCTTATAATAATTTCCCATTGTCATTGTAAATTGCTTTTGCTGTTTTTAAGAGACATTTATAAAAGCCTAGCCTTTAGAATTGTTTTTTTTCCCAAAGACACATTTTTTTTAATGCAAATACCTGTTCCAAATACACCTTTTCGCCACCTCAAACATTATATGAAGGGAGCACCAACTGCTAAAGGATGTCAAAAACTGAAACTGTTTTGTGGGAGTAAAGGCTTTTGCACCCCGAGTCTGCGTGTTTTGTTTCCCCAAAATTGTTGCACGTTTAAAAATAAATGCAACCTCACATTGTGTCAATCACAATTACACACGGACTCCAAAATGTTCAACCGTCATTAAAGTTTTAGGAACAGGTTCAATTTTCTGGTTTTCTTTCACAACTGTCAAAAGCCAAAAGAGGGCTTTTTGACCACTCAAAGCCACCGTCCATGCAAACGTTATCATCTGAGAAACATTCACTTGGTCTCCCGGCACAAAGCACTTTATGGACAAACACAGCAAAGAATACAGAGAAGAAGAATTTAAAGATCGATTGTGCCACGTGATTGCAGAACAGCTTGAAATCGGGGATGATTGCAAAACAAAGGACGTACCAAAGAATAGACAGTAGTGACTTTGCTCTTAGCAACTAAAGGATAACTTCTTGCTAATGTAAGTCATTCACTACCCCCATTCAGGATTAGCACTATCCACTGCACCCACATAATTAATTTAGTTTTGTTTTGTATTGTGAATTTGCACAACAAATAGAATAATAAAACACATCAGACTCAATCTGAGAGGTTTCTGTGCCTAATGATTTTTATCGGATGGCAGTTTAAAAAAATGCAAACAAAAAATACAGACTTGGTGTGCAAAGGCCTTAAAGGGAGAGTTTGGGTGTTTTGAAGTGGGGTTGTATTTGGTACTTATCCATAGTAGGTGTATTACTGATCCATAGTAGGTGTATTACTTACACTACATGACGGTTGGTGTGACCCCAGTTTGGAGAAGCAGACAGGAGTACCAACATCGGAGCAAAGCAATACAGACCTGTTTACGGGGACGGCAGAAAAACACATTTTAGCCATCTAAAATAAAGACTAGCCTAAAACAAAAGATATCTGTTTAAGTGTACGCTATATTAAGAATATTTCCAGCGCTTTAGCTCTCTGTCAGACAGCCCTTTCCTTCTCCTTTTCCACTGAACTGAAAGTGAAACTTATCTATGCTCTCTCCAAAGCCAGCAGGCTCAGACGACAGAAACAGTAGAGATATGTTTCAGTTCAGTTCGTCCTCTGAAATGATTACATTCATTTTAATATAATATAGATATTTTTTAGGTGAGTCTTTTGTTTAGGTGGCTAAAATCCCCGCCCACAGCACTGTATTGTTTTGCTCTGGTGCCGGTGCTCTTTTCTGTTTCTCATTTAACAGACATTTAACCTCAACTCTAATAAGCTTCATTTCAAATGCATTAAAGTCAGGATTCTCTTTAATATTCCTAATGTCACATTAGCCACAATCTTGTTGGCTAATAACTGTTGGGGAGGATTGACGCTAACAGTTTGGTAGCTTTTTTTTCTAAATCAGTTGCATGTTTCCACTATGTACTGTAGTAGGGCGGTGCAATCAAATGCTACCCAGCCATATATTTCTTTTCTCTTGAATAAAAAAAAGAATGAATTGATTTGTCAGTGAAGAGTATGGAACTGCACTGCAGACCGGAGTCTCTGACAACTACATTGATTCGTTTTGTGGTCTACAGTATGTGGTGCAATAAATTGCAGCTGCACAAAATAATGAGTGCAGCTGTGTATTTGTTCTTACCAGTAGGGGTTTCTTGGCGTTGGGGTGGAATAACCATATCAAACCATGTATTAACAAACCGAGTCTTTGTAAAGTTTCTTCTCATTTCACAAAATGATTTGACGTACTGCATTCAACAAGTCCTCCAAACTAATAAGTACTGTATGTCACCAGCCGTGACAGTATGCGGCTGCTATTGTTTTCACCTTGTGAGTCTGTGTGTGTGTCATCCTGGAGACGCCTACTGTAACAGCAACTACCCGTCTGTGGACAGATTTTATCAATGCGATGGCGTCTAAACCGTGCAAGATGCAGTCATGAAATTTGACATGTGTGTAGTTGAGATCAACATGAAGGTCGAGTTCAAAGAGGGGGGTGGTCTGAGAAAGGCCGCTGGAAGTAGGGAGTGGGGGGGTAGGAAGTAGGGAGTAGGGGGGTAGGAAGTGGGGAGTAGGGGGGTAGGAAGTAGGGGGGTAGGAAGTAGGGAGTAAGGGGGTAGGAAGTGGGGAGTAGGGGGGTAGGAAGTAGGGAGTAGGGGGGTAGGAAGTAGGGAGTAGGGGGGTAGGAAGTGGGGAGTAGGGGGGTAGGAAGTAGGGAGTAAGGGGGTAGGAAGTGGGGAGTAGGGGGGTAGGAAGTAGGGAGTAGGGGGGTAGGAAGTGGGGAGTAGGGGGTTAGGAAGTAGGGAGTAGGGGAGTAGGAAGTGGGGAAGCGGACAAATTTGGTGTTGTGGTTGGTGTAGGGCTCTAAACTAACTTTTTTCACCGTCCTCTCGGAACCGTCACCAAACACAACCTAAGCCGTCCCCAAATGAATGTGGATCGTCCCAAATGTAAAGTCTTTGTTTATCTACATTATCATTAGTTAATCTTTCAAAGTGATCTTTAACATGAATCGGACATCAAAAGGGATTTTTTTTTTTCATAAATTTATAATCTATTCCAAATCTTTTATTTTAAAAAGACACTTTAAGCTGAAGTAGGCAAATATGTTTAAAAAAGTTATTTTAATAAAACGGTTGCTATATCCTGACAGTAGTACATGAAACAGGTAATCTGAAAAAAAATCATGTTCCTCTGTGTCCTCCAGTGCTCCTAACAGCATCTGCAAGATTTCACAGACCGGAGGAAAACAAGCAGTAAGAGCTGATCTGAGGTCTGCTATCCAGCTGCTGTCTATGAGAGCCGGCTGTCAATCACTCGCGAACTCCGACCAAACGGTGAAACTAGGCAGCGCTGATCAAATATGAATCAATATTCTGTTAATGTCTATTTCTCTCCTCACATGTTCTCAGAATCATCTTGTAGTGAACTGTTTAGCTGTAAAATTAGAAAGTTTGTGACGCTGTTTGTGAAATCTGGTGAAGGAACACCAAGTTCTGGTCACATGACCGGAGCACAGCCAATAGGAACGCTCTCTCAATGAACTGACCTGTGATTGGTCAAAGTCTCCCGTCAAGGCTAGATGTTCTAAAGTTTTCTCTCAGAACACTTGAATTACAATATGCTGAAAGGTTATTATGGGATTTTTGCCCAATGATGCCAAAAATATACTGCCTACTGCCACTTTAATGTTATTATTTATTCATAATTTGCATGTTTCTTTTGATGTTAACAATGCAGCTAAGATAAATTAATAATTGCAAAAAGCTTGAACCGGCCCTGCTAGCTGCACGTTTGTGTGGCCTCGCTGAACGGCTGGCCTCGCTGAGTAGCTGGCCTCGCTGAGCGGCTGAGCGGCTGGCCTCGCTGAGCGGCTGGCCTCGCTGAGCGGCTGGCCTCGCTGAACGGCTGGCCTCGCTGAACGGCTGAGCGGCTGAGCGGCTGGCCTCGCTGAACGGTTGGCCTCGCTGAACGGTTGGCCTCGCTGAACGGCTGAGCGGTTGGCCTCGCTGAACGGCTGAGCGGCTGGCCTCGCTGAACGGCTGTGTGTTTCACGCGTGTGGTGTCCACACCAGCTGCGTTTCTGCTGCTGCTGCCAGCCCTTTCTTTCTACGTATAGTTGGCTTTTCATAATGGCCATTTCATTTCATTCTAAATGTCATTCTTATTTATTTTAGACTAGGGTTGTTAATAATTAATATTATGTTATGTTTATGTTGTCAATAAGGTTTAATAATAACGATACTCTGCACAAAACCTGCCGTCATTTTCATCGCCGTTCATTCTAATGTAACGGGTATATTTCTTTTAACTCTTTTCATCCTCCCCCATCGTGTGTTTTCCGGCCCCGGGACGAGGGGACGTAGTTCAGCTCGAGTCCTGCGCTGGTGTGATCCATCCGCAGGGTTGTCTCTACTCTCTAAGTCTGGTAAGGTAAAGGGTGATGGTAAACACTGACAACTGTTTGCACTTCCATACTAAGACATCCTACAACATGGCATCAATCAACCTCATGCAACAAGCTCCAGCTAAGTCAGCTGGTTGCTGATGACCAACGATGAGTCCAGCTGGTAGAGCGCTGGCGCACCGTTTGTATTTTAATCTTTGGTTGTCATTTGAAGTGATAATTGTACATATCTAAAATCAAACTCTGGTTGGTATGTTGTCTATTCTGCTCCAGTTTCTATTTGTGATTTAGGCAGAGCAAAAGCAACTTTAGCTAACGGGAGTGTCCATATTGTACCGTTTACTCTCTCTCTGTTGTTTTTGATATGCTGCAGGATGTCTTAGAGGTTAAATGAAAAGGTCACAGAGTGCCAGTTAAATACCTCTCCGTAGCACCCTGAACATGCCTGAACTGTGAAATGTACTGTGGGCTTTGTTTACCTCCAGCTCCAGTAAAGGTGAAGCTTTGACTGCAGGGTTTAGCTTCCTGCTGATGCTAATTTCCCACCTCCATCGCACATCTAGTTTGCATCATCTGTCAGCTGCTGCAGTGGTTCTGCTGGCGTTTCACTGTGGAACTGATCATTTCAGTATGGGAGGTGTAATTATAAGATGCAGATTTGAGATGAAAATTGGCTCTCATGGAAATAATGCAGAGGCTCAGCAGCTTTGGGGTATATTTAGGTTCCAGAACACACATGCACCAACCAACACTGGCAGGGTGTGATAATATCACTTCTACTCTCACAGTCTCTCACATACACACACCTGATCCTTCTAAAGTAGCATAATTGGTTGTACAACCAGGGACAACTGTATGACTGGTTAAACAAAGCATTGTTTCATTCATCATGTTTGGTTTCATGTTTTAGTTTCAACCAGACTCCACAAAGTGACTACAACAAACACATCTGCTTTAATGTAGCAAACCGATTGTTTTTTAATTAAATCTCCTTTTATAATTATCGCCACCTTATTTTGAGACACACTACAGCAACAAACTTTGAAGCAACAATCTGTTTGTTGGCTTTACATGCATCACTTGAAGGGTATTTTTTTATTTAAGGTGAGACAGCCAAGGCATGCAATGGTCAATTTTGAGATTTTGGCTATTTTGCTTGAATCACACGTCTTCTTTCAGACACGGGTAAAGAAAACATCCAAAATACACATTTAGGAGTTTATTTTACTACTTTGTCTATCTGCGTCTGTAGATTTTATCCTAAATTCACCAAAAGTTAGTATTAGATAATCTTAATTTGCATATTTCTACATAACATTTTAGAAAACAAAAAATAATTGTCGTAATGTAGCTATTGAAATGGAGAAATGTCATGGTAATTTTTAGAACATTCTATTCCTAAAAACATGGGGAATATGTTTGTTTTTTTAATGGCTGTTTGAAGTATTTTCTGATTTAGGGAGTGATAAAAAGAGATATCTGAAATTCCCTGTGTAAAAACCGTTGACTATAATGTGTTAACAAAATGAAAGATGAAATTTGAACCTGGCTTTATCCAATGTTCATATTTATGTTCTGGAAATATATGCAAATTAGCACATATTTAATAAGATAATGACTCATTTGCATATTTAAACGTACATTTTCAGAAAACTTGTATTACAAAAAATAATAGTCTTAATGTAAGTAATCAGCTGGGTCAATACTGTGAACCACGTGCTGCTCGCGGTAAAATAGGCGAGACCTCATCTCACGTAGGCTGTGTGGCTGCAACAGGTAACGCAGTCGCCACGTGCTGCCTACGTTCCCTGTGTGGACATGCCGTAAGTAAATGTGATTTTCAAGCATACTTATAGTCTGTTATTTCACCCCAAAATTTTGTTTTCAGACACCTTTTTTCAATTCACCTACACACCATATTGTGTCATGGACATCATTTTGTTTCCAATTCCCATCAAACATACATAGTTTTCCTCAAATTTAAAACCTTGACAGTAAAAGGTTTGACATGTTTGCAGCCAGTTATCGTCATGCTTCTGCATTTGATCACACCTTTTTTTGTGCACGTGTCTTCATATGGACTGACTTGTTGTGCTTATTTTCCATCGATTGCATGTGCAGCTTGCTCTCTACCTGTGACTTCCCCTGGCTTTCAAGCTATTCGGCTGACTTAAATTAGAATTTTCGCTGCAGGGCACATCCCCTGTGCTCATTTGCATTTAGCACAGGATGGCAGTTGCTAGTGTTAATGCCATTCATTTGTGTCAAAGACACATTTTTGGCAAGAGAGAATTATGCTGTGAGACATATTTGATGGTCCAGCCTGGTCTTAAGGTAAGGTTGATATTCCAGCATCCCATAAGTTCCCACTCTATGCAGTAATTCCTTTCTGTATTCCCCACCTAACACACATTCAACACGTAAACACATGCACGCGTCCATTGTTCAGAGACAATAGATGAAGTGCTCCATTCTGTCCTCCTCTCAGATGACTGTAGGTTGTGCCTCTCACCATCTATCAGTTACTGCTTTGACTTCCACTGGGGAGAAAGGGTGTCGTAGTGTGAGACCTGCAGTCAACGAGGAGCATCACATACAGTTTGTGTGCAACCTGTACTCCCGTAGGAGGACAAACATTTCAGTGGCACTATTAGCCAGGTGATGGGCGAGATGAAACGCCCCACTCATGTCTGAGCTGAGGATAACCTTCATGTCCATGTTGATGACCTTTGACATTCATATACTTGAGGGACAATGGAAGAGGAGCGCTTGTTTTTCACTTGTCCGTAGTCCACAAGGTTGAAACTATTATGGAGACAGTTGAAAACTAGCCAGCTGCTTCTTAAAGTGGGGGTGAACATGTTTTCTTTTCTCTCCCCAGACCACAGCTATAATCACCTACATATCATATCCAGCATTAAGATGAGATACTATATCTAAAGCAATCCATTGGTCAAATGGCAGGTTCACACATAAAGGATCCGGTTCCTGAACCGAACAAATGCCAGGATGATACATTGTTTACATTTTCCATCTGAGGCCTGTACTACGAAGAGAGTTCAACATACCCAGGGTATCTTCTCCTTATCTGGCTTCACTGACCCTAACAACCGAGATCACGCTAAGCAGTCCTACGACGCTGGTTATCAACTCAGTAAATCAACCCAGGGTTTCTCAGTCTCACTATGAGCACGTATGGGGCAGTGTTTGCAGCATCTGACCAATCACAAACATGGACAATTCTACTGTCAGTAGAGCGACACGTTTTACAAAGGAAGAGCAAACTATATTATTAGACAAGTACGAAGAAGTTAAACCCATAATATACATAACATATATGGGTCCTTGGGGTAAACGCTCCAGGGTTCGGTTCAATTGGACTAAACAAGGCTGGTGTGAACGCGCCCGAAGTCTTGTGGATTCATACCAGGAGTACTAATCATTTATGATCTCTTGTTGCGCTAGATAAAAGCATCCAGCGACAAGCTTATGTCAAGTGAGAAGGAAAACATGTATTGTGCTGGAACAGAGGAGGATATTGGGATGTTTGCCTTGATAGAATCGTGTTCCCTCTTGTTTTAGAAGTGACCTTTCCCCGCCTGCAGCGCAGCGTTTGCTTCTCTGATGGTTGCTCGATGCCGTTTGAAGTCGGGCTGCTGCAGTTTTCTGCTGAGTGATTAGAAAGATTGTTTGATGAAAGGATATATGGGAGGGGAAGAGGAAAACAGGCACACTCACACTTCCCTCTCTCACACATGTATATGTTTACTGCCGTATACGTTTCCTACCACACTCACCCTCTCGCTCCCTTCACTGAGCTGTTTGTGTACGATCAAAGCCAGTTAAAAAATAAACCTGAACTCTCTGTGAAACACTTCCCCAAGTCTTTGAAGAACATGAGGTACCTAACAAACTGTAGCATCAACACTAACCAGCTCACAGCTAATTAAATGCTAGCACTAACTAATTAAGCCGACTGAACAGCACAGCAGCAAACAGGCAACAAAACAGTGTCACAGGAACTTCTTCTGTCCCTGAAGGAGAAAATGTCTTGGACATCTCAGCAGTGCCATTTACCTCCAGCCTCCTATGAATCACGTTTATATGCAAGCATTTCTATTTCAGGTCAACATTAAGCTAATGAAGACACAAGCCTAACGTTCATATGGGGTGCAATGGTCAAGGTGCTGGATGGACATTTGTTTGCCTTCAAAAGGTGTCCAGTCAAAATATGTCTTAACCAAGACGGATTTCTGCATCACATAGAGGAGGGAAGCAGTACCATCACCAGAACAGAGTCCAACGGTGCAGGAACACTCCGGTTGAGCTAATCATAAACACTTCAGCCATATTAGTAAAACTCCTTATTTGGAGGTGAAAGTGAATATGAGTCCATCTTAGTCACATTTGAAGTTAATGTGGGGGCGAGCATACAAGCAATTGAAAATCGTTGACAGGAACATAATGTGGGCAGCATCAGCCTTTCGTCTTCCCTAAAAACGTATTGTTAACCCAAAGTAGCTGCATTTGAATGTAATGTATTGGAGCTACAGTGCACTTGGTCACTAAGACCTGCCGGATTACTGGAAGCTGGTGTTGTATTTTCTGTGTACAGAAATAAGATTCAGTCAGAAGTATTAAAGCTGAAGTTATTTTTATAAAGCGGTCACTATATCCTGACAGTAGTGCACTGACATGACATCTGAACAAATCATGTGCCTCTGTGTCCTCCGGTGCTCCTAATGGCATCTGCAAGATTTCCCAGACCGGAGGAAAACAACCAATCAGAGCTGATCTGAGGTCTGCTGTCCAGCTGCCGTCTATGAGAGCCGGCTGTCAATCACTGTTACTGTAATGCCTATGTCTCTCCTCAAATGTCTTCAGAATCATCTTGTAGTGTACTGTTTAGCTGTAAAATGAGAACGTTTGTGACCCGGCAGCCATGTTGAGATCTGCTGAGGAAATACCAAGCACCGCCCACCAGCCGGAGCACAGCCAATAGGAACGCTCTCTCTCTCTGAAATGACCTGTGATTGGTCAAAGTCTCCCGTCACGGGCTAGATGTTCCAAAGCCTGAAAACAGAGCCATGAGGAGGAGCAGAAGTCTAGTTTTCTCTCAGAACACTTGCATTACAATATGCTGAAAGGTTATTATGGGATTTTGCCCAAAGATGCCAAAAACATACTGACTACTGAAGCTTTAACAGCAGTGAGTGAAAGCACTAACATTACCTGAGTCATGTTTGAAATCACTGACGGGGAGGAAAGATGGTTCATATTTTACCTACTGTATGTTTACAAGTTTGTGACCAGTCCAAAGACACGCAGGTTGTGTAAATGTGAATGGTTGTCTGTCTGTCTGTGTTGGATGTGTGACAGGCTGGCAACCTGACCAGTGTGTATCCCTATTCTTGCCCTAGCTGGGAGAGGTTTCCAGCCCCGTACACAACCCGTTCACTCTCCCAACTCGTCAAGTACCTCAGCTCGGTCAGTGGCCCTCGGCGTCTGATACCGACGCACCAGACACACTTTAGCATCCGTATGAGACGCACCGGGCTGTCAACTAATTCCGATGAGCAACTGAGTATAAATAGTGAGAAAGTGTGCGTAGGGTGAGCAAGAGGGGAGGTAGGATAGGTCAAACAAACACAGGACTTTTACCCAGGAGGCCGCTGGTCATCTTCCATGTGAAACCAAGTCAACTTATTTTAACATAGTTTTGTTTTACGTAACTTCTGTACTGAATCAATGGCAGTTATATCACAAACAGACTTATTTTACGTAACAAGCATACTCATTATACCCCCGTGACAACTTAGTCAGGGGTATATAGCGCTCCGCATGTCCGTCCTTCAGTCCGTCCGTCCATTAGCGTGTCACACTTTCGTTTCCGGAGCAGAACTCGGCTCGGAAACTATTTAACTCAGGATCTTCAAATTTGGTTTGATGGTAACCCCCCCCAAAACATCTTGGCATTAGCTCATTGCACCAGAACCAGTTGTCATAATCTGTCAATGTGTACATTTCTATTGGACTTTTTGTAAATGTGTACTGGATTGATGAATTGCTTTCAGGTGAATGTCGACCTTCACTAATGAAGGGAATGTGTGAAGCGTTAGATCAACCAATGATGCATGTACAGTTCTGCCTAAGGGCTGTTTACTATATTTACATTTCTCATTTTCTGTTTTCTTCCTTCATGCTATGCAGGGCTGTAAAACACAAAGGCCTAAATGTGAAACCTGTCCAATCTTTTGCAATCAATCTTCCACGTACAGTAATGTGTAACTTTGTACTGTTGAACTTGATTAATGCCATACAGGAAGTGCAGCCTCGTCCATTTTCAATCATCGTCATCAAGCCCTTAGCCATAGTTTACAGGAGAAAAGACTTCCAGAGTACACTGTTATATTGACCACATGGAGAAGCGTTTTGACCATCAATGACAGAAGGACTTGTCATTTCGATTCCACTGACTTGTTCACTGACATAAATATGTCCTTTTAAAGGGACTGTTTGTAACTTCTTACACGTATAAATCGGGTCGGTGTCTAATGCGCGCTCGCGTGTGGCTACGCTGTTCCGACACAAACTACACAGAAGCACCAAAACCGCAAAGTTACAGTATATCTAGTGAAGCCCGTCTTGCAAAACGGTTTCAATTCTTCCTGCTCCAGCCCCCCCGACCGCAGCCAGAAGACACAGGGGAGCTTTGGTCTCCAGGGCCGGAGTCCATGCTGTGTCTGCTCCTCTGCCTGCTTGCCTTCACTCACACACTGCGCTCGTTCTCACTCGCTCCACCTCTCACATGCATGCGTGCACACTACACACTGCAGAAGACGGGAGTCTGCAGCAGGACAACACAGTATCAGCATTGATTCATGGAGAGACCTTCGTCTGGTCAGCTAACATTACTGCCAAGCAGCTGAAATATAGAGTGATACTGTGCTTTTAGCTGACGTGTGTCTCCTCACTGTGTTGTCTGATGCTCGTTCATGTCTATGTAGAGCGAGCAAGAGCAACAGGATGCTGACTTTAGTTGACTTAACAGCCACAGGTGTCACTGTTAATAAGACATTTCTGATTCTTAGGCCCTGTTCAGACCTGGTACCAACATGCGTCCTCAGTGATCCCATCACAAGTGGACAGCTTTAAGTACGTCTGTTCACACCTGGCATTAGAATGCGTCTCCACATGCGTCTCTAGTGACCACTCTAGAGGCCCTTTAAGAGATAAACTATTATGAGCAAGTTACAGGCTTCTGCATGTGATCCGTTGTGTGCTGCTGTTTGTACGGATTGTTTCAATGAATGGATTCCAGAGATGTACCAAACAACTGAGAACAACTGTAAATCATACTTCAAATGCCACATGACACATCCATAAGCCTTCTTGTTCAAATAGGAATATACATATACAAGAATACATTTGTATATTAATATATTGTCTTCATCATGTAATGCGTGTCCTGTAAACACCGTATAGAAACACACATGCTCCCTCTTCATTTCTCTCAGAAGCAATGCATACACACACACGTGCACTCAACACACCCATCCACTGCTTTGGTATCATTCATGAACAAACACCCAACTTCACAAACACACACACACACACACACACACACACACACACACACACACACACGTGGCGGTGCGACCTCTCACCGCCAATGCAGAGGCTGAAACGGCAGAGTTCATCACACAGGGTGTCCGGGCTCTCCAGCTCTCCTGGTCCTCCCCCTTTTCCTCCTCCTTCTCCTCTCTTCTTCCTCGGCGACATCCTCTTCACCATCTTCATCACTCGCTCCACTTTGTCCATCCTGGATGATGGACGGCTGACCAAGATTCAAGTGTAAAGTTGTAGATTTGGCAGACCTCTTTTTTCCCCTCCTTTTCCTTATCCCCTCTTCTTTTCTCTTTCTACTTTCTCACTTCTTTCTTGTCTTCCTCTTCTTTTCCAACTCGGTCTTTTTTGGGAATCTTAGTAACTTTCACCGCTCTGCACTCACATGTTTCTCGTCTCCCTCTCTTCTCTCATCTTCCCGGCAAAGTGGCTCTCTTGATTTCCCCAAAACCCCTCCTCTTCCTCCTCCCCCCTTCTCTCCTCTTCTTCTCCTCGGTCTGGTCTTCTTCTTCTTCACCTCCAATTTTGCTCTCCCTTTACAATGCAGCACTTAATTGCCCGGGTTTAGTCCCACAAACACCTCATCCATCCTCTCCGTCTGATCCTTCCTCGTTCTTCTCTTCTTTTTCCTTCTCTTTCCTCCCTCTCCTTCGGCTCACGGAGAATCCGACGAACCGAGCTACGACAGAAGTGAGACACTGAGGGAAAAGAGGAGAGGGAGAAAGGGAGAGGCAGTACATTTACTTCTCCCCTCCTTTCTCTCTCTCTCTCTCTCTCTCTATGCACCCCACATCACACCTTCACAACTCTCAGCTGCTACTTCCAGAGGAAAAGACGGGAGAAAACATAAAGCAACATTTTTTATAAAGACTGTGTGGTGCTATTTTCTTTGTCTCTCTGCAGTGCTGTGCTCCATTACCTCTCTCTCTCTCTCCCCCAATGCACTTTTTCATTCTGTCAGTTAGCGCACACATACACACACACACATACACACACACACACACACTCTCACACACACACACACACACACACACACACACACACACACACCAGTTTGTCTCCTTCCACAACAGCAACCACAGCGAACTTCTTCAATCAGTCCGTGTCTCTCTCCCTCCCTCCTGCTTTACATCACTCCTTCATTTTCTTCCCTCCTCCGTCTTTCCTATACTCATACACATCACACGGACATTCCACGTGTCATGAGTACGCATTTTAACGTTTCCGCGTGTCACCTGTACACCACGCAAACGTCCGCAGTTAGGTTCAGTCAAGAAAAGCACTTAGTTAGGGTAAGGGAAAACGTCCTGGTGGGGCTTCAAACATAAGGAAGTGAACTAAGTGAAAGACGTGTGGAAACAACTACGGAAAACACGCCACAAAGACGACAGTAAACGTGACGATTGTCACTAACGTAACTTACGAAACAAAACACCGGTCAACAATGGTCTGGAACACAGGTCTCCTGGTTAAAAGCAAGCCCTCAGGAAGAGTGCGTCACGTGATGCCATCGGGCCCTAAGAGACTTCTTCCCATAGACTTACATTGGGAAAGAGACGTATGTAACTCAGAGGATCATTCTCTTTGAGGAATATGAACTATCCAGTACGAACACTTGAATAGCCCGGAGTTATTTCCCTTCTTGTGTTCATGTGGATGAGACCCAGACCGAGGCTGGAGCGAGGGCTCGGAGGCGGAGGGGAATCATTCCTGGGGCTGCTCTGTGGGCCCGATGGATGCAGAAGATCGCCGGATGATCCGGCTACTTTATCACTCAGCAGTCGAGCCTCTTTGGCATCAGAGCAACTCTCATATAATGAATGTTAGCCCGCCAATAACGCTGCAACCAGTTGTCTTTATACATCCATGGATAAAAGTCCAGTGTTTGGACCCATCCACCTCCCCACCTGCCCTCCATCAGTGGTCTTTCTCGCTCTTTTTACTACATCACTAACTTACCGTAGCATTTATACGCGGATGCGTTTACATTGCAGTCAGTACAGGATACATGGCGTACAAAAGATAATCAAGAAATGCGTACTGATTGCGCGCTAAACGCCTTGCGCATTATCGAGGCAGATGCGCCTTTTGGTGCAAACGGGCTGGTTTATCCCTCCCACTCAACCTGTTCCTTTGACCCTAACACAATCCTTCCTCCTCTTCTCTCTTCATCTCTTCAACATCCTTCTTCTCTCTGTCTATCTTTTCCCATTTCTCCCTCATCTCTCCATCCCTCTGCATGTTCTCATCTGCTCTTTAAGCTCCGTTTCGTGTCTCTCCATAATAAGCTATAATAAGCTCATCATTTCCTCTGCACACACACACACACACACTGTTTAAGCATGTAGGCAGGACAACACACACTGTGGACACTTCTGCCTAGCTCTCTCTCACACACACACACACACACACACACACACACACACACACACACACACACACACACACACAATGACACTCAGCTTTTTGTGCTCACTCCCTCACTGCAGAGCTGAGGGTATGAACCCCAGGTAGCTATAATGAAAAGTCAGGGGGGGTGGGGGGGGGGTTCAGGACATGCTTTTTAATCACTGACCCGAGACGATCCGTACAGACGCTATGATCCTGCAGTGAAGTTTTCACTTTTTGAAAAGTGTGACACCTGACAGAATTGATTGCAGACAGGAAATTAAAAATCCCCCCGTGAAGATTACTGAGGTTTTCTGAGTTTCTTGAAGCAGCTGCCTCTAAAAGAGTAGCACTTAAGAGGACATTATCATCCGTGGGTTCTCAGCGTGATCCAACGGACATCAAGCTTTAATATTGACATGAGGTCAGGAAAGAAAATAACTTTCATTCGAGGCGTGAGGTGTACATTTGCATCAATCGGGATGGCCGTGCCTGCAGGTGAAAAGCCAGGGAGCCTGTCATGTCTGTGACGCTGTACTAACCAGCCTTGTTCCCTTATGATCCCTAAAAACGAAGCTACATCTACTCGTGACTCGTTGTCACAGGATGACAGAGTCAGGAAACTGAAGATAGATTTTCCCTTTTCTTTTGAATAGCTACTAAGAGGCCTGAATACAGAAAACTAGACAGCATCTTACAAGAAAAGCACAAACTTTAGAGATAGACATAGATTTAAGGAGCAGAATTATGTTTTTCATCATAGCCTACCAGACCAATACTCTGGCTACCCATTAGATTCATCTTAAGACCCGGTCCCCATGTTGTCCCTATTCAATGTATTCTCATTCAACGGTTCGTATGATATCTTATGAAAAGGTTATTCCTCCTTTTTTGTTTCGTATCTCCAGCAACACGTGTTCCACTCCCTACATGCATAGTCTTTTTAAAATAAACTTCCATCTTCACAGGAAACAACTTCCTTAGGTTTAGGCAAGAAAGCTACTTAGTTAGGTTTAGGAAAAGGTTGTGGTGTGGAATAAAATAACTTCGGACGTGGTGTTACTTAAGAACATAAGTTACATGACAAATAAATCAAAAGTGACTTCTGGCTTCACACTGGACACAAACGCCGGTCTCCTGGGCGAAAGTCCGGTGCTTTTTGACCCCCCCATCCACTCCTCCCTATGCAGCCTTTGTCGCGCATTACATTTCCTGGTTCACGATTACATGAATTACACACAAATTCATTTTGTGGGATATATATGAATCACAGTGCTTTACTTTCATAGGTATAGGAAAGAACAATACATGAGACCGTCCTCACCTATTTCACCTACTATTTTATATATTTTTTTTAACCCTAACCAAGTAGTTTTGTTGCCTAAACCTAACTGCCACCGTTTCACAATGTTAACCATGTGTTACAACGTTAATCAAGACCGTTTCAACCAAACCTTCATGGTCAAGATACTACACTAAAGGCTGCTCCACTATAATGACGCCGGGCCTTCTGCCCAAGTGGTGAAATATGATGAGTAGGGATGAGATCACGTTGGTGATGCTCTACTAATCTGACTTGCTGCTTAGAGGGCAGTGGTGCTAAACCTTTTTTCCTTACGACCCCGAAAGATTTACGACCCTTGTAGATTTTCCCTTTGTCAGGAGTGTTTCATTGAATAGCTTTTAGAGGGCTGAATACATCAAACTACAGTGTTTAACAAAAAAACCACAAAGTTTATAGAAGAAAAAGTGATTATAATATTATGCAGCAGAGTTTAGTTTTTCATCATAACTTTTCATCAGATGATTACGGGGGTGAATCATCTCCTTTGTCAGCCGGCCTTCACTCACACGCCACGCTCGTTCTCACTCGCTCCACCTCTCACGTGCATGCTGCTCACTCCACACTGCAGAAGAGTTAGTTTAGCTCTGAGAATATCTAGTGAATGTACAGTGGACGTTTGTGCAGAAATAACTGCTGCAGCTCCTCCAGACCAACAGAGGTTTCCCGTGTCTTGTGAAGTGACGGGACGTTATCGTCTCGGGCCAAAACTCCGGCGTCTCCCCTGTTCCCTCCGGCCGCGGTCGGGAGGCTGAGGCAGGAAAAGCCAACACTAGGATCAGCATTGATTCATGGAGAGACCTTCGTCTGGTCAGCTAACATTACTGCCAAGCAGCTGAAATATAGAGTGATATTGTGCTTTTAGCTGACGTGTGTCTCCTCACTGTGTTGAGCGATGCTCCTTCATGTCTATGTAGAGCAAGCACAAGCGCGAGCAACAGGACGCTGACTTTAGTTGACTTAACGGACACAGGTGAAGCTGTTAAGACATTTAGGATTCTCACATACAGTCCCTTGAAGAAGTCCTATTTATGTCATTTGGATGGATGATAGAGATGGGAAAGATTCCATTTTTATAACTTGAGTGTTTATGTCACCAGACACCTCCAGATGGTGTTTCTGCAGAGTTAGTTGTTTGAGGGTTAAACGTGCATTGACAGTGTAGCACTATATCCATTACATTTAGGTTTGATATAGCCTAAACAACAAGCACTGGCTGATTTGAGGCAGCCATCAGTTTGAATTGAATGTGACTAAGGATATGTGCATTGATTTCAGACATCAACAACAAACTCCTGCAAATACTACAATAAATGGACTACATGTTGAGATTGTTGAATTTCACAAGTATTTGGGCATCATAATTGACAATAAGTTGACCTTTGAGAGGAACACCGATATGCTGTTTAAGAAAAGCCAGCAGCGTCTCTTCTGTTTGAGGAAGCTAGCCAAGTTCCAGGTTGAGAAATCCCTGATGACACTGTTTTATAAATCTGTTATGGAGTCAGTCTTTTGCTTTTATTTGCTGGTATGCATCCCTCAACCTCAAACAGAAAAACTCATTCACAAGGTTGATAAAAATCAGCAGCAAAATCATCGGTTCTCAGCAGACATGTCTGTCTGAACTGTAGAACAAACAGCTGATGAAGAAAGCAGAATCCCCCCCACACACCCCCTGCATTCAGAATTGAAGTCTGCCCTATGGTTCCCGCTTCAGACAACCATCAGTCAAAACTAACCAATAGAAATGATCTTTCATACCCTCAGCCATTTCACTGTTCAACTCTGTAAAGTATAGGTAGTATCAGCACATCCAGGCCTGTTCTGCCTGTTCTTGTCATTATCTTAATTGTGTAACTCTTTGAATATTTTTGGTACTTCAAGGTTTCACCTTTTTCAGTGTTTTAGTATGTGGGGATGTACAGGATGGATATATTGTCTTAATGTCATGACATGTTGTTGTTGTTGTTGTTTGCTACTGCGGCTAAACCGCCAACTCTTTCACTTCACTTCTATGTTATTAAGTGCCAAGTCAGCCGTGATTACAAATTCTAAAACTGGTCATTACATGGACCGCCATATCAGAATCAGAATCAGAATCAGAAAGGTGTTTATTGCCAGGTGTAAGGGGTATACACGAGGAATTTTCTTTGGCTTTTTGGTGCGAGACAAACAGTATAATAACAAAGAATAGATATGACATGAACATAGAACTTAAACCAGGTTAGTTAGTTGGTTAGTTTGGTTTGAATTCATAAGTGAGCACTTGCTTGATGTCCCTATCTATAGACGAACCGACCTCAACAATCCCTTGAGAAGAATTTGAGGGAAACTGAACCCAAAGTTTGAAAAGGAGGTATACGCCGCAGACATCCTGAGCAGCACTGGAGGACTGTCCTCAGCTCACAGTAGAACAACTTTCAAAGTATTATAGACTCTGCAGGAGTCAGAAAGACAGAAATAGACTCAATTCAGCATTTGGCTTTGTCAGCGGATTCCAAGAGCGAAAACCAGTTGTTTCTTCCTGACTACTGCAGTGCATTAAGAGGAAATTCAACTGTACCATAGCAGAGGCATCCTCAGCGCTGCTCAGTGGGCCCAACAGCATGTCATACTTCCACTGTTGCCTGTTTGATTCTGCTTTGTAGGCTATATTTCATATAAATCCTTCCTAACACAACTTTAATGTATGAAATGAGCACATTAAATATATTTATATTATATATATCTAACCTTCTCCCCTTTCCTCGGAAGTCCGCTACCTGGGTGTCATCCTGGAACGACTCTCTCATTCCAGTCGAACATCAAGTTCATCACCAAATCCGCTTTTTTCCACCTAAGAAACATCTCTCGTCTCCTGCAATCCCTCTCTGACTCCGTGGCAGAAACCCTTCGTCACCTCCCGTTTGGACAACTGCAATGGAGTTCTGTCCGGGGTTCCCAGCAAAGCCCTGCACAGGCTCCAGTATGTGCAGAACTCAGCTGCCAGGTTTCTCACCCGCACCAAGCCCTGGCAGCACATCAACCCCCCACCCTCATCCAGCTCCATTGGCTCCCGGTCAAGTCCGGCATCACTTACAAAATCCTCCTCTTCACCTACAAAACCCACAATGCCCCGGCTCCTCAGTACTTATCTGACCTCTTCCACCCATATACACAGTCCCGGAAGCTGAGATCCTCAGGCCGGGTCAGCTCTCAATCCCCCCACAGAAACCTTCGGAATTCAGGGGACAGAGCTTTCAGTGTGACAGCCCCCCCCCCCCCTCTGGAACTCTCTCCCCACAGAGCTCCTCAACGCCCCATCTCTGGACAGCTTCAGAACACTCCTTAAAACCCCCCTCTTCAACAAGGCCTATGGCCTCTAGCGACTGCTATGTTCCGTTTGTTGTGTTTATTTATGTCTATGTTAAGCGTCCTTAGGTTTCTTGAAAGGCGCTTTATAAATCAAAGTTATTGTTATTATTATTATATAAAGTGCATCTTGTAGGGATGAATAATGTGAAGGTTACATTCTGTCACCACTAAACTATGTGACAACAATGTCGGGCAAGTGACTTGGAGATTGTAATCGATTACTTTACTCTCTCAACATGCTCCAACGCTACCACACCTACCACTATTTATTCAATAATGTCCTCTCTATTTCTATTTCTTCATGTGTTAAACATAGAATTTACCAGCTAGCCTTCACAGTGAAGCTACTTACAGCTAGCAACAGCTAGTTCACCGCCCCCCCAAAGCTAAGCCCTCAGCACACACAACTCCCATCTTCTCAGCACAGCCACTGCATGCTTTCACTCATCAACTTGGACTTGCATTTATAGAGCTCCTTTCTAGTCTTCCGACCACTCAAAGCTCTTCACACTACCTGTCAGCATTCACCCATTCACACACACATTCATCTAGCAAGGATCTGATCTAAATAGCCTACAAACTCTGAATACAATCCAGCTGATTCCTGGATATCAGATGCTAGCTAGCCAGTTAATATGGCATACCATTTAAAACCACCCCCCCACATATCCGACAAGTCGCACTCACTCCAAAAGGTCAAAAGAAAGGTCAAAGATTCCCCTCATCTAACCATCCACGCAGGTATCTTCAATCCAACTAGTGCTCGTCTCCCACCTACATAACCAATTTGGAAAAAACAAGAGTGGACGAGTATCTGTGTGGACCGTGTACGGTCAGACCGTGTGGACCGAGTACGGTCAGTCTGTGTGGACCGTGTACGGTCAGACCGTGTGGACCGAGTACGGTCAGTCTGTGTGGACCGAGTACGGTCAGTCTGTGTGGACCGTGTACGGTCAGACCGTGTGGACCGAGTACGGTCAGTCTGTGTGGACCGTGTACGGTCAGTCTGTGTGGACCGTGTACGGTCAGACCGTGTGGACCGAGTACGGTCAGTCTGTGTGGACCGAGTACGGTCAGTCTGTGTGGGCCGTGTACGGTCAGTCTGTGTGGACTGTGTACGGTCAGACCGTGTACGGTCAGTCTGTGTGGACCGTGTACGGTCAGTCTGTGTGGACCGAGTACGGTCAGTCTGTGTGGACCGTGTACGGTCAGTCTGTGTGGACCGAGTACGGTCAGTCTGTGTGGACCGCGTACGGTCAGTCTGAGTGGACCGTGTACGGTCAGTCTTTGTGGACCGCGTACGGTCAGTCTGTGTGGACCGTGTACGGTCAGTCTGTGTGGACCGTGTACGGTCAGTCTGAGTGGACCGTGTACGGTCAGTCTTTGTGGACTGTGTACGGTCAGTCTGAGTGGACCGTGTACGGTCAGTCTGTGTGGACCGTGTACGGTCAGTCTGTGAATTTGTGGCTAAATTGTTACGTAAATAGTCAGTGGTCATGTCTATAATGTTAAATCCAGCTGTACATGTCCACCAGGTCCGGTGAGTACACTAGGGGCCGTGCTGAACCACTGAACTGGCCGTTCAGGTGGTGACGTACCCACTAGTGGAATACATAAACTGAATCTTCTGTTATTCTGTCTAAACAATCCACCAAAAACTTCTTTAAGCAAGAACTAGTCTATGCCACTGACGAAGTTTTTCTTAATGAAAGACCCTTTCCAACTTGCCGTAACACTGGAAGCAGCGAGGCGAAGCTCTGCTCCTCGACGGAGGAGGAGCCGCTTCTGCCGAGCACGTGACTCTCCACCTCCCGCCGAAGCTCCGACTGCCGGGAAGCCGGACCTGGGTCTGTCCTCCACCGGGCTGGTTGCTGCCATAGGCCCCGCTGAAGTGAGCTCAAGAGGTTTCTAGTGAACCTGCATTATTTCGTCTGATTTCGCTGAAATCTGACCCACTGGCAAGAATAACGTAGACAGTTTTGTCGCTGATGGTCTCTTTTACTTCTGTAGGTCATATAGAGGCATCAGTATTATATCCAGACTGTTTCAACCAGTTCAAAGTAAGTGAGAAATCAACATGCAACATTAATACAACAGTAACAATCTTCTCTTCCCTGTAAAGAGCATCCTGCACAAAGTTCTCTTCCTGATTACAACAAGAATGTGACAGACCCTTACAGCCAGAACCTGCTGGCGCCGGTGAGTGGAACCAAGCAAACCTCAATAGAACACATCATTGAGGTTTGCTTTCTCCTACTCCTTCCACATTTTTCAACTTAAAAACTCCATTCAAACATGAATATGTGCAGCTCAATTAGGAATCAAGCGCGTCTATTATTCTCATTCATAACTTTCATATTTTAAGAATTATTAACCATAATTCATCAAAAATGTTGCATTGAAACGAATGAAAGAGATGTTCAGAATCTTTACATTTTCAAGCATTTTAAAGTCTTCACTGCTCATTCATACTTTCACCTAGAAACTCCATTCAAACTGTAAAATGCTCCACAACTTCTGTAGATTCTGGCTATTATTCAACTTTTAATATCCCATTTGTACTTTTTTAAATATTTAACCTTGTTCGGAGCTTGGTAAAGTGCCTTTCTCCGACTTTTACATGAGTGTGTATTGCGCTCCTTAGAGTGATGACATCAGACTTGGAGGGCGGAGCAGCTTTAAAATCTCATTGAAAAAATATTTTAAACTCGCTCCCATTTCCACAATTGTCACTCTTCATACATAATTTCTTCACAGAAATGTTGGAAATCTTGTGTTGGTCGCAGTCATGTAGCTATGGAATCAGTCGGACTTACACATTTTGAGATAAATGCTTGGAAGCGAGAGCAACTCCATGGTGAGCTTCCATAGGCCCCCATGTTAATTTTGTCACCTTTTTTTGGAAGAGTTTAAAAGTTGCTGGTTTTAGAAACTGCTGCCGAGGCCACATTTGTGACACTACACACCCAAATTTCGCACCATATCTTCATCTCGGAGTCCTTCCTGCTCTCCTAAAGAATGAAAGCGATAGCTGTCACCGTTTTTGTCGTAGAAGGACTTGTTCGGTAGGTGTTTCTCTCTTTGATTCCATGTAAAACTCTGTCTAACTAGAGATTAGCAGTAACATCAAAGCAGTTAAGATCAAAGGTTTCCATGGTAACCGTTGATTGCTGGTACTCAGGTGACATAGATGAAGTATTTAGAGCAAGTTGACACACACACACACACACACACACACACACACACACACACACACACGCACACACACACACACACACACACAAACACACACACACACACACACAGTTAAAAGAAGCCATTAGGCCAAAGGGCCTTCTCCTATCGTACCACCATGTTATGGAATGATTTCCCTTTACATCACACAGTCTGTTTCTGTCTGTCTCTCACACACACACACACGCACCCACACGCACACACACACAACCCTTCAAAATAAAAGCCCCATAGAGTATCTGTATCTTAACAGGAGGCTCACAATGAGACCTATCATACCTCTTTCTAATGGAATGTTGTCACTGTGGACATCAGACAATGTAATTATGCCTCCCCCTAACCCATCCCTTCAAAATAAAAGCCCCACAGAGTGATTGTTTCTTAACAGGAAGCTCCCAATTACACTAGTTTTTAAAAATAAAAGCCCCCAACTCTTATTTTATGTTAACAGGAAACTAGGGATTCACTTACTTTTTCAAAATAAAAGCCCCAGAAGGTAACTTTCTTAACAGGGAACTCAGAACTAATTATTTATAATGCTTCAGCTGCTTTTCATTCAATTACAACATTTATTTACTGATTTATATTCTTCTGATTCTGTATCCTTCTTCATACAGATTACAGCCATCAATGCAGTGTAGCATCAGCTATTCAAAAACCTTCAAATATTCCACATCTTTTATACACTATTGGTATTATTAAATTTTTCAATGATATTCATACAAATTAAACCCATAAGCACTCTTTCAACTCTTCCTACTTATTCTCCTTCTTCATACAGATTAAAGCCAGCAATGCAGTGTAGCGTCAGCTATTCAAAAACCTTCAACTATTCAACAGCTTTGATAAATTATTGGTATTTTTCAACTTTTCAATGAAATTCATAAAAATTCAACCCATTCCCACTTTTCAATCTATTCCTACTACTTCAGCTTCTTCTAACAACATTTAAGCCAGCATTACAGCGCAGCGTCAGCTATTCAGCATCCAGCATTCACACCGCAATTTCTTCAGAAATTGCTTTTTTAGTTTTACATTCTGCTTTGTTTCCGACTGTCTCTCATCTTGTCTGCTATTCACGCACCCCACTCCTCTCTCTCTTTCTCTCCTCATCTCCCTCCTGCTCTGTACCTGTAGACCGTCAGCGCGCCACCCACCCCCGCCCCTCCCTGCTTGATGGTATGATCCTTGTCTGTCATCTCTTGATTGGTCGCCTGGACGTCAATAACTCAACATTCCGTCACAGTCAGTGCATGGAGTGCTCGTTGCGCGGAGAAGATCATCCTATCATTCTGCCTTGAGTTAATTAAAAAAAGAAAAAGAAGCCGCTCTCGGACGGGAGCCAGCTCCCATCGTTCACTTAGAAGAGCCGGCGGCTTGTTTGCGACGGACACATCACTACAGCAGATCTCTTTAAAGGCTGGCCCACACTAAAAGATGAGACAGATCCCACACATAACGAGGTTATGCTAAATTGAACAGTTGTGTTCTGATAATGAATGGAGAGCAACACCACAAACTAACAGATTCATTTATGAACAACAAGAGTCCACACTCCAAAAAACGGAAGCCAAACATGGCGGACGATGGGCAGGAAGAAAATGATCGATGATAGTTTAGTACTTTGTGCTGAACATTCATGATGGGTTGATGAAGTCATGGAGACCCGTTACATAAACACTTGTTGCTCCTCCATCTCTGAGCTCCATCTTACTACTACTTTATGCTTCACATTTAGCATTAGCTCATGCGTTGGCCGCGGCCGCCGTGACATCGGTGGTTGTCCTTCCTTCTTCAGTCAGTTTGGTTCTCAACTGGCTGACGTTATTTCCAACGTGACTGTGTCATCGGCCGTCCTCGTGGTTCCTCACACACAACAGGATATATCCCATCGTAAATACTGAACATGTTTAATATTTACCATTTCAGATTGGTGCGGTCAGGATGGACTACAGATCCGATCGGGGGATGTAAAAAAACATTCTTAACATACCTCACACCACAAGAACATCTGGAAAGTTCATCTTTAGAACAGTGTAGTGTGTAACCCCACTAAAGGTATCACTGTGATAATACTGACAATGATGGTCGGTTGGCAGACATTTGGAGGTCAATTGATGTTGAACCTCTGTGCAGGCAAGTACACCCACCAAAAGTGCGTTACCGTAGTTGACATTGCCTCTCTTACACTACTTGTAGCTGACACTGAAGCATTATGGTGAGTCTGACTCCTACTGTTTGTTATACAGCTTCATTTAGGGCATGATATTTACATTTTACGGCATTTGTCTTCTTTCATAAAAGCTCCAGATACAATGGAAACACATAGACTTGTCCAAACCACTTTTCTTTGAATTCTGGCTGAACAAAAGCTCATATATTTTATTTGTATTAGCATATTGTTATCTGAATTCACGTAATCATATGTCTGCACTATCAAAAGACAAAAAATAGCTAATGACTGGAATTTACAGCAGTGATTACTTTATAACCCTACATAACATGACTCATCAATTCCTGTACAGTTTTTTTTTCTCATTCATCTATTTTTGTGGATCCTCATAAGGAGAGAGACAGCACCCACCCACTGCTCACACACACTCACACACGCACACACACACACACACACACACACACACGCTCCACAAACTTGGCTTTCTTTCATTAATTCACTCAGAGGGGTTTAAAGGGACGATTTTCTGATGCCAGAAGGGTGTTCAAAGTTTCATAAGATATATATAGTGTGTGTGTGTTTGTGTGTGTGTGTGTGTGCGCGCGCGCGCGTGTGTGTGCGCTCATGTCACTGGTACTCTACATGAACTGGTTATGAAACAGTTTCACAAAGTGGGGGTGTGAATTAATCACAGTAGTTCAACTTCAAATGAGTTAAACTTGGCGCACACACACACACACACACACACACACACACATCCAGAGTGACCCATTGTGAGTGACTGATTAATACCTGATCAAAACTGCACAACAAAAAGTTATAGAAAGTTAAAAGGTATTTCCCTTCCTCAAGAAAGACTCTTGTTGCATTCTTGAGCAATGCACTCAAGACCCAGCTGATCCAGTGAAGATGTTAGTTGTCCACCAATAGAAGCCTGGTGATACTGGGCAGCTCCTACCTGAGACTGTGTAGAACTGGGACAATGCCAGAGAGAGCTCGAGATGACAAAGAGCAGGCTTTGTGTTTTTGAAGAATGAGGATCATCCCTTGATACGACCAATTAAAACACCTTACAAGTGTGTGTGTGTGTGTGTGTGTGTGTGTGTGTGTGTTCCAGACTGCAATAAGTACAGTAAGTGATAACGCATGTGAGGTGCCCTGGTACGAGGAAATAATTGACAATGTGGAGGTAAAGAACGCCAAAATGCAAACTGGAATTGTTAAGTCCTTTTCATAATTGAAGTTTAGTTTACTTGGTCCAGACCAGGAAAAAAAAAAAATAGAGAGGCGAAAAAAAAAAAATTCTGAAAAAATATGAACAGTAGTCAACGGAGAGAGACAAATATTTTTTTGATCCCGTTTAAATTGCTCCATGAATCACACAGATGATGTTTGTCAATTTATTATTATTTATTAAAGATCATTTTGAAACTCTCAGTTTGTCGTAGTATCATTTAGTTTTGTGTGAAAGCGCTCAGTGAACTGAGTGTCAATTTAACAATCTAAGAAAGCTGTTAAAGGTTTGTTCTCCTATGGATTATCCCTGTGAACGGATTACTAATAATGACTTTTTATTGATATTATAATGTGAATGTGTAACTCTGTCTTTGGAGTGTATATGGATGTTTGCTAATGTGTAGTCTTATCTTTTTCTTTTTTTTTCTTCTCTCTCTTTACCATCCTTTTTAATAATTTATTGTCTTTTTAAAATTGATTATGGCATGCGTTGGAGAGTGCCCTGATCAGGCCCCACCGAGGGTTTTTTGTTGTTCTTTATGTCATCTCTACTTGTACCTTCTTTATATGTGTAAACAAATCAAATCAAATACTTCAAATACTTAGACTTTTCTGTATACTTGTCAGTAGAAGCCAAGTTTACTTTAAGTATCATTTTGTCAAGTATATCTCTGATAAGTACATAAAAAGTAAACAGAAAGCATACTCTCTTATTTTAAGTTTAAAAGAAGTACACTAATACACACACACACACACAAACACACACACACACACACACACACACACACACACACACACACACACATACGTACATTGATGCCTCTAAAAGTCAGGAACACAGTGTTCAGAACACAGATGCACATTAAACAACAGAAGTAAATCAAAGCATAAGATAAAAGCTGACGTCTGAAGGCTTCAGTCGATAAACAGACTTCTGACTCAGCCTTCTGAAAGCCACGTCCCAACATGAACATAGTGAAAAGGCTTATTTTAACTCAGAAGATGGCTTTATATGTTTGGATCTTGTACGATGCAAACTTCCACATGATGAAAAGCAAAAAAGTCTATTGATTTTTTGAGGAATTCAGCCAATGTCAATGGGGCACCTTCTGATTAACTCTGAATCTGAACATCCCACATCTCTGATTGCATATTCACTTTGCATTTGGTGCAACACCCAGGGAACCAGGCTCATCAAAACAGCCTTGTGTCACGTTGGCAAACCACAACAAACAGGCTCATGACCCATTTTTATTTTTATTTGGTTCGACTTTGCTCTAAATTCTCTCAAACTATTCCAGTCGTGCTTTGGATGGTGGATTGACTGACTGGATGATTTCACACAGTGACAGGTCATTTGGTGAGGTGAGAACAATGTCAGTTAAACTTGTGGCAGAGCACAGAGATACCTAGAAGTGCAGAAATCAGCCTTCCTCCAAGAACTGATTTAGAAAATAGAGTAAAACTTCAACCAAATAAAGCAAACAGCTCCAATATACAATATCTTTGGTATAAAGAGATACACAAGGACATCTAATTGGGATGAAGTGAATTGCACCCTAATAAATGTACTGATTTGGTTAATCCTTAGAACCATTCACAGGAATAATGAAATATTCAAGTTATTCATCAAAAAGTGAAAAGAGATTTCAAATAACGGGGGAGCAAATATGAACTCCCCTTCTACTACCAACATGGGTAATCATGCATGATGACCAGGGGGACCAGATCCCAACAAACCAAATGTGAGACAGAGTATGTCTGTGTGGGACAATGTGGGACACGTTACCAAGGCTGAGAGGTAGTCTACAATTTTGATATAATGTAAATCTAACTTAAATAATAAACATTTCTATTCTGCCCCTGATCTCGTAACATCTCTATGCTTTGCCCGAATGCATCTAGAGATTGTCTCTTTTTGAGGCGCACGTTTCTTGTGCGAATCACATGAACCGTTTCGCTTCGTGTCGTACCCCCCCCTCCCCGTGTCAAATTGAAAAATAACTGGCAAATTTCACAAAAGAACTCGGAGAATCGTCTTCCAACAGCTTGTAAATATGGACTTATAAGTCTTTGTGCTAGTTTCCATCACATTCCGCCTAAATCTGCAGAGCTTGTGACTTTGCGGTGACTCACAATTGTCTCCGTTGGGCGTAGCGTAGCAAAGACGGTGAAATGTTAACCTGCTCTTGACCTACATGTGCTCAGTTTGACAGCAAACACAGCGCCGTGATGATGACAGCCTTCCTGCTTTCTACACAGCCGTTGGTTAAAAGACGGGTTTTAAAAAAACGTCTGTCCTATAGCGGTTTGACTTTTGAAAACTAGAGCCAAGGAAAATGTGGGACATCGACTCAATATGTGGGACGTGGGACAAAGGATAGAATTGCTGTGTAGTCCCTCGTGAAGTAGGACACCTGGTCACCCTAACAAATGACTCTGACTCGAGAGGTAATTGTGATTCATGTGACAAGCTTGGCTTGTGATTTGGAGGCGAAAACTCAAAGCTCAAACCGTGTTTTCCTCATCCAAGTAGACACAAGTGTCAACATTATGTCAATTTTCTCATCATATCTGCAAAGATATCAGCAAGCAGCCCAAAATGATTGATCATGCACTGTTAGCACATGCTATTGGCTATTGTCTGTGCAATATTGGCAAGCCGGTAGACGGTGCAGTGCACTACCTGGGCGCATTACCTGCCATGGTGTGTGTGATGGTATGTGTCATTATGTACGTGGACTGTGTATGTGTTGAAACATCTGTGTTCCCCTGTCTTATGTGCATTTAGTGTTTGTAGCTGCAGTTGGACGGAGTCTAGGAAAGAATTCCACCCCGGGGACGATAACAGTATAATTTCTCTTATCTTATCTTGTGTTAAAGGGGTAACTTTGGTGACATTTGAAATTGGTCCGGTATTGAAGCAGAGCGCTGAATTCGGCGGCGGCTCACGGGCTGCAATATTGTGCCACTTGGGCAAGCTGGCCCCTTCATTTAGGTCCACTAAAAGGGCTGTTTTTTCCATGACAGGCTCTGACATCATGGAAAGAGTCTCCCTCAAGGAGACGTCTCTTTCTGAAAACTTGTGAGGTGGCGTTATGCTGGAATACAACGGTGGAATAGTGGAATACATCCATGGTGGAGACGCAAGAGTTTGTTGTGTTGGAGTACAGAAAGCGTAGCTGAGTGTTATCTGAAAGATTTTCAATGTCATGGCTGAATATTTAAATGTTTTCCACAAAGCTGCTCACTTGCCCTCACAGCTTGTTACGCGGCTGCCGGTTACAGCGTTCTCCCTCAATACTCGACCAGTTTCAAACATTGTTGTCTCTTGTTGTCACTTAGTCACAAAAACATGGGAAAATAGGGTCCAGGTTGGAAAATACCAAAGTTACCCTTGAAGACATTATATGGAGACTCCCAATGCAGCGTAAACAGGACCGGGTGTGTTTAGATAGTATCAATACCACTCTCATGTCTGCACGGTAAATATGAAGCTACCACAAGCAGCAGGTTATCTTAGCATTGGTTCTTATATTCTGTTTTTCGTGGTAATTATTGAGCTTTAGAGGAGCTGGTAAGAAAATGTAGTTCTTAGTAAGCTAAGATAACCAGCTGCTTCATATTTACCGTACGGACATGAGAGTGGTATCTCTATCTTCTTATCTAACTCTTGACCAGAAAGTGAATAAGCATACTTCCTAAAATTACAAACTATTCCTTGAACCCTCTGAGACCCACAATAGACCCATTTTAGTCTTTTCTAGGGGGGTACAGGGGGTCTTTAGGGGGTCTTTAGGGGGAGATAGCAGGTCAACAGTAGATGTCACATAGAAGTGGTGTGCATCATATGAAAGCTGGAACCTGGAGATTAATCTGAGATGCAGCACTGTGGATCGAGTTCTTCTAGTCATAAATCTGAAATAAATGTGACTGGATGAATAAATGAATTATTTAAATTAATTGTAAAAGTCTATAAGGGTTTAGTACACTATGATAAAAGTATATGACGGTCATTCCCATGCTCTATTATGTCTAATAAGTTGTTGCAGCAATTATTGGGTAGATACCATTTGTTACACAGATTTGTTGCAAAATTTAAGAATAGATAAAAAATTATTAATAATCCCTCCAAAATACCACATTAAGATGCCATGATGTGATTTGGGATCAAAAACATTTGACATTTGGAGATTTCCACAAGAATTTAATTTTTTTGGCAATTGGATGGCGAGCACTTGTGTTCTGGAATCTGCTCAGAAAGTGTTTGTAGTTTGTGGCTGTAAAGTTTCATGAGGCTGTGATTATCCTAGAGGTCACTACAGGTCATTTATACAGGGAGGTCAACTTTCAAAAAATGGTCTCACTACAATGAAATGTCTCCTATGGAGACTAACATCATCACACATGAATACAGTTGGGCTCATTGGATCCACAAGAGTCTCAGCTTTACAGTGAGACCCAGTTTATGTAATTCAAGACTGTTTAGGGACCCCAGTATGCAGAAATATTCAGATACACCATTTTTGAATAAGAGGAAATAACACATTTGTACTGCATGAAAAAAAACTGCATGTGATTATCATAAAGTGGGCATGTCTGTAAAGGGGAGACTCGTGGGTACACATAGAACCCATTTACATTCACACATCTGGAGGTCAGAGGTCAAGGGACCCCTTTGAAAATGGCCAAGCCAGTTTTTCTTCGTCAAAATTTAGGGCAAGTTTGGAGCGTTATTTAACCTCCTTAAGCTAGTATGACTATTTGGTACCAATGGATTCCTCAGGTTTTCTGTATGATGCCAGTATCTTCTCTCTAGCTTTAAAACCAAACAACCTCTGAAAGGTTGACTGCGTTAATGCGTTAAAGAAATCAGTGGCGTTGATCATCATGTGTTAATCCTAAAGGTGCCACATGAAGCACAGACAGTGGTGAATATCTAAATCACATTACATAGGTAATCCTAGTCCACAATGAATAAGGGTTGAGTTTTCTAAAAAAGGTTATTTGATTTGGACCAAAGAAAACTAGATGGTTATATGCTGAAGTAAAAGTGCCAAAACTAATTTGAAGTGGTACATCCTCCATTGTTTTCCTAAACCTCAAAAAGAAATCATTACATAAGGATAACAAAAGGCCTCCTTCTTCTCATGAGGCTGTATTGTATCCAAATTATTGTCTCTTCCCTTCCTTGTCCATCAATCTCTCCCACTCCCTTCCTTGGCTTTTGTTTTCCTGCCCCAGTCTCGGCCGTCTTGTCAAGTCTAACGAGCGGGATTGTACTCTACATGCTGAATTATAATGCAGTGCAAACTACAGCGAAGTGATGAAGTGGCAGGCCAGCGTGTTGCTAGACACCTTAGATAAAGTGTGTTTCCTGAGGCAGATTTAGACATGATACAAAAAGGAAAATCTGTGGAACTAATTAATGTCAAACAGTGTACTTTCAGTGGCTTTGTGAATGTGACTGTTGACTCCTGGATGGTTCAGAGGGGGATGAGGGGGGGCACGGGTGTATATGATATGAGTGCACAGAACAGCATCCGTTAGCGGAAAAGCATCATCGCGAAGGAGCATTTCTGCTCTGTAGTGCACAAATGCGGTCCCGCTAGAACGGTGCTGTAACGAGTGCGAGCTCAACTCTCCCTATGCGCTCACAACTAACGCTCACTTGTCAAGTTGGCTTTTGAGATTTTAGAGGCGGGGATAGAATAGACATTTGCTGATGTCTGTCTCTGCTCCTTCGATTGCCATATACATGCCAGCCACACAGTGTCAAGAGCTTTGTCCACAAAGGGAACGTCAGCAGCGGCTGCCTCGCTGAACGGCTGCATGTGTCACGCGTGTCGGGTTCAGACTAGCTGCGTTTCTGCTGCTGCTGCCGTCAGCCATTTCTTTCTACATAGAGTTTGCCTTTCATAATGGCCATTTTATTTCATTATAAATATAATTTATATTTATTTTAGACAGAAAAAGGTTAAGAAACGTGTGGTAATTTGTGAATAATAGTAATAATCCACGATTAAAACCACGTACTTTATTCATTCATGGAGCCGTGCAAGTCACTGCATGTTCTACAACACTGTCCTGCACATATTTCAGAATAAAAGCCTTGTGTTAACAAATGAAGAAATTCATCGCGTTTCAGACAGCCTTTTGCGATGTGTTCATCAGGCATGTTCATATCCCGATGACGATGACGATACAGTTTAACGGTCAGCCCTAATCAGCGTGGCCTGGAGCAGCTCATGGGCACTTTGTTACTGTTACAGTTTTGCTCTCCTGTTAGCTGTTCAAAGTTTGAAAGGAGCTCATTACTTCAAAGACATTAGACATTTGTTTCATGGAGTACTTGATAAAAACTTTCTGCAGAGGAGAGATTGTAGATGAATGCATGTAGCAGTGCCTCTAGACTCCGCTGTAAAAGAGCATTTGTAGCATTGATGTGTCAAGTCAGAGCTGAGGTGACTTGTACAGGAGTCTACCTCTGCACTGCATCACTGAAGAAATTAGACGATTAGTCACAGACACACACACATGCACGCACACACATTCCAGTATGGGTTTTCTTTTACGAAGAGAAGAACAGAGGCAGAAAAAGAGGACATGAGCTAGGAGGGTAATGGTAAAGGGAGGTAGAGCAAGGGAGGGGAAAAAAACAGGGAGTTGACAAATTGTAGCTGTGAAGTGCAGAGCAAACACTTTCTCTCCATCGGGCTCTCCTAGTGCTTCTGGGTTGCATACACAAACTCACACATAGTGCACACATTCCCCGAGAAGGTTTCTGAAGATCTTCTGGCTCCTTCTCCTCGAGTGATATACGAGTGAATTCAGGAGAAATCAGCGTGCACGCCCACAAACACACGCACACACACACACACACACACACACACACACACGCTGTGAGCGTAAGCAAAGGAGGATGTAAAAACCAGGCCGTGTTGCAGAAATTCAGATATTTCAGTGGTTTCTTCTTCTCTCAGTTTGACTGAAAAACTTCTGCTGACATGGTGGGTGGGTGGGTGGGGGGGGGGGGATGCAGCATAGAGGGAGAGATGAGGGGAATACAGTGGGAAGCCTCAGGGAGAGAGTGGTAAAGACCGAGACTGCAAAAAAGAGAACAGGATAAGAGACGGAGAGAGAGATGCGTGGTGGTTGAATATCAGCGGGGAAACACATTTTTATTCTATTTTCAAGCAGGGTTTTGATACGATACGTGACAACTTCTGCTCCAGTCTTTTCAAAATAACAACAAAAACATTTTACTTAGGTTTAGGGATAGATCGACTTGGTTAGGATAAGGCAACAAACTACCTAGTTAGGTTTAGGAATAGATCAACTTGGTTAGGTTTGGCAACAAATTACTTAGTTAGGTTTAGGAATAGATCAACTTGGTTAGGCTTAGGCATAAAAAATACTTAGTAAGGCAATTATATGTAAAACGAGATGTGAATAATTACTTTACAGTTTAAGAAATTCATATTATTTGTCACACCACAATGTCACTTCCTGTGTAGTCACTTCATGTTTAGTAACTTCCTGTTTAGTAACTTCCTGTTTAGTAACTTCCTGTTTAGCTCTACCTGGTGCTGTAGAAAGTATGGCAGACGTGTGCACCAAGCCCCCAGGAAGAGCGCTGGTCATTTATCCCAATCTTCGTAGTGGCCAAACGGGAGTACTACAACTTCCGTGTCCGTCACGTGATGCCATTGGGCCCAGAAATACTTTCCCCCATAGACTTCCATTGGGAAAGAGACATCTGTAACTCAGCGGATAATTTGTTTTGAGGTGAATGAACTCCCCAGTATGAACACTCTAATAGTCCTTATTTAAATCATTAGGTTTTAAAAGTTGTAAAATGAACTAACATCCGTATCCAGAGTTATTTCCCTTCCTCCGGTCATGTGAATGAGACCCAGACTGTGACGACAGCGTAGTGTTGGGACCCGTGACCGAGTCATGTGACCGAGCGGACGCTACTGCGCATGTTCTATCTATGGATGCAGACGATCCAGGTACTTTTCCAGGTGGAAATCGAGCCATTTTGTCTTCATGCTCCACTGAGCAGCTTTCATAGGAATGAACGCCTCCAACGCTGGATCCAGTTCTCTTAATACATCCATGGTGTGCACGGTCTGAATTCAATCCGCTAGCATACACATTGAAGCATCGTAAAGGCAATGCCGTGAGTTGATTCATTTGATGGAGACATGTTAAAAATCGTATATCATTTATGATTTGTTGAAAAATGATGTTTGATAAGTTGTTTAAAACATTTTTGTTTACAATTGCACACAAGCTAAAAACCTGCAGTGAAACCTGCTACTTCAGGTGTAACAGAGTGTATATTCACATGTTTTATTGAGTTAAAAACAGATGGGTATCTGAATATGTTTGTATTCTTTGATTTACAGTATTTCACCAGCATGTTAATGAGGAAGTGTGACAGGAAATGGTCAACCTGACTACGACCCTGTCTTCATTGGCTGCGGTTGAACTTGGTGTTTAGTCAGATTTTCAGCACACTGAATGAGAACACTACACACCCTTTCTGCTACACCACTGCTGGTTTCATGAACTCACCGTGTATATTTTTGTATTAAAATGAAGTGCTGTGTTAATGCTGATTGTTTGATATGATATATGTATATATACAAATGATAAATGTTTTTTTACACACTGGAGTTTCAGAGTTTCTCTTCTTTTCAGGTAAACACATCCTCCCTGATAAATACACACAAACATGAAGAAACCTTCCATCACACACAACCTCTCACTCACATACCTGACCTTTCATTCATACATGCTGAACCTTCTCTAATAAACATGCAGATATCTGTCGAAACACCCCAATGCTCGAACACAAACACACACACTAACTCTGGAACACACATGTGCTGGAGCGAGCCATGCGTTGCCACGGGTAACGCGACTGTGTCAGTGGTGTACAGAGGGAATTAAATGGGTCATGAGAGGAGCGGAGTGGTGTGTGCAGCAGAGATAATGTTGAGCTGTCACACACTGCAGCACCTCCTGAGCACACACACACACACGCACACACACACACACACACACACAGAATACCCAAATGGTTAGTCATGTAGTCCAGTAATGCAAATGGAGGGATTAAGTCTAATGAATAGATAAGTTAAGTGTCATAAATGCCATATGCTGTGAATCAGCGTGTGTGTGTGTGTGTGTGTGTGTGTGTGTGTGAGAGAGAGAAAGATTGTTGAATATGTTTGTGTATTTGTGCAGCCTCGTCTCCTAAATATTGCATGCAAAACTGCATTGATAATTATGTTTTGAGGGAACGTACTTTTGTTTTTGCTGTATCATAATTCTGTTTAATCAAAGTTCACGTAGTGAGGAGGTCAGGGTGTTTCTGACTTTGGCCACCTTTGGGGACACATTTCAGACTAATGCTTGGGCCAGACCGCCCGCGTGAGCAGTGCTTGACGGTTGCATCACTGAACTGATGGGCATCTCACGCGTGTGGCGTCCACAACGGCAGCGTTTCTCCTGCTGGGCTGCTCTGCCAGCCCTTTCTTTCTACATAGAGTTTTCCTTTCATAATGGCCATTTCATTTCATTATAAATGTTATTAACATTTATTTTACACAGAAAAAGGTTAATAAATGTGTGTTAGTTTGTAAATAATAGTAATAATCCACAATTAAAACCCTGTTCTTTATTCAGTCATTTTTACCATTGGCAGAGCATTTTGGCACATTTTTCTTGGGTGCTACCCACATAATCAGCTGTGCTGCTCATCCCACAAATGCATGATCCTTACAAGTTGGACATCATTGTGAAGGTAAATAAACAGGCTTTCCAACCATGTAAAATACAATGACCATTAGCATTGTAACAACAGAGAAATAATCCACCAAACACAAGTTTACAAACTTATTTTACCCAGTATAGTATATAAGTCTAATGCGGTGAGGGCCAAAGTGCAAATGTACTAGGGAGTATTAGGGCCACATTGAGAGAAAACCCCCCCCGGAGATTTACAGAATAAAGTCATAATATTACGAGAAAAAAAGTTGTAATATTACGAGAATAAAGTCATAACTTTACAAAAAAAAGTCAAAATATAACGAGAATAAAGTCATAACTTTAGGAGAAAAAAAGAAAATAACATGTAAAATTACTACTTTATAATGTTATGACTTTATTCTCGAAATCTCAGATTTATTTTTTTTCCTCAATGTGGCTATAATACTAGGTACTGTCGTACCATAGACCTACAACAATGATCAATAAAAATGAAAATGTAAACAAAAACCAGTCATTCATTTCCATTTTAAAAGCTCCACAGGGAGCCACTGGAGAGGAGCTAAAGAGACGCATGTCCCCAGAGTCGCAGCTTGCAGACCCTGCCTCAACCTAACCAAATAAACCTAAAACTAAGTAAACTTACTTTGGAAGTTTATTTTGAAAAGACACTGTATTCATGTAACGAGCGGAAACTGACAAGCCGTCCCTGACAAGTCTGAAAGTGATGCTAGAGGGGTACCGTCATGGTTTGAAGTGTAGGGCTGCTGACCAAGCTGTGGTATTTGACAAGTGGGGAGTTAGAATTGATTGGTTATTGTACATAATCCTTCTATGATCACAGGACTATTCTGATCCATGTATTGCCAGGGTGCTTTTACTTTTGACCTTGCTGATGGTAATCTCTGAGCAGGGGATTTCAAGTGTATCTGACGGCTGCACACTGTAAATTACTCCAGCTGCAGACGTGACCGAAATACCTAAACTTTAAAGTTAAAAGAACAAATCCTTGATGAAATGAAGTGTAACAGAATTCATTTGAAACTCGTACAGCTGAAAAAGAAGTGTGAAACCTAGACTGATTGTTCTTGAAATCAAAGATGGAACAAACTGTTCACTAAATTCAAATTAGTCCCATCGAGCCTGAGATGAGAATTTTAAACTCGGCAAAAATCCCACAGGCAACGAACGACCCCTTACAGAATGTGAATATGTGTGTGTGTGAAGGAGAGTTTACGCAAGTGTTGTATAACTACATACACTAGAATTGGTGTTTCATCCATCCATCCATCCATCTTCAACTGCTTATCCGGGATCGGGTCGCGGGGGCAACAGCTCCAGCAGGGGACCCCAAACTTCCCTTTCCCGGGCCACATTAACCAGCTCTGACTGGGGGATCCCGAGGCGCTCCCAGGCCAGAGTAGAGATATAATCTCTCCACCTAGTCCTGGGTCTTCCCCGTGGTCTCCTCCCAGCTGGTCGTGCCTGGAACACCTCCCAAGGGAGGCGCCCAGGAGGCATCCGTGCTAGATGCCCAAACCACCTCAACTGGCTCCTTTCGACGCAAAGGAGCAAGGACTCTACTCCGAGTCCCTCACGGATGACTGAGCTTCTTACCCTATCTCTAAGGGAGACGCCAGCCACCCTCCTGAGGAAACCCATTTCGGCCGTTTGCACCCGCGACCTCGTTCTTTCGGTCATGACCCAACCCTCATGACCATAGGTGAGAGTAGGAACGAAGATTGAACGGTAGATCGAGAGCCCCCGCTTCCGGCTCAGCTCTCTTTTCGTCACAACGGTGCGGTAAAGCGAATGCAATACCGCCCTCGCTGCTCCGATTCTCCGACCAATCTCACGTTCCATCGTCCCCTCACTCGCGAACAAGACCCCGAGATACTTGAACTCCTTCACTTGGGGTAAGGACTCATTCCCTACCCGGAGTAGGCAATCCATCGGTTTCCTGCTGAGAACCATGGCCTCAGATTTAGAGGTGCTGATTCTCATCCCGACTGCGTCACACTCGGCTGCGAACCGATCCAGTGAGTGCTGGAGGTCGCAGACCGATGATGCCAACAGGACCACATCATCTGCAAAAAGCAGCGATGAGATCCTCAGCACACCGAACTGCAAACCCTCCTCCCCCCGATATCCTGTCCATGAATATCACGAACAGGATTGGTGACAAAGCGCAGCCCTGGCGGAGGCCAACCCCCACCGGAAACAAGTCCGACTTGTTGCCGAGGATCCGAACACAACTCTCGCTTTGGGCGTACAGGGATTGGATGGCCCTGAGAAGTGCCCCCCTCACCCCATACTCCCGCAGCACCCCCACAGTATCTCCCGGGGGACCCGGTCATACGCCTTCTCCAAGTCCACAAAACACATGTAGACTGGATAGGCATACTCCCAGGCCCCCTCCAGGATCCTTGCGAGAGTGAAGAGCTGGTCCGTTGTTCCACGGCCAGGACGGAATCCGCATTGTTCCTCTTCAATCTGAGGTTCGACTATCGGCCGAACCCTCCTTTCCAGCACCTTGGAGTAGACTTTACCAGGGAGGCTGAGTAGTGCGATACCCCTGTAATTGGCACACACTCTCTGGTCCCCCTTTTTGAAAAGGGGAACCACCACCCCGGTCTGCCACTCCTTAGGCACTGTCACCGACTTCCATGCAGTGTTGAAGAGATGTTTCATATTGAAAAGAATCAATACAGTGTGAGCGATTGTTGCCTTTTACCAACAGAATGTGTGCGCATGTTTTGGTAACTGTGTGTGTTGAGCAGGTGCGTCAGCAGACACGGGAGAGGAAATGGAAATAGTACCAAAATAAAGTTAAAGTAGCTTTGATTTACTTTGTGAAATTTTAATTTATGCAGAAGTAAAATCAGGCGGTTCCCACCAAATGTCGTATGAATAACACAGTCATTTGTAAGTCATTTTGCGTGCAATAACAATAATGTCTTTGTGGCTTTTGCCATGTCATGTGTACATCATGTAGTCTGTACTGACCATATTTCTCATTGCCCTCTCCCAGTTTCCTTTTCGTTATCTTAGCATGTTTGTAGAACTGAACATTGTGTATCGTCCCTACTGTTTCCACCCGGATGACAATAAAGCTACACCAACTGTCGTGTCCCGGAGGAAAAGAGCAGTCTATGCTCGCGACACTGTGCAGTTTGAGCTCATGTTTAAGCTTCGCTCGCCGCAGCGTGCAGCGCCCGAAGTTGAACTTTGCTCGATGCAGCGAAAAGCCGACGTGGCGTGGCGCAATCCGTTGGAAAAAACGGGGTTCAGAAGTCAGTGGTGGCGTTGTGGCGTTGTGTCTGAAAGGACCTTCAGTGAGTGAGAGAAGCCCGTTCCCTGCGCTCATCCTCAGCTGGTCTTCTGACCACCCCCTCCTCACGCCTCAGCACCCATGGGTGCTAGGGCATTCAGCTGCACTGCTCCCAGGCTCTGGAACTCCCTCCCTCCTCACATCCGACAGTCTGACACTTTTACAACATTCAAACCGCCACCTCAAAACTCACCTGTTCAAAGTGGTGTCCATCAGTCTGTGTCCGTCCCTCAACACTGGTACTGTTTTATTCTCTCTCTGTGTCCGTCCCTCAACACTGGTACTGTTTTATTCTCTCTCTGTGTCCATCCCTCAACACTGGTACTGTTTTATTCCCTCTCATACGTCTCTGCCTAAATGTCTCTCGTTCTGTTCGCTCTGCTGGTGTTTTAGTCGTGTCTGGCTGTTTTTATCTGTTCCAGTATTATTTGATCTTTGTAAGGTGTCCTTGGGTGTCCTGAAGGCGCCACCAAATGAAATGTATTATTGTATTAGAAGGAGAGAGAAATGGAGAGAACTAAGAGAAAGAAATACTCAAACAGGAGCAAAAATAAATAAAAAACAGATGAATATTAGTTTATTCCAGAGATTCACACACCAAGTTCACAGCAGAGGGGAGAGTTATTCAGATTCCTTTCCTGGGAGTTAAAGGTCAAATCAAAAGTTAAGATAAAAATGTTGCAGTGTCCTTATTATTTTGTAATTTTCACTCTTTTAAAGTCACCAGAATGCAGGTAACAAAGTCTCTGAAACTCTTTTTTCTGGGGCCCCCAGACCTCCCACTTTGGTTTTTAAATTCTCCTTTTTTTAAAGGTCTCAAGGTTGGTAAGTATGGCACTGACTGCAATGCAAAGGTGTCCCAGCGTACAGTATATGCGCTCAGAGCTAGTTATGTAGAATAATAGGGTAGGTGGATGGGTCCAACAAACACAGGACTACGTTATGTTTGTAATGTGTTTGCTGTACTTATGTTACATTGTTGAAAAATGTATTTTACTTAGTTATGTAATTATTTTCAGCCCAACCATGATGTTTGACTCGCGTAATGTCCTTAAAATGTCCTGCTATTTATACGCCTTCCCATGAGGTCAGGTTGGTAAAATTGATTCAATGAAAAGTTTAAAGTAACCATTTTAAAACGTGGATGTGATTCCACCTGATCTGGGTCAGGCTTTGAGGTTTTGAGATGAGTTAAAAAAATCTGACATCAAGACCTTTGGGTAGCCAAAGCCGTAAGAAAACACTTGCTGAGACTTGATGGGGGGTGTAAGTACAGCATCAGAGACCACTGTGACTCTAGGCCTTTTCTAACCAAATGTTGTGATTGAATTGATGAAATTACCGAGGATGACAGCATTAGTTCATTTTGTCTAGAAATGTAAAATGCAAATGTAAAACCATGTAACAAAGGCATTTCTTTTCAATCTAATAGGCAATATGACTGTTTTTCCAGAGTAGGATTTGAAATTCCTGGAAATGGACAAACAGACACATAGCAAAGATTTACCTGCATCAATCACTTAAGGGCCATGAAACGGACCACCCGTGTGTGTGTGTGTGTGTGTGTGTGTGTGTGTGTGTGTGTGTGTGGGTGTGTATGTGCATGCCTGTGTGCTGTGATAGTGGCTGAATGTGGCCTGAGGAAACAGTGATATCTGCGAGACTTGCAGGAGGTGACGGGCTTTCTAATTAACTCCATGCTGGGTTGTTGTACAGGCTAATTAATTAACAAAATTACCTAAGGACTTTGAGTGTTTGTGTGTGTGTGAGTGCACATGTGTGTATGAAAAAAATGGGTATGGGCGGGTGTGTTAAGGCACTTTTCTGCAGAACTGTATTTGCATATGTGTGCAAAAAGAGGAAAAGTGTGTACGAATGAGTGTGTGTGGTATAGTAACAGTTTTTCTGACAGTGGTGGAGGGATTGCTTATGCAGTGTATGAGGAGGATGTATTCTGTGTGCGTGTCAAAGAGAGATAGGGTGACTTGTTCCAACATTGCCCGTCTAGTTTGTTGTTGTGCATTCTGGGCTCTGAGGCCAGCAGCTGCATATCACAAACAAAAGGAATCAAGTTACTGTTGTTCACTGAATACTGAGGAAGAATCACAACAACAGCATGCTGTTTGCTGTGTTTTGGGCTCTTTTAGAGCATCCTAGCCAGCTCAGCTCAGACTGAAACCTTTCAACTCATAGTGGTCAGTGCAGCTAACTAGGGTTTTCTTCCATAAACAGATCCTGTGTGGAGTTAGTCTTTAATCCTGAATCACAAATGATCCCAGTAACCATAATATCACTAATATCATTAATGATTAGGGATGTGCATTCCAAGCAAAAATACTATTCGAAAATCACACCGTATCATTTGATTATTATTCGAATAATCTCCCCCCCCTGCTGGAGCAGCTGATCTACCTGCTGAAACTACTAGGAGCGCGGCGCAGCTTGCATGCGGACACGACGTCGGGGTGCGCTCGCGGCGGTGCAGGGGGGTCTGCCCGGGGAGGGTGGTCCGGTGCCAACGGGCCTGGCCCGCCATTCGGAACCTTAAACCAAGTGCGGCGCGGCGGCCTCAACCTGGAGACGGGACACGTGTAAATCATCATAATGCTGGGATCATTCTAGAAAACTATTCTATTTTTGGAGATAATCATTATGTGAGATCAGGTGATCACGGTGCCTTGAATTCCATGTAGACCTGTCGGATTACATGTTGATCCCTGAACAATCACACGCATGATGGGCCAAGATGATCAGGACAGGAGAAAACGGAATTCTGGGATCAGGAATGTCATTACCTGTGGTGTTTCAAAGTGCTATTGTGCACGCTTAAATGTTGTCAACCATTGCTAAATGTATGTGTCTGTAGAATAATGCCATTTTCAGTCTGATATCATGCATTCTGGACATCTTGGACAAGACTATCTTGGTAGTTCAGGGTCCAACTATTTGATGCCATTTGCATATTTCCATCCAGCTGTTTCGTAGTCTTTTCTCCCCCGCTCTCTATGATTATTGTCTGCATTTGTCTCTGTCTCTTCCTCTCTCAGTATTGTTCAGTTTCCGTGTCACTCTCCCTCTCTCATTCTCTGCCTCTGCTTCTAACTGCTTTGAGGAAACTCCAGCTGGCGCTGAGATCGACTCGCCCTCCTGTGGCGATCCCCTTAATAAGGCGTGTGCTCCTCTCGCTGTCCCATGGCGATGATGATCACACACCGGGTCTTGGCTCGCATCACCTCCCTTGAGAGATCCCCCACTTCTGTGCACACACATAAACACGCACTCACAAATACAAGCACTTGCTTGAACACTCCTCCGTTCGCACTCACCACTCTAGTCTCTGCTTGTCAGTCTGTGCTGCGATGATTAAGCTAAACTACAGAGGTATTGCTGCGCTTGGCTTCGACTAGGCCTCCTGCTGCGTGGTGATTACTTCGGTCCATGTGGGACTGCCTCCAGATTTCCCGCTGGTCCAGGAATTTCTGGAACATCATCCAATATAGAGGTGAAATCCGGATAAAAGAAAGTTGTTCAATTCTCTGAAGAACTCAAGAATTTGGAAACCATTTTTTATCGTCTCTCATTGCATCAGGTTTTCGCAGCAAGCCCAACTGTAGCGGAAACTAGACTGTTTACCCCTGTAGAGCTTTTCTGATCTGAAAAACATTAACAAACCAGACAGGAATAACATTTTTGGGTCAAGGAATCTCCAGTTAACCAAAAAGTCCTGACTGGGCTTTCATATCAGCCCTACAGCGGGGCAGCTGAGATGTGTCCTACTGTCGACATTTACAGATATTTGATACTTCACAGTCAGCAGGGATTTGAGAAAGAGTCTGAGTTACGACTTGTTTGTTCATACATGGGAAGAGTATAAGGCAGTGCAGGAGACCTAGTATGAGTCCAACTGTGTTTGGGATCCAGGCTAAAAGACTTTGAATGGATGGTATATAGTCACTCTTTCAAATCTGCAAATTTGCTGCCGCAAGGCATTTTTTACCAAAGTGTGTATAAGAGGAGGGAACACCTCGTTTACAATATATTTACTATTCAACATGATCACATTCTTTCCCTAACCTTAACCAAGTGATTCCTGTTGACTTAACTTCAAAAATCCTACTGTGATAATTATTAAACTTGCAAACATTATTGACGAGACAGACAGAGAGAAAGAGAGGCTGCTAGAGTAAAGGAATGATAGAAATTAAGGCACAGCGGTCACAATATCTTTTATCTTGCTTTGAATAACAAATCTGTGTTGAAATCAGCAGGAGGAGTGTTAGGAGCGTGTGGCCACTGTATAACCTGTTGTTTTTTATTTCGCCGTCCATGCTACCAGGTTAGAGCAGTCACACTGCTCAGCTCAGCTACCTGTCAGCTGCGTCTCTTCTAGAGATTCAAGGTCTCACCTATTTTTTCCTGCGAGCCACGAGGCCCACAGCAACAACAGACAGACAGTAAAAGTGAACTTTTGACTGTATATGGATATCGTATCAGCAACATTACTACAGTTTCAATGTCTGTATCTGTAGAATATGTCACGGACATGAATAAAAGTAAAGATTTATTCTTTTAAATTTAATTTAATTTAATTAAATTTAATATTTTAAATCAACACAAGGTTTTTCTGTGGACAGAATCCCTTCATTTGTTAACATGAGGCTTTTATTCTGTGTTGTACAGTGACAGTGTTGTAGAACATGCAGTGACTTGCAGGGCTCGATGAATTAATAAAGTTTGGGGTCTTAAATGTGGATTATTACTATTATTTACAAATTACCACACGGTTCTTAAACTTTTTCTGTCTAAAATAAATATAATTAACATTTATAATGAATGAAACGGCCATCATGAAATCAAACTCTATGTAGAAAGAAAGGGCTGACAGCAGCAGCCCAGCAGCAGATACGCTGCCGGTATGGATGCCACACACGCTGCTCACGTGGGCAGTCTGGCCCGAGCATTAAGTTAAGGAACTTGCAAGAGACATAAAAAAGAATTGTCGGAATCGAAGCAGCAGAGGCCAACTTATCCTGACTTTTAGTCCCTAGTATGAGTCAAGCTCCCAGAACCTCAGATCCTACGTTCCCACAGTGCAACTCGAGAGCCTCTTTCATCCGTCCCTCAACGCCTGCTTTCGTCTTTCCTATTCCACAACCCCAGTTTGAAACGCTTTCTGTTAAAACCTGTAGTCTCCAAGAAAATAACCCTGATGACATCATAAGAGCCACTTTGGACATTATACAGCTGTTTTCATAGACTGAGTAGCACACCCCTTATACTGAGTCAACGGAGTGCCCTTTAATATTACGTTTTAACAGACATTTTTGGATGTCTTTACAGTTTTACAGAGTCTGTGCATGCACCACAAATGTCTCTTAAACTGCCATCAATGAGCCTGCAGCAGATTAACCTGAGGCCTGACATCCATTCTACTGTTGTCCCATGAATTTATGTCTCCGCTCAATGTGAATGTGTCAAAACGGAGAGAAATGCTCACCTTTATTACACAAAAGAAGATTATGACACTCTCCTGAATGGTGTTATTTATCACTTTGAGTTTAGCAGAAGCCTAAAGCTGGGGAAGCAAATTAACACCAGCCACCTGCCAAACACTGGTATGATCATGACAAATTGATGTGTGTATTATGATATGAATAAATGTGGTTTGGATTTAAATCTGGGTGAATTTTTCTCTTGTTTGTCTTCTGTTTATTGCCATTTAACACAAATTAGTCAGTAGTACTTTTTTTTCTTCATTTTAGCTGGTAATTAGCCATCTGTTTGAATTCCTAATCAATTCTAAAAACACACTTGGCTGCTCAAATAGTGATACTTTTCTCTTCATTTGAAAAACTGCTGTGAAGTGACACACCAACCCGTACTCACTCCCAACTCGTCAAATACTGACGCTTAGTCAGTGGTCCGTCTATGTAATCGCATGTGTGCCACTACCAATACTTACTTAATATTGCTACAAATAGTGGCTTTAAATAGTCTAAGCAAAAGTGTAGCATTAAATAGCCTCTTGCATGGCAGGGCTACTTGGAATACACTAGTGCTGGGACGGTATTGATTTTTTTCTCAGCAATAGAACAGCACACTTCAGTGGTTATTCAGTTAACTACCATTTCAGTCTTGTATTTCACAGACCCCACACTGAATGATTATTTAAACTGAGCCTGAGAGGTGTGAAGTTTGCTCAGGACTAGGGCTGAAACACTCTAAATAGATGACCTCCTCATCTAACCAGCTCACTGTGGTTGTTTGTTCTGTAATGATATCCCCCTGAAATGTTTCAAACTGAACTGCTGACAGGAAAGCGCCAAAAGTAAATATCCATATTTCTATTAATGTTTATGTTGACCTAATTTAGTCATTGATGAGTTAGCAGCTGCTAATATCTTGCAGAGTAAGACAACAGGAAGCTGTAGCTGCTTCACAATAAAAGTCTGTGGCCTGTTAAAAGTTGTAATCAGCTGAAGGAAATGTGATGATTGTGATGATTGACTGCTTATTTGCTTTCTTGCTTAGAGTTGAAGAAAAGATCAATACCACTATGTGCATTAACTATGGATCCGGAAAAGGCAGACTCCGGAAAGTCACTACTCCCAGTTGTTGTTCACCAAGAAATAGTTACACCACGTAATTAAAAACAACATGACAAACTGTTGTTTGTACATGAAACACATATTAATTAGCAACCCTCAGTAGTGAGCTGGTGAGTACATTTTTGAACTTTGGACTGAGCCAGGCAAGCAGTTCCCCCTACTTCCAGTATTTGTGCTAAGCTAAGCTAATCGGCATCTGCCTCCAGCTCCATACTTAATGCATAGACAGAAAAAGAGGATTCATCTTCTCATCTCACTCTAGGCAAGAAAGTAAATCAGAATATAAAAAAAAAAAAAGTTAGACTCTTCCTTTAACAAAAACTTAAGTAAAAAACTGACTTTAGTACCTGTAGTAATGTGACCTGACTGTTGATAATTAGTGGCCATTTGGTTGAGATTAGAGGAAAAATCTTGATGACAGTAATGAGCTCATATAGACATCACTCCCAGTCCTTTACACTAGTAAACTAGAGTGGCACTCGGAGAGCGCAGACCTCCGCCCAGCTGCCCGAGTACGATAGCACCCCCTCTCCGTGCAGCTTGCGCCATCATCCACATGTATTTTAGTTTATGTTGAGATCAGCTGTATGTAGCGGAGCATCGTAAAACACTTTATTCACAATGGACAGAAACAAACTAAATCTCACCTAAACCGTCGCCGTTACTCTTTTCAACAATCACCAAATGTGCTTTGGTCCAACTCAACTGTACTTTCACCGAGTTTAATGTGAAAAAACGCCGAATCTACAGGTGTACCCCCCTCCCTCCTCCCCCCGCTCTCTCTCTGCTGGCAGAAGGAAAGAGGCAGGGTGACGCATCATGAACGCGTCATCAGTTACACTGCGCATGTCCTAAGGCCTGTGGTGTTAATGCACAGGCTGAGCGGAGTTCATAAAAAAAATTCCCGAAGCCGGATCATGATCCGGATCGCCACCAAAAATTAATAGATTGTTCATTGTGCCACACCCCACCCCTCCAAAACATTCATTCAAATCCATCACGGACTTTTGGAGTAACCCTCCAAACGGACAAACCAACAAACCAACAAACAGAGCAACGGCGGTCTAAACAATACCTTTGTTACCTCCTTCCTAGGCCTCCGGCCTTGGCGGAGGTAACAAATATATTGCTCAAAATCTGTCCAACTGGCAAAGTCGAGGCACATGAGGTAAAGGCTATCTGCCTTATTCCTAGCCCCCATGATGCTTTGCGTGAATTATGGGCACAACTTCCGGCGCGTTGTGTCACTGAACAGAACCGCTGTTTTCCATGGTAACAGTACGCTAATCGTCTCTCCTAGAGCGATTGTATTAATAAATCTAGTAAAACGTGTGAACACCACCTACTACAGCTCAGACAGGATCATGTGATCATAGCTCAGCCTTCTACTATGGAGGGATGGAGGACGACCTGAAGAAGTGGCCTTAGATAACCTACACTAGCATATTTAGCTACGTTATTGACTCCGTTGCTACAGACGGTGAAGAGATGAACAATCTGAAAAGCTCTGAGGCAGATCAGTACTTCCACAGTAACGATGTTTAGTTTTTTTTTACACACAGTTAAAACTGTACTTAAACTATCTGTAGTCTAATGCTGCCCTGCACTCCGTGCCATAAACTGCCTTACATTTTAAACTGTACAGAAAATAGTGGCTGTCATTAAACCAACGCTACGATGCTGAGTCCTCCCTACACATGAAATCATACCTGATGTCCTCCTGGCTCTGCTGTCGGTCCTTTTAAGGACCCGACGTCTCGTCTCTACTGGTCTGTTGTCCCCAACCACAAAGTAGGATATGAGTTTTCCTCCGTTGGCTTTTAGTCCACTAAATGAGATGAGCTCACATAACGAGGGTTAATGGTGGTCTCTTCTAGTTCAGGTTTCTCAGCCACATTCTTCTGGATTCCTGGTCTGTAAGTCGGCAATGGAAACGGTACTGTTGGTCACAACAACAATCTCTTTTTGTTTTGGGTGCATGTTAAACACACTTTTGTTGAAGCCACAGATTTAGCTTTGTCTGGTTGTTAGTACAGCCGCTAACAGCTCAACAGGTACCAGAGCTCCGCAAGGACATTTTAGAAAATGATAATTTAACGTTAGTTAATATCTGTTAAAAAAAATAAAGCAGGATTTGCTAAATTGAAAGCAAAATACTTTTCAAAAGAAGCGCTGTTGGCCACTATGGTTAGCCTCTATGGTTAGCCACTATGGTTAGCCTCTATGGTTAGCCTCTCTGGTTAGCCACTATGGTTAGCCACTTTGGTTGGCCACTATGGTTAGCCTCTATGGTTAGCCACTATGGTTAGCCTCTATGGTTGGCCACTATGGTTGGCCACTATGGTTAGCCTCTATGGTTAGCCACTATGGTTAGCCTCTATGGTTAGCCACTATGGCTAGCCTCTATGGTTAGCCACTATGGTTAGCCTCTCTGGTTAGCCACTATGGTTAGCCTCTATGGTTAGCCACTATGGTTAGCCTCTATGGTTAGCCACTATGGTTAGCCTCTATGGTTAGCCTCTATGGTTAGCCACTATGGTTAGCCTCTATGGTTAGCCACTATGGTTAGCCTCTATGGTTAGCCACTATGGTTAGCCTCTATGGTTAGCCACTATGGTTAGCCTCTATGGTTAGCCTCTATGGTTAGCCACTATGGTTAGCCTCTATGGTTAGCCTCTATGGTTAGCCACTATGGTTAGCCTCTATGGTTAGCCACTATGGTTAGCCTCTATGGTTAGCCACTATGGTTAGCCTCTATGGTTAGCCACTATGGTTAGCCTCTATGGTTAGCCACTATGGTTAGCCACTATGGTTAGCCTCTTCGGTTAGCCACTATGGTTAGCCACTATGGCTAGCCACTATAGTTAGCCACTATGGTTACCCTCTATGGTTAGCCTCTATGGTTAGCCACTGTGGTTAGCCTCTATGGTTGGCCTCTATGGTTAGCCACTATGGTTAGCCACTGTGGTTAGCCTCTATGGTTAGCCTCTATGGTTAGCCTCTATGGTTAGCCACTATGGTTAGCCACTATGGTTAGCCTCTTCGGTTAGCCACTATGGTTAGCCTCTATGGCTAGCCACTATGGTTAGCCACTAGGGTTATTAGCCACTATCGTTAGCCACTATGGCTAGCCACTGTGGTTAGCCACTATGGTTAGCCACTAGGGTTATTAGCCACTATCGTTAGCCACTATGGCTAGCCACTATAGTTAGCCTCTTCGGTTAGCCACTATGGTTAGCCTCTATGGTTAGCCACTATGGTTAGCCACTAGGGTTAGCCTATGGGACTAACTAGCGTACTGCTACTTCCACTACCTCATCGGAAGTTACGCCCATAATCATTTCTACATCAACGCCCCAGAGAATAAGTTGGACAGAGTTTACAAATCAATAAAGATGGCGAAGGTCCTCTCAAGCAATACCGTGACAGCTGATTGATGAATGAAAGACGGCGTCTTTGTATTGACACACTCAACACACAGGGGACGCGTTCTGTCTACAAACAGGAAATACTAAGAACAGGTGATATAAAATAACCATGGAACAGGACAGAGGAGGCGAACACTGGAATGAAAATACCACCATTGTTTTATGGGCAAAGCCGACGCGAGGGAAGACACAGAGGCGGACGAGAACGGAGACGACACTGTGCATGTGCGAGTATGCTCTGTTCCGTTTAGTCACGGAGGACATCTGTGGACACTGAGGACAATTTAGGAAAGTGAAGAGATTTTGAAAAGGTGAAATACGTGGTCCCTTCACAGGGCTGTCTGAGGTTAGAGACTGTTTCAGGGTTTATGTTAGAATAAAGTGTCCAGTTTAGTTTCTGCACTGAGTTTGGACGGCATGATCAATGGGTAGAATCTATTCTGATCACTTAGAATGAATACGAGTAATATTGACATAAACAGAAAATGATTTGCACTAAGTAGGACAAATCTCTTTCTTCCTTTCTGCTTCTTTTCATTTCCTCCACTCTTTCTTTTCCTCTCTCCATCATCCCTCTCCCTCCCTTATCTTTATGTGTTTTTCTGTCCTCTATCGTGTCTATCTGTCTCCCCTCTCCTCATCCCTCTTATGCTTATGCTTCTTTATCTGTGCCATTCTTTGACTTCCCCTCCTCTCCAACACTGTCATCTATCCTCGTCACATATGGTGTGAAGGTGGTGCCCTCTTGTGGCGATGTAAATTGGCTCATCTTTCCAGACTATTCATACTATCACTGCTAATATTACTACAGCAACAGTGAGGATGATAGTACAGCAGGATGACTAGCACTGTTGTCTTCTCTTCTTCTCCCCAGGGGGCTCCTTCATTTGACCCATCCCCCAGACGGAATCACAAAATCAACATTAGAAATAAGCAAATCAAGCTTCAGTTGGCTCACACAAACAAACGTACATCTAATGAGCCCTCTGTGCCGAGGTCGACTCTTTTCTCTTCTTTATCACACCAACACATCATTGGATCTTTTTTCAAGTAAGCTGCCATCCAAAATGGGACCATCTGCACACTCACATTCAGACCTGCAAGCATTTTAGAGTCAACAATGAACTTAACCTGCATGTCTTTGGACTGTGGGAGGAAGCTGGAAAACCACACTAACACATGCAAACTCCACACAGAAGGGCCCCAAACCGGATTAGAGCCTCTAACCCTCTTGCTGTGAGGTGACAGTGCTAACCACTGCACCACTGTGCAGCCCCCCATGCACATTCAGCAACTTCTCTTTGAATGCAGACTAGCTTCTACATCTCTTGTCATTTCAGCTGTCTTTGGGATAGAGATGGACTGGAATACAAGTGAGGCCAATTACCAGAATTCCTGGATGTTTTTTACAGTTCCGTCCGTCCATGCTGCTGTTTTCTAAGTTTCAAGGCTACATCGTAACAATGGGATGCTTTGACACAGATTCAGAGTGTATAGTGATGCAGGATCATTTTCTGGACTGTGGGTATTCTTTTAGATAGTAAGCTGTTTCTGTGTAATGTTCTTTACACACAGAAAAAAAAGATAGAGATAGAAATGAATGCGTTAGACATTCACAATGAATCCCTGAATATTGCAGTTTAAGCATGGCTCCATTGCTCCCTCACTGACTACATGTACATGGTTTTAGCGCTTATTCTGAAAGAAGACGACGGACCTCATTCACAGATATCTTCCAAAGTTTCTTTTTAAATTTGTTCTCAAGAAAGTTCCCAAGAAAAGTCTACGTCAGATTCCCGACGTGTTCTTAAAGCGCAGAACTGTTCGTACCTGTGTTCTCATAATGATGAATCCCACTGTCCTCGTAAATATAAGGCGTGTGCCAGTGTATCCTTATCAGCATAGGTAAACCCCCGCCAAACCCCATGAAAGGGCATGAGATGGGTGGAGCACCGGACCCAATCGGCTAATCAATGATCATACAAAAATGTTGATAAATGATGTTGAAACAGAAAGAGTTAATTCATTTCTCTGCATTATAATTGAGCATACATTATGTTGGGAACCACACATAAATAATTTAAAAACTAAAATGTCTAAAACCATTGAAATATTCAATTCAATTCAATTCAATTCATTCTTATATAAACAATTATATGATATGATATATAACTAAAGATCTGTTGAATCAGAACTCTCTATATACTGTATTGTTGTCTCATAGTTCAATACATTACCTATTGTGTGGAGTTAAACACATACATAACCAACACTAATCACATTTCTATGCTACAGAAGAGAGCTATAGGAATTATAAATGAATGACATTATTACAAACCAACCAATGCACTATTTATTAACTTGCATGGTGTAAAATTTTGAGATCTAGTTGATCTTAAAACTGCAAACATACGAACGTACGAAGCACAAAATAATGGGTGCCCTGACTGTATTAAGAGGTTGTTTGAAATGAGAGAGAGCCAGTATGAATTTAGGGGAATATATATGTTGAAGTAAAAAGGGTTAAGGCCTATTGGATAGCTATAATAAGCTTATGCTTCAGCCTATACGCCTTTTTTTGACAGTATTTTTTTGTTTGCCCTATAATTGAATGCCTTATTGTTATTTATTTATTTTTATGTGTATTCTTTTTCGGACCGAAATAACTATTACTACTACTACTTCTACTACTACAACTACTGCTTCTTCTACTACTTCTACTACTACAACCACTGCTTCTTCTACTACTACTACTACTACTACTACTACTACTACTACTACTACTAGTCCAACCGTCCATAGAAAAAGTTTTCTCAATAGTTCTGAAATGGAGGTATTTCTGCAGGAAGTGAACACCAAATGAGCGGTCACATTTAGTTTAGTCAGTAGTGGATATGAAATAACACAGAATGCATGGGAACAGGATAAAGTCCCAGACACACCAGGAATGTCAGGAGCGCGTTGCGGCTGCGTGGCGTGGTGGCTGCGTGATTCACGCATCGGGCGTTCACACCAGCTGCATTTCAGCTGCTTGTCTGCTGCATTTCTGCTGCTGCAGCTGTCTGCCCATTCTTTCTATATAGTTTGCCTTTTAATGGCCATTTCATTTCATTATAAATATCATTTATATTTATTTTAGACAGAGAAAGGTTAAGAAACGTAATTTGTAAATAATAGTAATAATAATAATAATTAAATAATAATTAAAACTCCGTACTATATTCATTCATGGAGCTCTCCAAGTCACTGCATGTTCTAGAACACTGTCCGGCACATATTTCAGAATAAAAGCCTTGTGTTAACAATGAAGGAATTCTGTCCACAGAAAAAACGCTTAAGGGCTTTTATTTCGAAATGAAAGCAGGAAGTGTTGATTTAAAAATAAGTTTTTACTTTTTTCATCTCCGTAACATATTCTACAGATAGACATCAAAACTGTAGTAATCTTGCTGGTATGATGTTAATATACAGTCAATAGATCACTTTCACTGTCTGTTGCTTCTGTGAAACGCTAGAAGAGACGCAGCTGGGGCAGTGTGGCTGCTCTAAACTGTTAACATGGACGCTGAAATAAAAAAAACAACAGGTAACGCAGCCGCCACACGTTCCCGACGTTCCTGGCGTGTCCGGGCTGTTAGAGCCATTGGGAGATTGAACTGCAAATTACCTTTTCAGATGATTTTCTCAGAACTGTCAACTCATCCTCCAGCTGTGCTTGGCTCAACCTCATACAGTTTAAGGTACTACATAGACTCAATTATATTAAGGCTGAACTTTCCAAGTTTTACCCAGACAGATTAGATGATAGATGTGATAGATGCTCACAAGCCCCCTGTGATCTGACTCATATGTTCTGGTCGTACCCCAAATTGGCTCAGTTCTGGCAATTGTGTTTTGATGCGGTCTCAGAAATTGTAGGGATTAAAATCCCCCCATCCCCTCCTCATGAGCTATATTTGGTAGACCTCCAGACGGAATCACTACAACAAATATCCAAACCAATGTTATTGCGTTTACCTCCTTAATTAGTCGTAGAAAAATATCACTTCTATGGAAGTCCAACCTGCCACCTTCATTTAAATCTCGGCTACTCGATATCCTGTCTCTCCTAAAACTAGTGAAAATTAAATTTACATAACGAGGTTCCTCCAATAGATTTTACTCTCATTGGAGACCACTGATCAATTGTGTTGATCGGCATCCCCATAGTAGGGTGCCACAGTAAGGACACGAGTTGTACCCACCTGCGTTGAGCGTGGGTCTGCACTCTCCGATTGCCTAGTTTGTTCTACACGATTCTAGTTGTACTTTACTTTTTGTACCAATACCAAAAATGAACATAAAAAAGATGCATGGGATGCTATTACTTGTTCAGTGTTGAAATGTTAGGGTTAGGGTGTTTATTTTATTTCAATATAAAGACCATAATGCTCTGTAAACTATTGAAAATAATTATTAAAAATGAAAAACAATACTATCATAATTTGAATCCTATGATATACAACTGTAGACGTGAAGAAAAATACAATAAATAACTTATTTTGCACCAACATGTCAGCGGGTGAATGAGGCCCACTTTTCCTACTAAGCAGTTTACGTTGCTAAAGAGAACATGCAGCCGTGCACAGTCTAACTAATGTAAAAACCCCAATTGAGATGTATTCTGATTGCACTGTATACTGTTCAGAGAATGCTCCTTTCTGCAGCACCTTCATGTGTTAACAGTATCTTTCACACTTCACCTGACTGCACCTGACTTGAGAGGGAAGGGAGCTTCATTTTAGGACACAAACATTTGATGTCCATGCTGTCAGTTAAGGGATGGATTGAAGATTACTTGGTCCAAAATCTGGCACAAACTAGCATGTATGAACAACTGGACGAACTTGTTTTTTGTCATTTCATCATTGAGTCTATTATCTATTATTGAGTCTGGTTGCACTGCTGCTGTCTGCAGCAACACAAAACCAAAAGAGTAACAGTAACAACAGGAAATGATGGTGGTCTAGATCCAGGAGGAGAAACAGAACACAACAGACAATGAAGTGGAAAACACGTAGCAGCATTCAATCATGTTCCATTTAGAGTTTGTAATAACAGTAAGACTATATATACACACACATTCACGTTTGTTACGTTACAATACATTCATTAATATATATTGTATTTTGTCGATATTTGCTACTGATGTTTCTACACCAGGACCACACCCAGTATGCCCACAAGCTGGGACATTTTCATTCGATTTTCAGTTTCAATTTATTTTTTGAGATTATTCATTCATTCATTATCTGTAACCGCTCATCCAAGGTGAGAGAGCTCCGGTGCTGAGCAGTGAAGCCAATGTGGAAATGCCAAAAGCTGCAGTTCATCAAATGACCACTTGAGGCTCCAAAAGGGAGTCAATCCCCACAAAGACCCCCCATGTTAAAATGTCCACCTTTACAGCAGAAATAGGGTGGGGGGTGTTTATACCTGTTTGAATTATATTAGGGCTTAGAGTTATGCATAATTAAGGACGTGGTCGCTTTGAGTAACAGGTGGTTGCCGTCACAGCCACTAGCTGTCTGCTAGGTGTCACCTCAGCTATTTCGAGTCACTGAACTTAGCCTCTCGGTCGTGTTTGTGATGTTGGTGCCATTTGAAATTATTTTCATGCACATATCGGACAAATAATATGGCTTTCTGTGCGGTTAATTGTACAACGGGCATTTGGTAAACTTGGCTAAATCCTGGAATACCGGACAGCGCCATTCAACCGTGACTCTTCTTCTATCTACTGATCTGACAGAACAGAGGACTCTAAGAAAAAAGCAGGAAGCAAGTGCTTATTGGTGAATAACGTTATGCACAGATTGGAGGAGCTGACTGGATTGCATTTCACAGGAGTTGTAACGTTACTTTCGCTCCACCTGAGACCAGAACACACAGCTGTTTACAGCAGCTTTCACTAATGGACCAGAGCTACTTAAAACAGAGAAACACACACATACACACACACACACACACACACACACAGTTGCCACGAATACAGACACTAAATATCGAGCAATTCTACAACACAGACATTAGATTACACAGACTGAAGGGAGACAGTCAGACACAGTATTGTTCTGAGATGATTGCATATGTTGCAGTGAGGCTGTGATCAGGCAAACACCTTATCAACAACAAGCATCACAGACATTCATGCCTAGTCACATTGTGCTTTTGTTATTGGACACAATTATCGTTACATTTATTAGTGCAAACCCATTCCTATATCATCTGAGCAAAAACAAGATAGTATATGTCTGGACCATAGGCTATGAACATCTGATGATGTTATGTTACATCACTGAGTCACATGACTTTTTGTACGTAGCTTACGTAACGTTACAATTGGACTTATTTTAAGCCAACCAATCATTTTTTTCTAACCCAAATTAGTTCTGTTGCCTAAAACTGCAACCGTTTCAACGTTAACCAAACACGAACCTTCTGCATCAAGATACTATGCTAAAGCTTCTGCCCAAGTGGCAAAATATTACGAGTATAGGGATGATGAGCCATTGTGAATTGATACATGTATTTTCACCTGTTCTGAGATGTAAGCTCCTCATGCTCTTTTGTGAGTGAAAATGCAATATCTGCTGCACAAGCAGATCTTTTCACTTTTTAAAAGAAATGATACTATTATATACCGGCTAATCAGATGGTCTTGTATGTCGTGTTAATTCAAACTATGTGTTTTAATTGACCTTTGTGCATGGCCAGAACCTTCAACTTTTATGCTCACTATACGGATCAAGGGATTGGCCACCAGGTGCTCACGCAGTTTGTTTTGTCAATTGACAATTCCAATAAAGTTTATGAGTCAAACCATACTACCGTGCCCTCAACACTGTTAACAGAAACAGAGAAAGGAAGCCTTGCTTTGTGCAATTCTACGATGAAAAAAATAGACAAATCTGGAGCTGCAGATGGCTGGAGTAGCAGACAATATGTTCTGTCTGTTCTGCAGCCAGTTCACAGTAGTCTCAGTCAAGACTACAGTTTCAGCCCAAACATGTAAAACACTACTCCAATAATATGAAAACAAGGTCACTACAGTTTACAGTGGATATTTAAACAGCAGCCATGAGGGAAAATAGCACCATGAAACTGCTCAAACTGCACGACAGCCTACCAACATGTCTGGAATTCCAGAAATTCAACCGATTGACCGATAACCGGATTGTTGATTGTCCAGGCAATTAATCAGGCATTGTGACCCCCCCCCCCATCCCTCCATCCATCCCTCAAGCTGCACATCAAACTGATCTAAAATGAGTTGGAGGTGAACTATTCAGGGTTGTAATCAGGCTCCACTCCTTGCAGACGCCGGTGTCCTCGGCCAACTTTACTATCTTTCAGAGTCATACCAGCTTGTTGGGAAGGAGGCTAAATAATGCTCCTACGTGCCAAGCAATGAAAGTGGGTTCTACGGGTCTACGAGTCTCCCCTTTACAGACATGCCCACTTTATGATAATCACATGCAGTTTGGGGTAAATACCATGCCGTTTTTTTTGCATGCAGTATAAATGTGTCATTTCTGCCTATTCTAAAAAAGATGTATTTGATTATTTCTGCATACTGGTGTCCCTAAACAGTCTTAGGATAATCACAGCCCCATGAAACTTTACATACACAAACTACAGACCTATGGAATTCAGAGGAGGGATGGTTTTCCTCGGTTTATTGACAATAAGGGGGTTTCTGATCCGTTTCCAGAACAGAAGTGCTCACCATCCATCCATCCATTATCTATAACCGCTTATCCCAGCTGACATTGGGCGAGCCATTGTTTGGTTTGTCCGTTCTGGGCTACTGTAGAAACATTGTGAAGCAACATGGCAGACTCCGTGAAGAGGACCCGCTCCCTATGTAGATATAAATGGATGACGATTATTAGTTTCAGGTGATTTCCACTAATTAAAACATAGTTATGAATATTATATTCCATTTCTGCTGAAAGATCCCCTGACATGATTCACACTGGCCCTTTAGATTGGTGTCTGCTTCCCCTTTGTCCTTCACTGCCTTCATCCTCCTCTTCTTCCCCCTCACTAGCGTCCCTGCTCTAAGCAGCAGCAATACACATGTCTAACATAATAACATAATGCATACTGCTAAAACAATGAGCCGTTCTTATCTTAATGTATTCTTATGATACCCAGAGGATGGAGTTTAACTGATTCTCTCTCATACACACACAGATACACACACACACACACACATATGTGCACACCTCATTAAACTGGAGAGAAGCTCTTAATGCACAGGAAGCTTTCCTCTCCATTAGCCAGTGTCATTATTGCAGGTACTTGGATTATAGATGGGAATATGTATGTGCTTTCAGTCAGATAGTGGAAACAGGTATGACCATTGAAATAAGCAATTTGAATAGCTGAGAAGAGTCTAATTGGTACAGGAGCGTGCATCCTAATAGAGCTTTGCACAAAGATCTCCCGGCAGTCAGTTCTGGCTCCATCATGGTCTATTTTCTGAATCAAACCTGGGCAGGAAATACGATTGTAGGTGACGAAGAGTGTTGTGGTGGATGATGGTCATTTCAACATTGTTATAAGAAAACAAATGGATCAGCAGGTCATTGACCTTTTCGCCACAGGTACTGTTTGTTTGTTATGTTTTTTTTTACCATCAGAAGGAAATATCAATCTACAATTGTCCACATCTACAGTATTCTATAGGACATTTTATATTGACTCATACAAGCACTTCTACTCTTTGTACAAAAATAGTTACTCAGAAATACGTATTTACCATGAACTAGGCGTGATAAAGGGCCAGCATAATAAAGACCTTGACTCACAATTTCAATTTTAAACAATCCATTGTTCTGTCAATAGCGTTTATATCCTCAGTGTTTTTCGGAAATTATGTCCCTTTTGGCAGGACAACATTTGTTAGCCGGTCGAGGCAGATGGCCGCCGAGCCAGAACCTGGTTCTGCCCGAAGTTTCTGCCCGCTAAAGGGAAGTTTTTCCTTGCCATTGTCACATAACGGCGTGTCAACACAGAGAACGTCAGGAGCGTGTGGCCGCTGCGGAACCTGTTGTTTTTTATTTCGACGTCCATGTTAACAGGTTAGAGCAGCCACTGCTCTGCGCACTGCTCCCGTCTCGGCCGCGTCGAATATATCAAGGACATGAAAAAAGATTTATTTTTAAATCAACACTTCCTGCTTTCATTTCTAAATAAAAGCCCTCAAGTGTTTTTTTCTGACAGAATTCCTTCATGTGTTAATACAAGGCTTTTATTCTGAAATATTTGCAGGACAGTGTTGTAGAACATGCAGTGACTTGCACAGCACCATGAATGAATAAAGTAAGGGGTTTTAATTGTGGCTTATTACTATTATTCCCAAATTACCACATACTTCTTAACCTTTTTCTCATTTCACAATGCATGCTCATGGGGGATCTCTTGTTCGGTCTCTAAATTATAGAGTACGGTCTAGATCTGCTCTATATGAAAAGCGTCTTGGGGTTACTTCTGCTATGATTTGAGGCTATATAAAGATACATTGAATTGAATTAGTGCCTTTCAAAACTGTTGCAAAGCACCTTAACAAAATAAAAGCATTTTATGTAGCGACAAAACTCTTTAGGTGAACAACTTGGTTAGAGAAAAATCCTTATTAGAATTAAAATAACTACTTTGTTAAGGTTAGGATACCTTTGTCATCATGGTGAAGGGTGTCTCTTGTTAAGGTCCACTATTTTGTTGACCCATCCATCCACCCCAACCTGCCAATGTTGTGCCTCTATAAAGCCCTGTCTCCTAAAAGTTATGTTCCCCTACCACTAAACTCCATTCTCAAATACATTTCAAAGGAAATGTATTTTGTCACGAATTATGTTTGTCTTTGACGTATCACAAATATGTTTGTAATGATGAGGGGCCCCTGCAAGTGACATAGTATAACATGCGACATGCAGAGCACCACTAATGAAATGCTATACAAACAAATATAACAAGCGAGAAAGTCCACTACTACCAGGGTGGTGGATGGGTCAAACAAACACAGGACTTTCACCCAGGAGACCCCTGTTTGTGTCCCGTGTGAAACTAAACATCAACGTTCACTTATTTTAAATAATGTGGTCATTTTAAGCCAAACCATGATGTTCTTTTACTAAGCAAAGTAGTTTTGTTGCATTTTTTTTGTTTTGTGTTTCAATATATAACCTTAATCTCAATTTTAAAACTGCAACCTTAATCCGAGAGAAAATGTGTTACCCTCACATAGCAATTGAGAATGCAGTTTAGTTGTATGGGAACATGGGAGACAGGGTTGCTCTATAACATCATCAAACTACCGTTCCTAACGGACACAGTCAACATTTCCATGGACACAAGAGGTCTCTTTCACTTGAAAGTTAAAAAAATTATGCTATTGGACATTTTCTTAAACAACATACGCTAAGCCTAACCAAGTTGATCTATTCCTAAACCTAACTAAGTAGTCTTATTTTGAAAAGGCTGGAGCGGAAATTGACACATGCGTCACGTGATGCTGGACATTCGCAGGAAAATGCACAAAAAGAATAGGTTGTTGCGTCACGTAAAAAAAAGGGAAACTTGTGTCTATGTACACGAATCACATAGATTCAATATTGTGACTATTTCACAAACTGCCGTGAGACTGTGTTGGAACACGTTTGCCAACGACAACATCAACAACGGACTACGCCCGTGTCACTCGTGTGTGTTTTTGTGACAAAACGTCCCGTATGACCTATATTTAGTGGTTAGTAGCATAAGTCTCTGCCAGCTGTGTTTGTTGCACTTTAGTAAAACATGTGACTTGTGTGACTGGCTGTGTCAAGCATCAGTGATTTAGACACTTCATGGTCAGTAATGTTGACAAGAGAAAAATACATTTGCACAATAATATTAAAATTGTTGTGGCGGCAGACTGGAAACACAGGGAGGTGGCAATGATAGTAGTGTATCATGGTAATAAAAATAAAGATCTTTTCTCTGTACCTCTGTGTGTCTTTCATGTGCTCCTTTATCTCTGTATGTGTGTGTCTGTCTCTTTGTCACACAAAGACAACATGGAAACATGTCACACACACTCCAGTTATCACGCTTTTCAATTGTGGCGAAAACAGTTGACAAAACCAATAAGTAATTTTTTCTCGCTCTCTCCACCCTTCGTTCTTCTTCATTTCCTCACACCCCGTCTTTCCATTTCCTGCCTTTGGTGTGCACTTGCACGCACACACGCACACACGCACGCACGCACGCACGCACGCACGCACGCACGCACACACACACACGCACACACAGTTTCATTCACAAAAGCAGTCTGTGCTCCATGCGAGGCCAAAGCAGAGTCCAGGCACTCAGTCACTGTCAGTGATAGAGACATAGCCTGGAGACTGTTGAAGCAAACTGCAGCCAGCAGAAACACACCACCAGGACGGTTGTGTGGATGCTCAACAGCAGTGAACAGACCATGCCATTGCACTGAAGATTCAAAATCAAAAGAATTGCACATCTTTTCAGCATTTGTACAGTATGTCGTTATATAGTGTCTGCGAGTTAGTTATAGTTTGTCCTTATTAAAGGTATAATATGCATTTTCCTGAATAACAATGTACAGATTGATACGAAAAAACATTCCCTCTCATCACTTCTGACCCACTAGAGAGACCCTGCAGTATTTTCTCTTTTCTTTTTCTTTTGCTGTGTTCAGGACTCTTCCGGTCATCTGCAGGCAGCCTTTTGACCACACATGGGGGGTGTAACCTCCAGCCAATAATACAATAATAATAACAATCATTATGTCACACCCCTAGACCTCTGATACTGAGGCACAAGTCCCCCTTTAGCTCTGTCAGACACAAAGAGGCCGTGTTTGACGAAACACTAACTGACAAATGTAACATATGATACCTTTAACCCAGCCATTTACAAGCCAATGTGGTTTAACCCAGGCAAAATGCTCTGATAGGCTAACCATACTACTCTCTGTCACCTTCTCTCGCTAGGATTAGTTGATTTGATCAGTTTGGCCATTGCTGATGTATTGTGGTGCTATAAATGTAAAGCATTTATGACTCCTCAACTTTATATGAATAGGAAGTCTTTGAAATCCCCACATCTTAGACAATTCAAGTTTCAATCTCATTCTTCTTAAGGGCAGCTCCTGAAGCTCCTAAAGATAGATAGATAGATAGATAGATAGATAGATAGATAGATAGATAGATAGATAGATAGATAGATAGATTTTATTGTCCACTTCATTGGAAATGTGTCTTTGGCTTACATAATAGGGAATAAAAGACTTGTTATAAATGTTGCGGCTGTTACCTGTTGTTTTTTATTTCGACGTCCGTGTTAACAGGTTAGAGCAGCCACACTATGTCTCAAGCGCGTCTCACCTGCGTCTCTTCTAGAGAATAGAGGTCTCACCTATTTTTGACGCTTGCCGAGCGCGTCTCACAGCAACAACAGACAGTGAAGTGATCTATTGACTGTATATTGACATCATATCAGCTACATTACTACAGTTTTGATGTCTATCTGTAGAATATGTTACGGAGATGGAAAAAAAGTAAAGACTTATTTTTAAATCAACACTTCCTGCTTTCATTTCAAAATAAAAGCCCTCAAGTGTTTTTTCTGTAGACAGAATTCCTTCATTTGTTAAGACAAGGCTTTTATTCTGAAATATGTGCCAGACAGTGTTATAGAACATGCAGTGACTTGGAGAGCTCCATGAATGAATATAGTCCGGAGTTTTAATTGAGGATTATTACTATTATTTACAAATTACCACACGTTTCTTAACCTTTCTAGGTCTAAAATAAATGAAAATGGTCATTAAAAGGCAAACTCTATGTAGAAAGAAAGAGCCGACAGCAGCAGCAGGCACGCAGCTGAAATGCAGATGAAACACAGCTGAAATTCAGCTGGTGTGAACGCCCGACGCGTGAATCACGCAGCCACCACGCCAGCTGACGTTCCTGGTGTGTCCGAGGCTTTATCCTGTTTAGGGTTGCGGGGGGGCTGGAGCCAGCTGACATTGGGTGAAGGCGGGGTACACCCTAGACAGGTCGCCAGACTATCACAGGGCTGACATATAGAGACAGACAACCATTCACACTCACATTCAACATTCTCCCAAAGTCAAACCCAGAGAAAACCTACGCTAACACGGGGAGAACATGCTCCACACAGAAGGGCCAGAGGTGGGTTTGAACCTGCGACCCTCTTGCTGTGAGGGGACAGTGCTAACCACTGCACCACCGTGCGTATATTTTGTAATATTTAAATTTCAAATTATTCAAACTTGAGAGTAAATAACGTAAACAGAAAAAGCAACAGATTGAGTACCTCAAATTAATTCAATAATGAATGATTAAAAAAACTGCCATCAAATGATTGAAAAGTTCAGGAGAACAGACAATAGAATGATGGATGGAACAACAGAAAGTTGACCTTTTTCCAATGAGTTTGCCTGAGACGGAGCAGAGGACATGAAAGCTCCCCTGCCTAATTCAGTTTGGACCCCGGGGGCAGAAACACTAAAAACAATTCCTTTGACCATGGAAAGCAATTTCCTACATTTCTTTCCTCAAAAATAAAAGCACACAATAATATGTACAGTAGAACACATCAAAATGACTGTTTGATCCACATTGAAGACAGACAAACATAAAAATGTTCCTCTTGGGTTTCACTAAGTATGACACAGTAAGAAATGAGAAATATACAGTATTATGGGTCCATGTATGGATATGGTTCTGTTACACATGGTATTCCTCTCTCAGTCCCAGTCTTTCATGCCTGCACTTCCAAGAAAACAGTTTAAAGGTCCCATATCGTGCTCAGTTTCAGGTTCATACTTGTATTTTGTGTTTCTATTAGAACATGTTTACATGCTGTAATGTTCAAACAAACTGTATTTTCCTCATACTGTCTGCCTGAATATACCTGTATTCACTCTCTGTCTGAAAACGCTTGTTTGAATGCATTTCAACGGAATTTTGTTGCTAGGCAACAGCTTGGGTTCATGTTTATTTCCTGTCAGCTGATGTTATTTACATACACTGCAACAGGAAATAAACTGGGACACATTTCAAATTTTTATGTTTAAAATCGTGTAATGATCTATATATTGTATATTTGTGACATCACAAATGGACAGAAATCCTAACGGCTTGTTTCAAATGCATAATTTCCCCTGTGGATTGAGTGTTTTGATAGTTTAACAGTATTTATATAGCACTTAAACCTGCTTTATAATATAAAACATGAAAATCTCCCTTTTTACAATATGGGACCTTTAAAAGGATCAATAAAGTTTTAACAAAGTTTCAACAACCACACTTCCTTCCACAATGGGGATTTTACAGTCAGGAAAGACATACTTACTTCAAGAAAATACTTGGCTCTGATTGGCAGACAGGTATCTGTTAAAATAGTATAACAGATCATACAGTTATGACCACTATTCTAAATCAGTGCTCAAGGCATTCTAAACTATACCGTAGGTATCCACAGTAACAGTACTTGTAACTACTTACTAATAGTTGCTAAGGGCGTTTTCACATCAGGTACGATTGATCTGTCCACTTGCATTAAATAGCGGTCCACTTCCGTGTTTTGCTACGGTTGGCTTTCACACCTGATGCGAACCGTACTCCAGACCACCTTTTCGAGTGGACTAGAGTACGGTACGGAGCGTTCACACTAATCAAACCGACTGGACTTTGGGGATAAGTGTACTAGCGACACAGACCCTACCATAGGTTCAACTTTGAAAAATAGATTTCATCAACAGAAATAGATTTCTCATTTTTGTGCGTGTGGTAAGTGGTCACGGTGAACACAATTCTCACGTGTTCTGACTCACTACCACCTGGTCCGTTATAAGTGTCTGACAACATTATGGAAAGAACCCTATCTTTTGCTCAATCCAGCCTGTTTGTTAATGTGTCCAAGTCCTGCTCAAGGAGGAGTCTCTTTGTGAAATCTGAAATCTGGGCAGTAACAAGTCTCCCTCTTTAGACTCTAAAGAGTCTAAAAGCCATTTGTATTCATAGTAACACAACTGAAGTGTCTGCAGCAGTCTGTGCAGGGCTCACTTTTAAATCATAAAAAATTATATTCTGTGGAAATGTAGTGACCTCTGACCTATTGACTATGTAAAATTGATCAAATTAAGTCGTCAACTTAGTCAAATTAGTGACAATAAATTACATTTATCATTTGTTTCCCATGACATTCTTGGGGGACTGAAAATATGAAACCAAGCGTGAATGCTCATTACTGCAATGTACTGCAGCGTTATATGTGTTTCTGGTTTTGCTGGCCAATAACATTTTCTTGAAGGGGTAATAAAGTCGACCTTGAACCCTGAACCTCTGAGCCTCTGAACTAAACCCAGAAGCAGCGTGCGCCCTCAGCGATGCTCCGCTGTCCCTCCATTGCTCGATTGATTGACAGATCAGTGTGGCCTGGCCCACCTGCTCTCCACACTTTGTTTCCTACCTGATGGAGCAGAGACAGCCGCCATCAATCAACCTCTCTGAAGAAATGTAAATATGAATCAGCAACTGACGCCACTGCTGTTTATCTACTTTACATACTTGCGGTTGGCGTGGCGGTTCTGAGACGGCCTGTTTGTTGAGAGTTTGTTTGAGTCTGTCAGAGTTTGTCAAGTGTGTTGGAGGCTGGTGACTTTTTCTAGTCAGAAGGAAGTGAATGAGAGAATAAGAATAACATGATAGGTAAGACTGTTGGAATGCTGTTGATGCTGAGTACATCCAGAGTTTGTAGGCAATACAACGGTGTCACGGTGGTGCAACGAGCCTCCACTGACATCACTAGTTTTTAGCGTTCGCTCCCAGAAAGAACAAGATGGAGGAGCTGCGCCGGAACACGAGGGTCTGCAATGAATGAATGAATCCTGCCTCATGATCTACACAGAGACCTGGCTTCAGGGAGATTTCCCGGATCCATTCGTTTTGAGGGTTCTCAAATGTTCGCATGGATACAAATATTAACATAGGGAAAACAAGGGGAGGTAGTATTGTGTCTTTATCAAGGACTCTTGGTGCAGCAATTACACAACAAAAGATATGGTATGCACCCCTGACCTTGAAATGAAAAGTCCAGTGTGAATGATGTGGCGGTATCCAGCGGTGAGGAGATTACAACCAACTGAAGCCTCTCCTGTGTACCAAGAGTGTTGGAGAGCTACAGTGGACGACGCGAAAACACAAATGGACCTTTCTAGAGCCAGTTGGAGCAGAGCCAGTGCATTGTGTGTGTATGTGAGAAGTGGATGGCGAAGCAAGAGAGAGAGAGAGCGGCAGCGACAGGAGCGAGAAACGTCATCGACTCCCATCCAAGCAGGAAAAGTTAACAAAGTTTGGTTTGTCCGTTCTGGGCTACTGTAGAAACATGGCGGTGCAACATGGCGGACTCTGTGGAACACAAACACGATTATACACTAAAGAAAACATACTTATTCATTTTATATTCCATGTCTGCCAATAGACCCCCTAATAACTAAGGGCCTGTGTCCATATAGCATCTTATTCTGGCAGAAAGCGGTCGCATGGCTTTCAGAGAAAAAGAGCTCTGAGAACCTTTTTTTAATGTTTCTATGACAACAATATCTTAACAACATATCGCCACCGTTGACCCTTTTGCTTTTTAGTATCTATCTGGGCTACTATTTATATGTTTGACATTGTTTTTTCACCCTGAGCACCAATCAGAGGATGCATGCCCTCATACTTTGTATGAATGAGCTTTTCACCGCTCAATCCGACAGCCATGGAGGAAGGACGATCCATCGGAGACGATACATACGGCGATAAAAGCACAACACTCACCAGCAACATTCAGAGTCCGCCCGGCCGATCTGCTCCCACAAATGGACTTTTACAGACGCCTGTAACTCATAATTTTTTTTGAGGTGAATCAACTCCCCAGTTTGAACACTCTAATAGTCTTTATTTAAATCATTAGGTTTTAAAGTTGTAAAACGCACTAACAGCTGAATCCAGAGTTATTTCCCTTCCTCCGTTCATGTGAATGAGACCCAGACCGAGGCTGGAGCACAAGCCATGACGACGGCGTGACTTTAGGATCCGTGACCGAGTCATGTGACCGAGCGGACGCTACTCCGCCAAGATCAGGGTACTTTTCCAGACGGAAGGCGAGCCATTTAGACCTCATGCGCCACTGAGCAACTCTCATAGGAACGACCGGGGCCCCGCGTCCAACGCTGGATCCAGTTCTTTTATTACATCCATGGTAACGGCACTGCGCTCTGCGTAACGGCACTTCTCAGAGGCTGTGGATTTAGGCCGTTTATAAAATTAGAAAAATAAATAAATAAAGTAAACAATTTGCTCCATTATATAAATAGTGTACTTGGACATTAATAGCAGTTTGTCAACTCAGCATATCAGGTTTCCAATAAACCAATTAAGAACATTGCTACAGCACATTGAGGGCGAAGGCAGCTTATCAGACAGGTGACACATTTATAAAAAACAAAAAGACGTTTTGCACTGCTGACTCCATTATGGCTTACAGCTACGAAGACACACTCAGCAAAAATCCAGAAGCGAGGCTGCATTGAAGCTGAAGCTGTTCCAGAAACGTAGGGAGATCAACAATACCAACATCTGTGTTAAGTATCATTTTAGAAATGGAATCTCTCCAGTGCTGGATCCATTAACGCTCACAGCTCAGATACCAACCTGGAAATGACTACATGTAATTGGAAATGACAAACCAAATAACATGCCTGCCAAATTAAAGGAGCAACGTGAGTTTTATGTGTTTTCTTCTCTTTTTTTCCATCTAATATTGTTTTTTTCTCCCGTATGGATGTCATTTTGCTTGTGAATATTTTATACTGAAACATGATTTCTGCAAATGCATTAATCTCATCCAAAGTTGAGAGGTTTGGTTGGTGGATTGTTTCTCCAGTCAGTGATGATAGCACCACTGGACACAACATTAGACCTATTGACTTGTATTTATTTTGAAGCAGGCTTAAGTCCTATATAAATACTGTGAAAGTATTGAAACACTCAATCCACAGAGAAATACACACAGCCCGTATTCAGAAACTCTGCATTTGAAACAAGCTGTCAGGATTTCTGCCCATTTGTGATGTCACAAATATACAATATATAGACCCTTTACACGGTTTTAAACGTAAACATTCTAAATGTGTCCCAGTTTATTCGTAGTTGCAGTGGATGTGAATGTCATCAGCTGACAGGAAGTACATATGGACCCAAGCTGTTGCCTAGCAACGGAATTCTGTTACAATTCTGTCAAAATGCACTAAAACGAAGCGTTTCAGACAGAGGGTAAATACAGGTATATTCAGGCAGATAGTATGAGGAAAATAAAGGTGTTTTGAACATTACAGCATGTAAACATGTTCTCGTAGAAACACAAAATACAAGTATGAACCTGAAAATGAGCACGATATGGGACCTTTAAGACGTGAGAACACCGCTGCTAGGCAACAGCGACATGGACGGCTACTGTCGGCATCTAGAAGCCACCCAGGCTAACAATTTAGCAAACTACCAAGCGGGTAACATAAAGGAAATGCTAATGCATAATGACAAAGGAAGAAACTGAGGCCGTTGGGTATATCAACATTTTCCTTGGACACATTATAAAATTGGGCTGCACGGTAGTGGAGTGGTTAGTACTGTTGCCTCACAGCAAAAGGGTCACAGGTTCAAACCTGGGTATTTTCATTTTCTCCCCGTGTTAGCGTGGGTTTTCTCCGGGTTCTCAGGTTTCCTCCCACATTCCAAAGACATGCAGGTTCATTGTTGACTCTAAATATCCCATAGGTGTGAATGTTAGTGTGAATGGTTGTCTGTCTCTATGGTTCAGCCCTGTGGTAGTTTGGAGACCTGCCCAGGGTGTACTCCCCCGCCTTCACCCAATGTCAGCTGGGATCAGCTCCAGCCCCCCGGGACCCTGAATAGGATAAGGGGTTACAGATGATGGATATATATTGTAAAACTACGAAGAAAAAATCTGTCAACTTACATTAGGCTACTATAACTTACATTAGGCTTACATTAGGCTACTATAACTTACATTAGGCTTACATTAGGCTACTATAACTTACAATAGGCTACTATATTAACCCACCTTCCACCGAAAAATGTACTTCAAAACTTCAAATGTTAGCAAACATGTCACAACTCGTGAACTCCGAGCGCTCTGACTGACTTCCACTTACGAGGTTGTGAATACCACAGAGGATGGCGTTCATATGGACTCTTCTAGTGAACGCGGTAAACGCGACTCCATTTGAAGACATCAGTTGTTGCATCCACCTTTTTGTCAGATCTGTGTGTCCAAGCAAATGTTGACAGGTATCTTGTATCTCCTCTCCAAACAGGCTGCCTTGTTGGAGCATTGTATGTACTCTCTATATTATATGTACATCTGTTTTGTGATTTAGAAGAATTTAGTTTTTCTAATAAACAACTTATGGCACTCTCACAAGCCAAATGTATTCTGTTTTAATCTAACTCTGTTGCGGTTTAACCCCTGGTGTGGTTCCTTTGGGCGGTTTTAATCGTACTCTAGTGTGGACCAAAACAACCGGTCTGAGACCACCTCTTGCATGTGGTTCTGATTATTACTAGATGAATTAATCTCACACGTGATACTTTGTTTTATACTGACACGAAGCACAATGGAACTCATTTGACAGCCAGTCTTATTGTACTCATTCATTTTCACTCGCTTGACTCTTGTTTATGAATCTCAGCATTTTCACATTTGTTGTCCGTTACTGTTTTCACAGTTTCACAACTGCTCACAGTGAAAAGTATGTTTAGCTCACTGCTGTGCACCTACATTTGTTTGTACAAATGAATTTCATTTGGTCCCACAAAGATATCTAATAGCTGCCTAGAAGAGCTTTAGGTTTCTAAGAAAATCAAGTGTAAAGACAAGTATGGGAATATATGACAACTCCAGTTTAAAATGAAGTTAAAATAAGAGCCCTTCTCAACTTTTAAACAAGCAGCAGGATTGTAACAAGTGAGAAAGAGATGGGGAGAAAGATAGAGACAGATCTGGGCTAGTAATAGAGTGGGGGGGGGGGAGATAAAGAAAGAGTAGGAGTCAGCTTGAGAGAAGAAGAGGAGGATGAGGAGAGGGGAGCATAAAAATCAATTCATATAAGAAGCTCTATTTCTGATGGAGTCTTAATCAATGTTTCAGCATTGGCGCACGCGCGCACGCGCGCACACACATACACAGGAATATTAATTACATCCTGCTATGTGAAGAAGCTCTCCGTCACTGAACCATTTAGAAACCCGCCAACAGCACAAAGCACCGGGGACTAATGCACATAATGTATGTTAGTACATATCAGGGTAATGGGGATAGGATGGAAGACAGGATCTGTTTGTGTGTGTCTGTGTGTGTGTGTGTTTACTATTTGAACGGGAGAAAAATAGATAGTGTGCATGTATAGATATCAACATTGTTTTGATATCACAACACCGATAAATAAAATGAATGCTGCTACAATATGATGTGTTTTATATGTGTAAATAAATAATCAATTACTGGAAAATTATTGAAAATGAATCAATGTTTAAATATTTTTTTTCAAGCACGCACACACACACACACACACACGCACACCTATCCAGCATACTGGTGCACCACAAGGTCCATTTAATGGTTGTTCTGCAGCTTTTGTTCACATCACATGATCTTCATCGACAGATTAAGGGCCCTATCTTCACCCGGCACAAAGCAGCACACATTATTAGTTTCAGACCAACGCAGCCCAGCACTCACATTGGAAAGTAGCAAATGTGTGTACTTGTGCCCATCTGTGGTTGTGTTGGTCTTAAAATGAGGTGAGATCAGGCACACTGTTGGCGCATTGCTATCTTGAGGCAGCAGAAAGCGATTGTGCCATTGACCAATATTTTTATTTAAGAAAAATAATATTATTTACAGATATTAAACACTCCCCCCCCCCACACTGCCTAGACAAAATAACTTATATTAGCATATCTACGCAGGGCATAATGGTTCAAAACTAAGCAATAAAAGAAAAAAGAAAAAAAGAAAAATAATAATAATAATAAAAAAATTTAATAATGTAAATAACCAAAAGCAAAATAAAGAAATAAAATAAAATAAAAGTGAATAGATAAAGAATTTAAAAAAGCCAGCAAAAATATAATTAATAAAATAAAACATACATACAGATTAATTGATTTAACATTTAATAACCAAAAATTCCATACAACATGGGACCCTTTAGTATATTATTTTGAAAGGCTTAAGATTCTTCCCCAAAATTAGGCTGGCACTGTCTTTTTATTGGTTATGATTATCCCACCCCAGGAACCAGTCATTGAGCGCCCTACACACCAGGATGTAGTGTTAATAACTGATGGTAAATACGCCTATATACTTGAACATCCACAAATTTGTTCATATTTTCAAAGCATGCATAATGTATCTTTTCCTATGCAAAATGAGTCGAATCAGATTATTAGGAGATGGCGGAGGCACAAGAGGGTCCACCGGCCAAGCACACACCTGTCCCTTCCCTCCCTTCTCAACATGTAGGGCCTCTGTGGCTCAGTGGGAGGAGCATTTCGTCCTTTAACAAGGTTGCCGGTTTCGATCCCGGCTCCTACTGACCGCATGTCAAAGTGTCCTTGATGGAGACACTGAACCCCAAGTTGCTCCCCGGCTGCTTTAACAGCCCACTGCTCCTAAATGCTTAGGATGGGTTAAATGCAGAGGTCACATGTCATGTGTGTACCTGTATGGATATGACAATTGTAGTAAAGATTAAGTTTTTATGTTATGGCAACAGTAATTCAGCAGCCCCCCCCTTCTTTTTTTTGCATGTTGCAGATGAACATTAGGCCACACTAATATTATTAGTGTTACACTATATGCAGAATTAGGTTCCATTGTTTTGTTTTTTTAATCTAATGAAATATTCTTCTTCAATCCATATTTGTTGGCATTAAGCCTTTCTAAAACAACATTTTCACTGCAGAAAACCGCAATCTCTATCTCCCATTTGCCGAATCCGTAAATAAATAGCAATGAGCCAGGTGCAGGCACCGCTTAGCTAGCAAGAGAGAGTTGGACACGCCCTACGCCGTGCACTTTACACCATGCGCTAGAAATAGTTTTAGCAGTGCCCTAAAACTGCCCAGTTGACATGGAATTGGCTTACAAGACAAAAGTCAAAGTTCACAGTTGACATTGGAAACAAAAGTTGAGAAAACAATCTCACCACAATTTCTATTAAGTAGCTGTTCTGGAGCTTTTGATTATATCACATGATCTTCATCAGCCAATGAAACTAAATGGGCCAAATTGTTTTCTCAACTACTGTTTCCAAAGTCAATAATTAACTTTGAACCTCAATTTGAATTATTAATTAGTGTTTAAATGATTAGTGTATATCAACAATAAATTATTTAGTAACAATTTTGAAAATCAATTAATTGTAAAGTCATCTATTGGGTCAAAAATCAATATTGGGTTGTCAATCGATTAAAACATTTAATCACAAATAAATCACACATTATTCTATCTGTTCTAAATGTACCTTTATGCAAATGTATGTATATATTTATTATTGGAAATCTATTAACAACACAAAACAATGACAGATATTGTCCAGAAACCCTCACAGGTACTGCATTTAGCATAAAACAATATATATATATATATAGAGAGATTTATAATAGATTTGTTGCTGGTTCATTGTTCTTGTGTAGATCCAGTCTGTCACTGATGAACAGTTCCATCTCTATCTGTAGTTCGCCTCAATTGAAAATTCACTCTCTCTGACACAAAGGTGCGATCTCGAGTTTGATTCTGAGTTCAAATGGTTGGTTCCTTCTTGAGAGACACATGTAAACTTCCCAAACTTGACTTTATGACATCACAGAGCATTCGATGATGTCATCAAAGCACTCTGAACATTTTTTATATTCTTTCTTTATTGTACACATGTTCATATACAGAAGTACTATCATACATAGACAATTAAAAAAAATAATAATTAGGTTTTCATTTCATTTTCATTTTAATTTTTTTGTTTTAAGATAATGTTGAAAAGTTTTCTTTTAATTAAACATATGCTTTAATGCATTTCAATGAAGTTTTGTGTTATTCCCATTTTTGACACAAAGATTTTAATATTTACTGAAAATGTATATCGGTTCAAAATATCGGTTATCGGTCTCCGTGATTACTAATAATCGATATCGGTCCTGAAAAAAACATATCGGTCGATCCCTAGTAAATATGCTGCTTTATGCAAATGTATGTATATATTTATTATTTTAAATCAATTAACAACACAAAACAATGACAGATATTGTCCAGAAACCCTCACAGGTACTGCATTTAGCATAAAACAATATGCTCCAATCAGAACATGTCAAACTGCAGCCCAACAGGCAACAACAGCTGTCAGTGTGTCAGTGTGCTGACTTGACTATGACCTGCCCCCAAACTGCATGTGATTATCATAAAGTGGGCATGTCTGTAAAGGGGAGACTCGTGGGTACCCATAGAACCCATTTACATTCACTGATCTGGAGGTCAGAGGTCAAGGGACCCCTTTTTCCTCGCAAAACTTTTGTGTAAGTTTGGTGCTTTATTTGACCTCCTTTGTGACAAGCTAGAATAACATGGTTGGAACTGATGGATTCATCAGGTTATCTAGTTTCATATGGTGTCATTATCTTCACTCTAGCTTTAAAAACTAAAATTGCAAGGTTGTGTTAATGCGTTTAAAAAATTAGTGGCATTTAAACAAATTTGCGCCAACGCGTTATTATCACGTTCATTTTGACAGCCCTGATTAATTTACTTCAGTCAGGACCACTTTAGTCAAAGACACTTATTACATTGCAGTAATATATACATTATATTTGGCGGTATGGCTCTGCTCTGGGACCTCCCTGCCCATCCACGCGCATACGTGGATCCACGAGCCTACGTGGTAGCATGAGGCAAGGAGAGCACTCCTCCTTGCCCTTCCATGTACACACATGGAAAGCCAAAGGCAGGGAGAGCAGCAGCAAAGACCCCCCTGGGTGCAGAACAGAGCCGGAATCAATGACAACAGAATTGACATTGATTAAGTCATAACAGTTAGGGGTGGGCGACACATCGAATATAGTCGATGTATCGCGGCTTGTCCCCCTGCGGTACAGAAAACGACTACATCGCGAACATCGACACAAATTGTCATGTAATGTTTCCAAGCCAACCCTTTTTGTATGAAAGATTAAAATTGTTCCAAAGAACCACTAATGAATATCAACAGATTTTTTAATGCAGACATATACTGCAGGGACTACAAGATCATAATATTGGTGTGATTGTATGCATCAAAGGGTTAAATTGAGCATTTATGAAGTGCTTAGAGGATATTTGAAAATATTGCGATATAGCCTAAAATATCGCGATATTATCCTAGGCCATACCGCCCAGCCCTAGAAACAGTATTAAAAGGAGGTGGTGGGGTGGAGGTGGGTTGCGAGCGGCTTGTAGAGGAAGCAGCAACGGTAGGCCGGCTGAAGCAGCTTAAATAAGGTGCCCTGTGAAATTGACCAATGAATGCATGAGAGGAATCAGCTGATCTGTCAGCTGATGCATCAGCTGATTGGGCTGGCTTAAGATCAGCTGTTATCAGCTGATCGCCATTGTATGAGCAGAGCTTGACATCATGGCCTGCATGAACTAACGCTACGCTCGATTAATAATTTCAGCACTAATCAATATTGAACATGATTATTAGTTGACGCAGCACTTGTTTGTTTTTAAGTGTATGTGTGGGTGTCTGATCTTCCCAGCAGCTCGTCCTGAAGCAGATTGAATTGGATCCTCTAAAGATTCCCCTGAGACCAGCAGACAAACAGCTCCACCGTGCTGCTCCATGCAGCTGGATGAGCAGCGCTGTCTCGTACTGTATCTCTATTCTGTGTGTGTGAGATGTGCAGCGTAGCCCTGGGCTCTGACTGACAGACACGCTGCTCTATTGAAGTATCTACCAGGCCAGGTTAAACAAGAACAGCAGTGCCTTCAGCCTTCCGTCTTTCCTACATCTTTCTTTCTTTCCATTCATGCTTCTCTTTATTCTGCCTCTCCGGTTCAGAACCTGCCGCAATTACCAACATCTCTCTCTCTCCCTCCTTTCCTCCTTCCATTCTTCCGTCTCTTTCTCTGAACATACATACTGAGGCTATTTTCTTTCTTCTTCTCTTGCCCTTCATCTCTCCCCCTGTATTTATTCTTCATCTTCCCTTCTCTTTACCATTCCTTCCTCCCTCCCTCCCTCCCTCATCTCTCCCATCTCCCCTACGGATTGTTTTTACTTCCATCTCTCCCTCTTTCCTCTCAATACCTACACTGCTTCCAGACCTTTTTTTCTTCCCTAGATCTCTCGGGTGTATCTATGTTTTTTATTTCCATTTTTCCACCTTTTTCCCTCCCTCCTAATTCCTTCCTTCTCTTTTTCCATCTGCTCCAAAACATACTGTAGCCCCGGGCTGTCTGTATCAGCGATAGTAACAGGCTGCAAAAAGCACTTTAATAATGCAACAGACGTGCTGCAACCAGCCTTCAGTCTGACTGACTGACTGACTGACTGACTGACTGACTGACTGACTGACTGACTGACTGACTGACTGTCTGACTGACTGACTGACTGACTGACTGTCTGACTGACTGACTGACTGACTGACTGACTGTTTGACTGACTGACTGTCTGACTGACTGTCTGACTGACTGACTGTCTGACCGACCGACCGACCGACCGACCGACCGACCGTCCGACTGAATGACTGACTGACTGACTGACTGACTGACTGTGTCATACTTGATATTGCTCTTATACTCTGCTGATCTAAAACTTTAGGGCCATTTTCATTTCCATTCTATAAAGTGCTCTTTAATAATGAAACAACCTCTGTCTCCATTGTATTGGCTGGTTGACGGGCAAGAAAACAACTGTTGCTGCTCATGATAGGTCTAAGAGTGGATGTCTAGTTAATACTGCAAGTATTGTCACTGTTACACTTCCTTCATGCAGCGGTTTGGGCTTAACAGCAACAACAGCAACAACAGCAACAACAGCAATCCTATTGTGGACCTGTACGTGACAGTCCTGTTATTTTCTGCATAAACAATGTTAAGTTCAACATTGTTAGCACTTTGAGAGGTTGGATGGCCATCATTTTTAATCATCTGAATAGGGATGTCACCATACCAGAAATCTAGTAGTCGATACCAATACCAGTGAATTTCCACGATTCTCGATACCAAATTCGATACCACGGTAAAAAAAACTAAAATAACAACAATAAATCCCCTGTACTGTAATTCAACACACACTCTTTTATGAGAAACATTTGAACATTACAAAAAACAGAGGCATGTAGCCTTCAAGTAAAAAATAAAAATAATTGAGCCATTTAGTTCATTTTGGCGTATCAGCAGCATTTTATCAAGCGATAGTCAGACGACGGACGCTACATACTGACCGTGAATGCATCTGATCCGTCAGCTCAGAGTAGTAGGAGCAGGAGGCAGAGGATTTATTGTTGAAGTGAAAAGCAAACGAACCTATTTGGTAATATTTCACGTTGAATCCCAACGCTATAAGGGAACCATAACGTTAATGAGGTAATCGCCGCGAGGTGGATGGAGCCGTCACAGCCGGTGTGCACGGAGCAGCGGCGCCAGGTAGACCCCCGCAGCGGAGCCCCGCAGCAAAAGCTCTACCGGAGAGGCCAGACACACCGCCACCCGACGGTAAAGAACAGAGTCAACGCTCTGCACATGTTGACTGTCAGCTCTTCTTGTAAAATGTCCGGTGTAATCGGTAACACCGGTGTTGTCACAAGTTTATTAACCGGTGGGAACATTTTCCTCACTGTCACATCCCTACCAACGACCATTTACAGGCATCGTACGGTACCTTAGGTACTGTAGAAAAAGAGTACCGTCACTTTTTTTTTTAATTTTGGCATCGACTCGGTTCTCGTGACATCCCTACATTTCAACAAGATGAGCCACCATGTTGGAATTAGAGCTGTGTGTTGGCAAGAATCTGTCAATACAATACATATCATGAAACAGGGGTTACAATCAATATATTGCAATAAATTGCGATACTGTACGCAGGGTGATATATTGCGATTTAAAAAAAAAAGAATGTAATTTTAGTATAGTATAAAGAACACACTACCATATGCATCAAATATCAGTAAATATATATATCTTTTTTTAATGCAACCACGGGGCAGCACGGTGGTGCAGTGGTTAGCACTGTCGCCTCGCCTGGGGCCCTTCTGTGTGGAGTTTGCATGTTCTCCCGGTGTTAGCTTGGGTTTTCTCCGGGTTCTCAGGTTTCCTCCCACAGTCCAAAGACATACAGGTTAGGTTGACTAATGTTGACTCTAAATGTCCCGTAGGTGTGAATGGTTGTCTCTCTCTATGTGTCAGTGTGATAGTCTGGAGACCTGTCCAGGGTGTACATGCAACACTCAATCTGCCGCAGTACTGTGTATGCCTGGTGTGCACGAGAGGTGTCATAGGCGCTCAGCCACAGGAGTATAAATGAGATATAGGCATTCAAACTATTTGGTTACCAAAGTAAATCAAAATAAGTCAATGTATACTTTAGGTTTCCTACGGGACTTCTTTCATTAGAAACATAACCTATATGTGATAAGTCAAAAACATTTACAATGCAGTTTTGTTGTAGGGGAACATAATTTGTAGGAGACAGGGCTGATCTGCCAAGCAGCTTAAAGGCAGAAACTACACCAGATCTCATGTTGCCAGCTGTTTTCCAATGAAAGGAGTTAGCAGCATTAGATATATTAGCTGCTTACTAGCTCCAAAAGTTCCTAAAGTCCCAGTAACACTGACAGTCCACTTCCACAAAATTACCATTACGAACATTAACATATCGTAACAAACGTGAATGGCAAACATGTCTATTGTTGGTACTCTCAGCTGTCCAGCTAGCAGCTTGTGGAAGACTCCGGTGAGTGCATGGGCAGAGTGTGCACTAGCAGGCAAGCAGGTAGGTATACAGGCGGGTGGCCTATCCAATCATCTCATTCTGATTGGACGGGTTTATTAAAGTCCCGCAACAGCCGCAGATACCACTTTTGTTTTCTATTTATTGAATTCTGTTGGGATGTAATGGGAATGTAAACTAATGTCTTTTAGGTGACATGCAATGTATCCTTGTATGATATCTCACTAAAAGTTATGCCTCATTTTTCGTGCGTTCTATAAATTTCCACCACACGTGTCAATTTCTGCTCGTTACATGCACACAGTCTTTTCAAAACTAAACGTCCTACTAACAACTTGGTTAGGTTTAGGAAAAGATTGCGGTTTGGGTTCAAATAACTACGGAAGTGGCGTTACTTTAGTACGGAAGTTATGCGACAAATAAGTCGCTGCTGACTTCTGGTTACACACGGGACATGAGCAGCGGTCTCCGGGGTGAAAGTCTGGTGTTTTTGGACCCACCCATCCATCCTGACCTCCTTGTTTCATAAGTTCAAGTTGTGACTCATGTATGTTGCCTCCTTTGAGGCAAGGTCATAACACTGAGAAACCAACTTGCAGTTTGACAGGTAACAAGATCACTTTACATTACAGAGGATTATAGAAATGCTTCTCTGTCCCAATAAGATGCATGTAGGATGGAGAGTGTTACCGTAGATCAGACTTTTGATGTCGATGCCATCTGTTGTTTTTTTTTAATCCAAAACACAGATGAAAAGTGGGAACTAACTTCGAGCTCCGCTTCCGCCTGAACCTCTGCGAAAGGCAGGCCGACCACAGTGAGATACATCTGGGACAGACGCTAACATCTGCCATTAATTATTCATGGACTTTACATCAATGTGCAGATTACCTGATGGGATCTAACACAAACTGTAACACCTTCTGTCTTCCAAACATTGGCATTCATGGAGGTGACAGAGCGTGGGGGCTCATCGCTCAGTGTATCCATAATTAATGGAACAATCTGTATGTCTACATCAGACTGCTCATCACTGCTCATTCATTCACAAGGAAGGTAACATTTCCATGCAACAGTACCAGAGGATGACAGATTCAGAAAATACTTTGGTAGGATTTAGTTTACCAGAGGACAGCAAAACTCTGTTGAAATCTACCTCAGAGTATAGACACAAGAAACACTCGATCAATTTAGAAAAAGACAAACCGTCAAATTAACAATATGGAGTCGAGTAAAACATGTGCTGAACAATGACACAATATTATTTAACAATTTAACAACACAGTGAAGTTTTTGTTAAAGCTTGGGTTGGTAATCTTGAGAAACCAGCAAGAGTACGCTAGATTAAAAAAAACGAAAAACCCAGCCCAGTGTTACCAACTCTTCTCCAATGACATTAGCTAGCAGCACATAGTCCCTAAATCTAGAGAGGAAGTCAGCAACACTGACAGCCCGTCCCTTCAGGCCTCCCTCTAAAGCCACTCCCCAAAATTGTCATTATGAACGTAAACATAATTATTATTCAGGCTGCATGAAATGATTGGACAGGTTTATTACAGTCCTGCGACAGACACCATATGTTTGGCTTGTTTTTTGTCAGAGCATTTGATTTATTGATTGCTGTCGGGATGTAATGACAATTTCAACAAATATAACAAAAAGGTTTTTTGAAGAAGATTACCAACCCTAGCTTTAAATCACACATTCACTCTGAACCTCTGTTACGGCCGCCGGCCCTATTTATGTTTCTAAATTGTGTACAGGTAACGGTGTGGCTAAATTAATGGAGAGTGAGAGCTCTCGTGTTCTTCAGAGGATCTCTGTTAATAGGTACAGTTTCCATTGGCTGGCCTTCGGTGACATCGCCGCGGATTGGCTGAGGACGGCGGGTCGGCCTATTTAACTTCCGGGAGAACACAGCTGATACGAGGTAGATGGCTGTCGGGTGTTTTGCTTCGATCCTCCTCGCTAGACCAATCTTTTCATCAGCATTTGTAGCGTTGTACTTGTAAACTGTGTGTAGTAAGTATTAGAGTAGTGAGCACGTGTAGAGTGGTATAGTGTGCTTTAGCTCGTGTTAGCCGTAGTCTTTTTCCTGTGTGTTTTGGTGTAAACATCTGTAGTTTTAATTGAAGTATCTTTGTATATATATTGGACTTTATTCCTTTGTTGTATATACCTCAGTGTCTAACACAAGGGACATTATCTTTGTAAATATTAGGGGTGTAACGATACGTTTTTACAACGATACGATACGATACGATACGATACGATACAATACGATACGATTCAATGATTTGAAATCGATACAGTAACTTTTTTTTGCCAAACATTCAATCAGTGTGACTGTGAAATAAATCTGTGATCCTGGACAGAGCAGGTCAGGATTCCTCAAAGGTTTTCTTGTGAGGGAATCAGAGATAAATGAATTATGGATATAAACAAGTAAACAATGATTAATGGCAAATCCATACACCTTTTATTTATGCTCATCTCCCTCCAGCCGCTACCGGCTGAGAGAGGAGGAGTCCAGTGCTCCGTTCGTGCGCGTGCACACCATGGATGCACGCTCGCGCTGCAGAGGGCAGAGCTGACGCATGTCTGCAGAACCAGAGTAACGTTTAACATTTCTTTACTAATACAAGTGCTAAAAAACACTTTCATATAACATTTGTCGTTCTTAAATACAAGGTACAAATCCTTAATATCCATACAATCGATTTTTGCATATCAAATGGATTTTATATCGATATACGTCTCCGGTGAAGGACAACTTGCCGAGTACCTATCGATGTAGTTGAATCGTAGGAATATAAATCGATATATATCGATATATTAGATGAATCGTTACACCCCTAGTAAATATACTGGACTTTAATCCTGAAGCTGTCGGGGTGAACCGCCATGTGATTTCATTAGTTTTCTCCTGTTGTGAGTTAAGGAGTTCGGATTAGCCCATGTATTTGTGTTTCTTTCTTTTGTTATCGGGTTTAGTTAGAACTTGTTTGAGACGTTGTTTTCTTTGTTATTTTGGCCGTTGATTCACCCTGAGCCTGCACTTCCTGTGGTTTGCATTTGTAAATAGATTGTTTAATTATTTCGTGCAACAATAAATATGAATTGTTGTAATTCATACGCCGGTTCACTTTGCATTTTATGTTGCGCTTCCACAGGCCCAAGAGAGGGGCGTAACAACCACTCATTTGAAATGAATTTCCATAACAGCACATTTAACACATTAAAGCAGCAGTTGGTAGAAATGGAGCAAATATGATTAAAGTAAGTTATTTTGACTATATCCTCACAGTAGTGCATGAGACAGGTAATCGGAAAAACATCATGTGTCTCTGTGTCCTCTGGTGTCCTCTGGTGTCCTCGGGTGTCCTCTGGTGTCCTCTGGTGCTCCTAACGGCAGCGCTGATCAAATATGAATCAATATTCTGTTACTGTAATGCCTATTTTGCTCCTCACATGTTTTCAGAATCATCTTGTAGTGTACTGTTTAACTGTAAAATTGAGAAAGTTTGTGACCCGGCAGGCATGTTGAGATCAGTTGAGGAATTACCAAGCACCGCCCACCAGCCAGAGCACAGCCAATAGGAACGTCCTCTCACTGAAATGACCTGTGATTGGTCAAAGTCTCCCATCCCGGGCTAGATGTTCTAAAGCCTGTAAACAGAGCCATGAGGAGGAGCAGAAGTCTAGTTTTCTCTCAGAACACTTGAATTACAATATGCTGAAAGGTTATTATGGATTTTTTGCCCAATGATGCCAAAAATATACTGCCTACTGCAGCTTTAAGTGTTAAATCTCACTTTTTATGAGGATTATAAGGCTGTGAGAGGACGACTTATTTTTCTCCCGTTGGATAATAACTGTGAATTTTTTAATTGAGCCCTCTTAAACAATTCCCTCTCAAAAGAAAGTGAAATACTGGGATGTTATTGAGGATCATAAACTCCAAATTATTTACAAACCAATTAGTACGACTGCTGGAGCTTTAAGCAGAACAGAAGTCTTGAATTCAGTTTCATTAGCGAGGCTGTGTTTTAACGGTTTTGCATTTCAATGAGGGTTTTGAGCTCCTGGCTTCCTTCTCTCTCTTAACGCTTGGTTTCAGAGTTGAAAGGATTATTGGCCAGGGAGGACGTGGTGATATTCCTCTCTCTGCCTCTGACTCCTTCTGTCTTGGACTCTCTTCTTCCTTCTTCTGTTCCGTCACTTCATCAGCCTCTAGTTAATAACCTTACTGTACCGCTGCTGCTTTTGCATGTTAATAAGGTGAACTTGTTTGTCAGTGCTCTATCCGTCTCTCCCCTTGGAACACGTTGATTTAATAATTCATTCATTTGTCCATTTCTGCAATCATTTTGAACCGCCTTAAATTCTGAACCAGGTTATTTGAACTTTCATGTTTTTGTATTTCAACCAACCCCTCGGCTCTTCCTTTCATTTCCTTCTCTCTACATCCTTCTCTCTCTCTCTCTCTTTCTCTCTCTCTCTCTATATGATGATGAAGGACATGCTCCAAAGGGGAAAAGTTATTCCCTCTCTCTTTAAGTTTATTTCTCCTCTCCATCCATTCATCCACTCATCCCGACCTTACATGTTGCAGCTCTATAGAGGTTACAGTCTGTTTGGTGGTTTGCATTTCAATAAGGCTAACCTCAGCCTTTCCCTCCCTTTTCCCTCTGTCTCCTTCTCCTTCCTCTCACTCTCTGCCTCTCGGTGCACTGATCAAAGACCTATTTCCCAGGGATACATTTGTCATATTCACTTTCCTTCACTACTTTGCCAATTGGTGGAGGCTTTTATCCACAGAGTCTCACAGTTCCATGAGGATCATATGGGCAGAGCCGTTGGGGAGTAGAACCGCTTACTCCAGCAGAGTTAGTGCCTTGCTCGACTCTTTGCAGCTACAGCACCGTAAACGGATGGAACCCAAGCCTTCGGACAGAAAAAGCAAGACAAAGAAACCTTTGTAATCTAAAACTGACATCTTCCCTGAGAGGAAGTGCCCACTGGGGAGCTCCCCCCGAGAACGACACACCTGTAGTGTTGTTTTTAATGTTTGCATTAGGAACATGAATGCTGAAGTGACGTAAGCTGGCCGGCGCCACTCGCACATCTCCAGCTGGGAGATTGGTGAGCGGCGAGGGTGCTAAAAGCTCTCTTAGCTTTTTTTAGTACTATACACATGACTAAATAACTGTGTCACATACCACAATCATATACAGATTCAAGCCCTTTCTTGTCATTGTGTAGTACAACAAAATCAGATTGTGACAATCCCACAGGTGCTAATGAAAAGATAATACATTATAGATATACAAAACATATAAAAGATAGTACAATATATAAAAATACAATATGTTTATTGGTGAGATGACCGTTTTTCCAGATTATTGCACAGAAGTGTCCGTCATGTTAGTTCACATCTGTAAACAGTAGATTTGAATTGCACATTCTGACAGGTTTTATTGCATGTGTTCAGCTCAGACAGAGGAGAGGTCAGAGTTCAGGAGGTTGATGGCAGTTGGGAAAAAGCTGTTTTTAAGTGTGTTTGTGCCGATTGATCTGAAGCACCTGTCTGATGGGAGGAGCTTAAACAGGTGGGTTCCGGGATGAGTGATGTCCTTGATGATGTTTTTGGCCCTTCTGATACAGCGAGCATTGTGAAGGTGGTCAAGTGATGGCAGCTCAGTGCCAACAACGTCCTGTGCTGTTTTCACAACTTCTTTACCAGCTTTGGTGCGGCTGCTGTACCAGGCTGTCATGCAGTTGGTCAGGATGCTCTCTGTGCTGCATCTGTAGAAGTTGAGCAGCAGCTTCTGGGGGGAGGTTATAGCTCTTCTTAGCCTCCTCCGAGAGTAGAGGCGTTGCTGTGCTTTGCCTACTACCACTGAGGTGTTGTCAGCCCAGGAGAGCTCCTCTGAGATGGAGACTCCCTCCACAGCCTCTGCTTTAATGCTTATTGCACTGTGTGGTCTTTTTGGTGGTCCTGAAGTCCACAATGATTTCTTTGGTCTTTCTGGTGTTTAAGACCCGGTTGTTGGTGTCACACCATGCTGTCAGGTTCTGAACCTCCTCCCTGTATGCAGCATCGTCGTTGTTTCATATGAGCCCAATGACTGTCGTATCATCTGAAAATTTAACAATAGTGATTGATTTATGGGTGGGTTGGCAATCACTGTTGAAAAGTGCATAGAGGAGTGGGCTCAGCACACAGCCCTGTGGCACGCCGCTGCTCGGGGGGCGGTTGATCAGGAAGTCCAGTAACCAGCTGCACATGTGGGGAGTTATTCCAAGTGTATGGAGTTGGTTGGTCAGGTGGCTTGGTACGATGGTATTAAACGCTGAGCTGTAGTCAATGAAGAGCATCCTGACGTAGGTGTTGGGCTTATCCAGGTGCGAGAGGGCTGCATTGAGAGACACACAGATGGCGTCCTCAGTTGATCTGTTTGCCTGGTAGGCAAACTGGTGTTGGTCTAGATCAGCAGGGACAGAGTTCTTGATGTTGGTGATGACCAAGCGCTCAAAACACTTTGTGATGACGGGGGTGAGAGCGACTGGTCGGTAGTCATTAAGACAGGTTATTGTGGGTTTTTTTGGAACAGGCACGATGGTCGTGGATTTCAGGCACGTGGGGACTGTGCATGAGGAGAGTGAGAGGTTGAAGATGTGTGAATACCTCCGTTAGCTGGTCAGCGCAGGCCTGGAGTACACGTCCCTGTACACCATCACGACCTGACGCTTTCCTTATGTTGATGATGTGGAGGGCTCGCCGTACCTCGTGTGTGTGTAGGACAAGAGGTTGTGAGTTGACTCCTGTCAGTTTAAAGCTGACTGGAGGCTGGTTATTGTCTTTGTCAAACTGAGCAAAAACACTGTTTAGTTCCTCTGCTAGGTTGGCGGTGTCGTTGGCTGGTGAGTGTGTGTGTCATTTTTCTTTTTGTAATCCGTGATTGATCGGATGCCTTGCCACATCCGCCTTGGGTTGAAGCGTTTTGCCGACCTGATGCCTCTCTTGAGATTAGCTCTGGCGGCGCTGTAGGCTGAGGTGTCTCCTGATTTAAAGGCTGTGTCCCTAACCCTGAGCAGTTGTTTGACTTCGCTGTTCATCCATGGTTTCTCATTCGGGTACACTTTGATCCTTTTGTCAACAGTGACATTGTCCACACAGTAATTAATATGTGACAGCACAGATGAAGTGTATTCATCTAGGTCTGTCTGATGGGAAAATATAGAGACATTGTGTGTGTTCAAAGCAGTCCTGGAGCTGGGAGACAGCCTCCTCAGGCCAGACTTTAACTCTCCTGTTAACAAGACAGAGAGAGATGGTTTGACTTTCCAATGTGGTATGACCTTGTAGGCATCTTTTATGTTTGTATAGACATGGTCTTAGGTGGACTTTGGCCCATGTCCCATCCACTAACATGGAGGGGGGGGATTTATGATCTATACTGCAGCCAGCCACCAGGGGGCGATCCAGATGTTTTGGCTTCACTTTTGAAGAGCTGTCATGTCGTCCATATACAGTCTATAATCACAACACTGGCTGCGGTCGAAAAGTCAACAAGACTCGGTCTAAACGGAGTATCTGTCTGGACCGTATCTGGTCAGTCTGTGAATTTGTGGCTAAATTGTTACACAAATAGTCAGTGGTCATGTCTATAATGTTTTGTGAACCGTTTTTTTCCACTTA